>NC_081369.1:62833642-63442809 GCF_030684315.1 Stegostoma tigrinum | reverse complement strand
AGTACAAAATCTCTGTGGCCCATCCAAATTCAACACCATCACAATAGGTGAGCTGTAGTTACTGTGAATGTTCAGCAATATCAATATCCATAGTTAATTTAATCTCTTCCCACACTTGAGCTAACTTCTCTGGATTGGGTCACTAAGGATGTTATTTTATGGATAACACAAACATTAACCTGACGTGCTTCAAAGATTTTTTTAATGGCCTTTTCATTGATTCATGAGTCTATAATAGCTTTGTGAGTCACTTTGATTAGTTTTCTGACTGTTTGAGCACCTCCAAATTATTCAGTCTGATTATGGGAGGATCAATTTTTTGAATTTTCAATTTCTGATTTCCTTTTTCATTGTTCTGGTTTTTACTTACCTCCTTCTTGTCACTACTGCAAATAGACTTTTCTCCTGATTATCCTCCCTGCTATAATATCTCCTTCACATATTAACACAACACACTCATTCACTTGATTTTGGTTGATTTGATTTTTTTTGTCACATGTACTGAGGAACAGTGAAAAGTATTGTTTTGCGTGCTATTCGGACAAATCATACCTTAAATCAGGATATTAGAACAGAATTCAGAATGTAGTGTTATAGCTATGGAGAAGGTGCAGAGAAAGATCAGCTGTAATATACGAGAGGTCCATTCATAAGTCTGATAACAGCACGGAAGAAGCTGTTCTTGAATCTGTTGGTACATGTTTTCAAATTTCTGTGTCTTCTGTCTGATGGAAGAGGGTGAAAGAGAGTATAACCAGGGTGGGAGGGGGTTCTTTGATTATGTTGGCTGCTTTCCTGAGATTTCTCTTCCTGTCTGGAGTACTTTCTGCATAAACCGTATCATTGAGGTTCTTTTGCTGTGATGCAGCCTGGTGAGCTTTGAGACAGGTAACAATATCAGCACAAAATAAGAAAACAATGCCAACGCTGTGCCCTCAGCAACAAAATTTTGCATATTACCTGTTTTATTTGCTCCAGTTTTCATTGTTGAAAGGGTTGGCTTATGAGAAGAGATTGGGGTAGACTGGGGTTATGTTCATTGGAATTTAGAAGACAAATCTTAAAGAAGTATGTGAAATGATGAAGGGAATATATAAGATAGAAGCAGGGAGGTTGTTTCCAGTGGTGGGTGAAACCAGAACTGGGGACATAGCCTCAACTTAAGGGGGAATAGATTTAGGACTGAGGTAAGTAGAAATATCTTCACTCAAAGGGCTGTGAATCTGTGGAATTCTCCACCCAGTGAAGCAGTTGGATCGACCTTGTTGAACGTTTTGAAGGCAAAAATAGAAAGGTGTTTGAACAGTGAAGGAATTATGGGTTGTGGTGAGTGGGCAGGTAAGTGGAGCTGAGTCCGTGAGAAGCTCAGCTACGATCTTATTGAATGGAAGAGCAGGCTGGATGGGCCAGATGACCTTCTCCTGGTTTTTATGTAGTTATTATAGTTACTGTTCAAATGCTTTTTTGGTTAACCCTTAAAATTTGGTTAGTTTCTTTCCGAAACTCAAATAATAAATTGAAAGTGTAGACTCCAGGGTTTGGTTTATAAGTTTCCATTTAACCAATTTGGGACATTTCCTCCCCTGATAGGGGCCCGTGTAGGAGTTCGAAAGGACTGAATACTGTGGACTCATTAGGTAACTTGGGAATCCCATTATCTCAATTACTAATGATGTTCCTGATAATAAGGGTCAACTGGGAAAAGGCAGGAAAGTGGACGCGAGGAATATCTGATCAGCCATCTTCCTATTGAATGGCAGAGCAGGCTTGAAGGGCTGAAAGGCCTACTCCAGTTCCTATTTCTTATGCTCTTATAAATAAACTCTAGTCATGATATTTAAAAGTTGACTCCATCTTTCCAATATTCTGGATTGTGGTGGTAAGCTGAAGATGTAAATTGTTTTACTCCCAAATTATTCATTATTTCTTTGCCGATTTGTGACATAAAATCAGATCAGCTTTAATATTTTTTATTTATTTGGGTGAACCGTATTTTGAGAAGATGAAATATCATTCCCACTACCATTTTGTCTGTAACTTTTGCCTAGGGCACTGCCTTAGGAAATTTTGTTGAAACATGCATAATTCTAAGAGGCCATATATAAACTATTAAGACCTGCTGAACAGTTCTTTGAAAGCAGGCATTGGAATGAAAGACACAGGTTTAAGTGATGTTTGGTGTTGCCCTACTGCTTTTCATATTTGCAAAATTTTATCATATTGTCATGTAATCCTGACCAATAATGTTATTTTAATATTTTAGCCCCTGTTTCTAGAATAACTAAGGGACCTGTGATTGTAATTTTGTGAGCTACATGCAAAGTTTCATTACAATTCAGATGCATGATAATCCATTGTAAACTCAGCAGTGTAAACACTCCAAAAACTAACATTGCAGGAGTCCTGCAAGCATTTGGATACAGTCACATGCTTTCCTTTGTGCTTGGTCACTGTTCCAAATGACTTTCTAATCTGCTTAAAATAGTTTCCTTCACAGAACTGACCTAAAACTATCTACTGCCATCCCAAATTAATACTTATTGTGTAAATCTTTCATCCCCCTGAGCACAGAATGTTTTTAGCATGGAAATAAAGCCTTTGGCATGCCTGTCTGCCGTGACCTCTGTAGAATTTACCAGTGCCGCTCCCTATCTTCTCCCCACCTCCCTGCATTTTCTTTCCTTTGCAAATGATGATCCAATTACCTTATTACAAAGTGCAATTACTTCCGCCACATGCTCAGACATCACATTTCGGGATGTAACCGCTGTCTGCATGGGAGTGCTTTTGTTTTACATCCTGTTGCCTTCGCTTCTTTTGCCAATTGCCTTCAAACTGTGCCATCTGGTTTTTGAATCTTTCACTAATGGGAACAGAATTTCCCTAATCGCTGTGTCCAGATACCTCCTGAACATATTGTTATCAGATCTCCTCCCAACCTGCTATTGTTCGAAGATAAAAGACACAAATCGTTAATCCATGTACAGAACTGAATTAGTATTGCCAAAGCAGATGTTGTGCAATCCTAATAGACCACAGTCATTCCCATTTACTCCTCCTATTTTATAGGATGTCAATGGATAAAATTAGCTATCTCTTCATGTCTCACATTGCTGCTGATTATGCAAGTTCACTGTATTCAAATTGGTTGCTTCATTTCTGAGGAACACATTGGGAAGCAGATTGTGGAAAGGTGCAGAAGTAATAGGGCTATTGTCATGGGCGATTTCAACTTCTCTAATATAGACATGAACCTCCTAAGTGCAAATAGTTTGGATGGAGGAGGTTTTATCAGGTGTGTCCAGGAAGGATCTTTGACTTAATATATAGACAGGCCGACTAGAGGGGAGGCCATATTGGATTTGGTGCTTGGCAACGAACCAGGTCAGGTGTCAGATCTCTCAGTGGAAGAGTATTTCGGTGATAGTGATCACAACTCCCTGACCTTTACTATAGTCAGGGAGAGGGATAAGAGCAGACGGTATGGGAAAGTATTCAATGGGGGGGGAGGGGGAATTACAATGCTATTAGGCAGGAACTATGGAGCACCAATTGGCATCAGATGTTCTCAAGGAAATGCATGGCAGAAACGTGGAGGTTGTTTAGGGAGCAGTTGCTACAGATACTGACAGGTTTGTCCCACTGAGGCAAGGAAAGGATGGTAAGGTGAAGGAACCTTGGATGACAAGACATGTGGAACATCTAGTCAAGAGGAAGAAGGAAGCTTACTTAAGGTTGAGGAAGCAAGGATCAGACGGGGCTCTGCAGCTGTACAAAGTAGCCAGGAAGGAACTGAAGAATGGACTTAGGAGAGCTAGAAAGGGGAAATGAAAAGACCGTGGCAGGTCGGATCAAGGAAAACCCTAAGGTGTTCTATGCTTACGTGAGGAACAACAGGATGGCCAGAGTGAGGGCAGGGGCAATCAGGGACAGTGGAGGGAGCTTGTGTGTGGAGTCAGAGGAGGTACGGGAGGTCCTTAATGAATACTGAGCTTCAGTATTTACCTGTGAGAGGGACCTTGATATTTGTGAGGACAGCATGAAACAGGCAGATGTGCATGAACATGTTGATGTTAGGAAGGAGGATGTGCTAGAAATTTCGAAGAAGGTGAGGACAGATAAGTCCCCTGGGCCAGATGGGATATACTCAAGGTTACTATGGGAATCAGAGGAAGAGACTGCTGCCGCTTTGGTGATGATCTTTGCATTCTCACTGTCCACTGGAGTAGTACCAGATGATTGGAGGGTGGCAAATGTCATTCCCTTGTTCAAGAAAGGGAATAGAGATAATCCTGAGAATTACAGACTGCTCAGTCTTACTTCTGTAGTGGGCAAATTATTGGAGAGGATTCTGAGAAATAGGGTTTTTGATTGTTTGGAAAAGTACAGTTTGATTAGAAATACACAGTATGGCTTTATAAGGGGCAGGTCAGGCCTCACAAACTTTATTGAATTATTTGAGGATGTGACAAAACACATCGATGAAGGCAGAGCAGTGGATGTGGTGTATATGGATTTTAGCAAGGCTTTTGATAAGGTTCCACATGGTAGGCTCATTCAGACAGTAAGGAGACATGGAACTCGGGGAAATTTGGCTGTCTGGATACAAAACTGGATGTCCAGTAGAAGACAGGGGGTGGTAGTAGATGGAAAGTATTCAGCCTGGAGCTCAGTGACCAGTGGTGTTCCACAGAGATCTGTTCTGTAACCTCTGCTCTTTGTGATCTTTATAAATGACTTGGATGAGGAAGTGGAAGGGTGGGTTAGTAAGTTTGCCGATGACACGAAGGTTGGTGGAGTTGTGGATAGTTTGGAGAGCTGTGGTAGGTTGCAACAAGACATTGACAGGATGCAGAGCTGGGAAAGAAGTGGCAGATGGAATTCAACCCAGAAAAGCGTGAAGTGATGCATTTTGGAAGGTTGAATTTGAATGCCGAATGCAGGGTTAATGGCAGGATTCTTGGCAGCGTGGAGGAACAGAGGGATCTTGGGGTCCACGTCCATAGATCCCTCAAAGTTGCTACCCACGTTGATAAGGTTGTAAAGATGATGTGTGGTGTGTTGACTTTAATTGGCAGGGGAATTGAGTTTAAGAGCCGTGAGGTTATGCTGCAGCTCTATAAAACCCTAGTTAGACCACATTTGGAATATTGTGTTCAGTTCTGGTCACCTCATTACAGGAAAGATGTGGAAGCTTTAAAACAGGTGCAGAAGAGATTTAGCAGGATGCTGCCTGGGCTGGAGGGCAGATCTTATGTGGAAAAGTTGAGGGAGCTAGGGCTTTTCTCATTGGAGCGAAGAAGAATGAGAAGTGACTTGATAGAGGTGTACCACATGATGAGAGACAGAGATAAAGTGGATAGTCAGAGATTTTTTCCCAGGGCAGAACTGGAATTACAAGGGGGCATAATTTTAAAGTGATTGGAGGAAAGTATAGGGGAGATGTCTGAGGTAGGTTCTTCACACAGAGAGTGGTGGGCATGTGGAATGCGCTGCTGGCAGTGGTAGTGGAGTAAGAAACTTTAGAGACATTTAAGTGACTCTTGGATAGATACGTGGAGGACAGTAAAATGTAGGGGATGCAGGGCAGATTGATCTTAGTAGGATAATATGTTGGCACAACATCGTGGGCCAGATGGTCTGTACTATGCTACACTGTTCTATGTTCATTTCTGACATTAGAATACAGCTATGCTTCAAATAGTATACAACACATCTTGCAGATGTGCTTTTTGTGTTTGAATTTTGTATTACCCTACGTTTTTAAGGGTCACTCCAGTTGGGGGGAGGGGTCTGTACAAGACTGAGCAGAAGCTGTGTTCAAGAGTCGAGTTCAATGCTTCTGAAGTATCATTGACAACCTCGGCATCATTCCAGCCCATGAATCTGGAGAGAAACAAAAGATGAACTGTTTCAGCATGATTTTTTGTAAGATGTAAATAAATAGAACATAGAACATAGAACATAGAATGTAGAACAACACAGCGCAGAACAGGCCCTTTGGCCCTCGATGTTGCGTCGTCCTGTGAACTAATCTAAGCCCATCCCCCTATACTATCCCATCATCATCCAAGGACTGTTTAAATGCCCCTAATGTGGCCGAGTTAACTACATTGGCAGGCAGGGCATTCCACGCCCTTACCACTTTCTGAGGAAAGAACCTGCCTCTGACATCTGTCTTAGATCTATCACCCCTCAATTTGTAGCTCTGCCCCCTTGTACAGGCTGAAGTCATCATCCTTGGAAAAATACTCTCACTGTCCACCCTATCTAATCCTCTAATCATCTTGTAAATCTCTATTAAATCCCCTCTTAGCCTCCTTCTCTCCAATGAGAACAGTCCCAAGTCCCTCAGCCTTTTTTCATAGGGCCTGTGCTCCAGACCAGGCAACATCCTGGTAAATCTCCTCTGCAGCTTTTCCAATGCTTCCACATCCTTCCTGTAAGGGGGCGACCAGGACTGCATACAGTATTCCAAATGAGGCCGCACTAGCATTTTGTACAATTGCAGCATGACAACATTCAGCATCTCAAGGGAAAAACCGGCAGATCTGACGCTTTTCACACTTGCTGTTGTGTGGAACCTGCCATGTTTATGTTAGTTGATGGAATTTCTTATTGTTACAACAGTAACTACACCTCAAAAAGTGCTCCATTGTTTGGCAAGTGTTTTGTAGAGTCCAGTGCCTATGTAAAATGCTGTTTGCTAAATGTGATGCTTTTCAACTGCACCGCTTCCCAAAACAGCAACAAATGAATGCTAAGACCAGGACAGGATCGGTACAGTTTCCAAAACTCACTGCTGATAAGGTAATGGAGCTCTTCAAAGTGAGGCCAGGTTCAAGATGGTATTCTTGAACTTTATTCCTAGTTGGCCACTTCTGATATAATTCCACTTTGTGAGCTGAAAGGGAGATTGAGATCTATGACACATATTTGTAAGTTTTCCACATTCCTCTTAGATTTGAATCTTAAGTTGAGAATGATTGACTGACTTTTGTGGAAGACAGCAGAGTTTCATCTGCTTTTGTGTTTTCAGATTTCTGTTGAAGGGAATATTGCGAGTGGAAAGACAACATGCCTGGAGTACTTTGCAAACGTGTATAACATTGAGGTAAATGGAGGACTATGCAATACCTTTTTTAAATTCATTATGGAATCTGGGCATTGCTGGTACTTTTCGTCCAGGCCACATTGCCGAGAGAAGGCAATACCAGGAATAGTTAAAACAGTTTAGTCCCTGTAATTATTCTTGTGATGCTTTGAGGCAGCTGGGTGGTTTGCTAGGCTAATGGCCCTTGTGAAATCTTTTTAATGGACCAGACTGTCGACCTCACTTCCACTGTGTCTGATCCCAATCGAATGCCTTCCTGCTCACTCCCATACTACCCCAATCCCAACCAAACTCCTTCCTGCTCACCCCCATTCTACCCAATCCCAACCAAACTCCTTCCTGCTCAGTCCCATTCTACCCAATCCCAACCAAACTCCTTCCTGCTCACTCCCATTCTACCCAATCCCAATCAAACTCCTTCCTGCTCACTCCCATTCTACCCAATCCCAATCAAACTCCTTCCTGCTCACTCTCTTTCTACCCAATCCCAACCAAACTCCTTCCAGCTCACTCCCATTCTACCCAATCCCAATTAAATGTAATCCTCCTGTTTATTAATGCTGTATGGAACTTGGGGAAAGAAATTTCTTCTGAATTTCCAGTTGGATCTGTTGATGAATTTCTTGTAGTTACAGCCTCTGGGTTTGATCTTCCTGCTGTGGAAACATCACCTAGCCTATGTCACCCCTTCACAATTGTAAAGATCTGCTTCTGTCTGAGAAACTGACTGTGTTTCCACCAGCTCTCAGCTGCTAGGACAAGTCGGCATTGTTAGTTTTGGAGCAGTGTAATGCCAGGAGCGTCCATGTGTGGTTTCTGTCTGAATTCTGGGTGCGGAGTATATGTGGAGGTGGGGTGGGGACCGGTGGCTAGGAGAAATAAGTTTTGTTGAAGTGCCTTTCCATTTTATTGGAACAAAGGATTTGATTGAACAGCACTCGTTATAACTGAATGAGCCTGATTTAAATCTAACAAACCCACTATACAAGAGTTCCACTGTTGAAAATAACTGCTTGACAAATTTACTGAGGCTGATGCTCAGTTTATTTGTTTTTTTTCCACATAAGAGGGAATTCTTTCCTCTGGAATTCAGGAAATGCTGTCTGGAATGTGGGCCTTTTCTATACCAATACCTCCCTGCCGTCTGCACCATTTCTTATAACACCCCTTAAAAAACAAAGGTCGGTCATGTTCATTTTTGAAATTTACAACTGAGCCCGACTGCCAAAATTTTTTTGGAGAGTGTGTTTCCAGTCTCCACTGCCCTTTGAATGAGGAACTCTTCCTGACCTCCCCTGCTAGCTCCAGTTTGAAGGTTACAGCCAGAACTCTTCACCCCAAACAAAATAGCTTCTCTCCACAGTAACTATTCTTTCAACTCCTTCTCTTCATCCTTAATGACCTCCTGTAGATGGCCCTTTAATATACTGTACTCAATGGATGACAAAGTTAATCTATATAATTTGTCTTTGTATAGTTAACCTGACAGCCCAGGTATCTTCTGGGTAAATCCACACTGCACTTACTCCGAGGCCACTACATCACAAATACATTTGTGTTGGTGGTGATTATGGGACTGTCATTCTTTACAGTAAACATAGATGATTGGTAAAGGAGATATCATCCCATGGGGAGATCCTGCAGATTCAGCCAGCTATAGTCAGGTTCTCTGGTGTCCCATATTGAGGTTCTACACTGTCTCTCCTTTCTAAATATCTTCTCTGTCTCTTGCAGGCCCTGAAGGAGCCTGTGCCAAAGTGGAGGAACATTTGGAACCACAACCTGCTGGTAAGAACAAGGACTTTCACCTCCAACGTGTACCTAGGAGGATCTGTTTGTGAGGCTTTGGGGAGAGAGGATCGGGGCTTTCAGAGATGGGTAAGGTTACAGATACACCATTACTTTCTGAGGACATCCAGACCCTGGGCCCATTCCTGTTCTCCAGCATCAATGAGTCACTTAAAAAGAAGACCAGTCTCTTCCACAAGGGCAGAAAAGGCTGAGCGATGTCAGCCACCTAATAATGGTCACTTTTACTTAGGGGGTGGGGTGCGTGGTGTGGCTAATGCACTGACCTTTCTCCTTGTGCTCAGCTTCAAACCAAGAGCCCTGAGGCATATTACAGCCACAACAGGGAGGTTGAGATAACAAAGTGTGGCCTAGAAGGCCCCAGGCCCGAAACGTCAGCTTTTGTGCTCCTTAGATGCTGCTTGGCCTGCTGTGTTCATCCAGCCCCACACTTTGTTATCTCAGATTCTCCAGCATCTGCAGTTCCCATTATCTCTGATACAACAGAGAGGTTAAGTCTTTCAAAGACAGTGAAGCTGAGCAGTGATAATTAATTGCATCTGGCAGCATGTGTGGAGGAGAAAACAGAGTTAACATTTCGGGTCCAGTGACCCTTCCTCAGAACAGTTCTTTTAGCCCTGTTTTCTCCTCCACAGATGCTGCCAGACCTGCTGAGTTTTTCCAGTGACTTGGTTTTTGTTCCTGATTTACAGCATTCGCAGTTCTTTTGGATTTTAATTAGTGATAATTCATTGCCTAGGTGGGCCATTGGGATAGTTGGACTTCCAGGGTTTATTCATACTTAAATAATTTTGTCGGCAGGCACTGATGTATGAAGATCCTTCGCGTTGGGCAATTACTCTCCAGAGCTATGTCCAGCTCACAATGTTACAACAACACATTCTGCCTCAGGTACATGCACTGAACAGAAATGGAAGTGTCAAAATGTTAAAGAAGAAAAGTAATTATCTGAACTGAGAATTTACACATTTAATTTTGTACTGGATCGTGTTTAGAGTGTGCTTGGACTACTGTGCTGAGTTTTTGATCTGCATATTAGAAAAAGGAGACTGTAAACAAAAGAATTGAATTGCAGGACAATTGAGAGATTGTGACTGCTAGAAGGACTGAATAGACTGAAGGTCTTTTCCCCAGGAAATAAAGGACAGAGGGAAGATTTATGATTTGATAGTGCTCTTTAAGGTGTTATGAAGGAGTTTGAGATAGCTGACAGGGAAATATGTTTCCCTTGTTAGGAAATGGTGCAAAATTTAAGAGAGTCTCTTCTTTTTCTTTGTTCTTTTAGGTGACAGGTTTAGATAGAGGATCTGGATTGGTTCAGGCTTGGAGGGCTGAAGGGCCTGTTCCTGTGCTGTAATTTTCTTTGTTAAAGAAAAAAAAAACCAATAGGGAATTCAGGAGAATTTTCCTTATCTGGAGGGCAGGGAGAATGTGGAACTCGCTCCTACAAATAGGATAAAAATATTCAAGTGACCTTAAGTAAACATATGCATGAATTACAAAAAGCGAGCTTTCTAAATTCAATGGTTAATAGGGAAGTGAAATGGAATGTTGACCTTAATTTCAAAGGAAATTGTGCTAACATTATACAAGGCACTAGTGGGATCACAGCTGGCATATTATGAACAGATTTGGCACCTTTTCTAAGGAAGACTATTCTGACATCAGATGCATTCCAGAGAAGGTTCACTAGGATGTTATCGAGTGTGGAAGGACAGTCGTATGAGGAGAGGCTGAGTAGATTGGGCCTAAACTCATTGGGGTTTAGGAGAATGAGAGGCAACCTTATTTAAACATACAAGATTTCTCAGTGACTGTGTAGATGCGGAGAGGTTGTTCTTCCCCTGTTGGAGAGTCTCAGACCGAAGGATATAAATTCAGAATAAAGGCTGCCCATTTTAAGGCAGAGGTGAGGAAGGATTTCTTCCTTGAGGGTAGTGAATGTGTGGAATTTTTTTTATCACAAAAGGCATGCTGAGGCTGGGTCATAAAGTATATTCAAAGCTAAGATAGTTTTTTTAATGATTAAGGGTCATGGGGAAAAGGCAAGAAAGTGGAGTTGAGGATAACCAGATCAGTCATGATCTCAGTGAATGGCGGACCAGACTTGATGGGCTGAATGGCATACTCCAGCTCTGAGTTTCTGAGGTAGAAAGGTGCAGAAAGTTACTTTAATGGGGTTAGCTGATGGGGGGAGGATGCTAACACTGACATATTGCTGTGGTGTCGAATCCCTCTTACTGAGCTGTAAATTCTCTGTTACGTTTTGCCTGTTGAAGACGGTGCCAATCCGAATGATCGAGAGGTCTATTTTCAGCGCAAAGTACATCTTTGTGGAGAACCATCACCGAAGGTGAGCACTGCTGGCCACGGCCAAAAAAATCAACTCTTGTTTCAACTTAAAGAATCTACCTCCTATAATCCGAGAAAGATGACCATGTTTATTCTTTAATTTCCTGGAGTATGGACATTCAAGTGGGCAAAGACTGGGAAAGAGCTAAGAGGGGAGGTGAATACACTTTGGATGAATCAACATTGATCTCGTTAACGTGTACAATACAAATCCAATAAGGTCCACCCCGAACCCTCTTTGTCCCCATTATCTCCTTCAAAGCTCCCAAACTCTGCATTCCTCCAACTTCGGCCCCTTGTGTATTGCTCATTATCCCTGATAGTACTTCAGAGTGCTATGTTGATTTGTAAAGCATTTTGCAACGTGCTAAGGATGTGGAAGGTGCAATATAAATGCACGTGTTTTCTTTTGCACTCCTTCATTAGTGGCCATAACTTCAGTTACCTAGGCAATCCCTTAATCTCTTTGCCTTCCCAAACACCCTCCCCCGACCCCGCAACTCTCGTGCTTTTTAAAATGTACATTTTTACTAAGCCTAATTTGCCCTGTTCTCACGTGCCTCAAGTGGCGATAAATCTAGGTTACTCACAACGCCAAAGAGTTCTGAAAGCAGGCCGGAAATTACAGTTTTCATCAGTAATTTTTCAAAAGGCATTAACTGCTTTAGAAAACGACCATTCCATCATGTTGTGAGGGAGGGGGCTAAACTGTTCACTGCATGGGGAGGAAAACAGCAGCAGTGATTCAACGGGCTGAGTGGTCTGCTTCCAACTCTTGACATGATTATGCAGGTTATCAATTCGCCCTGAAATTATAGGTGACCGTCGCTGCCCTCTGATGGCGTAGTGGTAGTATCCACCTCTGGACAAGGAGGCACAGGTTCAAGTCCCACCTGCCCCAGCGCTGTATGATAACATCTCTGAATGGGTTGATTGGAAAAGTAATTAAATAATTTTCTTTCTAATTTAGTTGACAGTTGCCTCCCCTCCTCCCCCACTTTGGTGACTTACATTGTTCTTACTGGGCTTTGTATATTAATTAATCAATTGGACAACGTGGTGATTTACTGGTGATGGTTAATAGATTAGAACAACACGGGCGATTTGGTGATGCTGGGGTGAATAAAAAATGTTCAGCTATTGGCATGTCCGGATATATGAAGAAAAGTAGGTGACGGTTGTGTGGTGCAGTGATAAGGGCCATATTTCTGGACCTGGAGGCCTGGGTTCAAGTCCCACCTGCTCCAGAGGTGTGTAATAACATCCCTGAACAGTTGGATTCAAAACAACGAAAGCGAGGTTCTGAGATCGAGAGTGGAAGCTGCAGTGTTTGGTTTCAGCGTGGCGAGGATGTGGGACTCAGAGGGTTCACGGGTTGGTTTGAAGTCTGACAGGCTGCAACATTACGAATCCTTTTGTGACCAAGTGCCTCTACCTGGGTTTCATGGCGGCGCTTGGTCCCCGGCAGCAGGAAGGTTGAAAGTGAACCCACAGCCCACCTGATACCAGCCACCACCGACCTGAGCAATCCACTGGACACCAGCCTGGAATTCTGAGACGGAGCTCCAGTTGCCACTTGCCTGAGCTATCTGGATTGAGACTGGGATGCTGAATCCTTTGGCTGGAATGGGAATGCTGAGAATGGGATCATTGCAGGGAGGAGTTCAAAGAATCATAGAATCCCTACAGTGTGGAAGCAGGCCATTTGGCCCAGTAAGCCCATATTAACCCTCAGAAGAGCACCCCTCCCAGACCCACCCATCCCTGTAATCCTGCATTTCCCATGACCAGTATCCACCTAAACTGCACATCCCTGGACACTGTGGGCAATTTATCCTGCGTGACTTTGGACTGTGGGAGGAAACTGGAGCACCTGGAGGAAACCCACGCAAGATGCGGGGGACAATGTGCAAACTCCACGCAGTCTTCCGAAGGTGGAATCGAACCCAGATCCCTGCCCTTGTGCTGGGTGGTGGCTAACTTGGGGTCACATAGAGGGCATTCAGTCAGTTCTGCCATTCAATCAGCTCATGTCTGATCAGCTCCTCCAGTCCACTTAGCCGACAGCGCTCCAGATTCCCTCAATAATATTATCCAACTGGAACCTATCACATTTCCTTCCTTTTCTAGGTGGACCCTAGCATCCTCAGCTTTTTCTTGGGGAAGGAGATCTAGATTTCCAGTAGCTGTAGCTTTTCTGGACAACACCTTTCCCACCCAACTCCGGAGGAATAGTGAGTAACATTTCTCTCTTCGCTACCCAGCTTCGCCATGCCAGATGTGGATTACGCCGTGCTTACCGAGTGGTTTACTTGGATTGTGACGAACGTCAATATTCCCATCGATTTGATTGGTAAGAGCTGCTAATTGACATGGGCGAGGGCCTTAATGAAATGGCAAGGTACTGGGAGGTCAGGGTCATTCTGACAGACAGAGTGGACTTGTTCTGCAAAGCAGCTGTTTGGTCTCACTAATGTAAGGGAGACTGTGCCTTAAGCATTGAATGAAGTAGACTGAGCAGCAAATAGAATAGACTGGATCGAAAGACGCAAGTGTGAAATTCTGCTTCAGCTGGAAAGTATGTGGGAGGGAGGAGGTAATTGGCCGAGGGATTCACCGAATGCAGTTGCATGGGAATGTGCCGTTGGAGAGTGGGGTAGTTTAATGAGCGATAGAGGAGTGGACCAGAGTGTTCTGGAGGGAATGGTCCCTGTGGAATGATGACCCAACTGGGAGGGAGGATGTGTTTGGTGGTGGAGACCGACGAGGTTGTTGACTTGCTCGCTGAGCTGGCTCGTTTTTGTTCAGACGTTTTGACACCATGGAGAGATGGTGGAGAATGATGTCGAGACTGGTGGGGTGGAAAGTGAGGACAACTGTTGTGGTTCTGGAAAGGAAAGGAAAGGAAAGGATTGGGGCAGAAGTGCAGGCAACGGATTGGACGTGGCTGAGGGCTGTGCCAGTCACAGAGCGGTGGGTGGGGGACATGTTCTCGGTTGAAGCAAAAGGAGGACATGCCAGAGGCAACCTGGTTGAAGGTGGCATCATCAGCACAGATACGGTAGACATGGAGAAGCTTGGAAAATGGAATGGAGTCCTAGCAGAGAGCAGGTAACCTCGGGGTTCAGTAGGTTTGTAATGGATGTTGGTGGACAACCTAGCTCCAGAAATGGAAATAATGAACTGAAGGAAGGGAAGGAGAGAGTCCGAGATGGACCAGGTGAATATGAGAGAAGGATGGAAATAAAAGCAAAATTGATGACTTCGTTGATGATTTGATGAACTGCCTTCTTGAACCGATGCAGTCCATCTGCTGTGGGTTGATCCACAATGCCATTAGGGAAGGAATTCCAGGATTTTGACCCAGTGACAGTGAAGGAATAGTGACATATTTCCAGGTCAGGAAGGTGAGTGGCTCGGAGGGGAACTTGCAGGGGTTGGTGTTCTCATACATGTGCTGCCCTTGTCCTGCTAGATGGAAGGGGTTGTGGGTTGGGAAGGTGCTGTCTGAGGATCTTTGGTGAATTTCTGCAGGGCATCTTGTAGCTGGTACACACTGTCATTAAGTATTGTTGGCAGAGGGCGTGGATGCTGGTGGATGTGGTGCCAGTCAAGTGGGTTGCTTTGTCCTGGATGGCATCAAGCCTCTTGTATTTTTGGAGCTGCCTTCATTCAGGAAAACCGTGGATATTCCATCACATTGCTGACTTGTGCCTTGTAGATAGTGGATGGGCTTTGGGGAATCAGGAGCTGAGTTACTCACTGACGTATTACTAGCTTCTGACCTGCTTTCTTAGCCACCATGTTTATATGGCGAGTCCTGTTCAGTCAAGGGTTACAGGGTTGGCAGACAGGGTCTTGGATTGAGACCATAATCAGGTCAACAGTGACCTTATTGAATGGTGGATTGAGTTCTTAAAACTACATGGCCACTTCCTGTTCTCATGACCTACTTCTCTATTGCTGGAAAAGGGACGTCCATTAGGGCAGGATCGAGCACAATTGTGATGCCCCCTGTGGTGGAATTTCCCACTCTCTTTCGGTGAAGAGCATTGGGTGCGGATATCAAGTGTCCTTGGTACCTTTGTGAGTGTACACTTGCTGGAGGTCTGCCTGCGGTTCGGGACTGCAGTAGGAAGGGTCTAGCTGTGGTGGGGAGCTGGGGGTGGGGGGTGGCGTTGGTGGGAGTGAGCTTGACAGTTAAAAGAAGAAGGGACCTGTTTTGTAGAATCCTAACACCTCAACTCCTCCATCTCACTCTTCCTCAGTGTATCTTCAAACTGCTCCTGAGACTTGTCACGAGAGACTGAAAATCCGGTGTCGGAATGAGGAACAAGTTATTCCCTTGGTGAGTATGCAAATGCACAAGGGTTTGGGTCAGGCTGAGGTGAAGGGCATTTGCTTTGTTTAGAGACTTCCTGACAACAGATCATCCTCATTCATTCATTTATCTTCATCATTTGTACCGATTGTCATTGACCCAACATTGGGGAGGTGGTTGCAGAGTGATATTGTTACTGCATTAGTTGTAATCCAGATGTCACACGAATGCTTGGGGTCACAGGTAGCTGATGATAGAATTTAAATTCATAGAATTTAATAAGTTGAAAGCTGTCCTCGATTATAGTGTCCATGAACTCATTACAAGAAGGACGTGAATGCATTAGAGAGACTGCAGAAGTGGGCCAAACTCTGGCAGTGGAACTAGTTTAGATTGGGAACATGGTCAGCACGGACTGGTTAGACCAAAGGATCTGTCTCTGTGCTGCATGACTCTGTAAATGATTTACAGGAATGGATCCAGGATTGAGAAACTTCAGTGATGAGGTAAGGTACCAGAAAACAATTGATGTTGGGAGTTTAGCCGATGAAGGTCTTGCTGCCCTACTGGAGAGGAATGGGATAGAGAGAGTTGGAGGAGAGGGACTTGACTGGAAACTGGAGAGGAAAATTGCTTCCACTTTTTTGCAATCCTCTCACTGTTGACTGTGTCCAATTTTATCAGGAATATTTAAAAGCTCTTCATCAGCTTTATGAAGACTGGCTGATCAGACAGACCTCCTTCAAAGTCCCTGCCCCTGTGTTGGTGAGTAATTTAAGTGGAAATGATATGACTGACTCAGAGTTGCAAGAAGTGTAGTTGGATCTGGTGTGATAAAGGGTGGAGGTGCGGTAGAGATGGTCATAGTGGCTGGTGTGCTAGTGAGGGGTGCGGTAGAGATGGTCATAGTGGCCGGTGTGGTGGTGAGGGGTGGGGTAGAGATGTGACAGTGGTGGGTGTGGTGGTGAGGGGTGGGGGAGAGATGGTCATAGGGGCTGGTGTGGTGGTGAGGGGTGGGGTAGAGATGGTCACAGGGGCCGGTGTGGTGGTGAGGGGTGGGCGAGAGATGGTCATAGTGGCCGCTGTGGTGGTGAGGGGTGGGGTAGAGATGGTCATAGTGGCCGGTGTGGTGGTGAGGGGTGGGGTAGAGATGTGACAGTGGTGGGTGTGGTGGTGAGGGGTGGGGGAGAGATGGTCATAGGGGCTGGTGTGGTGGTGAGGGGTGGGGTAGAGATGGTCACAGGGGCCGGTGTGGTGGTGAGGGGTGGGGTAGAGATGGTCACAGGGGCCGGTGTGGTAGTGAGGGGTGGGCGAGAGATGATTGTAATGGTGTTGTAATAAGGGGAAGAGCAGATAGGGTCATTATGGTTGCTGTTATAATGAAGGGAGGAGTAGGGATAACTCCTGTTATCATGCAGGTTAGAGATTATTCCAATAGCTGTTATTGTAATGTGGGGTGGAGATGGTTGCGAGAGCAGGTATTATAATGTGGAGATAGTGGGAACTGCAGATGCTGGAGAATTCCAAGATAATAAAATGTGAGGCTGGATGAACACAGCAGGCCAAGCAGCATCTCAGGAGCACAAAAGCTGACGTTTCGGGCCTAGACCCTTCATCAGAGAGGGGGATGGGGAGAGGGAACTGGAATAAATAGGGAGAGAGGGGGAGGCGGACCGAAGATGGAGAGTAAAGAAGATAGGTGGAGAGAGTATAGGTGGGGAGGTAGGGAGGGGATAGGTCAGTCCAGGGAAGACGGACAGGTCAAGGAGGTGGGATGAGGTTAGTAGGTAGCTGGGGGTGCGGCTTGGGGTGGGAGGAAGGGATGGGTGAGAGGAAGAACCGGTTAGGGAGGCAGAGACAGGTTGGACTGGTTTTGGGATGCAGTGGGTGGGGGGGAAGAGCTGGGCTGGTTGTGTGGTGCAGTGGGGGGAGGGGACGAACTGGTCTGGTTTAGGGATGCAGTAGGGGAAGGGGAGATTTTGAAACTGGTGAAGTCCACATTGATACCATATGGCTGCAGGGTTCCCAGGCGGAATATGAGTTGCTGTTCCTGCAACCTTCGGGTGGCATCATTGTGGCAGTGCAGGAGGCCCATCTTGGACATGTCATCTAGAGAATGGGAGGGGGAGTGGAAATGGTTTGCGACTGGGAGGTGCAGTTGTTTGTTGCGAACTGAGCGGAGGTATTCTGCAAAGCGGTCCCCAAGCCTCCGCTTGGTTTCCCCAATGTAGAGGAAGCCGCACCGGGTACAGTGGATGCAGTATACCACATTGGCAGATGTGCAAGTGAATCTCTGCTTAATGTGGAATGTCATCTTGGGGCCTGGGATGGGGGTGAGGGAGGAGGTGTGGCGACAAGTGTAGCATTTCCTGCGGTTGCAGGGGAAGGTGCCGGGTGTGGTGGGGTTGGAGGGCAGTGTGGAGCGAACAAGGGAGTCACGGAGAGAGTGGTCTCTCCGGAAAGCTGACAGGGGAGGGGATGGAAAAATGTCTTGGGTGGTGGGGTCGGATTGTAAATGGCGGAAGTGTCGGAGGATGATGCGTTGTATCCGGAGGTTGGTAGGGTGGTGTGTGAGAACGAGTGGGATCCTCTTGGGGCGGTTGTGGCGGGGGCGGGGTGTGAGGGATGTGTTGCGGGAAATACGGGAGATGCGGTCAAGGGCGTTCTCGATCACTGTGGGGGGAAAGTTGCGGTCCTTGAAGAACTTGGACATCTGGGATGTGCGGGAGTGGAATGTCTTATCGTGGGAGCAGATGCGGCGGAGGCGGAGGAATTGGGAATAGGGGATGGAATTTTTGCAGGAGGGTGGGTGGGAGGAGGTGTATTCTAGGTAGCTGTGGGAGTCGGTGGGCTAGAACTCATATTCCGCCTGGGAACCCTGCAGCCATATGGTATCAATGTGGACTTCACCAGTTTCAAAATCTCCCCTTCCCCTACTGCATCCCTAAACCAGCCCAGTTCGTCCCCTCCCCCCACTGCACCACACAACCAGCCCAGCTCTTCCCCCCGACCCACTGCATCCCAAAACCAGTCCAACCTGTCTCTGCCTCCCTAACCGGTTCTTCCTCTCACCCATCCCTTCCTCCCACCCCAAGCCGCACCCCCAGCTACCTACTAACCTCATCCCACCTCCTTGACCTGTCCGTCTTCCCTGGACTGACCTATCCCCTCCCTACGTCCCCACCTACACTCTCTCCACCTATCTTCTTTACTCTCCATCTTCGGTCCGCCTCCCCCTCTCTCCCTATTTATTCCAGTTCCCTCTCCCCATCCCCCTCTCTGATGAAGGGTCTAGGCCCGAAACGTCAGCTTTTGTGCTCCTGAGATGCTGCTTGGCCTGCTGTGTTCATCCAGCCTCACATTTTATTATATTATAATGTGGGATCGGTTAGAGATAATACCGAGAGCTGGTATTGTAATGTGGGGTGGAGATGGTTGCGAGAGCAGGTATTATAATGTGGGGTCGGTTAGAGATAATACCGAGAGCTGGTATTGTAATGTGGGGTGGAGATGGTTGCGAGAGCTGGTATTGTAATGTGGGGTCGGTTAGAGATAATACCGAGAGCTGGTATTGTAATATGGGGTAGAGATTGTTGCAAGAGCTGGTATTGTAATGTGGTGTAGAGATGGTTGCACGAGCTGGTGTTGTAACGTGGGGTGGAGATGGTTGTGAGAGCTGGTATTGTAATGTGGGGTAGAGATGGTTGCGCGAGCTGGTGTTGTAATGTGGGGTGGAGATGGTTGCGAGAGATGGTATTGTAATGTGGGGTCGGTTAGAGATAATTGCGAGAACTGGTATTGTAATGTGGGGTGGAGATGGTTGCGAGAGCTGGTGTTGTAATGTGGGGTGGAGAAGGTTGCGAGAGCTGGTATTGTAATGTGGGGTGGAGATGGTTGCGAGAGCTGGTGTTGTAATATGGGGTGGAGATGGTTGCGAGAGCTGGTATTGTAATGTGGGGTCGGTTAGAGATAATACCGAGAGCTGGTATTGTAATATGTGGTAGAGATTGTTGCGAGAGCTGGTATTGTAATGTGGTGTAGAGATGGTTGCGCGAGCTGGTGTTGTAATGTGGGGTGGAGATGGTTGCGAGAGCTGGTATTGTAATGTGGGGTGGAGATGGTTGCGAGAGCTGGTATTGTAATGTTGGGTAGAGATGGTTGCGCGAGCTGGTGTTGTAATGTGGGGTGGAGATGGTTGCGAGAGATGGTATTGTAATGTGGGGTCGGTTAGAGATAATACCGAGAGCTGGCATTATAATGTGGGGTCGGTTAGAGATAATACCGAGAGCAGGCATTATAATGTGGCGTCGGTTAGAGATAATACTGAGAGCAGGCATTATAATGTGGGGTCGGTTAGAGATAATACCGAAAGCTGGCATTATAATGTGGGGTCGGTTAGAGATAATACCAAGAGCTGGTATTGTAATGTGGGGTCGAGATTGTTGCGAGAGCTGGTATTGTAATGTGCGGTCAGTTAGAGATAATACCAAGAGCTGGTATTGTAATGTGGGTTCGAGATTGTTGCGAGAGCTGGTATTGTAATGTGCGGTCAGTTAGAGATAATTGTGAGAGCTGGTATTGTAATGTGGGGTCGAGATTGTTGCGAGAGCTGGTATTGTAATGTGCGGTCAGTTAGAGATAATTGTGAGAGCTGGTATTGTAATGTGGGGTGGAGATGGTTGCGAGAGCTGGTATTGTAATGTGGGGTCAGTTAGAGATAATTGCGAGAGCTGGTATTGTAATGTGGGGTAGAGATGGTTGCGAGAGCTGGCATTGTAATGTGGGGTTGGTTAGAGATAATTGCGAGACCTGGTATTGTAAGGTGGGGTAAAGATGGTTGCGAGAGCTGTTATTGTAATGTGGATAGAGATTGTTGCGAGAGCTGGTATTGTAATGTGGGGTAGAGGTGGCATTGAATGGGTAGTATCAGACTTTATCCTCTGATTGTGCAGTGTATCCTTTTCTCATTGTATGAACTGTCTGTTGTAGGTAATCCCTGCAGATCATGATGTTCAGATGATGCTGAAACAGTACGAGGACCACAAGGAGAAGATTCTGCATCCTGCTTGCAAAAGATCTGCTCCATGAAAGCCACATGTAACTGGATGATCGATAAACCTTTCTCTTTACGTTGAATGCTGTACAACCAAAACTGACACAATGTTTCTAGGTTTGTTTTGCCATGAGCTCCCACTCAGGGCATTATGGACCAGTTGGAATGAATCCCAGCTGATTTGATGATAGTTTAGTTGTCATGTTATTGGAGGCTTAATTATAAAGCCTTGCCTTGTTGGCACTGCTATTGAATGACTTCATGCTTGGACTTGGACGTGTACTGGCTGGTACTCATCATCAGAGCCAGTTGTCTGTCTGTTACTATTCCCTGGCCTTTGGAAATGTTACATTCCACACTTTATTTTATGATTGGACAAGAGGAGGGGTCTATATGATTAATGCATTCTTCAAGTAATGTTGTTAGGGTCAAGCAGCAAGCATTATGTTTATCAAGTTTCTTAAAATAAGTTCAACATCTATTGAAAGTGCAATGCAGAATTTACAGAAATCAGCCATTTGGCCCAACTAGTTACTGTTTAATGCATATGAACTTTGTCTCACTTTGTCCGTCTCCCCTGTGTGCAGGATAAAGCATGAATGAGCTGCAGAGTTTACAAAAATCAGACAGTTAGGTGAAACCTGGATATATTATGTGTTGAGTTTTATTTTTACTTTGCATTTTAGTTGTGGTTTTGGAAAGAGTGCAGAAGCAATAAGGATTCAAATGGCTGAATCCTCCTTACTTGTGCATCTGAATAGCCGCCTGTAACATTCTGTGCTTTTCTGTAAACTTCTTTCCTTGGGAAGATCCCGGAGATGGTGCGGTTACAGATACATGGATTGGCTGAGATGCTGGGGATTATTCAGAGAGGAGGAATCTTAAAGGAAGATTAAACGGAGGTGGTTGAAATCATAGACCGCTACAATGGAGCATTTAGTGCAGCAGTATCTTCAGTGAAGGCTGGGTAATGGCCAGGGCAGCGGGGACTTGGATTCAGGTTACTGGGAAAAGAGGAGAAGTTTTTTAATGCGCAGACTGGTTAGGATTTGGAAAACACTGCTTGACTGTAAGTGCTTATGGATATAGCAGCAACTTTGGAAAGAGAATTGGATTAAAATGTGAAGGCTGTGGGTACATTGGGAAAGTAAGTGAAATGGATGCACTGGATTCCTTTAAAAAGAGCCAAATGCACACCAGGGTTTGGACTAACAAGGGAGGCTGAGGTTATCAGGACATGAACAGCCTCCTCCTGCTTCATGTGTGCACATGTGTGCATGCTTGATACAGAACGTAGAACATAGAACAATACAGGCCCTTCAGCCCATTATGTTGTGCTGGCCTATTGTCCTTCTCTAAGATCAATCTACCCTCCATATCCTTCATTTTACTATGTGCCTATCCAAGAGTCGCTTAAATGTTTCTAAAGTATCTGACTCCACAACCTCTGCCAGAAGCTCATTCCACACACCTGCCACTCTCTGTGTGAAGAACCTACCTCAGATATCTCCCATATACCTCCCTGCAATCACTTTAAAATTATGCCCCTCGTAATAGCCATTTCCGCCCTGGGAAAAAGTCTCTGACTATCCACTCTATCTATGCCTGTCATCACCTTGTGCACCTCTATCAAGTCACCTCTCATCCTTCTTCGCTCCAATGAAAAAAGCCCAAGCTCCATCAACCTTTCCTCATAAGACCTGCCCTTCAGACCAAGCAGCATCCCGGTAAATCTGCTCTGCACCCTCTCTAAAGCTCTCACAATGAGGCAGCCAGAGCAGAACACAGTATTTCCAGTGTGGTCTGACCAGGGCCTAGCATTCCCTTGGGATTGAAGATGTCTCACTCCCTCTCTGCTCCAGTGGCCTCTGAGGTGGCCGATAGCCCAGTGTAGACTCTGCCACATGTTTGGGGGGTGGGGGGGGCGGCGTGTGGTGCCTGGAGGGTTGGGAGATGGATTATTTGTGTGTTCTCTCCGACACCTCAACTTCACCTCCTGTATGTTCCCAAAAATATCTCCTCAACGTACTTGACTCCTTCCTGAACGAACCATTTTCCGCTTTACTTGTTACAAGCCAAGGCCTCCCATGAGTTGGCAGGGGGATGTGTGAGCCACATCTGCGAGGCTTTGAGGACAGCCCTAAGGAGAAGGGGAGCAGAATGGAAAGGGAGAATGTAACCCTGGCATGGATGTGTAATGTCAGTTTCAACATGACCCTTCATCATTTAATTGTATTTACCATGTTTTAGTGTTGGATATATGTTTACATGATTTATTATTACATTTAAAGGAAAATTGGTTACATGAGCCTCTGTTTTTTGGGGACAAAAATCTCAATTCTCTCGTGCTAACATATGAAATCATTGTATTTATCCTCACTGACCAGGAGGTAGAGTTTTGATTCCCGCTCTGGGGTATTTTAGTTGGAGGAGAGAGTGTGAGAGGCAATAGTGTTACATGTACAGCAGAATTAGTGAGACCAATTGGAACACCTGGTGGAAGTGGCTTCAGGGGAGGAAGGGAAGTGATCTTTGTGTGGGAGGGTTGAGGGCCAGTGGCTGTTTGCGACCACAGATTTGTTCGAGCATGTCAAGTATTGTTGCGCAGACCTCCAATTAGACCTGCAGCATGCCAGGCCAGGGTGTTCCACTGGCATAGATGGGGAAAGTTCTTCCCCCAACTCCTTCACCTGACAGTTGAGCTTGACAAATACTCTCTGGTCCAGGAGCACCGACGATTATGCTCCTTTTTGGTAGGAGATTTGACCCTGTGGTCAGTGTCCTTCCGGCAGGTGTACCGGAGGATTAGATAGGAAGGAGACTTGAGCCTGTGCTGGCTATTTTTATGGATATGATTGGGTTTAAGGCCAGCACTACCACTCGATGGAGCACCATGGGAACGTGGCGTTTCATGTGTAAATACGGCTTTGGAACCTTGGCAGCCAAGGGGTCTTCGTCTGAGTGAACTGATTGGAATTGGTCAGAAGTCATGCAACACCAGGTAACAGTTTATTGAAATCACAAGCTTTCGAAGCGCTGCCCCGATGTCGGATGAAGGTCATCTGCTGTCATGTGACTTCTGACCTTGTCCACCCCAGTCCAACACTGGCATTTCCACATCATGGTTGGAATTGATGATGCACAATAGTCCACAGATTTGTTGAATTGTGCACATTGAGGTGGCCCATGATCAGTACAGTCACATTGTGACTCATGATCACCTTGCTGGGCTGCAGTAATCAGCCAGTCGGCTTCGGAGTTCCAAGCATCCACAAGAGTATAGAAAGCAGAGTTGGGGGAAGGTTTGCAAGACCCCTTTGAATTATTGCTGGAGTGTTATCACTCCAACAGGGACACACTGACAACTTCACACATCTCCTGATGGATGTCTTTAACTGCACCGTATGTTGGGACCACACTGTATTTTAGTAAACATTCCTTTTTTTATTGATGTGTCAAAATGATAGAAAATTATTATCTGAGCCTATGTTTTTTGCTGTATTCCATTTCTCATCATCTCTTCCATGACTCTTTGATATTTTAAGCTGAAAATAAAGCAATTCAGTAAATTCATTTGGTGACAATTAGTTCTGATTTATTTGGTGATGAAGAATTAAACTTGGTTAAAAAATAGATTGGGCTGCAAATCCACTCTAACACTCACACTTCCTCCTGCAAAAATATTCCTGAAGTGAGTTTGCAAACAAGTTAAATTTAACACGGAGCCCTGAAGGAGATATTATTAGAAAGTTGGTCGAATGTTGAATTTTAAAGAGTTTTAAAGATCTCCCTTAGCTTATAGGATGTACAGAAGGTGCAGCAACTGGGAACAGACCATGTGGGGAATGAGTGGGCTGTGCACATATAATGATTGCCTTCAGGATGAGTATTTGTGGAGAAGTGTAGTAACATAGAATGGATCACTCACTGCGACATGCTAGCTAAACAAACCTCAAAGTTATAGAGTCACAGAGTCACACAGCATGGGAACAGACCCTTCAGTCTAACTGATCCACGCTGACCGTGTTCCCAAACTAAACTTGCTCCACTTGCCCTGTGTTGGCCCATATCCCTCCAAACCTTTCCTACTCATGAACTGTGCTCGCATTCATTTGCCGGTTCTTCTGGCAGTTCATTCCACAAACTAACCACTCTCTGTGTCAATACATTGCCCCTCATGTCCTTTTAAAATCCTTCTCTCCTCCCTTTAAAAATATACTCCCTACTAGCAAGTTTTGAGAAGATTTGTAGCTCAGGTTGAGGTTCTGGATGTGAGTTTGCTCGCTGAGCTGGAACACATTGATTTGGAGCCAATCTACCATCCCCTGAGAAAAAGAACAGGAAATGACATCACCAATGCAGGAAATGACATCACCAACCCAAGGAAACCTAACCAGATAAATAGAAAGCGGGACGTAACACCAGCGCTTCGTCAGAGGCTCACTGATGATGTTACCTAGTGTGGTGATGAAACATCTGGGAACAAACCGGCGAGCTCAGTGAACTAGCTTACATCTGGAACACAATAAAGACCCACTCTCTTGTGGACCGAGAGGAGGAGAGTGCTGTCTTGGAGGTGAAAGGAGGACGTCGGGTTGGCTGTGCACCCTTGCGACCAGTGGATCTTAATGCTGGCTTCGGCCTAACGCTGGTTCAGGGGAGCAGCCAACCTGCAACGATGGCCGCGGCAAGTGCTCGTGCCCCAGGTCAGGGGGTCCGGAACACCATCCGTGTTTCTGTAAAGAAGGTGGATGAAGGCGCACCTGTGGACCGCACCTTCTTCGTGAAGAGGGTCCTGTTGGACTGTTGTGGGTTCGCTGCTGCAGACATTTACTGCCTGCAGGATTTCCCCGGAGGAGGTTTTTACGACATGACCTTCAGGAGTGTCAAGCTTTGCGAGCGCTTCCTGGAGGTTTTCAAGGAGAAAGGAGGTGAGGGCCCCCTCTCTGTATTGACAGCTGTTTGTGATGCCAGCACAGAGGAGCTGTATGGTCACTGTACACATGTACAACCCACATGTGCCAGCAGTTGATGTCCTGACCTTCCTCGGAAGGTACGTGAAGGTGGAAGGGGACCTAACTGACATCATGGACCCCTTTGGCATCTGGACCAGTAAGAGGCAGGTCAAGGTGACGCTGAGGATGGGCGCGGACAGGAATGTCGTACACCCACCGTCCAGCTTCGCGATCAGCGGGAGCAAGGGCTACCTAACCTATGCAGAGCAACCTAAAGTCTGCCATGCCTGTGGTAGGTCAGGTCACGTGGCGGCCGACTGCAAAGCCACCATCTGCAGGAACTGCAGGGAGGAGGGACACCTTGCAAAAGATTGCCCACAAGAGAAAAGCTGCAAGCTTTGCGGGGAAGCGGGCCACCTCTATAGGGCATGCCTGCAGCGGGGGACCACCTACGCCCAGGTCGCCGGCAGGGGCAATGTGGGGCCAGCCCCCCCGGAGGAGAGGAAGGCACCAGGGCCCAGCAAGGACCCCACTAATGTGCAGGAGGGCCAGGTCGTGCAGGAGGGCCCAGCCCCGCAGGATGGGCCCAAGGCCAGCAAAGCACCCCTGCAGGCTCCGCTCCCCCCCGACAACCCGGAGTCGATGGAGGCGGTGACAGGCGACCCGGGGGAGTGGACAACAGTCCGGAAAGCGAGGAGGAAGGTGCGTCGACGGGCCCAGGAACCGCAACCATCAGGCGGGAAGAGGCAGCTACAGGGGGGCTATAAGAGCTCCTCTGACGAGGGGGATTCGGAGAGGGCCCACCCGAAGCAGAGGTTGAAGATCTCGAGGGAGAAGGAAAGCAGCACCCCACTTCCAGGTGACGGGAGGCGTCCTGAGGCTCCCTCCGACACCCAGTCAAATGCCGCTGGGGCACTGGAGGGCCCCCCGGAACTTCCAGGTGGGAAGGAGGAAACAGCGCATCCCCAGCCTGACCCGGAGCCGGACCCTCCTGCCTCCGCACCCCTGACGGGGGCATGCCACCCGGAAGGCAGCACGGACGGTTTCCTGAGCCCGGAGAGCGTCCGGCAGTTAGCCCGGGCAATGGGCACGAAGGGACAGATGGAGGGGCTGGACCTTGGACTTGGGAAGGGTACTGCGGTCACTGCCCACAATGGGGGTACGAGTTGCGAGCATTAATGTGCGCAGTGTCAGGTCCACCGCAAGATGTGTATCCACATTGGCCTACCTGACCACCATCGAGGCGGACCTCCTGTTTCTGCAGGAGTGCGGGATACCGCACCTTGGCAGGTACGGGAAATGGTCCAGCGCCTGGACCTGTGGGCCTTCGATCTGGTCGGGGGGTAACGATTGTCGCTCCTCGGGCCTGGCTATTCTGCTGCGGGGGCGCAACTTCACCATCTGTCAAGTTCAGGAGGTGGTGGGGGGGCGCCTCCTAGTGGCTGACATCACCTACAGGAACGCTCCCCTGAGGCTGATCAACGTGTACGCCCCAGCGGTACGGAGTGAGCAGTTGGCCATCCTGCAGCGGCTTCCACCCCTGCTGGCTACATCCAGGCCGGTCATCCTAGGCGGAGACTTCAACTGCATCATCGATGCAGATGGAAGATCCGGCGTGGGGACAGCGGGTGGGGGGAGTCAACTGGACGTCACGTCCAGATTCCTGATGGGCACGGTGAAGGACGCCAAGCTGCTCGACGTCTTCAGCACCCCTGCAGAAGGAGCGCAGCGGAGATACACCTGGTTGCGGCCAGACGGGTCTATCCGCTCAAGGATAGACTTCCTGTTTGTGTCATGGGCATTCTCGGTCAGGTCCACCGGCGTCGAGCCGGTGTTCTTCTCTGACCACTGCCTCCTGCTGGCCGACTGTCATTTACAGGACGACCAGCCGGCCGGCAAGGGGACGTGGAAGCTCAACACGACTCTGTTGACCCCAGAGAACGTTGAGGAGCTTAAGAGGGAGTACGCTGTTTGGAGAACTGTGAAACCCCTCTTTGAGTCTCCAGGCGACTGGTGGGAGACGGTGAAGGAGAACATCAAGAGGTTCTTTGTCCTCAAGGGTGTTCAGAAGGCAAGAGAGAGGCGGGGAAAGCTGTCGCGACTCCAGAAAAGGGTACAGAACCTGCTCCTTCTGCAGTTGATGGGGGTCGATGTCACGGAGGACCTCCGCGAGGTGAGGGGCCAGCAAGCCTCGCTGTTCACCGCGGAGGCCTCCCGGATAATCTTCTGGTCCAGGGTCCGCTCCGTGGAGCAGGACGAGACGTGCTCGCGTTTCTCCTTTCAGAAGGTGCACAAAGAGAGCTCTGTGCTTAGCCGGCTGAAGGAGGACGACAGCTCGGTGACGTCGTCTCGGCCCGACATTTTGAGGATCAGCAGATCCTTCTATGCCGGACTGTACGACACAAAGCCCACGGACAGCACGGCCTCTGAGTCGTTCCTGTCGTCTACCACGGAGGTCTTAGACGACGGCACGAGGGAGTGGCTGGATCGGCCGATATCCCTGGACGAGCTGACCAGACCCCTCAAGTCCTTGGAGAGGAATAAGACTCCCGGGAGCGACGGCTTACCAGTCGAGCTATATTCTGCTCTGTGGGGCCTGGTCGACCAGGACCTGCTGGAGGTGTACGATAGTGCGCTTCGGGCAGGGGAAATGTGCAAGTCCATGGGGAAGGGCATCATCACCCTCATTTACAAGAGGAAGGGGGAGAGGGAAGAAATTAAGAATTGGCGTCCCATTTCACTTTTGAACATGGACTACAAAATCCTGGCCAAGGTCATAGCCAACCGGGTCAGGTCTGTCCTGGAGTCGGTGATTCACCCTGACCAAACCTGTGCTGTGCCGGGCAGGAAGATCGCTGAGAGCCTCGCGCTCATCAGGGATACGATCGCCTACGTACAGGGCAGACGGGTGGACACCTGCCTCGTCAGCCTGGACCAGGAGAAGGCCTTCAACAGGGTCTCTCATGCTTACATGAGGGACGTCCTCTCCAAATTGGGGTTCGGGGAGGGCATCCGCAATTGGATCCGGCTGCTCTACGCCAACATCGTTAGCGCAGTCTCGATCAACGGGTGGGAATCAGACAGTTTTCCTGTTAGATCTGGAGTCAGGCAGGGCTGCCTGCTCTCTCCTGCCTTGTTCATGTGCTGTGAGGAGACCTTCGCCGCATCCATCAGGAAAGTCGTGAGCCTGAAGGGCGTGACTATCCCAGGCAGCGGAGGCCTTCAGCTCAAGACCGCCCTGTACATGGATGACGTCGCCGTCTTCTGCACCGATCGTCGGTCGGTGAGTAGACTGTTGGACATCTGCGGCCAATTTGAACTGGCCTCGGGTGCCAAAGTCAATAGGGGTAAGAGCGAGGTCATGTTCTTCAGGAACTGGGACGACCGCTCCTTCATCCCCTTCACCGTCAGGACAGACTACCTGAAGGTGCTGGGTGTTTGGTGGAGCTGGGGCATGCACTATGACTTGGGAGGAGCGTATCACCAAATTGAAGCAGAAGCTGGGCAGGTGGACGCTCCGGTCCCTCTCCATCGTGGGTAAGAGCCTGTTGTCAGGTGCGAGGGGCTTTCGGTACTGTTGTATGTGGCGCAGGCCTGGCCTATTCCCTGGACCTGTGCTGCTGCGGTCACCCAGGCCATCTTCCACTTGATTTGGGGGTCGAGGATGGACCAGGTCCGCAGGGACACTATGTACAAAGACCTGGAAAATGGGGGAAAGGGCGTACCGAACGCCACCCTCGCCCTGACGGCTACCTTTGTGTGTGGCTGCATCAAGCTGTGCGTAGATTCTCAGTACGCAAACACCAAGTGTCACTACTTACTGAGGTTCTACCTGTCCCCGGTGTTGCGAAGGATGGGCCTGGCCTCGTTGCCGCGGAACGCTCCGAGTAGTTGGACCGTCCCGTACCACCTGTCCTTCGTGGAGAAATTTTTGAAAGGAAACTGACCACAAGGCTGTCAGGCAGTGGTCAGCACATAGTATCCTCGGGACCCTTCGGGAAAAGGAGAGGGTGGATCCCGTCGTGTGGTTCCCCACGCAGACTGCCAAAGTCGTTTGGCAGAATGCCTCATCGCCAGAACTTTCAAACAAGCACAAGGACATTGCTTGGCTGGCGGTGAGAGGGGCTCTGCCAGTGAGATCCTTTATGCATGCCTGGAATCTCTGTGCCACCCCACGCTGCCCTCGAGGTGGCTGCGGGGGGGACGAGACTGTCGGTCACCTCCTTCTGGAGTGTGCCTATGCGCAGGAGGTCTTGAGGGGATGCAGTGGTATTTGTCGAGGTTCGTCCCGAGCAGCTCCGTGACGCGGGACTCCGTGCTCTACGGGCTGTTTCCCGGGACGCACACTGAGACCAACGTCAACTGCGCCTGGAGGACCATCAATGCGGTGAAAGACGCTCTTTGGTCTGCCCGCAACTTGCTGGTCTGTCAGCTGAAAGAACTGACCCCGACCGAGTGTTGCAGACTGGCGCACTCCAAGGTCCAGGACTACGTGCTGAGGGACGCGCTAAAGCTTGGGGCAGCCGCCGCCAAGGCGCGGTGGGGAAAGAGCACCGTATGAAACCCCTCGTCCAGAATAGGAAAAAAGAACCCTATCTGGTAACTGGGCCCAGCTGGCGCCTTCCCCAACTGGTCAACGGGGACTGTGCGGGGTGACGACTGCTGGGGTGTTTTCTTTGCTTTGTTTTTTTCCTTGTTTTTTTTTCCTTTAGTTGGTGTATGTACCCCCTGGGTAATCCGGAGCGGCTTGCATGACTGGGTAGGTGTGTAAATATGTTTTATTTTTTGTACATCTTACGAATAAAGTATATTTTTTCAAATAAAAAAAAGGTGACGAAGCATCTGAAAACAAACCTTCCAGCTCAGCGAGCAAACTCACATCCAGATACTCGCTACTTTTGAACTCCCCTGCCCTGGGCAAAAGACCCTAACTATTCACTTTATCTATGGCCCACATGATTTTAAAAACCTCTATAAGGTCACCCCGCAACCCTATGCTCCAGCGGAAAAAAAAAAATCCCAGCCTATTTTTATAACACAAACTCTCTGCTCCCGGCAAAACCCTTGTAAATCTTCTCTGAACTCTCCGATTTAATAATATAGTTCCTGCAGCAGAGGCAACCAGAACTTGCACACAGCACTCCAGAAGAGGCCTCACCGACGTACCTTATGACCTTGTACTCAAAGGTCTGAGCAATGAAGGCAAGTGCGTTAAACATCTTAACCACCCTGTCTACCTGTGATGCAAAGTTTGAAGAATTATGTCCCTCAACCCCGAGGTCTCTCTCTTCTATAACACTACCCAGGACCCTACCATTAATATGGAACATAGAACATTACATCACAGTCCAGGCCCTTCGGCCCTCGATGTTGTGCCGACCTGAAGCCCATTAATTGTGTAAGTCTTGCCTTTGTTTGTTCTACAAAAATGCAACACCTCATATTTATCCAAATTAAAATTCATCTGTCACCCATCAGTCCATTCAGCCAAACGATCAAGATCTCCTGTAATGTTAGACAACCCTCTTCTCTGTCCATTAAACCACCGATTTTGCAAACTTACTAACTCGGGCTCGTGTATTCTCAGCCAAATTGTTCAAATAAATAATAAACAAGAGAGAACCCAATACTGATCCCCATGGGACACCGGTGATCACAGGACTCCAGTCGGAAAAGCAACGCTCCAATCTTTTAAACAAAAGGTAAAGCCACCCGCTCTTGACTCCAACTCCATCAGACACTCCTGGGATAAGGTTAGCACATGGTAAGCCCAGAGCAAAGCTCACTCTATCCTTTTAAAACAGCAAAATAAAAGACTTTTGAACCAAAATGAAACTCCAGTGACCCTATAAAAAGAAAAACAACAAACAAACAAAAAACAAATGGCTTTTCTTGGCTGCCCCTAAAAAAACCACTCTTGGCATAGGGGCAACAGGGGGTCAAAATGTGCAATTAATGCCTCTTGATAAAATAATGAGCTCTCGTGACTCATCCGGGCGGGTCAAAAATTGAAACAAAAGGAAAATAAGACAGGGTAAAAATCAGAAGAACATCGGATGCTGTTAATCGGAAACAAAAGCAGAAATTTTTGGAAAAGCTCAGCAGATCTGGCAGCATCTGTGGAGAGAAATCAGAGTTAACCTTTCAGGTTGAGTTCTGAGGAAGGGTCACTTGACCTGAAACATTAACTCTGATTTCTCTGCATAGAAGTGCCGTAGCTGCTGAGCTTTATTTCTGTTTTTGATTCGGAAAATAAGACAGCCTTCCTACTGGGGCACCGATCCAAAAACAAACACATCTCGAGAGACAAAATCGAAATTTATACTATGGAAACAAAAATATTTACAAAAATCATGATCATGAACTTATTCCAGATTATATTGAATTCAAATCTCACTGTCTTGCCATTGTGGGATTTAACCTGTCAACATCAGTACTTTGGAGCCTGGACTGTTAGTCTCGTGACAATAGCATGATATCACCATCTCCCCAGTAAAACAACCCTCCACCAGTGTCCTCCTCCCTGCCCAGTGAAGCAGTTGGGAGGTTACATTGTTGAATGATTTTAAGGCTAAGAGAGACTTTTGAACAGTAAAGGAATTAAGAGTTACAGTAAGAGGGTGGGTAAATGAAGCTGAATCCACAAAAAAAATCGGCCATGATATTATCGAATGGCAGAGCAGGCTCAAGAAGCCAGATGGCCTACTCCTGCTCTTATTTCTTGAGGCCTTATGTGCTGTCTCCTCTGTCATGCCAATCTTGTATCCAGTTGGCAAGCTCTCCCGAATCCCATGTGATCTAACATTATTAATTAGTCCACCATGCAGAACCTTGTCAAAGGCTTCAATAAAGGTCAGGACAATGTTTGTCGTAAAGGCTGAGAGGGTGAGGGAGGGAATTTGTAAGTTTAGGGCCCAGGCAGCCGGTGCTGCAGACAGAGACCGCAATTTGTGCCGGAATTGCAGACCATAAGATATAGAAGCAGATTAGGCCATTCGGCCTATTGAATCTGCTCCATCATTTGATCATGGCTGATATATTTCTCAATTCCGTAGTGGTTCACCACCTTCTCCAGGCTAATTAAGGATGGCCAATAAATTCTGGCTGAAGCAGACACACCCATAGCTCATAAATAAAACCACATGCTCCTTTTGAGAGAGGTGGGCATCACGGGATCTGGGGGAATGGTACTGTATTTACCCAGCCCCACCCCAACTCCATTTGTGATTTCATCTTCCCCCCGTCCCTAACTTTTGTTTTCATCGCACTGCGTCTTATGGGCTTTGCATTCAGTCAGTAATTAGAAACATGGGGGATTGAGTGGTTGAGGATGTAGGAGGGCTAAGTAAAACGGATGAATCTGGAGTAGAAAAGATCACTTGGCTGGCACCGAAAAACATCTCTGAGTATATCAAAAGAAGCTGGCCTTGCAGCATTCACCTCCCGGACAAAAAAATGACATTTGCATTTTTTTTTGTTCTTTATGTCTCTTGCTGCCCTCTGGATGCTGTAACTGGTTGTACTTCATACCAGTCCCTCCACTTTACTACATCAAACAGCTGGACGTGAATCAATGTGATGGTGTGTCCCTGATAGAGTGGGTCACAGCTGAGCTGGTTCCTTCCCTTAACACCCACTCAGCCTCGTGTGGGTTTTCCAGCCAGGAACCAGCCCAGTTCGTCCCCTCCCCCCACTGCATCCCAAAACCAGCCCAGCCTGTCTCTGCCTCCCTAACCTGTTCTTCCTCTCACCCATCCCTTCCTCCCACCCCAAGCCGCACTTCCATCTCCTACCTACTAACCTCATCCCACCTCCTTGACCTGTCCGTCTTCCCTGGACTGACCTATCCCCTCCCTACCTCCTCACCTATACTCTCCTCTCCACCTATCTTCTTTTCTCTCCATCTTCGGACCACCTCCCCCCTCTCTCCCTATTTATTCCAGTTCCCTCTCCCCATCCCCCTCTCTGTTGAAGGGTCTAGGCCCGAAACGTCAGCTTTTGTGCTCCTGAGATGCTGCATGGCCTGCTGTGTTCATCCAGCCTCACATTTTATTACATACTTTTCTGGTCAATGAGCAGGAGCTGGTTTCTCCTTCCTACCTATCAGCTCCCTTCAAGCAAAGTTCCAACAAGTCACCACTTCCCACAGCAGAGCGAGTTTTCATTCCAGTTTCAAACCTGTGGTGTTTCTTGAGTGTTGTGCCTTCATTTCAGGTTCCCTCATATTCACTGGAATACAGTGAATGGTTTGCTCCTGTCTAATACTGTACAGAGGTCTGTGAAAGAATCATACAGTGTAGGAACAGACCATTTGGCCCAACAGGTCCACACGTCCCCTCCAAAAAGCATCCCAGCACGATGGCTCAGTGGCTAGCACTGCTGCCTCACAGCGCCAGGGTCCTGGGTTCAATTTCACTTCCTCAGGTGACTGTCTGTGTTTAATTTGCACATTCTCCCCACGTCTCCATGGGTGTGCTCCAGTTTCCCCCCACAGTCCAAAGATGGATTGGATGTGCTAAATTGCCCATAGTGCCCAGGGATGTTTAGGTTAGGTGGGTTAGACATGGAAAATGCAGAGGTAGGGGAATGGGTCTGGGTGGGATGTTCTTTGGAGGGGCTGTGGGGACTTCTTGGGCAGAATGGCCTGTTTCCACATTGTGGGGACTACAATCCTGTAACAGACCTCTGTACAGTATTAGACAGGAGCAAACTATTGTCTTGTTCACTGTGTATTGCACAGGAGACGACACTGAGACACTGGAACATTGACACTGTTCACGTACCCTGCCTGAACTGTGTTATTTACGGTATGTACAATAAAGACCACGCACAATGAACAATGTGGCCTTCCGGGCTGCAAACATTCAATAGAAGGGAGTGTCAGAAAATCAACTCCCACTCTGCCCCAGAGTTTGTGAAAAGAAATCTCATCAAACGCAAGAATCACATTCTAGTTTTTATTAAGCTTCACACTGAAAAGAAAAACTGAAATCATACAGAGCACTTTAGCAGCTTTGAAATCTCTTGGATTGGCTTGTGCGCACACACACACACACACACACACACACACACACATTCACACTTTTTTTCACATTTCCACCACCAGGAAAAACATCCATGTGGCCAGGGAACCATTGACCAGCAAAGCCAGATGAAGATAATGCTTATGTGGAAAACAAATGTGAAAGGCAAGGGTATGGACTAAATTAAAAGGTGGACACACTGTTCAGCGTGTGTATATCTATCCCTTAGCTCCCGCTAACAAAACTGCCTCAAATTGGCTCCTGGATGGACTCAACTGGGCAGCAAACCAAAAAACAACAATAAATTACAAGATGAGACAAATGAAGTTCAGTCCACAGAAATTAGATACGCCCAACAGAATGCTGGGCTTCACAGAGTTTGTGCCGGTGAACTTGTTTAATCAAATGGCCTCCAGAGCTCGATGGGTCTCTATGCCACATTAAAAGTGGTTAAAAGTTTCCCCAGAAGCAGCGTGGTGGCTGGGGTTTGGGGGTGGAGGGGTGGTGTGTGTGTGTGGGAGCGGACCAGAATATAATTCCTGACCCTTGTTCACAGTGAGGCACAGGCAGTGAGCTGTATGAAGTGGGAGGAGGGGTATAGGCTCTCACCTACATGGTGACTCCTCCCTGCCTCGCAACTAGAGGCTTCAGTTTGGTCAAGGAAACAAGGGCTTGCATTTAGGTAGAGCAGTTTGCAATGTCAGTGCATCCCAGAATGCCTCATCACCAAGAAAACACTTAAGGAGATGTAATCACTGTTGTATTGCAGGAAGCAGTTAATATTTGTGCACAGCAACATCCATTGTCATAACAACCAGGTCATCTGACCCTTCATGATGTCAGTACAAGGTTAGGAGGCAGGATTCTGGGGAGCAGAGACCTGATTGTCTATGAAAGAGCGTTACACCCACCCTCCCCATCCAGACAAACAGATGAAGCCTTCTCTGAATGATCAGGAGAGGAGTTACAAGTGGAGGGTAGGAGGAAGGGGTCTGACACCATCGTAAAAACTAAGGGAGGGAGCTAAAGAAACGTACAGCTGGCTGGAGCTGGACAAGGTCGTGTAGAACAATCCTGGTGCTGAAGAGTTCAAGTCCAAAGGGCCCCTCAGTATGTAACACTCATTGGACCAGCCCTCAATTTATCTGTGCACCACATCCTGTAATATCCAATATTATTAATGATGATGGGTCACCAGATTAATCCCAACAATGAGGGGCTTTAGTTACACCAACACTCAGCGAATGGGGAGTAATGACAATTAAATGGAGATTTACTCCAATCCTAAACTGTTCCTCCTGAATTGGCAGTTTCTGTTAGCAACAGGGTCAGTTAGCAGGGGACAGAGATTGAAGGTGAATGGCCAATACACTAGGACATTAGCTCTTTTTGGAGTGAATTGTAATGATCTGGAATGCACTGCTTGGAAAGGGTGACAGAGGTAGATTCAACAGGAACTTTCCAGAGGGAGTTAGATCAATTAATTGAAAAGTAACAAGAGCTGTTCAAAAACAGGAGGGCATTGAGTTTCATTGATTAGCTGGTGCCAAAGATCTGCTACAGATGAAGTGAATGGATGCTTTCCCTGCTGCAAGATTCAGCATCTCTTTGACTGTCTGCATGAGAAATTGTTGAGTAAAATGTCAAAGATTTACAGTAGGATCTTGCAAGGAGTGGGTGAGGCAAGGTAGCCAAAGACTGCCCCCTTCCCCTGGAAAGGGCAATTGGTATTTCCAGGAGTGCTGAGCCCAGAGAAAACCTATCAGTTAAAAAGCAATGTGCGGAGTAAATAAATATCAAGAACAAACATTGCACTCTGCCCACTGGGGAAATGGGAACGGGGCTGGGAACAGCTGGGGTGACATTTTGTGAACTGTATTTGGAGCTCAGGAAACCAACAGGGTCCTCTCTGGGAAGTTTATATAAAGGTTTTAACCTGCAGTTAGGTTTAAGGCAGGGATGGAGCTGGTCACTGCTGGCCCTTGGGACATGGCTTAGAAATTAAGATCAACGATGACATTCAAAGAGTGACGAAGTTGAGAGAAGAGGCTCTGCCACCAGTAGACAATCTCATAGGCCCCTAGCAATATGAACACAGAAGAGTTCGGTGAAAAGGGAGAAGTAAGGGGAGAAGGCAGGAGAACAGGGTTGAGAAACACATCTGCCACGACTGAGTATCAGAGCAGACTTGATGGGCCGAATGGCCCAATTCTGCTCCTCTATCTTATGGTCGAAGTAATGAGTGCTCATCAGGAAGGCATGGTGATAACCCTGGGATATTTTCGTCCATATATTGGCCGGAAATGTCAGATGGGCAAATGTAGCCTTGGTGAGGTTGTCACTGCTGCTTTCAGATACTTTCTTAGGACGTTAGTGAGGCTTCTTCTGGAATATTGTGTCCCGTTCTAGTGGTCCAGTTATAGGAAGGACATTATCAAGGTGGAGAGGGCTCAGAAGAAATTTACCAGGTAGAGAAGGTTTGAGTCGTAAGGAGGGGCTGGATACACTGGGACTTTTTCCACTGGAGTGTAGGAGGTTGAGAGGTGACCTTATAGAAGTTTATAAAATTAGGAGGGGTATATAGGTAGAGTTAATGGTAGTTGTCGTTTGCCCTAGGATGTGGGATTTCAAGACTAGAAGGCACATTTTTAAGGTGAGGAGAGTGAAATTTATAAAACACATGAGGGCGCAAGTATTTTTTTTACACAGAAGGTGGTTTGTGTGTGGAATGAACTTCCTGAGGAAATGGTAGATGTGGGCACAATTACAGTATTTAAAAGACATTTGGATAAGTACATGAACAGGAAAGGTTTTACAGGCATACGGGCCAGGAGCAAGCAGGATGGGACTAGCTTAGTTTGGGATTACATTCGGCATGGACTGGTTGGATCGAAGATTCTGTGCTATATGACTTTATGACGTTCTGGAGCAGACCAGGGAGTAGGCCTCTCCAGATAATGTAATGAGATAGGATCTCATAGAGGAGACACCCCTAGGTAGTAACAACCATAACATATTTGAATTTTGAATTCATCTGGAGGGAGAGAAGAGTGAGTCTGAGACTATTTTTAACATTTAAATAAGGGAAATTATGAAAGAATGAAAGCTGAGCTGGTGAAAGTCAATTGGCAAATGAGGTTAAAGAACCAGTCAACACAAATTCAGTGACCAATATTTCAGGGATTTATCAGAATATTTCAGACATATTCAGAAAACTGAATACGTACATTTGAAACAGATAGACCCACCATCCATAGTTAACGGGAAATGTTAAAAATAGTACCAGACTTCAAAGAAGAGCATATAGTGGTACAGTCGTTGTGAAGATGGGTGGCAGGTCAGAAGATTGGATAGAATATTAATTTTAAAAAAAAGGTAAAGAATGAGTAAAATGTGAATAAAGAGGGAAATAAATAGAGTGTGAGGGATAGCTAGTCATAAATAATAAAAACAGATGGTAAGAGAAGAGAATTAACCAAGTGAACGCTGGTCCTGGAGAAAGTCAGACTGGAGAACTAATAAAAAAAAATGAAAACGGTAGGTTAACTGAACAGATATTTTGTATCAGTCTTCACAACACAACATACATATAACAACTCAGAAGCAGCAATAAATGAAGATATGGAAGGAAGTCAGGAACTAAGGACTGTGGGGTGGCACGGTGGCTCTGTGATTAGCACTGCAGTTTCACAGCACCAGGGACCCAGGTTCGATTCCAGCCTTGGGCGACTGTGTGGAGTTTGCACATTCTCCCCTTGTCTGCGTGGGTTTCCTCCCACAGTCCAAAGACGTACAGGTTAGGTGGATTGGCCATGCTAAATTGCCCACAGTGTTCAGGGGTGTGTGGGTTATAGGGGGATGGGTCTGGGTGGGATTCTCCAAGGGGCGGTATGGACTTGTTGGGCCAAAGGGCCTGTTTCCACACCGCAGGGAATCTAATCTAATCTAATCTAAGGAAAATTACAATCACCAGAGAAATGGTGCTGAGTAAACTGCTGGAGCTGGAGTTTGACAAGTCCCTAGATCCTGACAGACGACATTCTAGGCTTCTGGAGAAAGTGTCTGGTCAGAAAAAAGTTTCAATTTTTCCAAATGTTTCTTGATTCAGGGACGGTCCCATTGCATTGGAAAATAGTGAATATAACTTGTTTCTTCAAAAAGAGAGACAGAAAGCAGGAAGCAACAGATTTACAAGGTGTAGAGCTGGATGAACACAAGAGGCTAAGCAGCATCAGAGGAGCAGGAAAGCTGACGTTTCGGGCCTAGATCCTTCTTCAGAAACAGGTTAGTTCGCTTAACATTGGTCATAAGAAAAATATTAGAAGCTTTTAATTAATGAAGTTACACCTGGGCACTTGGATAATTTTGAGGTGATCAGGCACAGTCAACATGGTTTTGTGAAAGGGAAATCATGTTTAATTGATATACTGGAATTATTTGAGGGGTCACATGTGATGTTGATAAAGGGAAACAGCAGATGTACTGTACTTAGACTTCCACAAAGCGTTTGATAAGGTGCAAAGTTATTGAGGAAAGTAAAAGGTCATGGCATTGGGGGGGTAACAAATTGCCACGGATAGATTTGTATCGGAGATAATAGGAACTGCAGATGCTGGAGAATCCGAGATGACAAGGTGTAGAGCTGGATGAACACAGCAGGCCAAGCAGCATCTTAGGAGCAGGAAAGCTGATGAACTTTCCTGGTCCTAAGATGCTGCTTGGCCTGCTGTGTTCATCCAGCTCCACTCCTTGCCATGGGCAGAAGATTGGCTTGCTAACAGAGTACAGAGTAGGAATAAATGGGTCTTTTCAGGTTGGCAAATTTTAATGTGCCATAGGGGATGCTGCTGGGATCTCAATGGTTTACTATGAACAAAATTGGCTCAGATGAAGGGATGTAAGGTATGGTTGGCAAATTTGATAATGACACAAAGCCAGGAAGGAAAGTAAATTGTGAAAAGGGCACAAGGTTACAAAAATATGTAAAGGTTAAGTAAATGGGGAAAGATGTACCAAAATGAGTATAATGTGTGAGGACGTGAAATCATCTGCTTTGGCAGGAAGGTAAAAACAAACGCACATTATATTGATGGTGAGAGATTACAGAGCTCAGAGATTTGGAAGTTTCCACGTATGAACTGCAAAAGGTGAGCGTGCAAGAACAGCAACTATTCAGGAAAGTTAATTGAATTCTATCATTTCTTATTAGAAGAATTCAATATCAGAGTAGGAAGGTTATACTTCAATTATAGAGGGCACTGGTGAGACCATATCAGGACTATTGTGTACAGTACAAGCTTTCTTAAAATAAGGAGACCAGTAAATGTATTGGAGGTGGTTTAGATAAGGCTAACCAGGCCGATAGCTGGAATGGGTGGGTTGTTGTCTGAAGAAAGTTTGGACGGGCTGAGTTTGTACCCATTGGGTTTAGAACAGTAAGAGGTTTCTTGATTGAGAGCTGGGTTGAGAGGTGGTAAATGGAGTTTAATGCAGACAAGTGTGAGGCGATGCGCTTTGGTAGGAGTAACCGGAAGGCAAAGTACAGGGCTAATGGTAAGATTCTTGGTAGTGTAGATGAGCAGAGAGATCTCGGTGGCCATGTCCACAGATCCTTGAAAGTTGCCACCCAGGTTGACAGGGCTGTTAAGAAGGCATACAGTGTTTTAGCTTTTATTAATAGAGGGATCGAGTTCCGGAACCAAGAGGTTATGCTGCAGCTGTACAAAACTCTGGTGCGACCGGACTTGGAGTATTGCGTACAGTTCTGGTCACCGCATTATAAGAAGGATGTGGAAGTTTTGGAAAGGGTGCAGAGGAGATTTACTAGGATGTTGCCTGGTATGGAGGGAAGGCCTTACGAGGAAAAGCTGATGGATTTGAGGCTGTTTTCGTTACAGAGATGGTTGAGAGGTGACTTAATTGAAACATATAAAATAATCAGAGGGTTAGATAGGGTGGATAGGGAGAGCCTTTTTCCTAGGATGCTGACGTCGAGCATGAGGGGGCATAGCTTTAAATTGAGGCGTGAAAGATATAGGACAGATGTCAGAGGTGGTTTCTTTACTCAGAGAGTAGTCAGGGAATGGAACGCTTTGCCTGCAACGGTCGTAGATTCGCCAACTTTAGGTACATTTAAGTCGTCATTGGATAAGCATATGGATGTACATGGAATAGTGTAGGTTAGATGGGCTTGAGATCGATATGACAGGTCGGCACAGCATCGAGGGCAGAAGGGCCTGTACTGTGCTGTAATGCTCTATGAAAACAACAAGATTCTGAGGGGTCTTGGACATTGAGAGGATGTTTCCTCCCTTGGGGGGGATATCCAGAACGGGGGAGGGACTGTTTAAAAATCAGGGGGTCACACCTTTAAAACAGACAGCAAGCAACTCTTTTCTCCCCCAGGAAAGATGTGGGAGGTTTTGGAGCGCTCTTCCTGAAAAGGCAGTGGAAGCAGAGTCCTTGAATATTTTTAAGGCAGAGTGGGGAGATTCCTGATAAGGAAGTGGTTGAAAGTTCGTCGGGGCAGGTGGGAATATGGATTTGAGGTTGCAATCAGATTAGCCACAAGATTACTGAATGGCGAAGCAAGCTTGAGGGGCTGAATGGCCTACTCCTAATGCATATCTTTATGTGTTGATCAGACAGTAACATGGATCATGGAAATAGCCCTGCAGGATTATGGTCAACCCTGACCAACATGCCAGTCGTTTGGGGCAACATGATAGCAGCTCAATGATAGTCAGCTTCATGTTAGTTCTTGTCTATCCCTCCCTCAAACCCCTCGCAATTCTTGGCTAGAAAAAAAGGGGTATTTTTTAATTCATTACAGGATATGGGCACCACTAGATGGCCCAGCATTTATTGCCCACCTCTAGCTGTCCTTTGAGAAGGTGGTGGTGAGCTGCCATCTTGAACCGCTGCAGTCCATGTGCTGTTAGTTGACCCACAATGCCTTTAGAAAAGAAACTTCAGGATTGTGACCCAGGGACACTGAAGGAATGGCAACATATTTTCAAGTCTGGGTGCATGTAGATTCGATGGGGGCGTTTAATGGCGGTGTTCCGATGGATTTGTATTGAGGTTGCAGACGTTATGGATTTTGAAGGTGCTGTCAAGGGAGGCTTGGTGAGCAGTGCATATCACAGATGATCCACAGTGCTGCCAGAGTAGATTCGTGGTGAAGGCACTGGATGATGAAGGTGGTGGATGGGATGCCAATCAAGTGGCAGTGAGCTTCGCGTGTTATTGGAGTTGCACCCATCCAGGTAACTGGGGAGTATTGCATCACGCTCCTGACTTGTGCCTCGGAGGTGGTGGGCAGGCTTTGAGGAGTCAAGAGGTGAGTTATGCACTAAGATTCCTAGCCTTTGGCGTATTCTTGTAGCTGCTATATTTAAATGGCTGGTCCAGTTCAGTTTCTTGTCACTGTAACCAATGAAGGCAAGGTCATTAATGAAGCAGCTGGAGATGGTTGGGCCTAGGACACTACCCTGAGGAACTCCTGCAGAGATGTCCTGGAGCTGAGATGATTGACCTCCAACACACATCAGTGTCTTCCTTTGTGCTAGGTACGGCTCTAACCTTTCAGTTCTGATCAGTTCTGAAGAAAGGTTGCTGGACCTGAAATGTTAACACTGCTTTCTCTCCACGGATGCTGCCAGGCCTGTTGAGTTTCTCCAGCAATTTCCATTTGTGTTTCAGATTTCAAGAGTCCGCAATTCTTTGTTTTATTATGTGACTCTAATCCTGTTGTCCGCAGGGACCCATTGCCCATTTCCAGAGGCCGAGAGGTCTTGTTCATGACTTGTAACCTACAGAGTGAGAGCTGGAATATTCTTTGCTAAGTTGAAAAGTTTAATTGAGCACTTCAATAACTGTCCAGGAATAAAGAGTAGGTTTCAGCTAAAGCAGCTGTAAAGTTGTTGTTTTGTTGAAGAGACCTGTTGGGTTCCTTATGTGTTGTTCAAAAGGCGGAAACCTGCTGTGTTTACCCATTCCGTACCTACAGGTGACTCCAGTCCCATTTCAATATGGCTGAGGCCTAACTGTCATCTGAAACAGCTGAGACAGGACTCTCTTCACTGGGAGAAAAGAGTGTATTTCACTGTCAATCCTTCTCAGGGGTATCCAGGGTATAAAAGCTAGACTTTTCAGTGACACCCAACTCTCAAGAACCAGTTAAAAATGGAACGTTTAGGCTCATCACTGAATGGATTGTCCTTTGTGCTCCCTCCAAGGTAGACGCAGCATTCACTTTGGGTTTCTGGTAAAAAAAAAAGGAAGGTGGTCTTGCCACCACAAACCAATCCCAGGGATCACTGGGGCAAACGGCTTCTTGGCAGAAATCGTCCAAACGGCAAGGTATACCGGCTGCAATAGGAGGTAGCAATTGGTTTTCACATCTGGATGTGCTGGTTGTCACTGTTCAGTCCCCATTGCTCCTGATGGTGTTGAACCTGCAGGGGCTTTGCAAACACTCTTTGGGCTTCACTCAAGTGGTCACTCCTCTGGGAAAAGACCAGCAGGCAACTAGCCTTTTGGCAGCTCCAGTAAATAACCACATTTAGGCACTCGGCCACTTTGCTGGGAAAGGCAGCCCTGGCTGATTTTCCCCTCCCTGCCCTGGGGACTGACGCAGAGGCAGCAATGAGAGCATCTTGGCAATTAAGCAGACTATGATTAGCTGGCTCAGGACACTCCGAGACATGGCTGGACAGTTCGGCTCAGTTGTCAGCTCAAGCACTGAGCATGGCCCCCACTGAAAGCCAACACTTAAAGGCCTTCCTCACCTCTGCAGTGACTGCACCTCGCTGTCCTGTCATGATCACTGCCCTCTGGCAACTTGCTCACGCAGACATAAGGGTCAGGGCTTTCTCCAATCAACAGCTCCTGGATTTCAAGGCAATCCTTGGAGACAGCTTGGCGCTGATTTGCAGACAGCTCCGAGCTGCAGTGAGGGCACCTCCGAGACCCGGAGATATCACAGGATATGGCTGTGGGTGGTCCAGCCTCCAGGCTGTCAGGTGGAATGTAGAAAGACTGGGGGGGCTCTCGAACAATTTGGCCCCCTCCATCCTGCAGCATGTTGCCCATGAGCTCGGAGGGGTCTGCCAGCTGACATCTGGGAATGTCCAGAGGGGAGCACACACAGCACCTGGTAATGCTGGGAACCCGACAGGCTGCAAGCTGGTCGGCTGCATGAGTCTGTCGAAGATGCTGCCCTCCTATTGGATCGGCCTGGCTCAAACCCACACACTGGGCCTCCGAGGCTCGGGGAGGTCTCGTGGGGTGAAAGTGGGCAGGCCCAGAAGTCTCAGCTGTCGGGTAGGGCAGTTTCTCCTTATCTATGTGCTTCAGCTCAATCTCCACAGGGGGGTCACTTTCCTTTTTCCGGCTGGTGGAATTCCCATTCAGGAACTTGCCATATTTCACGGATGAGGCGCCGTCTAATTTCTGATAGTTTTTCTCTGATGGTTTGCCCTCAGGATACAGCTGGCTGGTGGCATCCAGTACACCACCATGTTTCAAAGAGGCTTTTGGGTCTCCTGTACCGAAATCTGCCCTGTCTCTAATCTTCAGGTTCTTACTATCTGACAGAGACGCAATCAGGGTTGATTTGGGGATAAAGCTCAAGGACTGGGGTCCGGTTTGACCTGGGGACAACTTGATGTGAGATTCCGATAGTGCCCTTTGCACCATGGACTGGTCCAGGACCAGCAGAGAGTCACACTGCCCCGTCTCCCCGCTGGGATTGGCAGTGTTGAGCTGCATCTGAGAGTGTGTGTAGCCCAAGTTGCCGGTGATGTCAATATCGGTGTAGTCACGGTACAGGTCAATGCTGTCTGGTGGAAACATCATGGAGATGGACAATGGATCGTTGGCAGTGTCCATCTCTCTATCCTCGAGTGCTCCCTCCTGCAGCCTGAGGGTTCCCTGGTTGTTGGTAGAGTGTGGCAAGGGTGAGCTGGGCAGCTCAGACTCATCAAGGCCTCCCTCACAACTCAGGGCTGACTTTGTGGGCCCCTCACTCGCTGGAGCGGACCATTCACTGAGATTTCTAGATCCAGTTTTCATTGCGAACAAGTGTTTGATGCAGTCGGCCTGATTGAGAGACATGCAAGATCTCATCTGCACGACATCCTGACAGCTACTGTGCATGGCTTGCTCCAGAGTCTCCTGCATCAGCTCACACTCAGCCCTGGCTAAGAAACATTCAAACCCAAGTTGGCCAATATCTTCCTTGCTGACCTGCTTGGAGATCACATATTCACTGGTTCCTTTCTGAGTGTATCCCAAATTCACCAAGACCCCTTGAAGGACCTCAGGAGGAAAAACCGGCTCAATGAAGTAGACAAAGGCTCCTGTGAAAGTCTGAAATAAATAAGATGAAATTAGCTTTTCAAGGAAAAATACTCAAAAGTTTTACCTCCAATAACCTCCCTTCCACTCCCAAGGGACCCCTCCTGCCTCTCCCAATTCTATCTGAAGAATATCAGCAAAAAATTATCCAGCCTCTTGAATCTGCTAGACCATTTAGTAAGGTAATCCTTTGGGGAAGGAAACTGCCATCCTTACCTGGTCTGGCCTATATGTGACTCCAGACCCAGAGCAATGTGGCTGACTCTTAACTGCCCTCTGTGCAATTAGGGATGGGCATTAAATGCTGGCTACAGCTTATGATCAAATTTAATACAAAACGTTCTCCACAGCGAAAGCTTCCTATGGTATCAAAGAACACAATCTCATCATGTCAGTCCGAAACGGTCAACCCTTTAACCTCAGATTTTCTAGTCAGGGCAAAAACATTCTCAGCATCTCAGCTTGGAACTTCAAGCAATGAATATTAATAAAAGAAAAAATGCTGGAGTAATTAGTGGGATCAAACTCTCAAATTTCCTGGATCTAATGGTCTGTGCTTCAAGTTCTAAAAGAGTTGGCTGCAGAGATAGTGGATGGGCAGCTTATGATCTTCCAAAATTCCCTAAATTCCAGAATCTTCAAAATTTCAATGAGATTGCCTCTCAGTATTTGGAATTCCACAGACTAGAAGACTGCACTACTATAGCCATTTCTTATGGCAAACCTTCTTACCACAGGAACCAGTCAAGTGAACCTCCGCTGAAATCCCTCTGCAGCAAATAAAGCTATAAGACATTGGATGAGAAATAATGGGAACTGCAGATGCTGGAGAATCCAAGATAACAAAGTGTGGAGCTGGATGAACACAGCAGGCCAAGCAGCCTCTCAGGAGCACAAAAGCTGACGTTTCGGGCCTCGGCCCTTCATCAGAAGGTGTACCCTTTTTTTCTGATGAAGGGTCTAGGCCCGAAACGTCAGCTTTTGTGCTCCTGAGATGCTGCTTGGCCTGCTGTGTTCATCCAGCTCCACACTTTGTTATCTATAAGACATTGGATGCCAGCTTTTTGCAACTTCTACACACAGGCTCCCAAATCCCTCTGTGCTGCAGCTTCCTGCAGTCTTTCTCCGCAGCTTAACATTCAGCTTCTCTGCTCTTCCTGCCAAAGTGGATAACCTCACAATTTCCTATATTGTATTCCATTTTGCTTAATCTGTCCATATCCGTCTGCAGATGTGTGTCACTCTCACTATTTGTCTTCCCACCTACTTTCATATCACCTTGGTTTTGGAACATTAGCTTTCCTCAAAATTAATAACATAAATTGTAAATAATTGTGATCCCAGCACTGATCCCTGTGGCATTCTAGTAGTTACATTGTACATCCTTCTTAAGTACAGAGACTAAAACTGTATACATTGTTTTCAGTGAGGTCTCACCACAGCTCTGCAAATTGAACAAGACTTCCAGACTCCTTTCAATCCTCTTACAATAAAAGCCAACATCTAATTCACTTCCCTTGTTGGGGAAGTACTTGTGGGTTACTTTATGTTGTTTGTACAAGGACTCCCAGAGCCTTCTGAATAACAACTGTTAATAGTTTCTCACAGTCTAAAAAACAGTCTTTGTACTTTCCTGAGCTAAGTGAGTAAGGTTATATTTCCACACATGATACTCCAACTACCATCTTCTTATCCTCTCAGGGAACTGACCCATAACTCATTACAAACTTACTGTAGCCTCCTCACAACTCACATTCAAAATTAGCCTTGTGTTATTAACAACCCTGGATATAATACACTTGTTCTCTTTACCTAAGTCATGTCTATAGATTGTAATTAGTAAGACCCCTGCATGCTTTCTTGCTGCATCCCAGTATTCACACTGTGCCAACTCTAAAATGATCTATTTAATTGTGCTCTCTGTCTGGTTACCAAACCCCGTTCTACGCACCACGTTATTCCCAACTCCATGAATCCTTATCCATCTGCAATGATCTCCCATGTGGCACCTGATCAAATATCAAATCCAAATGTACTACATCCCCTGGTTTCCCTTATCTACCCTGCCAGTTATTTCCTTAAAAACACAAATGGTTTCAAATCGTTTCCATTTGATAAAATCTCATTGATTCTGCTTAATCCTATAATCTTTTCTAAGTGTCTTTTTACCACTTCCTTAATAGCAAGTATTTTTGTCCAATGATCGGTGGCGTTATGGCCTGTAGTAGTCCAACATTTTTTAAGACTGCAAGACCATAAGACATAGGGGCAGATGTAGGCCATTCAGCCCATTAAGTGTGCTCACCTACAGCATGGCTGATATGATACTCAGCAACACCACTTTCCTGCCTTAACCCCATAACCCTTGATTCCCTTCCCAGTTTCAAGTTTGAGATAGATTGTATGTAAGATTTTGGAGTTGATCTGTAGCTCAGGCTGTGGGTGTTGAGATTGGTTGCCTCGCCGAGCTGGTTTGTTGTTCTGCAGACGTTTCGTTACCCTGCCGGATAACATCCTCAGTGCAGCCTCCGATGAAGCGTCGATGTGTTTTCCTGCCTGGTTTTTAAACTCTGGGGACCATTGCGAGGGATTGCCTCACTTCCGGGTTTCCTCCGTAGTGGAATGTATATGGGGTCGAGTTCAATGTGTTTACTAACAACATGCTTCGTGGCGTGCCATGCTTCCAGGAATTCTCGTGTTTGTCTCTGCCTAGCCTGTTGCAGGATCTTGGTGTTGTCCCAGTTGAATTGGTGGTTCTCCTTGTCCATGTGGATTGAGATGCGTGAGTACTGGTCGTGTCTTTTTGTAGTCAGTTGGTGTTCATGTACGCTTATTGTTAGTTTCCTTCCTGTTTGTCCTACATTGGACAAACCAGCTTGGCGAGCCAACTAACCTCGTCAGATTGTATGTAATTAATGACCCAACCGTTACAGCCCTCTGTGGCTAAGAATTCCACAGATTTACTGCTCTCTGAGTAAAGAAATTCCTCTTCAGCTGTGTTAAGTATATGACCCTTATTCTGAGCTTATGTCCTCTGGACCTAGTCTTTCTCACAAGGAGAAACCACCTCTCTGCAACTACCCTGTCAACTCCTTAAGAATCTTTCATGTCTCAATAAGGTCACCTCTCATTATTCTAAGCTCCAATGAATACAGGCCTAACCTACTCAAGCTCTCCTCATAAGATAGTCTGTCCCTGCCAGGAATCAACCTTTTATTTTCCTCTTTACTAACAGTAATTATTTTAATTTCTTCTTTTCCAGTGGACTTTTGGTTCGCTGCTATTTCTGATTTGTTTTCTTTTGCAAAGGCAGACAAAAAGTGTCTCTGCCACTTCCTTATTCCCCATTATAATTTCAGCCCTCTCTAAGGGGCTTTTGAAGACTTTTATTACTCCCTTCCTTGTTTACATATTTGTAGAAATAAAGTGTCCACAATAGGGTCCCGCTCCAGGAATGCATTGACTTTGATACTTGTTTTCAAATCTCTTCAAGATTTGTTCCTGTTCTTATCTCTTAAGCATCCTCCAGTCCGAAAGCCCACTGTGATGTTTGTGTGTTTCCCCTTCAGACTTCACGTGCATGCACTGCATTAATTGTTCCACTGTTGAGAAGCCCGTTCCTTGTTCTGGTTGAGCTTTCAGTAAAGTAATTCTAAACCAGAATGTGTCAACTAGAATCACACACAGAGGACGAAACAGAGAGGGAAAGAAAAATGGGATTAAAAAAAAAGTGAAAGGAGACAAACAATAAAATTCTGGTGTCCCCTCTACAGGGAAGATGTTAAACTTTAAAAGGTGCAGAAAAGATTTACCAGGATGTTACCAGGGTTGGAGGGTTTGAGCTACAGGGAGAGGCCGAATAGGCTGGGGGGCTATTTTCCTGGGAGCGTCGGAAGCTGAGGGGTGACCTTATAGAGGTTTATTAAATCATGAGGGGCATGGATAGGGTGAATAGCCAAGGCCTTTCCCCCGGGTAGGGGGGTCCAGAACTTGAGGGCATAGGTTTAAGGTGAGAGGGGCAAGATTTAGAAGGGGCAACTTTTTCACACAGAGGGTGGTGCATGTCTGGAATGAGCTGCCAGAGGAAGTGGTGGAGGCTGGTACAGTTACAGCATTTAAAAGGCATCTGGATGGGTACATGAATACGAAGGATTTAGCGGGCTATGGGCCAAATGCTGGCAAATGGATTAATAGATTAAGTTGCGATATCTGGTCAGCATGGACAAGTTGGACTGAAAGGTCCTTTTCTGTGCCGTACAATGTTATGACTCTATTTTTTTAAGTCTTCCAGAAATAATTAATTTCTTGAGTTACAAGGCACTAAACAATTCAGAAGTGGCTCTGGCTCTGTTCTTGAGGTTCATGCAATTATAGTATCCCTTGCAAGTGGAATCAGGCCCTTTGGCCCAACAAGTCCACAATGACACGCAGAACATCCCACCCAGACCCATTCCCCTAATCTACACATTCCCAAACACTCTGGGCAATTTAGCATGGCCAGTCCACCCAACCTGCACATCTTTGGATTGTGGGAGGAAGCCCATGCAGACACAGGGAGAATGTGCAAACAACACACAGACAGTCGCCCGAGGGTGGAATTGAACCTGGTCCCTGGTGCTGTGAGGCAGCAGTGCTAACCATCGAGCCGCCATGCTGCCGAGCTGTTGGGCAGTAACTAACTATGCTATTAAAAACTCACTGACACTGAAATCGATCTCACATAAAAGCAGAACACTGTGGATACTGGGAATTCTGAAATGAAAACAAGAAGTGCTGGAAAAACTCAGCAGGTCTGACAGCATCGGTGTAGAGGAAAACAGAATTCATGTTGTGTGCCTGGAGTAACTATTCTTCAGGACTGCTCCTCTTTCGTTCCAAAGAAAAGTCATACTGAATTCAAAATGTTAATTCTGTTTTTCCCTCTCCACCGACGTTTTCAGACCTGCTGAGTTTCTCCAACACTTCCTGTTGTTACCTCAAATTCATAGCTGTCGATGCACAGGAATAATGTGAGTCTTTTGCCAAAGTCCAAAAATTTGCAAGGTTTGTGCAGGAGAACTGCAATTTGGACAGGAATTTCCTGATTTCTTTATTTAACTGAACACGTGCTTGTTCGAACTTGTTGTCTGAGTAGTGCTGAACTGATAGCCTGTCTGTTAATCCTAACATAAAATTTGGATTGTTGCTGCCTGTATTTTCTTATTTGACCTTGGGAAGTGACCATCACAGATAAGTCTACCATTATTACCCATCCCTAACTACCTTAGTGAGCTATCTCCTTGAACCACTGCATAACTTGGTGTACAGGGGGACACCCAGAATGCCCTTAGGGAGAGAATTCCAGGTATTTGGTGACACTGAAGGAATGGCGATATACTTCCAAGTCAGGATGGTGAGTGACTTGGAGGGGAGCTTGCAGGGGGTGGCGTTCCCATGTATTTGCTGCCCTTGTCTTTTCAGATGGAGGTGATTGTGGGTTTGGAAGGTGCTGCATCAGGATCCTTGGTGAATTTCTGCAGTGCACCTTGTAAGTAGCAAACACTGCTGCTTCTGAGTGGTCTGTAGTGGAGGGAGTGGATGTTTAAGGGGGTGGATGGTATACTGATTGAGCTAGCTGCTTCTGGCTGTCATATTTCCTACATTACAACAGTGGCAGTGCTTCAAAATGACTTCATTGGCTGCAAAACGTTTTGGGATGTGGTGCTCCATAAATGCACATCCTTTCTCTCAAGCGACAGAGAGAGAGAGAGACAGACAGAGATTGCTGTTCAATGACCTCCCATGAAAAACCCCTGTGTAGAAAGCAAAACAGCTAACAGTAAAGAAGGAAACAGCACATAGAAAAAAAAATGAGCCAACGACCACAGATGCCGGAAATCTGAAATAAATAAAGTGCTGGGGGCCATTTAGCAGGTCAGACAGAATTAACAGCTCAGGGCGGTGACCTTTAGAACTGCGTTCCAGAGAAAAGGCATTGAGCTAAAATAAGAACAGTGATCCTATTTCCTTCTTGGTTTGATTTTCTAAAAGATGGTCGGCACAACATTGTGGGCTGAAGGGCCTGTTCTGTGCTGTACTGTTCTATGTTCTATGTTCTATATAGCTGGAGTTGATATACACAGCAATGAGGTGAGCTGCCTTTAATATGCTTTTAGTGATGTTTGTGCGGAAAACCTCCTCTGTCCTTAGAATAGATCCTGTTGAATGGGACCTGAGCAGACACAGAAATAAGAACAGAAGTAGGCCATTCAGCCTCTCGATTTTGCTCTGCTGTTCGTTAGGATCACGGCTGATCTGACATTCCCCACGTTCACTTTCTTGCCCTTGATTACCTACTGATCCATCTACTTCAACCTTAAATATACAGAAGGACTCTGCCCCCACAGCTGTCCATGGCAAGGAGGTTCAAAGACTCCCAGCCCTCAGAATAAATTCCTCCTCATCTCAGTCTTAAATTGGCACTCCTTTATTCTGAGGCTGTGCTCTCTGGTCCTAGACTCTTCCAGGCACGGCCTCAACCTGTTTAGCTTTTGCTTGCAAGACAATTCCTCCCTGCCAGGGATCTTCCCAGTGCTTCCAATGAAATGATATCTTTCTTTAAATAAAGGAACCAAAGCTGCTCATAGAACTCCAGATGTGGTCTCACCAGCACCATGTACAGTTGCAGGAAGACTTCCCTACTATTACATTCCAACCCTTTCGAAATTATCCTGCCTCTCTGGATTATTAGTCCATTGACAGTAGCACTATACCACTGACTTCCCACTTTTAGACCTCCTAGACACAGGGAGCATCCTTGTTCTATCAAGCACATCACAGCCCGTAAGAGTTGCACATATTCGAAACAGCTCAACTCCCCAATTCTTCTCAGCTCCCACTGAATGAAAGGACAGCCAGTCTATTTATAATATCCCAGGAATTAGTTTGTTCAACTTTTCTTGAACTCCCTCCATAAAGGAGACTGAAACAGTACTCAACTCTCTGGGTGTGGTCTCAACAAGACCCCACACAACTGCAGCAAGACATCTTGACAACCCTAGGCCTGTGTGATGCTACCCCTCAGCCCAGGAACGGGCTGGCATTCAATGATACAACCAAAGGGAATACCCTCATGTTCAGTTTGAATAAAGAGGCCATTATGAATATTTTACCAATGTCATTGTTAAATCCTTTTTAAACTGTTCCTCTACAAATAAAAAATTCTCAGCACATGAGAATGAAGAATGGGACATGACCTTATTGAAACATACAAGATTCTTTGGAGACTTGACAGGGTAGATATGGAAAGGTTGTTTCCCCTTAGGAAACAGTCTAGGACCAGAGGGCATCAACTCAGATTAAGAGGGGTCACATATTTCAAATGGAGATGAGGAGGAATTTCTGCTCTCAGAGGGAATGAAGCTGTGGAATTCTTTCCCGCAGAGGACTGTAGAGGCTGGGTCATTCAGTACATTTGAAGCTGAGATAGAGAGATTTTAATCAGTAGGGGAATCAAGGGTTATGGGGAAAAAGGCAGGAAAGTGGAGTTGAGGGTGATCACTCAGCCATGGTCTAATTGAATGGGGGAGCAGACTCAATGGCCCACTTCTGCCCCTACATCTGACTGTCTTTATATTAATTCCCACATTGCTGGGGAATTAGGGCTGGGCAGTAAATGCTGGCCAAGTTGGTGCAGCCCCATCCTGTGAATAAGGATGAAAGAGGTGATGTAAATGTTGCTGAGGGAGGGTGCAGCACTCCTGGGAAATGTCTTGGCTAAGAGAGTGATGAGAACGTGGGAGGGATGCCCTCTAAGGGTAATGAGATAAATGCATGAGAGATAAGGAACAGAAAAGCCTGTTGCAGTTTATGAAGGTAGAATGGCAGGGATACTGTCTGCTGCAGAACACCAGAACAAACTAGTTAGGCCGAGAGGTTTATTTCCTGTTCCTTAATGGCTGCAGTTTGTAAAAGGCTTTGATTAAACAGAGAGGCTGCCAAGGGGTTAGTTAAGAGTAAACTACAATGGTGTGGTTTTGAGTCATATGTGGGTTGGACTGGGTAAAGACAGCAGGGTTCTCACCTGGAGGATAAACATGAACTAGTTTCTTTTCCTGAAAGAACAATTTTGAAAACCTCTGGCAACAGTGACCGTTTTTTTAAATTTCATTTTTTTAAATACATACTTAGGATTGTCATAAAATTGACTGGATCGTGACTGAATCTTCAGTCTCAGCTGCTGTGACTTCAGTCCCACACCAACACAGATTGTTTTTCCCTCACTTGAGGGATGTGGGCATCACTGTCGGGGTCAGAATTTACTGCCTGTCCCTAGTTGCCCTTTTAGATGGTGGTGAGCTACCTTCTTGAACCACTGCAGTCAGACCCGCAATACCCCTAGGGAGAGAATTCCAGGACTTTGGCCCAGCCACAGTAAAGGAACGGCGACATATTCCTGAAACAGGATGGTGAGTGGCTCGGAGGGGAACTTGCAGGGAGGTGGTGTTCCCATGTATCTGCTGCCCTTGTCTTTCCAGATAGATGTGGTTATGTGTTTGTAAGGTTCCAGGGGGATCCTTGGTGACTTACTGAGCCACATCTTACAAACAGTACACACTGCTGGTGCTAAGCATTGATGATGGACTGGGTATTAAGGTGGTGGATGTGGCATCAATCAAGCAGGCAGCTTTGTCCTAGATGGTGTCAAGCTCCCAGAGAGTTGTTGGGGTTGCACTCATCCAGGCAAGTGGGGAGTATTCCATCATACTCCTGAGTTGTAACTTGTAAAATAATAGGCTTTGGGAAGTCAGGAGGTGGAGTTAGTCACTGCGATATTTTTATCCCATGACCTACCTTTGAGGTCACAGTATTTAAATGGCTAGTTCAGTTTTGTGTCAATATTAAACCCAGGATGCTGGTTCACTAATGTCCTTTGGGGAAGGAAACTGCCATCCTTACCTGGTCTGGCCTACATGTGACTCCAAACCCACAGCAATGTGGTTGGCTCTTAGCTGCCCTCTGGGCAATTAGGGGTGGGCAATAAATGCTGCCTGGCCAGTGACATCCTCATCCCATGAATGAATTAAAAAAAACTTTCAAGATGGTGTGAAGTTAAATACAGTGAATGTCCAAAGAGAAATTGGGGTTCAGGTGCAGAAATTAAGTGCTATAAATGCAGAAAATAATTAAGAAAGCCAATGCTATGTTGGCCCTTAGATCTACAGGAGGTTTTTCTTGTTCATTCATTCATAGGATGAGGACGTTGTTGGCTCGGCCAGCATTTATTGTCCATCCCTAATTGCCCAGACAACAGTTAGGAGATGGTCACATTGCTGTGGGTCTGGAGCCACATGTAGGACTAGGTGTGCATGGCAGCTGCCTCCCCTAAGAGATATAAGTGAACCAGATGGGTTTTCCTGACAATCGACAATGGGTTCATGGTCATCATTAGACTCTCAATTCCAAATTTTAATTGGCTTTTCAAACTCTCCCATCCGCCACAACAGGTTTCAAGCCTGTGTCCCTAGAACATTAGCTGGATCTCCTGATTAATAGTCCAATGATAATACCGCGATGTTATCGCCTCTTCTTTTAAGTGCCCTCAAGTATAAGGATGAGGAAGTTATGCTGCAGTCATAGAAAACCCTGGTTAGACCCCACTCGGAGTACAATGAGCAGATCTGAGCCCCACATCTTAGGAAGGAAGATTGGCCTTGGAGGGAGTACAATGTAGGTTCACAAGAATGACACCAGGACTTCAGGGGTTAAGCCATGAGGACAGATAATACAAATAAGGTCTTTATTGTCTAGAATTTAGAAGGTTAAGGAGGTGATCTGACCAAAGTCTTCAGGATATCGACGTGGAAAGACAGGGTAGATAAACTATTCCCACTGGTTGGGGATTCCAGAACTAGGGTCTTAGTCTGAGGATTACGACCAGATCATTCAGGAGAGAGAAAAACCAAAAGAACTGTGGGTGCTGTTAATCAGGAGCAAAAACAAAGTTGCTGGAAAAGCTCAGCAGGTCTGGCAGCATCTGTGGAGGAGGAAACAGAATTAATATTTCAGGTCCAGTGACCCCCCGTCAGAACTGATGGTGGCTGGGAAATTGTCAGTTTATATGCAGAAAATAGGGAGGTGGGTGGGTTAGGGAGTAAACGATCAGATAGAGCCCAAAGAGAGAGAGAGATACAGTTGGACAGACAAAGGAGTTGCTAACGATCAGGCTGGGAGGGTGAATAGTGGTTAATGGGGACTGTTAGTGACTTACAACAGGGGGTGTGTAATGGCAGGCTATATGGTAACAAGGCCTGGTGTGTGGGGTGGGGGGCTGGGACATGGGAGAGTTTAGGCAGTTCAGGAGAGATGTTAGGAAGTACTTCCACACACAAAGGGTGGGAGAGTTTTGGAACTCTCTTCCACAAACAGCAGTGGAAGCTGGATCAGTTGTTAATTTTAAATCTGAGATGAACTTTTCTTAAGCAAATATATGTCAAAAACAGGTATATGGAATTAGGCCAGAGATCAGCCACAATTTCACTGAAATGCAGAACAGGGTCAGATGCTGGAGAATCTGAGACAACAAGGTGTAGAGCTGGATGAACAAAGCAGACCAAGCAGCATCAGAGGGGCAGGAAAGCCCAAAATGTGTTCATCCAGCTCTACACCTTGTTATCTGAAGGGTTTTAACTGCCTACTCCTGTTCCTATGTTCATTGTCTGATGTTTATGTGACATGAATGTTACTTGCCACTGGTTAGCCCAAGTCTGGATCACATGTAGGTCTTGTTGCATTTGAACATGGACCGTTTCAGTATCTGAGGAGTCACGAATGGTGCTGAAACATTGTGTAATCATCGGTGAACATCCCCACTTCTGACCTTATGACGGAGGGAAGGTCGTTGATGAAGCAGCTGAAGATGGTTGGGCCTGGGACACTACCCTGAGGAACTCCTGCAGAGATGGCCTGGAGCTGAGACGACTGACCTCCGACAACCACAACCATCTTCCTATGTGTCAGGTATGACCCCAACCAGCAGAGAGTTTGACCCCTGCTCCTTCGAGTCCCACTGACTCCAAACTTGCTAGGCTGCTTGATACCGCACTCAGTCCAGTAAGGCCACCCTAAAGAGCAGCAAGAGTGCAGGATCAGCTGGTTGGGTCTGCTCTGCTCTGCCAGTTAGTGGGACCACAGCTGGTCTGACATCGCTCAGATCCACTTTTCTGTCCTTTCCCATAATCCTCGATTCCTCCACTGATCAACAATCTCTCTATTTCAGCTTTTTTAAATATAGACATGGATTCAGACCCCACAGCTCGGAGTTCCAAGGACTCTCAACCCACTGAAAGAAGAAATTCCACCTCATCTCAGTTTTAAACGGAAACCTCCTTATTCTGAGGCTCACTCATGAGGAGAAACATCCTCTCAGCATTTACCCTGCAGCCCCTTAAGAGTCTGATAACTTTCAACGAGATCACCTCTCATTCTCTAAACTCCAGTGATTACAGACCTAAACCTTGATAACAAAGTGTGGAGCTGGATGAACACAGCAGGCCAAGCAGCATCTCAGGAGCACAAAAGCTGACGTTTTGGGTCTAGACTCTTCATCAGATTATCTCTGATCACAGACCTATACCTGTTTAGCCTTTGCTCATAAAACAATCCCTCCATACTTAACTCTTAGCTTTCCTGCTTCTGTTGAGCAGCAGTCTCCCGTGAGATGAAGAGTGTGCTGTTACATTATTGTTTCAACAGCTTTCGCATGAGAACTGCAGTATCAGCTTCCCAGGAGAACAACAGTTACACAATAAACACACTCACACCTGGAGTTGAACAAGGTCGGAGGGACTGGAGGCCCCACACTCGGATTAATTTTTAGGCTCTGGTGTTGTTCCAGGGTTTAGTGCTGGAGAATGTTTGGGGTGGGTCAATGTCAGGGCCTTCCAGGGGAGCGTGTGGTCATCGCTATATTCCCTCTAACTTCACCAGCTGCTGTGTAGAGCTTTGAAGGGAAAGTATTAGCACAGACCCTCTGAATGGGCTAGAGGAATGTTGGGATGTGTGTTGTTAGGGGCAGGGTTGTGTAGAAGCTGGGGCCATAAAGTAGGAGCAAGAGCGCCCATTCGGCCCATCAAACCATTCAACGCTATTTCGGCGGACTTGATGGGCCGAATGGCCTTTGTTGCTCCTGCCCCTCTGATGCTGCTCAGCCTGCTGTGTTCATCCAGCTCTATACACCGTGTTATCTCAGATTCTACAGCATCTGCAGTTCCTGCTATCTCTGACCTCTGTATTGAATGATTTGATGACTTCGGAAATCAACTCCACTTTCCCACCTACTCTCAGCCACCCCCACATTTCCTGAGACCACCCCGCTTCCAAAACCAATCCCAGCCTTAAACATATCCAAGTCTGGAGCCGGCCCAACCCTCCGAGGGTAAAGGATTCCAGAGTTAATAACCCTCTGAGTGAAGTTCATCTCAATGTTGTATTTCCGAATCCTCCAAGCGGAATGTTTGTATCAGTGACACTCAGTTATAATTTTGAAAATGAAACCAGGCGGCGGTGTGTGTTCTTTGTGGAGAAGTGAAGCGGGGAGATATTGAGGGAATTGCAAAGAAATTGAAATCCGGAGTAGGTCCCTTTGTCAGGTTAACCTGACAGTGTGAGCCCGGTGATGATATTTCACCCCAGATCTAATGACCGACCCCACTCCCTCCTCCACCCAACCCCACTTCCCCAACCACAAACTGACCTTGATCGACTTGATCTCCTTTCTCCAGGGCCACAGATACAGGTTGATGGAGATCAGCTCCAGCAGCCCAAAAGCTTTACCCAGGGCCCCGAGAGGCTGCTCCCTCATCCCCTCTCCGCCCCTGGCTTCGACAAACTCCTGGGCCAGGCGGTAGAAATCCAGCTGCTGGAAGCGCTGGCACGGAGAGGGCACCGAATCGAGAAACTCCTTGCCTCGGCGGAGCTCTTCAGCCCCGGTGCAGGGCGACAGGCTGCCGGCGATGAAATCCTTCTGGTGGAAAGCCAGGAACTTTTGGTAAACTTCTGCCTTGCTACAGCCGCCCATGTTGCAGGAGGGAGGACCCGGGGGGAACTCCCCCGCCAGCTGGATACAATGTGTCAGTTTCCTGAAATGTATCAGGCTCTGCGCCACACTGTATCCATCAGCCGCTCGCTTTCATTCAACTTTCCAGCTCAGTAGTGAAGTTTGCTCCTCTCTCTCTCTCTCTCATCCCAACTGCAAGGCAATAGCAAACTGAAAGTGTTCAGACGCAATGCTACATTTGGAGCCCGATCACTTCACTGTTTCACCGCTGGCGTTGCTCCAGGAAACCGGCTCGGGAGGGCAAAATATTTCTTTCCATTCACTTTCCGTGCAGGGGAGGCGGTGATGTGGTCCCGCAGAGCTCCTGATTTACAGAGATCCCCGTCATGTTCTGGGGACTAGACACAGAGCTTGCTCAGCAAGGGGAGGCAATGTCCTAGTGGGTATTATTGCCGGGCTATTAATCTAGAAACAAAAACAGAAGTTGCTGGAAAAAAGCTCAGCAGGTCCGGCAGCATCTGTAAAGAGAAATCAGAGTTTACTTTTCAGTTCCGGTGATCGAACCCGGAACATTGACGCTGATTTTTTTCTTCACTGATGCTACCGGACCTGCTGAGCTTTTCCAGCAACTTCTGTTTTTGTGTCTGATTTACAGCAGCCGCAGTTGTTTCGGTTTTTAAGCACAACAAAGGCTGCGGGCGTGGGGCATGGGGGCGGGCACGGTCAGAGACTGGAAGGGGAATTCAGGGGCAGACAGAACGTACTCAGTTTCAGAAATTATTGAAGTGAGGCTGGAAAGTGCCTGAGCAGAAAGTGAGGTGTAGTTTCTCCATCTTGTGTTGTGCTTGACTGGAACGTTGTAAATGGCCCAGGATGGAAATATTAGGATAGGATCAAGGTAAAAAAGATAGTGCCTGAACCTGGCAACTTCTATGTTGGTGGGCCTGGCACAAGTGGTGGTGAGGTGTTGTTAGTGAACCAGCTCAGGGCTTTGGACCCACTGCAGATATGGCAGGACAAAGGACAGACTCCCTTTTGTAGAACCCCTACAGTGTGGAAATAGACCCTTCGGCCCAACAGGTCCTCACCAAATCTCGCAGCATCCCACCCAGGCCTGTCCCCTTATAACCCAACTGGCCTGCACACTACGGGCTATTTAGCACGGCCAATCCACCCAACCTGCGCATCTTTGGACTGTGAGAAGAAATCCACATAAACACGGGGAGAATGTGCAAACCCTGTTCAGATAGTCACCTGAGGCTGGAATCGAACCTGGGTTCCTGGCGCTGTGATGCAGCAGTGCTAACCGCTGAGCCACCGTGCCGCCAAATTACATCTCTTTATTCTTAAAACTATACAAAGTGGTGCTGCGTTGTGGTGACAGTTAAAACGTTTCACTGTATTTTACTGAATTATTCACTGTAAAATGCAAATGACAATAAATCATTCAAATCATTTCAGAAGTGGTTTATTGAAATGGCAAGCAAATGGGAGGTCAGGGTCATTCTTACAGAGGGGAGCTGTTCCACAAAACAGGCTCCCAGCCTGTGTTTGCCCTCACTAATGGAAAGGAGACCACAGTGTGAGCCGTGAATGTTCTGCGGCCTTGGGTTTGAATTCTGTCACAGCAGATGGGAGAATTTCAATTCAATACCAAATCAAACATCTAAAGAAAAAAAGCAAAGTACTGCACATGGCTGGAAATCTGGAATGACAGCAGAAATTGCTGGAGAAACTCAGCAGATCCTCTGTGGAGAGGGAGAAACAGAGTTAATATTTTGAGTCCAGTTTAACTCACCTTCAGAACTAGAATTAACAACCTCTTCAACTTTTGCATTGGGCCTCTGTGAATTTACTGCTGAATTTTCCCCGCAATTTCTGTTTTAAATTTAATGGTGACCATGGAACTACTGTCGATTGTCGTAAGAACTCATCTGGTTCACTAATGTCCTTCAGGGAAGGAAATCTGCCGTTCTGAGGAAGGGTCACCGGACCCAAAACGCTAACTCTGTTTTTTTTCTTTTACGGATGCAGGCCAGGCCTGCTGAGCTTTTCCAGCAATTTTGTTTTTGTTGTTGTTGTGAAGGAAATCTGCTGTCCTGACCCAGTCTGGCCTACATGTGACTCCAGACTTTCAATGATGTGGTTGACTCTGAGCTGCCTCAAAAATACCCCAGCAGGACAGTCAGCTGCATCCAAGAGCGATTAGGGATGGGCACTAAATGCTGACTCAGCCAGTGAAAAAAAAGAAATCCATCATCCTTCTTCACAACTGAAACAATTCTGAAGAATGGTCACACTGGGCTCAAAATGTTAGCTCTGTTTCTCTCTCCACAGATCCTTCCAGGCCTGATACGTTTCTCCAGCAATTTCTGTGTTTTATATATAAATAGAGTCATAGAGTGATAGAGATGTACATCATGGAAACAGACTTGTTGGTTCAACTTGCCCATGCTGACCAGATATCCTATATACATCTAATCCCATTTGCTAGCATATCCCTCTAAACCCTTCCTATTCATATACCCATCCAGATGCCTTTTAAATGCTGTAACTGTACCAGCCTCCACCACTTCCTCTGGCAGCTCATTCCATCCACGCACCACCCTCTGTGTGAAAAAGTTACCCCATTTTAAATCTTACCCCTCTTACCTTCACCCTATGCCCTTTAGTTTTGGACTCCCTAACCCAGGGAAAAAAAACGTTGTCTATTTAACCTATCCGTGCTCCTCATGATTTTATAAGGTCACCCCTCAGCCTCCAACACTCCAGGGAAAATAGCCCCAGCCTATCCAAGATAACAAAGTGTGAAGCTGGATGAACACAGCAGGCCAAGCAGCATCTCAGGAGCACAAAAGCTGATGTTTTGGGCCTAGGCCCTTCATCGGAGAGGGGGATGGGGAGAGGGAACTGGAATAAATAGGGAGAGAGGGGGAGGCGGACCAAAGATGGATAGAGGAGAAGATAGGTGGAGAGGAGAGTATAGGTGGGGAGGTGGGGAAGGGATAGGTCAGTCCAGGGAGGACGAACAAGTCAAGGAGGCGGGATGAGGTAAGTAGGTGGGAAATGGAGGTATGGCTTGAGGTGGGAGGAGGGGATAAGTGAGAGGAAGAACAGGTTAGGGAGGCGGGGAAGAGCTGAGCTGGTTCTGGCATGCAGTGGGGGAAGGGGAGATTTCAGCCTCTCCCTGTAGCTCAAACCCTCCAATCCTGGCAACATCTTTGAAAATCTTTTCTACACTCTTCAAGTTCAATGACATCTTTCCAATAGCAGGGAGACCAAAACTGAACACTATTTCTCTGAGATAACATGGTGCAGAGCTGGATGAATACAGCAGGCCAAGCATCATCAGAGGATTTCTCTGTACGTGTTGGAATTTAGAGGTATAACCGGGGAGTTTATTTCATAACCCTCTCCCCATCCCCATTTTCTGATGAAGGGTCTAGGCCCGAAACGTCAGCTTTTGTGCTCCTGAGATGCTGCTTGGCCTGCTGTGTTCATCCAGCTCCACACTTTGTTATCTTGGATTCTCCAGCATCTGCAGTTCCCATTATCTCTGGAATATTGTGTGCAGTTTTGGTCTCCTTTTCTGAGGAAGGATGCTGTTGCTCTCCTGGGAGCACAGCGAAGGTTTACCAGGCTGATCCTGGGGATGGCGGGTCTGATGTGTGAGGAGAGATCGACACAGTTGGGATTGTTTTCACTAGAGTTCAGATGAACGAGGAGGGGATCTCATAGAGACTTAGAAAATTCTAACAGGACTGGACAGGGTAGATGCAGGGAGGATGTTCCCGATGGTGGGTGTGCCCAGAACCAGGAATCACAGTCTAAGAATCTGGGGTGGACGATTTAGGACGGAGATGAGGAGACATTTCTTCACCCAAAGAGTGGTGAACCTGTGGAATTCATTACTACAGGAAGTAGTTGTTGCCAAAATATTGAATGTATTCAAGAGGTGGCTAGATACAGCACTTGGGGAAAATGAGATCAAAAGTTGTAGGGAAAAAGCAGGATGAGGCTGTTGACCTGGACGATTAGCCATGATCATGAAGAATGGTGGAGCAGGCTTGAAGGGCCGAACAGCCTCCCCCTACTCCTATCTTCTATGTTTCTAGATGTTTGTTTCCCTTTGGCTCTGGTGATGGGGGGTGGTGGGGGGGTGGTTCTTGAAAACAGGGCCACAGTCTCAAAGTAGGGAGTTAAATGTTATTTGTTAGTGTGATGAAGAGAAGTGTCTTTACTCGGATGGTAGTGGGCCTTTGAAATTCTCGATGTCAGAGAGTTCAGAATGTTCAGTTAATGGGTTTATTCAAGTTTGAGATCAATAGTTTTTCTGGGTCCCAGCAGCATTCAGGGACAGTGTATGTGCATGTGAATGTGAGGCTGAAGGTCAGCCAGAAGCTTGTTGAAGGGATTGAGTGACCTTTTTCAGCTCCAACTTCTGCTATGTTTTGTGCCCCTGATGGCGCCAACTCCCCCATCACTACATTGAAGACCTGCAGAGATAATGGGAACTGCGGATGCTGGAGAATCCAAGATAACAAAGCGTGGAGCTGGATGAACACAGCAGGCCAAGCAGCATCTTAGGAGCAGGAAAGCTGACGTTTCGGGCCTAGACCCTTCATCAGAGAGCAGATTGAAGACCTGCAGTTCCACGATAGTATTGCTGGGAGTGGTGCTGAGCTCCCCATCCACTGGTGGCTCATCGGCACCACCAACAGGAATGGAGCTGCTTTGCACCTCATAAAGCCAACAAAATGTGTGTATTAAATAAGAAAATAAATCTCAATGGCACACGAAAATGGTATGTGGAATAATTTCCTTCCCTGATGGCTGTTGTATAGGCCAGTAGAGCATTCATTTTGTGTCCAGCAACATCTCAGAATGGCCACCGTTCACTCCTTTTTGTCAGGAGTGGAATGGGGGAGGAATATTGACAGGGAAAGCGGGAGAGAATTTCTTACTCGCACTTCAAGCCTTAACTTCAACCTGGATCAAATAACAAGGGGGCTCAGTGGCAGTCTTGGCACAGAAGACAATGGATTGCAATGTACTGGTTAACACAAGTCTGTGTAAAACATCTCATGGGGTGGCTCAAGAGCATTGCAGTCTCTGGCTTTTTCATCCTCGAGGAAGGTAATGGTTTGAGGATTCTGTGGATTTTGATTTTCCTGGACCGTCTTCTTTCCATGAACTTTTTGTTTCTGTTTGCCTCTTCCCAAGCTCCTCCAAATCAGCAGCTTCCAGAGGTAGAGAACCTTCCTCTGAGATAGGAGGCCCAAATTCTCAAGTCCCACCAACTCCAGGGGCGTTTAATAACATCTCTGAACAGATTGATTGGGAAATAGCCAAAGATCATGGCTGTCAGCGACTGTCTCCCAGTTTTCAGTGTCAATGATTGAAGGACATATCTTGCTCATGGGTGTCCTCCTAGCTGGGTTCTGAATGCCCAGGAGTCTTGGACTCATTGAGCAGTTCACTGCACAGAGTCTTTGGGCAAATAATGAACCAGTGCAGGCACCTTAGCAATGAGAATATGCTGATGGAATGAGCAGACAGCAGAACCTCCAAACTGGTCACCTTGTCCTGCCAAGGGAACTGAAGATACATCTGAGACAGTGGATGGTGTAATGGAGGGGACATGGCCAAACCTCTCTGTCAGTTAAACCAAAATGCAACCTGTAGAGTAGAGGTTCCCTTTTAATAGTTACCCCTGAAACACCCAGAAGAGCTCACCTTTACCCTCGTAATCTGTTAGAAGAGTGGTTAAAAGAAAGAAAATCCCTGATCCTCACTTTACAAATAATGAGAAATAATTTCTGAAGAAGGGTCCCGACCCGAAACGTCAGCTTTTCTGCTCCCCTGATGCTGCATGGCCTACTGTGTTCATCCAGCTGTATTATCTATGAGAAATAATTCATTTGCTTAACCCTAACAATGAAAAAATTAACAGAATTATGAACAAACTGAACAATTCCTCTAGACCATTAACTACTTCCTAACTGGTCTAAATTCCACTGGAATGCCGTTCAAATAAACATAAATCCCACTTATATCAACCCAATTAATTAAAAAAATGTTCAGACTTAATCTCTTCAAGTTCGCACAGTCTATGTCTTCTCTGCGTTATCGCCAATCTTCTTTCTGTTGCTCACTTCACAAATGTCTTTCTTCTGCTGATCCTGCTGTCTTGGGAGTTTTTCTCTTTAATTTCTTTGGTGAGGACTTTGAGCCAAAATGCTGTAGTACCTTTGATGGGTCTTCTCAGAGAGCTCAACAACTTTTTTGTGAAAGCCATTTTTGTATCTCAGATGGTGCTGTTTTCGCTGCAGCTGAAGTTTGGCTCTCCCCTCAGATGGCAGTTGGCTCTCTTCCAAATTTCCAAAAGCCCTCATCTTTATACCGTAATGATATAATAGCATTTTGTACTGAGGCTCAATGTTGTCAACACCATCAGATTTAAATTCCAGTGGTTTTTGGTAACTCAGGGCCTGGTTCAAATTGATTGGTTAAATTCAAACTTGGTGTCCAGGTACCAAAGCAAAACTGCTGTTTTGCTTGCCAACTGTCAGGCCTTTTGATATAACAAAGTGTGGAGCTGGATGAACACAGCAGGCCAAGCAGCATCTCAGGAGCACAAAAGCTGACGTTTTGGGCCGATGCCCTTCATCAGAGAAAGGGATGAGGGGAGGGAATTGGAATAAATAGGGAGAGAGGCGGAGGTGGACTGAAGATGGAGAGAAAACAAGATAGGTAGAGAGGAGAGTATAGGTGGGGAGGTAGGGAGGGGATAGGTCAGTCCAGGGAAGACGGACAGGTCAAGGAGGCGGGATGAGGTAGTAGGTAGGAAATGGAGGTGCGGCTTGAGGTGGGAGGAAGGGATGGGTGAGAGGAAGAACAGGTTAGGGAAGCGGACACAGGCTGGGCTGGTTTTGGGATGCAGTGGGGGGTGGGGACGAATGGGCTGGTTTTGGGATGCGGTGGGGGAAGGGGAGATTTTGAAGCTGGTGAAGTCCACATTGATATCATTGGGCTGCAGGGTTCCCAAGCGGAATATGAGTTGCTGTTCCTGCAACCTTCGGGTGGCATCATTGTGGCACTGCAGGAGGCCCATGATGGACATGTCGTCTGAAGAATGGGAGGGGAAGTTAAAATGGTTCGCGACTGGGAGATGCAGTTGTTTGTTGCGAACCGAGCGGAGGTGTTCTGCAAAGCGGTCCCCAAGCCTCTGCTTGGTTTCCCCCATGTAGAGGAAGCCACACCGCGTGCAATGGATATAATATACCACATTGGCCTGCTGTGTTCATCCAGCTCCACACTTTGTTATCTTGGATTCTCCAGCATCTGCAGTTCCCATTATCACATCAGTTTCTAGCTGGTTACCTGAGATGGAGACTGAGAGGTCCAGGAAGGTGAGGGATGTGTTGGAGATGACCCAGGTGAACTTGAGGCTGGGGTGGAAGGTGTTGGTGAAGAGGATGAACTGTTCGAGCTCCTCCGAGGAGCAAGAGGTGGTGCCGATACACTCATCAATGTAGCAGAGGAAGAAGTGGGGTTTGGGGGACTGTGTAGGTGCCGAAGAGGGACTGTTCCATGTAACCTACAAAGAGGCAGGCATAGCTTGGGCCCATGCGGGTACCCATGGCCATCCCCTTTGTCTGTAGGAATTGGGAGGAATTGAAAGAGAAGTTGTTGAGGGTGAGGATGAGTTCGGCGAGGCGGATGAGGGTGTCGGTGGAGGGGGATTGGTCAGGCCTGCTGTACAGGAAGAAGTGGAGGGCCTTGAGGCCCTCTGCATGAGGAATACAGGTGTGTAGGGACTGGATGTCAATGGTGAAAATGATGGAGAATTGTGCAATCCAGCAAGATAACTCGATGGAGGCAGATGTCTCATTTCTAGTTCGTTATAATAATGCATAACTAATCAATGCAATTTATATCGATTGCTTTCGCGCAATAAATTGTAGCATGTTGCGTAGGACAAATCGCTCTTCCTGATAAGACCCAATAGCAATTTATCCATTATTACTGCTAGACATGACATGGAGAGATGGATTGCACTCTCCCACAACCACCCATGGACTTGCCACATGCGACATGGTGGCAGCGTTAGGATTGTTGCTTAAGTCCCTCGAGGTAACAACAATGAAAATAAATAAGGATTTTCACAAGACAAGTGAGTTTGCTGCTTTAAGGACATGACCAGGTTCAGACGGTCAGTCAGTTCCAAACTATAAAGGCAGGTAATGGCACCCATGGGAGCAGTGGCAGAGTTAAAAGCAGCTCTCCAGAAGAAAACTTCCACCTCAGGGCTGGTAAGAGGTACGGGAGAAAGGTGCACAGTGGGTAAGTAAGAGAGTAAAAGAAAGCCACATTGGAAAGTGACTGAGTCCTTCAAGAAGATGGTCATCTGGGAGTATTTCAAACCTCTGTGAGTAAGGTTAGAAACGCCCTTCCCAAAGGTTGGTGGAGGGGGAGGTGGATGAAGGACCTTAAAATAACAGCACCAAAGGCCAGAAACAAGCACAGAGATTGCTGGAGAAGCTCGGCAGGTCTAGCAGTATCTGTGGAGAAAGAAATAGAGTTAACATTTTGAGTCCAGTGTGACTCTTTTCCAGTTCTGAAGATTTAAAAAGATTTTGAAGACAGGATTCAATGGAAAAAGATGGTTCAAAAAGTTATCAGGTTGTGATAAGGTCCGGATGTTCATAATTTAAACTGTAATGTTGGTAGGGAACTGCACCAAGGCTGTAGCCACATCAGTTTATTGTAGACAGTGTCTTGGATAATGTTCCATTTCACTCATGAACCCTGTGTGGGGTATAAACATTCAATTGAGTCGTTGAATAGGTGTACAGTTAATGTAGATATGAGAATGACATTTCTGCCTTGATTGGAAAACCTTTGCCAAGTGTGTATTCCAACCCCAACGCACAGCAGGAAGCAATCATTATCGTAGTCAGCAAATGGGTGCTGTGTGAGAGGAGAATGCTGCTCACAGAGCCATGTCTGCTAGTGATTATAGAATCCCTATTCTATAAATAGAGTTATGAAAACCCTACAGTGGAGAAGCAGGCCATTCAGCCCACTGAGTCCATACTTGCTTCCAAAGAGCATCCCATCCAAGCCCAACCCCTACTCTATCCCTGCATTTCCCATGGCTAACACGCCTAGTCTGTGCATCACTGGACACTATGGGAAATTTAGCATGGCCAATCCACCCTAACCTGCACATCCTCGGACTGTGGGAGAAAACCAGAGCACAAAGAAACCCACGCAGACACAGGGAGAATGTGTAAACTCCACACAGACAGTCACCCGAGGCTGGAATCAAACCTGGGTCCTGGGTGGTGTGAGGCTGCAGTGTTAACCACTGAGCCACCGTGCTGCTCTCTGTGATCACATCCTGATGCTGCCTGTAGCCTGACCTCTGGGACACAGTGAGACATGGTTTTTTGGATGTGAGTTTGCTCGCTGAGCTGGAAGGTTAGTTTTCAGACGTTTCGTCACCTTTCTAGGTAACATCATCAGTGAGCCTCCGGTGAAACGCTGGTGTTATGTCCCACTTTCTATTTATCTGTTTAGGCTTCCTTGGGTTGGTGATGTCATTTCCTGCGTTGGTGATGTCATTTCCTGTTCTTTTTCTCAGAGGATGGTAGATTGGCTCCAAATCAATGTGTTTGTTGATGGAGTTCCGGTTGGAATGCCATGCTTCTAGGAATTCTCGTCCGAGTCTCTGTTTGGCTTGTCCTAGGATGGATGTGTTGTCCCAATCAAAGTGGTGTCCTTCCTTATCTGTATGTAAGGATACAAGTGATAGTGGGTCATGTCGTTTTGTGGCTAGTTGATGTTCATGTGTCCTGGTGGCTAGCTTTCTGCCTGTTTGTCCAATGTAGTGTTTGTCACAGTTCTTGCAAGGTATTTTGTAGATGACGTTCGTTTGCTTGTTGTCTGTATAGGGTCTTTTCAGTTCATTAGCTGCTGTTTTAGTGTGTTGGTGGGTTTGTGGGCTACCCTGATGCCAAGAGGTCCGAGTAGTCTGGCAGTCATTTCGGAAATGTCTTTGATGTAGGGGAGAGTGGTTATGGTTTCTGAGCCCGTTTTGTCTGTTTGTTTGGGTTTGTTGCCTAGGAATCGGCGGACTGTGTTCATAGGGTACCCATTCTTTTTGAATACGCTGTAAAGGTGATTTTCCTCTGCTCTGTGTAGTTCCTCTGTGCTGCAGTGTGTGGTGGCTCGTTGGAATAATGTTCTAACGCAGCTTCGTTTGTGGGTGTTGGGATGGTTGCTCCTGTAGTTCAGTATTTGGTCCGTATGTGTTGTTTTCCTGTAGACGCTGGTTTGAAGTTCCCCATTGACTGTTCGCTCTACTGTGACATCTAGGAATGGCAGTTTATTGTTGTTTTCCTCCTCTTTTGTGAATGTTATGCCAGTAAAGGGTATTATTGATGGTCTTGCAGGTTTCCTCTAATTTGTTTTGTTTAGTGATGACAAAGGTGTCATCCACGTAGCGGACCCAAAGTTTGGGTTGGATGATTGGCAGAGCTGTTTGTTCGAGTCTCTGCATTACTGCCTCTGCTAAGAACCCTGATATCGGAGATCCCATGGGTGTACCGTTGGTTTGTCTGTAGGTTTTGTTATTGAAAGTGAAGTGGGTGGTGAGGTATAGGTCCACTCGCTTGATGAAGTTGTCCTTGCTGATGAGGTTGGTGGTGTCTGGTGGATGTGTCTTCGGTTCTTCTAATAGTGTAGTCAGTGTTTCTTTGGCCAGGTTGATGTTGATGGATGTGAACAGGGCTGTTACGTCAAAGGAGACCATTATTTCATCCTCTTCTATCTTGGTGTCTTTGGTGTTCAGGAATTCTTGGGTGGAGCGAATAGAGTGGCGTGAGTCTTCAACTAAGTGTTTTAGTCTTTGGTGTAGTTCCTTGGCTAATCTGTAGGTACGTTCCAGATAGCGAGACTATGGGTCTGAGGGGGGCTCCTGGTTTGTGAATTTTTGGTAGTGTGCAGAAGCGTGGTGTGTTGGATCCATCTGGTTTCATTTTTTAGAAGTCTCTCTTGTTTAACTCTCCAGATTTTTGAAGTTTTTTGAGTAAGGCTGTGATTCAGTTCTCTAGTTAGAACATAGAACATAGAACATTACAACACATTACAGGCCCTTCGGCCCTCGATGTTGTGCCGACCTGTCATACCGATCTCAAGCCCACCTAACCTACACTATTCCATGTACGTCCATATGCTTGTCCAATGACGACTTAAATGTACCTAAAGTTGGTGAATCTACTACCGTTGCAGGCAAAGTGTTCCATTCCTTACTACTCTCTGAGTAAAGAAACTACCTCTGACATCTGTCCTATATCTTTCACCCCTCAATTTAAAGCTATGCCCCCTCGTGCTCGCCGTCACCATCCTAGGAAAAAGGCTCTCCCTATCCACCCTATCTAACCCTCTGATTATTTGATATGTCTCAATTAAGTCACCTCTCAACCTTCTTCTCTCTAATGAAAACAGCCTCAATTCCCTCAGCCTTTCCTCGTAAGTCCTTCCCTCCATACCAGGCAACATCCTAGTAAATCTCCTCTGCACCCCTTCCAAAGCTTCCACATCCATCTTATAATGCGGTGACCAGAACCATACACAATACTCCAAGTGCGGGCGCACCAGAGTTTTGTACAGCTTCACCATAACCTCTTGGTTCCGGAACTCGATCCCTCTATTAATAAAAGCTAAAACACTGTATGCCTTCTTAACAGCCCTGTCAACCTGGGTGGCAACGTTCAAGGATTTAGTTGTGGGGTCGGGTCTATCACCACCTGTTGGCTTTTTGTTACCCCAGCTCATGGGTAGCAGTTATGCTCAAATAGTCGCTGTTTATACTCGTTTAACTTCCCCAGAGGGCCTGAGGCAGGAGGGCTACACCTTCTATTCCACATTCTTACTCGTGTTGAAATCGTCTCAGCCATTAAAAATGTTCTGACTTAGTGATTCTGCTCATGTTTCATTATAGACCTGGTCTTTCACCTCTGTACCAAAGCAAGGTGCTGGAGCTCAGATAGTTAGAAGGTAAATTGGCCCTGTGTGAGCCAAGAGGCAGATGGAAAGAACATGCTCTGAATCTTTTCATCAACAAGAGTGGTGAGTTCCTTACGAAGCAAGCAGAGGAATGCTAGAGAAACTCAGCAGCTCTGGCAGCATCTGTGAGAGAGGAACAGAGTCTAATGTGACTTGTCTCTGAGTTTGTTGCAGATACTGGATTTTGTCTTTAATTGAGAGTTCCTTATGAGCTCTTCCAGAGGAAAGTGATTCACTCCCAGTGAGCCTGGTGCTTCTAGTGAGAACATGTCAATATTCAGCCTCTTATGTTTGATCACAGCTGTCATGTGGCTTCAAGTGCTCTGCACTTGATCCTGACCTTCCAACCTCTCATGAGTTGGTGATTTCTTTCTCTTTGAATTTTTTAATATTCATTCATTGGCCAGGCCAGCACTTATTATCCAGAGGCCTGTTAAGAGTCAGTCACACTGTTGTGGTCCTGGATTCACACATGGGCTAGACCAGGGTAAGGACAGCAGATTTCCTTCCTTAAAGACATTAGCGAACCATATTGTCCAAAAAAACCACCATTTGGTCATCCTAATTCCTGATTTGTATTGAATGTAGATTCCACTATTTGCCCTGATAACAAGGTGTGAGGCTGGATGAACTCAGCAGGCCAAGCAGCATCATAGGAGCAGGAAGGCTGACGTTTTGGGCCGACACCCGAAATGTCAGCTTTCCTGCTCCTCTGATGCTGAATGGCCTGCTGTGTTCATCCAGCTCTACACCTTGTTATCTTGGATTCTCCAGCATCTGCAGTTCCTATTACCACTATTTGCCACGGTGGGATTCGAACCTGTTTCCCCAGAACATTAGCTGAGCCTTTAGATCAGTTGTCCTGGAGACAATTACCTCCCGTAACATTGATAACTTCCTGAGTGCGATAGACTCACTGGTTGAGCAGCGATTCTAATCTCTGGCACTCATTGACTCGGACAGTGTGTGGAGATAGCACCTTGCAGTCTGGGGGCTGTCCGGCCAGAGCTGGGCAATGTCTGACCACTGACATCCAATGGTGCCCTCCACAGGAGATGGCCTGAAACACTTATGGCCTAAACCAATCAAATCAGGGTACTTATTTGGCACTCCCCTTCCGCATAGTGTCAATCCATACTCTGCTAGAGCATCCAGTCCAGTCCAGGTCATGAATCTGGGCAACATTTATCTTGTCTCTGAGCTGCCCTAACACCAGGATCCCCATTTCAGTGTCCACACTGGGGTCCATTGGAATGTAAAGCACTATGTTATGGAGCTACCAGAAAGACGACAAGTATTGTTTTACATTGGGCTTCAGCCCAGAGTTTCTGTTAGTGTTTGTGGTTTTGTTTCCATGACTGCAGAGCTATTTGCCCATTGCTGGGAGTTTGGGTGCCAGGGTGGGTTCTCATGCTATAGGTTGGCAAACTGCCTATCCTAGGGCCAACCCTTCCCCATGTTCCCTGTACCTGAGAGCTTCAAGCTTGGAACTATGAGGGGTGCAGTTTCAATGTGTCATCACCAGGTGGCACAGCTGTGAACTGATAGTGGGGTTCTATTAGTGTGCGAGGTTCTGACCCTTTGTATTGCTGCTGACCAGGGGCAGGGTCAGAAAGTGAAAAGCAAAATGACAAAGAAACGTGAAGTGCGCTCTAACTCCCTACGCATTGATTTGTGTCATGGTTTTCGTTTAAAGTCTAAATAACGTGGTCAAACAGTGCACGTTGTTTATGGCTTGGGACCGAGTTTGAAGCTGCAACGCTCTGACATTGAGAGGAAGTGCTGCCAGCAGAGACAAAATGGCCCATGTCTCTCTTGTGAAGAAGGAACTTGCATTTATGATGCACCTTTTATTGATCTGATGCACTAACTCTCTCCACAGTCGCTGTCCAGCTCATTTCTTTTGCAGCCTCCAATCCATTTTTAATGATGTCGTTTAAGGCATAAATATTGGCCTGGAGACTGTGGAGAGCTCCGCACTTGTACAGCCAGCATAGTGGGATCCTTTGAACTCACCTGGAATGCCAGCTGGGGCCTTGGGTTAACATATCATTTGAAAGGCAACAATTTCTGGAAGCATAGCATTAAGATGCCAGTGTAGATTATGTTTGAAGTAAAGTTTGAAGCCACGACCCACTGAGCTTATGCTGTGAATCCTACCTCTTGATCTGAGACTGACATTCCATTAGCAGTGAGAGGAATATAAATGTAACAGCTGAAAATAGATAGAGCCACATGAGTCAGTTGGAAATTAGAGATTTTCGATCACATCCTCTTGTTTTGTTTTGTATGGCTGGTATCTAGTTACTGATGACTGGCACACATTGTGTGACATTGATCCTAATTTCAGCAAACATCAACAATGATGTGTCTCGATGAATTAATGTGTCTCTGTGCTGGATATTGAGTTGTACCCTGCAGCCCTAGATGAACAGCAATTCTAGTCTCTGCTGAGAAAATTATTTAAAGGTCTCATGAGCACAGGGAGGGGCAAAACTATTTTGTCAGACACTAAAAGTGCTGAACCCTGGGCAAACCGCACAGTCGCAGCACTGTGTACCCTCTTTACATGTATTCACTTTGTGGGACATGGATGTCACTGACTGGGTCAGCATTTATTACCCCATCCCTAGTTGCCCCTTGAGAAGGTGGTGGTAAGATGCCTTCTTGAACTGCTGCAGCGCATGTGCTGTAGGTCGACCCACAATGCAGTTAGGGAGAGAATTCCAAGATCTTTATCCAGAGACAGTGAAGGAAAGGCAATACATTTCCAAGTGAGTGGCTTGGAGGGGAACTTGCTGGGGGATGGTGTTCCCAACTATCTGCTGCCCTCGTCCTTCAAGTTGGGAGGGGTCACAGGTTTGGAGGGTGTTTTTCAGCACCTGATCTGAAAGGTGACATTTCTGACTCCACAGCACTGAGAACAGAAGCTGCAACTTTCTCAGCTGGAGGTCAGAAAACTAGCCACTGATTTACACCAGACATCAAAAACATTCAGTCGTGTTATGAGAGACAAACAGCAGTGGATCCAGCATTGATCCCTGTGGAACACCGCTGATGACAGACCTCCAGTCTGAAAAACAACCTTCTATCACCACTCTCTGTCTCTCATTGTCAAGTCAATTTTGTATCCAATTGGCAAGCTCCAAATCCCATGTGATCTAACTTTACTAATCAGTCTACCATGCGCAACCTTGTCAAAGGCCTCACTAAGGTCCATGTAGACAACGTCCATGCTCTGTCCTCATCTACCTTGGACACATCCTCAAAAAACTCATTCAAGTTAGTGAGACATGATATCCGACACACAAAGCCACGTTGACTATTCCTAATCCAAATGCATGTAAATCATATCTCTCAGAATCCCCTCCACTGATGTCAGAAGCACCAATCTGTTGTCCCCAAGATTCTCCTTACAGCCTTTATTAAATAATGGCACCACATTAGCCACCCTCCAGTCCTCTGGCACCTCACCTGTGGCTGTAGACGATAGATATCTCTGCGAGGGGCCCTGAAATTTCTTCCCTATCTGGAGGTTCAGGTACACGGTTCATAGAGTCATAGAGTCCCACAGCACAGCAATCGACCCTTTGGTCCAATCAGTCCATGCAGAACATAATCCCAAATTAAACTAGTCCCATCTGCCCGCTCCTGGCCCATATCCCTCCAAACCTTTCCTATTCATGTATTTATCCTAATGCCATAGCCACATCCACCACTTCCTCAGGAAGCTCATTCCATGTGAACTATCCCATATGTAAAAACAATTAACTCTCATGTCTTTTTTAAATGTCTCTCTTCTCACCTTAAAAGTGTGCTCCCCAGTTTTGAAATCTCCATTCCATGGGAAAAAGACGACCACCATTAACTCTATCTATAACCCTCATTATTTTATAAACTTCTATCAGGATACCCTTTCAACCTCCTACACTCTATTGGGAAAAAGTCCCAGCCTGCCCACCCTTTCTTTGCAACTCAACCTTTCCACACCCAGCAACATCCCAGTAAATCTCTTCTGAACCCTTTCCAGCTTAAACAATATCCTTCCTATAACTGGGCGACCAGAAGTGGACACAGTGCTCCAGAAGATGCCTCACCAACATCCTGTACAACCTCAACATGGCTTCCTAACTCCTGTATTCAAAGGACTGAGCAATGAAGGCAAGCATGCCCTTAGAAAAAGCATCACAGGACAATGGGGTGGTTCAGAATGTGTTTAGCATGCTTGCCTTCATTGATCAGAACATTGTGTATAATAGTTGGTGTGTCATGCAATGGCTGTACAGGACATTGGTGGGGCAACTTCTGGAGTACTGTGTACAATTCTGGTCACCCTGCAATCGGAAGGATAATATTAAGTTGGAGAAGTTTCAGAAAAGATTTTGTAGGAAGTTGCTGGGGCTGAAGGGTTTGAGTTATAAGGATAGACCCAATAGGTTGGGGCTAATTTCACTGGAGCACAGGGTTGAGAGGTGACCGTGTAGAGGTTTTTAAAATCATGAGGGGCAAATATAAGGTGAATAGCTAGGGTCTTTTCCCTAGGGTAGAGGGCATAATTTTAAGGTGAGGAGAAAGATTTAAAAGGGACCCGAAGGGTAACTTTTTCACATGGAGTGTGTTTTGTGTGTGGAATGAACTGCCAGAGGAAGTGGTAGCTGCAGCTACAGTTACAACGTTTAAAATTTTTTTGGACAAATACAATATGAAGGGTTTAGAGGGATATGGGCCCAAGCTATGTAGATTTGTAGATTTGTAGATTACGTGGAACAATCCCTCTTCTGTACCTACACTTTTAGCTTTTATTAATGGAGGGATCGAGTTCCAGAACCAAGATGTTATGCTGCAGCTGTACAAAACTCTGGTGCGGCCGCACTTGGAGTATTGTGTATGGTTCTGGTCACCGCATTATAAGAAGGATGTGGAAGCTTTGGAAAGGGTGCAGAGGAGATTTACTAGGATGTTGCCTGGTATGGAGGGAAGGTCTTACGAGGAAAGGCTGAGGGACTTGAGGCTGTTTTCATTAGAGAGAAGAAGGTTGAGAGGTGACTTAATTGAGACATATCAAATAATCAGAGGGTTAGATAGGGTGGATGGGGAGAGCCTTTTTCCTAGGATGGTGACGGCGAGCACGAGGGGGCATAGCTTTAAATTGAGGAGTGAAAGATATAGGACAGATGTCAGAGGTAGTTTCTTTACTCAGACAGTAGTAAGGGAATGGAACGCTTTGCCTGCAACGGTAGTAGATTCGCCAACTTTAGGTACATTTAAGTCGTCATTGGATAAGCATATGGACGTACATGGAATAGTGTAGGTTAGATGGGCTTGAGATCGGTATGACAGGTCGGCACAACATCAAGGGCCGAACGGCCTGTACTGTGCTGTAATGTTCTGTGTTCTATGTACACTAGCCCTAAACCCCACCTCTTCCTCCGTTACATTGATGACTGTATCGGCGCCGCCTCATGCTCCCACGAGGAGTTCGAACAGTTCATCCACTTCACCAACACCTTCCACCCCAACCTTAAGTATACCTGGACCATCTCTAATACCTCTCTCTCCTTCCTGGACTTCTCTGTCTCCATCTCGGGCAATCACCTAGAAACTATATCCATTTCAAGCCCACTGACTCCCACAGCTACCTGGAATACACTTCCTCCTACCCACCTTCCTGCAAAAATGCCATCCCCTATTCCCAATTCCTTCACTTCCGCTGCATCTGCTCCCAGGATGAGGCATTCCACTCCCGTACATCTCAGTTGTCCTCGTTTTTCAAGAACCGCAACTTCGCCCCCACAGTGGTTGAGAATGCCCTCGACCGTGTTTCCCGCATATCTCACAACTCATCCCTCACACCCTATCCCCGCAATAACAGCCAAAAGAGAATCACCCTCGTCCTTACATACCACCCCACCAACATCCAGATTCAACGCATCATCTTCCGACACCTCTGCCATCTGCAATCCAGCCCCACCACCAAAGACATTTTTCCATCCCCAACCTTGTCTGCTTTCTGGAGGGACCACTCTCTCCATGACTTCCTTGTCCGCTCCACACTCCCCTCCAGCCCCACCACCCCCTGCACTTTCCCCTGCAACCGCAGGAAGTGCTACACCTGCCCCCACACTTCCTCCCTCATTCCTCCGTCCCAGGCCCCAAGAAGACTTTCCACATCAAGCAGATGTTCACCTGCACATCTGCCCATGCGTTATACTGCTTGGGGACCGCTTTGCAGAACACCTACGCTCGGTTCGCAATAGACAACTGCACCTCCCAGTTGCGAAGCTTTTCAATTCCCCCTCCCATTCCTCAGATGACATGTCCATCATGGGCCTCTTGCAGTGCCACAATGATGCTACCCAAAGGTTGCAGGAACAGCAACTCATATTCTGCTTGGGAACCCTACAGCCCAATGGTATCAATGTGGACTTCACAAGCTTCAAAATCTCCCCTCCCCACACAGCATCCCAAAACTAGGCCAGCTCGCCCCCACCTCCCTAAACTGTTCTTCCTCTCACCTATCCCCTCCTCCCACCTCAAGCTGCACCTCCATCTCCTACCTATTAACCTCATCCCACCCTCTTGACCTGTCCGTTCTCCCCGGACTAACCTATCCCCTCCCTAACTCACCGTCTACACTCACCTTTACTGGCTCCATCCCTGCCTCTTTGACCTGTCTGTGTCCTCTCCACTTATCTTCTCCATTATCCATCATCGATGCACCTCCCCCCTCTACCTATTTATTTGAGAACCCTCTTCTCCTCCCCCATTTCTGATGAAGGGTCTAGGCTCGAAACGTCAGCTTTCTTGCTCCTGAGATGCTGCTTGACCTGCTGTGTTCATCCAGCTCTACCCCTTGCTATCTGCAGACAAATGGAACTAGTTTAGTTTGGGAATCCTGGCCGGTATGCACGAGTTGGAGCGAAGAGTCTGTTTCCATGCCATACGACTCTATTGTTAAGTATGTAACTCAATTTCTTCAGCAACTCAGGTAAGTTGCATGTAGCGGTGCAGCATTGGAATATCCTAAGATTCATTTGATATTTGGGGAGCTGGTCCCAAGGTTGGGTCAGGGACAAAACACCACTGTAGGATTGAGAGATGGGTTCTTAATCATTGTTAGGGATGTGTGTGCATTGCAAGTGAGGAGACATCAGGTGGGGTACTCCTTCCATGGTTGAGTAGCCTATCCATTGCCCGGCCAATGCAAGAAGAAGGGTGCGGTGCTTGGATGAAGTGGTTATTATTTTGCAATGTGCTGTTGAAGGAGCCTTGGTGAATTGTTGCTGGGCATCCTGTTGATTCACTGGTAACTCACGGCATTCGCATTGCTGAATTACCCACAGTAACACCCTGGGGCTCACCATAGGGGAGGCAATGGTCTAGTGCTATTTTCACTAAACTATTAATCCAAAAATTTAGCTAACATTCTGGGGATCTGGGTTCACATCCTGCCATGGAATTTGAATTCAATAAAAATCTGGAACCAAGAGTCCGATGATGACCATGAATCCATTGCTGATTGGAATCGGCAAACCCATCTGGTTCATTAATGCCCTTTAGGGAAGGAAACTGCCATCCTTACCTGGTCTGGCCTACATGTGACTCCAGACCCACAGTAATGCGGTTGACTCTCAACTGCCCTCTGGGCAATTAGGGATGGGCAATAAATGTTGGCCCAGTCACCTATGCCCTCACCCCTTGAATGAATTTTAAAAAAGCTGAACTATACCAACAATTTAGAGACTAGGAATTCTCTGGTAAGTATCTCACATCCTACCTCCCCAAAGCCTCTCCAAATCTAGAAGGTGCAATGATGGAATACTCCCCACTTGCCTGGATGGGCACAGCCCCAACAACACTCAAGGACCTTGACACTATCCAGATCAAAGCAGCCGCTTGATTGGCACCAATCTGCAAACATCCATTATATGCCCAGTAACAGCAGTGTGTACTATCTACAAAACGCATTGCAGAAATTCACCAAAGATCCTGAGACAACATTTTCCAAACCCACAACCATTCCCATCTCGAAGGACAAGGGCAGCAGCTACATGGGAACACCACCCCTTGCAAGTCACTCACCATCCTGACTTGGAAATACATCACCGTTCCTTCACTGTTGTTGAGTCAAAATCCTGGAATTCCATCCCCAATAGCATTGTCAGTCAACCCACAGCAGATGGACTGCAGCGGTTCAAGAAGGCAGCTCACTATTACCTTCACAAAGGCAATGAGAGACAGGCAATAAATGCTGGTCCAGCTAGTGATGTTCACATCCAATGTGCGAACGATAAAAGACTGAGGCTGTAGTTGGCTTGTTAGGTGGGCGTAAAATACCCGACATCTCTATCTGACTTAGCCAATAAAATTTCCATGTGTTGGAAACTGAGGGGTGACCTTATAGAGGTTTATAAAATTATGAGGGGCATTAACAGGGTGAATAGGCAAGGTTTTTTTCCCCAGGCTGGGTGAGTCCAAAATTAGAGGAGCGTAGGTTTAAGGTGACAGGGAAAAGATTTAAAAGGGATCTCAGGGGCAAAGTTTTCACACAGAGGGTGGTGCGTGTATGGAATGAGCTGCCAGAGGAATTGGTGGATGTTGGTACAACGTTTAAAAGGCATCTGGATGGGTACATGAATAGGAAGGCTTAAGGAGAATATGGTAGGTGTGGCCGAGTTGGACCAAAGGATCTGTTTCTGTGCTGTGCAGCTCTATGATTTTATGTCTATCTCTCAAACAGTGTTGCCAGAACCATTCTTTGTTCCTTGTCTTTTTTCTATTTATGGAATCTCCCTGTGTGGAAATCTGGCTGCTGTGTTTCCTTCATTCTGATAGACACTTCAAAAGTGCGTCGTCAGTGCAAAGCTCTTTAGAATGTGCAGTTGTGTGAGAGGCTATGGAAATGCAGGTGCAATATGTTGGTACTGGGACACTGTTTTTGGGCCGTGTTTGACAGTAATTGTGTTGAAATGGATCTTTTTAGCTTCTATTTCTATTTGCTCAGTGTGACCCGAGGTATTAACTAAATATAAACCAGTAATTCACTCTGCGACCAAGACAGTTTTAATGTGAACAGACCTCCAGAAGGGAGACTCGACCCGTGTCGTGAATCCTCCAAAGTAGCATTAAAGTCACGTGGCTCCTGATAATTCATATTTAATTCATTGTTTTAAATTTACTCATTGGATGCAGGCAATGCTGGCTGGGTCAGCATTTATTGCCTGTTCTTTGCTGCCCCTTGAGTGGGTGGGGGTGAGATGTCCTCTTGAACCGCTGCAGCCCACCAGCTGTGAGTTGAGTGGGTGGGGGTGAGATGTCCTCTTGAACCGCTGCAGCCCACCAGCTGTGAGTTGACCCACAATGCGCTTAGGGAGGGAATTCCAAGATTCTGACCCAGCAACAGTGAAGGAAGGGCGATATATGTCCAAGTCAGGATGGTGAGTGGCTCGGAGGGGAGCTTGCAGGGGGTGGTGTTCCCATGTATCTGCTGCCCTTGTCCTTCCAGATGGAAGTGGTCGTGGGTTTGGAAGGTGCTGGATCTTTGGTGAATTTCTGCAGTGTATCTTGTAGATAGTATACACTGCTGCGACTGACCGTCGCTGGTGGAGGGAGGGGATGCTTGTGGATGTGGTGCCAATCAAGTGGCTGCTTTGTCCTCGTTGGCGTCAAGCTTCTTGAATGTTGTTGGGGCTGCACTCATCCAGGCAAGTGGGGAGTATTCCATCACACTCCTGACTTGTGCCTTGTAGATGGAGGACTGGTTTTGGGGAGTCACGAGGTGAGTTACCCGCTGAAGTATTGCTAGCCACTGTCCTACTCCTGTAGCCACTTTTAAGGGGCTGTTTCAGTTCAGCGTCTGGTAATTCAGTGGTAATCCTCAGGATATTGAATTTTAACCTGTTAAAGAGACTCGTGGGATTCTGTCTCCTGCACTTCTTGTTGCCAGTTGCCTTCGAATAGATCCCTGTTCTGTACTGAGTCAATGGCTTTCAGGAGGACAGTTGCCCTACAATTGACCTCAGTGCCATGAGAGTCTGGTGGGGGAAGGAGGATGGCGAGAGCTGACAATTGCTAGCCAATGAATTTCTCTTTGCTCAATTGAACATGCGATGATAATAATACTGGGGTGGCTCAGGTGCGAGGCCTACTGTTGTAGAACAACCTATGAACGTTTTTGCACAGAATGGCCCCAGAGAGCAGCCAAAGGTAACTTCCAGGAAGCTGTTACCTCTGGCAGTGTATTTCATGTCTCGAGGAAGTGGGGGGTGGAGACAAGAACTAAAGAAATAAAAACTGCCCAGAGATGTTGGTGATAATGGGAACTGCAGATGCTGGAGAATCCAAGATAATGAAATGTGAGGCTGGATGAATACAGCAGGCCCAGCAGCATCTCAGGAGCACAAAAGCTGACGTTTTGGGCCTAGACCCTTCATCAGAGGATGATGAAGGGTCTAGGCCCTAAATATCAGCTTTTGTGCTCCTGAGATGCTGCTGGGCCTGCTGTATTCATCCTGCCTCACATTTCATTATCTTGCCCAGAGATGTTTGTTCTTTCAGGCTGACATGCATTTTACGGAACACAAACACGCCCTTTTGTGCACAAATTGTATTTTATTCTGTTTTATGTACAGCACATGTTATAAGGCATGGTACAAACAGTGGGTTTGATTAATTCGGCACCAGGGACTTCACAAGGAGGAGTTAGGAGGAGCTGTCTCAGAAACACCAATGTCACAAGGGAATGTGTACAACTGACCTTTCGGTCAAAGACTTGCATTTCTTTGGCGCTTTTCATCACCTCAGGGTGTCCCGAATTGCAGCTCAGCCGCTGAGGTATTTTCTCGAGGGGCGATCGCTGTTGGACTGTAGGCAAAACGGCAGCCAGTCGGTGCACAGCAAGATCCCACAAACAGTAATGTGATAAACGACCAAACTGTCCTTTTTCTTCGGAGATTTTAAACTTGTTGCGGGGGTGGGGCGGGGGGATGGGGGGGAGGTGGGAGGTGGGGGTAGTGGGGTTTAATTTTGCCCAGGAAACTGAGGTGAAATTCCCTTCGCTTTGTCAGATAATGCTCCGGGATCATTCCTGTCCAGCTGAGATGGAATCTTGGTTTAACAGCCCAACTGGATAGCAGTTCCTCTGACAGTGCGGCACTCTCACATTGCACTGGGAGTCTCAGCCTGGATGTTGTGCTCAAATTTATTGAGTAAGACTTGAACCCACAAACTGCTAGCTCACAGAGGAGTGCTATCAACGAACAGACACAGCTGAAGCTGTCGTAGATAAGGTTCGCTCGGTATGTTGCAGCATTCAAGCAGCACCTCATTTTGGCCTGGTTTATGTATTCTTGTGTTAGAGGTTTCAAAAGGCGTTCTCCTCCTTCTTTTGTGGGAAATGGGCATTAGTGGACAGGCCAGCAATCGATGCCTGTCTCTAATTACCCTCAAACTGAATGGTTCTCACAGCCCTTTCAGAGCATAGTCAACCACAATGCTGTGGGACTGAAGTCATGTGCAGCCAGGCTGTGTAAAAACGGCAGATTTCCTTCCCCAAAATGATATCCGTGATCCACATGGGCTTCTCCCAAAAAAAGTGATGGCAGCCATCAGTATCACAGACTAGGTTTCTGTTCCAGGATTTTCTGGTCATTGAATTTGAATTCCTGTAGCCGCCATGGGGGGATTTGAAGCTGTGTCTCAGGAGCACGAGCCAGGCCTCCACTGAATACCACAGCTCTGCCATCTTCCCTGTTGCTTCCACATGCTGTGCCTGCCTATCTGGGGTGAAAGCGACATTCATTGCCAGTTCCCTGAGCTTGCCTCCCTCTCCATTGCATTGGGGTGGCTGGAGGTTGGGGACTGGGGGAAGGGAGGGGTTTGCTTTGGGGAATTGGGAATTGGAGGTGGGCAGGGCATGCATTGCGCCTTCCTTCCTACACCTGCTCCCTCCAGCGCAAGGACTGGATTTTACACGATGGTGCGGGAGATGGGTCTGCATTCCTCAGGCGTGTCCTTTAGCTCCCCCGGTGGGCTTAGTGGGAGGGCCACCTCCTGCCTGTTAAAGACCACCTGCTCATAGGGAGGGGCCTGGTCCAGGGGCACAGAGCTCGAGGAGATTGACACAACCACCTGCTGGGATTCGGAGGGAAGGCTTGGGACATGAGGGGGATCCCCCGGTTCCTGGGATCTGGCCTGATCCTCAGGGGGCTCCCTGTGAGTGGAGACATTCCTCTGGCGTGGGTCAGTCAGGGAGTATGGCGGTGGGTCTTCCTCTGGGAGGTAGAGATCAGGAGCACGGTGACCCACACAGTCCTCGTAGCTGGTGCAAAGAAAGAAAAGGAAGAGCCTGAGACTTGAGAACAAGGTTGAGTTATAGAAATACAAAGATATTTCCAGATGACTAATCGTCCAAACTCAAATTAATATCCAACCCAACTTCCACCCTCTTGTGCTGTTGAACCAGTTAAAAACGTGACTGTCAGTTTTCAAACTGACACAAAGTCCTGCTTGCCATTGACCGCCCCACCTACCCCCTCAGTGATCCCCAAAGGCTCCTGGTCCCACTTTTATCCACGTTTGTAATTCCCTCCACTGTCTCACCCATCGCATGCTGTAGAACAATGCACCCATGGAGTAAGATTGGGCCATTAGGACAGGTTAAAAGGTGCCATATAAATGCACAATGGTGGAGCTGACAGCTCGATAAGCCCTGTTAGGCTCACTGAACATCGTCAGGTAGACAAACAGAGCAGCCAGACTCTCACACAGCAGAACAGGAAAAGGCCATCCAACCATTGAATCTGGCCATTGGATAATGATGTCTAAGGTCCATCCAGATCTCCTCCTGCCATCTGATCATGCAGCTTGGAAACAGACCCTTCTGTCCAACTCATCCATGCTGGCTAGATATCCTAAACTGATCTAGTCCCATTAGCCAGCATCTGGCCCATATCCCTTGAAACCCTTCCTATGCATGTGCCCATCCAGATACCTTTTAAATGTTGTCACTGTACCAACCTCCACCACTTTCTCTGGCAGCTCATTCTATACACGCACCACCCTCTGTGTGAAAACATTGCCTCTTAGGTCCCTTTTAAATCTTTGCCCACTCATCTTAAATGTATGTCCTTTAGTTTTGGACTCCCCTCACCTGGGAAAAATACCCTATCCATGCCCCTCATGGTTTTATAAACTCAATAACATCACTGTGTGTATGTGAATCAGAACGCACCTCAGGCCCACTGTCTATCCTCTGGCCACGTCTGTCTCTTTGTTACTCACAATCCCTTTGTTTCCTCTAATTCCCACTGGAATTCCTACACTGTTCTGCCGAACATTCATCAGAGCTGGTATAGCACAGGGTTAGACACACTGTAGAAGTGCCTTTACTCTTTTAAAATGAAGGTAAACTGAAAGTTACATTTCCTCTACACTGTCCCCATCAAATACTCACCAGGACAGGGACAGCATACATTAGATACAGAGTAAAGCTTCCTCTACACTTACCTCATTAAACACTCCCAGAACAAGGACAGCCGGGGCAACATTCAGAGTAAAGCTCCCTCAACACTGTCCTCATCAAACACTCCCAGGACAGGGACAGCATGGGGCTACAATCAGTGTAAAGGCTCCTCTCCACTGTTTCCATCTAATGGTCCCAGGACAGGGACAATACGGGGTTAGGTACAAAATAGAGCTACCTCTACTCTTTCAAACTGGAAATAAAGTCATCTTGACACTATTTCCATCAACCATTCCCATGGCAAGTACAGGAAGGGGTTTTATATAGAGTAAAACTTTGGGTGCTGATATTTTAATGATAGAGAATGATTAACGCCTGCTTTATAACCTGTTATGAAGCAGTGAATCATAAGACACACAAATTTCCATGAAGATTAATTGGATCTTGCAGCATTATGAATTATGTGACTGAAATTCAATTAAAATCTCAACCAGAAATCAGAGGCCAGGGTCCTCTAACCCCTCATTGCTCAGATAAGTGTGCTCTCACGCGGAACCTGTCCGCTCGGTCACTCTGTGATCGTCAGTCTCTATGCAAAGGACAATGAGGCTAAGGTGAACTGTCTTCTGTTGTTAATTCACATTTTACTCCAAGTTCTGTCCTATTTTAAAGAACATTCCTCAACAGAATGTGGCCACAGCCAGGAAACAGAATAGTGGAGGTGGGGGGGAGGTACACCCCTGGCTTGACTCCACCCTCGGGCGACTCTTTGTGTGGAGTTTGCATATTCTCTCCATGTCAGAGTGGGTTTCCTCCCACAGTCCCAGGATGTGCAGGTTAGGGTGGATTGACCATGGGAAATGTAGGGTTATGGTGGGGTGGGTCTGGGTGGAGAGTCTGTGAGGACCCATTAGGCCAAATGGCTTGCTTCCACACTGTAGGGGTTTTTTGATTCCACGCATTGCCTTGTTAACATTCGGTGTATATGTTATGATACACCATAGCCCTGTGCTCACCTATCTAGGGAGTATCTGTTTAGGATGATGGCTTTTTTTGGCATGTAGAAGTGCACGTCAGTCATTTCAATAAAAAACTTTTATTGCTAATGTATCTGTGTTGTTCCCGTTTAAATTCTGTGGTCTGGCAGATTAATGCTTTCCTTGCATACTGTGGCTTAAAGCTTCGTGGATGGATTGTACTTATTGAGGATACTAATGAATTATTGTCATGTTGCTTCTATGGGAGTTCAAATGGCCCATACATCAAAACAGATACAGAAGATACAGAACAAATAACCCATAAATGGGTTAGTGAGAACAACAAAGGAGCCCCTGGAACCCAAAACATAGGCCCTGAAAACCAAATAGTAGCCCACAAGAAAATCTCAAGAAACCCCTTGGAAAAAATCTTTACCACTTAGTTAGCCTCTCAAGTGTACCACTTTAATTACTCACGCCAGGTTGATCCTCGGAGGAAGCACGGGAAGGAAGAATTGCATTCATGTAGCACCTATCGCAACTTCCTAAAGTCTTTTCAACATTTGAAGAACTCCTGAAGTGAAATTATGGTTGTAATGTATAAAATGCAGGAGCCAATTACTGCAGCGTATAACTCACCTCCTGACACCCTAAAGCCTGTCCGCTATCTACAAGGCACAAGTCAGGAGTGGGATGGAATACTCCCCACTTGCCTGGATGAGTCCAGCTTCAACAACATGTGAGAGGCTTGACACCATCTTGGATAAAGCCACCCGCTTGATTTGCACCACATCCACATCCACTCCCTCCACCAGCGACGCTCAGTAGCAGCAGTGTGTACTATGTATGAGATGCTCTGCAGAAATTCAGCAAAGATCCTCAGACAGCACCTTCCAAACCCATGACCACTTCCATCCAGAAGGTCAAAGGTGGAAGATACATGGGAACACCGCCCCCTGCAAGATCCCCTCCGAGCCACTCCCCATCCTGACTTGGAAATATATCGCCGTTCCTTCAGTATCACTGGGTCAAAATTCAGGGATTCCCTCCCTAAGGGCATCATGGCTGGCCTTGCAGCAATATGGACTGCAACAGTTCAAGGAGGGAGTTCACCACCTTCTCAAGGACAACTAGGGATGGGCAAGAAATACTGGCCCAGCCAGTGACACACTCATCCTGTAGTGTTGGCTGTGAGATTGTTTGGGATAATAAACACTGCCATATTAATGGCAGGTCTTTCTCCATTTGAATTAATATCACACACAATGAAAGACTTTCTGACTGAGCTCACTTTGCTGTTTGTGGGAGTTGTTGCGTTTCTGACATTATAACAATGACTGCACTCAAAGACGTCCTTCATGGGCTGCGAAGCACTTTGAAACATCAACAGTTCATGAAAGGTGCTTTCAGAATGTTAACAATCTTCCTTCCTGTCGAAGTAGTGAAGCCATTAGGAATAGACTTTTCCCTCTGGCTAAGGAATAGAAAGCAAAATGGCCATTGAAGCTTTCAGGATTGCTTAAGTGCAGCAGTGAATAATTTAAAGACTGTGTGACTCAGCGAGAATTGTACCTATTAGGGTGATTGATGGGACGTCTTGCTTGGCAGGCTACCTGGAATAAAAAGGCAAAGGGCTGTACTGAGAAACACACAGAAACCTTAATGGAAACAAACATGTCCAGAGTTAAAGGCCACTGTCCAAGAAAGTCCACATTTTGCTTGTCAATCATTTAATAAACTTGCCGGCTCCATCTCCAGCCTTTCCTTTTACTTAATCTGATTATTAGAAAGTAAATTACATTGCATGTTGGAAATGCAGCAAGCAGGGAAGACTGAAATAGATTATAAAATGATGGAGAGTGTCCAAGGGGCTACGTTTGTTCTCATTGGAAATGACAATTAATGGCTAGAAATGAGATACTTTGAGTGCGCTCAACATTGCACTGTCTGCTCTTTTGTCTTTCAGGGCAATATGAGGTTTCATTACATGGACATCATTTTTGGGAGTGGGCTGTATTTTTCTCACTGAAGTCCAAAGCAAAAGCTCAGCATAGTGGGGCTGAGAGATTTCAGGTAGATGTAGGAACAAGAGACTGATTTATTATTGCACAATGACTGACAAATTACTGTCTCTCATCAGCTACCCCTTTACAGAACAATGTCCGACTCCCCATCGACTGGTTTATTGAAGGGGGCAAACCATTTCTTTCGCTGGTTTGAAGTCTAATGCATTAAATCAGGACTCACAGTTATAAAGACCACTCACATACCTATGTATCCTAGCCCATATCTGCCACTGCCTCAGCTTATCCCCTGCTGAAACTCTCAGCTGGGGGATTACAGCTGAGTCTGCAGGGAGCAGTTGGCGGGAGGATCAGCAGCACAGAGTGAGTATAAGATTAACTGAGCTTGGGGATCATGGCCTAGTCTGCAGGAAGCAGTTGGAGGGAGGATCAGCAGCACAGAGTGAGTATAAGATTAACTGAGCTTGGGAATCATGGCCTAGTCTGTCAGGAGCAGTTGGCGGGAGGATCAGCAGCACAGAGTGAGTATAAGATTAACTGAGCTTGGGGATCATTGTCTCTGTGAAAAAAACTGGATTGATGTCACAGGGAGGCTGTGACCTGATTTGCTGATAGGAATCTTCAATAAAGTCAAAACAACCACAGCAAAGCCGTATTAACAAATTAATTAACTCAATCATAAAATATTTGTAATTAATAAAGTAAGTAACTAAGTAGAGATGGCTGGGCAGGTGATGTGCTGTATGATGTAGGACTGGCTGATCCCATTGCAAACTGCAGTGACCACATCTGCAGCCAGTGTTGGTGGCTCGAGGAACTTCAGCTCAGAGTTGATGAGCTGGAATCGGAGCTTCAAACACTGCAGCACATCCGGGAGGGGGAAACGTACCTAGACAATATGTTTCAGGAGGCAGTCACACCTGGTACATTAAATACTTCACTTGCAGTCAGTGATCAGGGACAGCAGGGTATGATTGTCAGCAAGGCAGGTAGGAGGATTCTGCATTCAGGAATGAGATTGTTGAAGAAGAATGAAATGCTTGCTCCCTGTGAGGATGAGAAAAGGGGCTACGGGGGATGAGCCAGCTGCCCACTGCACTTTGTACCGGAGGCCATTCAAGAGAGGGGAGCAAACAGAAAAGTGGTATTTGTAGGGGACTCAATAATTAGGGGATTGATAGCATCTTTTGTAAACAGGATCAAGAATTCCACATGCTGAATTGCCTGCGCAGTGCCAGGGTAAGAGATATCTCTGACTAGTCTGAAAGGATATTGGAGTGGGAGGGCAATGATCCAGTTGTTGTGGTCTACGTTGGGTCAAACAACAAAGGCAAGGCTCAGAAGGTGGGATCTGTTTGGGGATTATCAAGCACTAGGAATGAAATTAAGGAACAGGACCTCAAGGTCATAATATTCAGATGATGACCTGAGCTACGTGCAAATTGGCTTAGGGATAAAAAAAATAGGGAAGTAAACACATGGCTAAAGGAGTGGTGTGGGAAAGAGGGGTTCCATTTCATGGGGCACTGGCATCCGATTGGAACAGGAGGATAAATACGGTGGTTATTAGGACATTAAACTAGTGAACTAGGGGGAAGGGAAGGGGAAAATGACAGGAAGTATAATAATAAATAAAAAAGAAAGCAGCAGGCTAGTATGTGCAGGAGGTTTAACTCCATCGAAGAATATGAAAGAAGTTAAAAGGAAGGAAAACTCAGGAGATATTATTAATGGAGATGTTAGAATTCAAAAAGAAGATACAAAATCTAGCATAAAGGCACTTTACCTAGATGTTCGTAGCATTCGAAAAAGGTAGATGAGTTACTGAGACAAATAATCACAAATGGGTATGATTTATGATAACAAGGTGCAGAGCTGGATGAGCACAGCAGGCCAAGCAGCATCAGAGGAGCAGGAGAGCGATACAGAGACATGGTTGCAGAATGGTCATGACTGGGATCTAAATACCCAGGGGTAACTGACTATTTGGAAGGACAGGTAGGGAGGTAAGGCCAGGAGGTGTTGATGTGATATTTGAGGATGACATCAGGACAATAGCAGAGAGATATCTGATATAAAAGGAGTGTAAATTAGAAATTCTAAGAAGGAAACGTCATCGATAGGTGTAGTCTACAGGCCACCAAATAATACCATCATGTTGGACAGGCAATAAACAAAGAAGTAACTAATGTCTGTAAAAATGACCATGCAATGACCATGGGGGAGTGGGGATTTTAATTTACATGTCAATTGATCAAAACAGGTTGTTCAAAGCAGCCTTGAGGAGAGTTCAATGAATGTATTCATAATAGTTTCCTTGCACAGCATATAATGGAAACAACGAGGGAGCAAGCTATCCTGGACCTGTGTAATGAGACAGGAATAATTAATGATCTCGTAGTCAGAGATCCTCTTCGAAGGAACAACCACAGTATTGTTGAATTTAGAATACAGATGGAAAGTGAGAAGATAAAATCCAATACCAGGATCCTGTACTTAAACAAAGGAGAGTACAATAGGATGAGGGAGGAATTGGCTAAAGTAGACTGGAAGCAAAGACTTTATACCAGGATCATAGAAGAGCAGTGGAGGACTTACAAAGCAATGTTTCAAAGTGCTCAGCGAAAGTATACGCCAGTGAAAAGGAAGGACTGTAGAAAAAGGGGTGATCAGCCATGGATGTCTAAGGAAATAAGGGAGGCTATCAAATTTAAACTTAAGGCAAACAAAGTGTCAAAGACCAGTGGGAAGCTAGAAGATCGAGAAAAAGCTCAACAGAAAGCCACAAAAAAAGCCATAATGACAAGTAAGACAGATTATGAGAGTAAACTAACTTAGAATATAAAGACAGATAGCAAACGTTTCTACAAATATATAAAACTAAAAAGAGCAGCTAGGGTAAACATTGGTCCTTTAGAGGACAAGAAGGGGAATTAAATACTGGGAACTGAGAAAATAGCTGAGACGTTGAACAGGTATTTTTTGTCGGTCGTCACAGTGGAGGACATGAATAACATGCTAGTGGTTGATGACAAGGAAACTAAGGTAGGTGAGGACCGAGAAATGATCATTATCATGAAAGAATTAGTGTTAAGCAAGCTAAAGGAGCTGAAGGTAAATAAGTCTCCTGGCCCTGATGGAATGCATCCCAGCGTACTAAAACGGTAGAAATAGCAAATATGCTCGTGGCAATTTTCCAAAATTCGCTGGACCCTGAGGCAGTTCCAGCAGATTGGAAAATAACAAATGGGATGTTTAAAAAAGGGAAGTAGACAAAAGATTGCAAAATTATAGGCTGAGATAACAAAGTGTAGGGCTGGATGAACACAGTAGGCCAAGCAGCATCTTAGGAGTACAAGATGCTGCTTGGCCTGCTGTGTTCATGCAGCTCCACACTTTGTTATCTCGGATTCTCCAGCATCTGCAGTTCCCATTATCTCTGAAATTATAGGCCGATTAGCTTAACGTTTGTAGTGGAGAAAATGCTTGAACCTATCATTAAGGAAGAAACGGCAAGACATCTAGATAGAAATTGTCCTATTGGGCAGGGTTCATGAATGGCAGGTCATATTTAACTAATTTACTTTAATTCTGTGAAGACATTATGAGCATGGTGGACAATGGGGACCCTGTTCTGTATCTAGTTTTCCAAAAGGCATTTGACAAGGTGCCGAACAAAAGGCTGCAGTATAAGATAAAGGTGCACAGTGTTATGGGGTAATGTATTAGCATGGATCAAGGATTGGTTAACTAACAGGAAGCAAAGAGTGGGGATAAATGAGTATTTTTTTGGTTGGCAAACCGTGACTCGAAGATCAGTGTGGGACCGCAATTGTTTATAATTTACAAAGATGACTTGTAAGTGTGTCAAAGTTTGTGGATGAGACTAAGATGAGTGGTAGAGCAAAGTGTGCAGAGGGCTCTGAACGTTTCTGGAGGGATATACATAGTTTAAGTGAGTGGGCAAAGGTCTGGTAGATGGAGTACAATTTTGATAAATGTCAAGTCATCCATTTTGTTAGGAATAATAGTAAAAGGGGCTAAATTGCAGCCTGCTGCTGTGCGGAGTAACCTGGGTGTCCTTGTGCATAAATTGTAGAAGGTTGGTTTGCAGGTTCAACAGGTAATTAAGAAGGCACATGGAATTTTGCACTTCATCCCCAAAGGGAGGAATTTAACAGCAGCAAGGGTCTTTTTCAGCTGTATAGGGAGTTGGTGAGGCCACACCTGGAGTACTGCGTGCAGTTTTGGTCTCCTTACTTGAGAAAGGACGTACTGGCACTGGAGGGGACGCAGAGGAGATTCACTAGGTTGTTTCTGGAGATGAGAGGCTTGGCTTATGAGGAGACACTGAGTGGACTGGAATTGTATTTATTGGAATTTTTAAGGATGAGGAGGGGTCTTAAAGAAACATATAAAATGATGAAGGGAAAATAGGTAAGATAGAAGCAGGGAGGTTGTTTCCAGTGGTGGGTGAAACCAGAACTGGGGGCATAGCCTCAACATAAGGGGGAACAGATTTAGGACTGTGTTAAGTAGAAATATCTTCACTCAAAGGGCTGTGAATCTGCGGAATTCCCTGCCCAGTGAAGTAGTTGAGGCTTCCTCATTGAATGTTTTTAAAGCTAAGAGCGAATTTTTTGAACAGTAAAGGAATTAAGGGTTATGGTGAGAGGGTGAGTAAGTGGAGCTGAGTCCATGAAAAGATCAGCCATGATCTTGCTGAATGGTGGAGTGGACTCAAAGGGCCAGATGGCCTACTCCTGCTCCTGGTTTTTATGTCTTATTTAACATAAAGGGCAGCACGGTGGCTCAGCAGTTAGCACTGCTGCCTCACAGCACCAGAGACCTGGGTTCAATTCCACCTTCTGTGACTGTCTGTGTGGAGTTTGCACATTCTCTCTGTGGCTATGTGGGTTTCTGCCATGTGCTCCAAATTCCTTCCCCAGTGCAAAAGTGTGCAGATTGGGTGGACTGGCCATGCTACCTGCTGAAGGGTCTAGGCCTGAAACGTCAGCTTTTGTGCTCCTGAGATGCTGCTTGGCCTGCTGTGTTCATCCAGCTCCACACTTTGTTATCTCAGATTCTCCAACATCTGCAGTTCCTATTATCTCTGGCCATGTTACATTGCCCATGATGTGCAGGCTAGCTGGGCTAGCCATGGCAAATACAGGAACAGGGTGGGTCTCAGTGGGATGCACTTCAGAGCGTCAGTGTGGACTCAAAGTGCCGATTGGCCTGCTCCCACACTGTCAGCATTCTATGATGCTAATACTTGATGATTCTGATTCACTCCTGGTTGGAGTGCTACATTTTACTCCCTGTAAACTTGAACTCATTTCAAAACTCTGCTATTTTTGCTCCTTCCCTAGTAAGAACATTTACATCTTGATAAGGTAAGTTTTCATGGGCACATTTAGCAAATCCTTCACTGTACAAATCTTTAACACTATGGTAGCCCCAGTCAATGCTTGGAAAATTAAAATCCCCTAGTATTTTTAAAAGTATTTGTTTCTTGTTTTCTCATTGTGGCTTAATTCACAGTCTAATCCATGGTGCAAGAATAAGGGCAGATTTAAATTACTATGTTGCCAGATTATTATAATCCCTGAGTACATCTGAGGAACCTGGAAAACTACAGCCTACTCCAGGCTTCAGAACCTATAACTGGGGCAAACGTTTTTCAGAAATATCAAAAGTGCAGGAAGTATGAAGAATTTTTTTCCAAGATTTAGAACAGCATCACACTTGTCAGAAAGCTGTAGTGTCAGGCAGGAGAATTCTCTACTTTGACGGGTCTTATTGCAATGAACTAGTAAGATCTCTCTGACGCTGACGCTCTGAAGTGCATGTCATGGTGACCACGCCAAAAAATAGCTACTTTAATGCTCCTTCATAAATTACAAGTGGAAAATTGGGAATGACGGATTCAGGAAATGAGATGTGGGGGAGGGCTGTTTGGTAATTTACAAGGATGTTCTATACACTATTGAATGATAATGCTAGTTGGTGATATCGTAGCCACCCTGAGATCCAGGTTCCTTTAGACAGTAGAAAAGAACATATTTTGTTTTTTATGAACTACATTTAATACATTAGGCTTTGCCCTTCAATTATTCGGAATTACATTGGCATGGAAGCTTAGTTTAAGGAAGCGATAGGCTTCACAGAGTATCCCTTGCTATGGACACAGTGATGGGGCTATTATCTCCATGGCTGCAAGTTATGGGTTCAAATTCTAACACAGAGACTTGGACACATTCACTTCCATTGTAGGTCTGAGGGAGTGCTGGGCTGTTGTAGATTTTTTTTTTGTTTCACATCAAGATCCTGATCTGCCCTCTCAGGTTAATATAGAAAACCTCATCATCATTATTTCAAACTGATCAATTGAACTCTGTGTGCCCTAGTCAATCTTTGTGTCTTAAACTATATTAATGAAGACCGACCATTGGCCCTTTATTGCCTTGCTGTTTGTGGGAGCTTGCTGTGTGTTATTGTGGTTTTTGGGTTTCTGACAGTGACTGCATTCCTGGAAATACTTATTTGGTTAGAAAATGTTTTATAGTGAGAAGCCTTGGAAAATGCAATCAAATAACCTGAAGTAAACAGAGTCATTTTTGCAGTGATTGGACAGAATGATAGCTTGTACTTCCCTCTATTTTTGAACTGATGATGGAAGTGATTAAGAGTTAATTGTCTCAGTGGAATTTGTACTAAGATTCAATGATGTTGTTTGAAGTCACTAATGTCTTGTGTTTGGATCCAAGTGCTAAGATCAATCCTCCTTTTCTAATTATTTTTAATCAGCCTCCACTGACATGTAATGACACACCACTGGGGCAGGTGGGACTTGAACTTGAGCCTCCTAGCTCAGGGTTAGGGACACTAGAAGGCTCTCCAGCCATCCTTCTACAATTTTGAAATTGACCAGACAGCAGGGTTAAACCAAATGAGGGCTGACACCCACTAAGGGGCACTGTGACAGAAAATCAAAACTCCAAAGGAAACTTGTAAATTTAAGTTCAAACAGGATAATGGATGGAGTAGGTATGGAGGGATATGGACCAAATGCAGACAAATGGAACAAGTTTAAATATGTGAAAACTGGGATAGATGGGCAAGCTGGGTCGAAGGGCCTGTTTCCATCCTATATGTTGAAGGGTGATGATACTCCAGCCCCTATAGAGCCATTGTTTGCAGAATAAATCCTCTCTTCTACTCTTCTAAACAAACAAAGTTGGCTTTATCAGCCCTGATGGGACTATGTCCGAAATGTGTTAATTAGCAGCATACGGACAACAAAACAGAAACTCATTAATCCAAAATAAAATTGTCTGTGGTGATGATACAATCTGGCCCCAGTGGTGCCCACCAGCTGCAGAAGAAATCCTCCTTCCTCTTCTGAGTCTTGGGGGTGACCTAATTATCAGCGGTATGTGACAAATTGCCTCGATGAGGTTTAATCAGATGAAGCACTTGTCCTACACAAGATTAAGGTTATTGCATGATATTAACAAGTACTGGTTAGATTCACTTGATTGGCATGGTTACAAAGATGATCAGGAGCTGGAGAAGGCATCCCTTTCACCACTGGGGCCTTGTGTTAGGCTCCACAGTTATCGACAAGAACAAGACAGTCTGACGCTATCAGATTGGGCAGTCCCCAACCCTTAACTCTTTAATTAACAAGCAAATTCTGTATCACAGTGAACCCCAATCAATGGCTGACCCCACAAAATGACTTCTTTTATTCATTAACAGGATGAGGGTGTCACTGACTGGGCCAGTATTTATTGTCCATCCCTAATTACCCAAAGTCAACCACATTGCTGTGGGTCTGGAGTCACATGTAGGTCTGACCAGGTAAGGAGGGCAGTTTCCTTCCCTAAAGAACATTAGTGAACCAGATTGGTTTTTCCAACAATCGACAATGGATTCATGGTCATCATTAGACTCTTAATTCCAGATATTTATTGAATTCAAATTCCACCATTTGCTGTGGCAGGATTCAAACTCAGGTCCCCAGGGACATATCTGATTCTGGATGAACAGTCCAGCGATAACACCGCAAGGCCGTGACCTCCCCTGCACCCCTTGTATCACAGTGCAGTCATCGCAACTATTGCCTCATTGACTGAGCACATTCCAACCCTGGTGAAAAAACTTGTCTTTCTTAGACACCTTTCCTGATTTCAGACCATCCCAATACATTTTCCAGCCAATTAAATCTGTGGCCTCTGACACAGGAAGTAACAGCCAATTTGCAAACTGTAAATTCCCACAAACAGCAAAGGGATAATAACCAGATAATCTGTTCTTTTCCTGTTTGTCGGCTGAGAGATAATTATTGACCAGAAGAGTCCAAAAGTTCTGTAATATGTATTTTCCAGTCATATCTCTGGAGTGGGAGGTGAACACTTGCTGACTCTGGGATGAGACCCATTGAGCCCTTGAACTGGTATCTGCAATGGATAAGACAAAAAGAAAACAAACCTGCAAATTCCGAAATGATCAGTGACTAGTGTAGGACTAACAGGCAGTACTGCTTAGCTTGGTCGTTCAGATTCTTTTATCTTCGCTGTACAGAATACAAAAACACTAATTCTGTGAGCTCTCTGCAAAATGACATGAGTAGGTCACCACCATACTGCTGCCAGGAGCTGATGGTATATTATTGTACTGCTGGAAATTACACACACACAAACACACACACACACACACACTTTTTCTCTCTCTCTCTCTCTTTCACACACACACACACACACACACACACACAGACAATCACACACAGAGAGGCACACAGACACAGACACACACACAATCTCACACACGCACACACTTTTTCTCTCTCTCTCTCTCTCACACACACACACACACACACACACAGACACACACACACACCCAATCTCACACAGACACACAAACACACACACACACAATCACACACAGAGAGGCACACAGACAGGCACACACACACACAGGAACATAGACACAGACACACACACAATCTCACACACGCACACACTTTTTCTCTCTCTCTCTCTCTCACACACACACACACACACACACACACACACACACAGACACACACACACACCCAATCTCACACAGACACACAAACACACACACACACACAATCACACACAGAGAGGCACACAGACAGGCACACACACACACACACACACAGGAACATAGGCACAGACACACACACACAATCTCACACACACACAATCTCACACAGACAGACAGACAGACACACACACACACACACAATCACACACAGAGAGGCACACAGACAGGTACATACAGACACAGACACACACATACGCACAGGTGCACATACAATCACGCAGACACACACACACAATCTCACACAGACACACACAGACACACACACACACACAATCACACAGAGAGGCACACACACACACAGGAACACAGACACACACACACACAATCTCACACACACACAATCTCACACTGACACACAATCACACACAGAGAGGCACACAGACAGGTACACACACACACACACACACACACACACAATCACACACAGAGAGGCACACAGACAGGTACACACACACACAATCACACACAGAGAGGCACACATACACACACAGGAACATAGACACAGACACACACACAATCTCACACAGACACACACAATCACACACAGAGAGGCACACAGACAGGTACACACGGACACACACAGGCACACACACACATACGCACAGGCACATGCACATAGGCGCACTTACAATCACACCGACATACACACACACTTACAATCTCACACAGACACACACACACACAGACACATACACACACACACACCCAATCTCACACAGACACACAAATATACACACACACAATCACACACAGAGAGGCACACAGACAGGCACACACACACACAGGAACATAGACACAGACACACACACAATCTCACACAGACACACATACATACACACAGACAGGTACACACACACACACAGACACACAGGCACACGCATCCACACAGGCACATGCACACAGGCGCACATACAATCACACAGACACACACACACACACATCCACATGCACACAGGCGCACATACAATCACACAGACACACACACACACACATGTACAATCTCACACAGACACACACACAGACACATACACAGACACACACACACAGACAGACACACACAGGCACACACACAATCTCTCTCTCACACACACACACACAGAGGCACACAGACAGGCACACACACATACACACACACAGACACACACACAATCACAAGCACACACACAGGCACACACACATACACGCAGACACACACACAGAGACACACTAGATATTCTGTTCTAGTTTTACATCTGTATATCTGAATGGATAAACTCTCACCCACTCCAAACAGCTCATGTACAGCTCTTGAATAATTCTAAAATTCATTCCAAGAACACTACTTTTTTTGTTTTAATCCAAACACCGAATTTCCATTTCACATTTTTCTCCCCTGTGCCACCAGACCTATAGACACTGTTCCTTTTTTAAAATGCCACAGCAAGTGCAGAAAATAATCAAGAAAACTCATGCAAAGCTGGCTTTTATATCTGGAGGACCAGAGTTGAAGGACACAGAAGGTCTGCTGCAGTTATACAAAACCCTGGTAAGACCCCACTCGGAGCACTGTGGCAGATCTGGGCAACACACCTTAGAAAGAATAGAATGGAAAGAGTTTACAAGAATGGTGCCTGGACTTCAGGGGTTAAACTATCAGGAGAGATTATATGAATTAAGACTATTTTCTCCAGAATTTAGAAGGTTAAGGTGTGATCTGATTAAAGTTTACAGGATGTAGATATTTTCTAATTAACTTCTTGAAGTTTATAAAATTGTAAGGGGCATAGATAAGTTGAATAGACAAGGTCTTTTCCCCAGGGTGAGGGAGTCCAAAACTCAGGGCATAAGGTATAAGGTGAGAGGGGATAGATTTAAAAGTGACCTGAGGGACGAATGTTTTACACAGAGGGTGGTTCACATGTGGAATGAACTACTAGAGGAAGTGATAGATGCGGGTATGATTGCAATATTAAAAAGGCATTTGGACAGGTACGTGAATAGGAAAGGTTGAGAGGGAGATAACAAGGTGTAGAGCAGGATTGACACAGCAGGCCAAGCAGCATCATAGGAGCAGGAAACCTGATGTTTTGGACCTAGTGGATAGCAAAAAGCTTTTTCCCAGAGTGGGGGACTCAATTGCTAGGGGTCATGAGTTCAAAATGAGAGGAGGAAAGTTTAAGGGAGATATGCGTAGAAAGTTCTTTACACAGAGGGTGGTGGGCGCCTGGAACGCGTTGCCAGCAGAGGTGGTAGATGCAGACACGTTAGCGTCTTTTAAGATATATTTGGACAGGTACATGGATGGGCAGGGAGCAAATGGACACAGACCGTTAGAAAATAGATGACAGGTTAGACAGAGGATCTTGATTGGCACAGGCTTGGAGGGCCGAAGGGCCTGTTCCTGTGCTGTAATTTTCTTTGTTTCTTTGTTTCTTTAGACCCTTCTTCAGAGAAAGACAAACGGGACTAGTTTAGTTTGGGAAACTTGGTCAGCATGGATCAGTTGGACTAAAGGGTCTGCTTCTGCGGTGTATGACTCTATGATTCTCTATTAACCTGGAAAGACAGGGTATATAAAGATAAATTATTTCCATTGGTTGGGGATTCTCGAACTAGGGGGTATAGTTGGAGCATTAGAGCCAGGTCATTCAGGAGAGATGTTAGGAAGAACTTCAACACACAAAAGCTGGGAGAGGTTTGGAACTCTCTGCTCCAAGTGGCAGTGGATGCTGGATCATTTGTTAATTTTAAATCTGAGGGGGATAAATTTTAGTTTAGCAATGGTATTAAGGGAAATGAACCAAAGGCAGGTCTATGGAGTTGGGCCGGATCTCACCGGATGGAGGACCAAGTTTGATGGACTGAATGGCCTAATTCTGTTCCTATGTTGTCATTGTTCATAAGCAAACCTTCAACAATGACGTTACTCATGGCATGGTTTGTGGCAGCATTCCTCCTGAGCTAGATGCCTCTGTATACGAGACTCACTTGTGGACTGAAGCATAAACATATAAACTGACACTCCAGTGCAGTCCTGACAGAGTGCCGCACTGGCAGAGGTGCTTTGGATGAGCTAGCGAGGTCCAGCCTACTCCCTCATGGTACCCAAATGCCAGTCTGAACAAAAGCATGGGGTGGAGGCAGGCTCAATCCAGGTATTTAAGAGTGTCATTGGATGGTTATTTGGAGAGAAATGGTTTGCAGGGATATGGGGAGAAAGCTGGCAACTGGAGCTAGGTAATAGAACTGGTGCAGGCATGATTGGCTGAATGGCCTGTTTCTGTACCATGCCAATTCTGTGATGTGTCCTAATCAATATGTACTCTTGATCAACAATCTGGTCATCAACAAAACTGTTTGTGGAGGCTTGCTGTGCTCAAATGGCTATGTTTTTGACACTGCAACTCTGATAACATTTCCAGAAATACGTTATTGGCCGTAAATTGCTTTTCAATATCTAATGACAATGAAAAATACTTTTGTTTATTCTTCTTTGCGATTTGGCCATTTATTGTCTGGCTTGGACTGAGTAATTTGCTATGGCCAATTCAGGGCATTGCTGAGACATTGCTGTGGGTCTGGAGTCACATGCAGGCCAGAGTGAAATGAAATTAGTGAAGTGGGAGGGAGGGTGTTGGGTGTGGATGTGCTCTCACGACAGTCAACCAGAACCCCTGTCACCCTCACATAACTAGATTTATTAACTGATTTTAAGCTCCATTAACTGCTGTGGAGGGATTGGAACCTTTGTCCTCATTCCCTGTCATTAATCCTGTTGTGGAGTAGACCTCTGAAGTCCATGCACACCAGCAGCTTCTGGAATTGGAAGTCAATGCATCATCTCCCTCAAAATATATAAATACTTCTTAAAATGTAGACATTTAGCCACAATCAATGATCTGAGCTCTGCAGTGCTACCACATCCAATCAGGAAACATAGAAACATAGAAGACAGGAGCAGGATGGAGCCACTCGGCCCTTCGAGCCTGCTTTGCCATTTTTCACAATCATGGCTGATCATCCAACTCAACAGCCTCATCCTGCTTTCTCCTCATAACCTTTCATCCCATCCACCCCAAGTGCTATATCTAGTCACCTCTTGAATACATTCAATGTTTTGGCATCAACCACTTCCTGTGGTAATGAATCCCACAGGCTCACCACTCTTTGGGTGAAGAAATGTCTCCTCATCTCTGTCCTAAAGTGTCTACGCCACATCCTCATACAGTGACCCCTGGTTCTGGACACACCCACCATTGGGAACATCCTCTCTGCATCTACCCTGTCCAGTCCTATTAGAATTTTATAAGTCTCTATGAGATCCCCCCCTCATTTGTCTGAACTCCAGCAAAAACAATCCCAACTGAGTCAATCTCTCCTCATGCGTCAGACCTGCCATCCCCAGAATCAGCCTGGTAAACCTTCTCTGCACTCCTATCCTGGGGAAGGATGCTCTTGCTCTCAAGGGAGACCAAAACTGCACACAATATTACAGGTGTGGCCTCACCGAGGCCCAGTATAACTGCAACAACACATCCTTGCTCCTGTACTCAAAACCTGTTGCGATGAAGGTCAACATAATATTTGCCTTCTTTAACCGCCTGCTGCACTTGCATGGTTACCTTCAGCGACTGGTGCTCGAGGACACCCAGGTCCCACTGCACACTCCCGACTTCCAGCCAAGGTGGTGACACTTAACTCACTGGTGGAGGAGGCTCCACAAAAAGCCCCATCCTCGATGATGGAAGAGCCCAGCACATCAGCGCAAAAGGTAAGGCTGAAGCATTCACAGCAATCTTTAGCCAGAACTGCCAAGTGGGTGATCCATCCCAGCCTCCTGCAGTGGTCCCCAACATTACAGATACCAGTCTTCGGCAAATTTGGTTCATGCCACGTGATATCAAGAAACGGCTGGAGACACTGGAAATTGCAAAGGCTATGGGCCCTGACAACTTTCTGGCAATAGTGCTGAAGACTCCAGAACTTGCCACTCCCCTGACCAAGCTGTTCCAGTACAGTTATAACATTGACATCTACCCGGCAGCATGGAAACTGTTTTTTTCAACTCACTTGTGGGACAGGGGCATCACTGCCTGGGCCAGCATTTACAGTCCATCCCTCATTGCCCTTGAGAAGGTGGTGGTGAGCTGCCTTCTTGATCTGCTGCAGGCCCTGTTCTGTAGGTAGTCCCACAATGCCCTGGGGGGTGGTACGTTTCACTACTCCATTCACTGCGATGATTCAAGAAAGCAGCTCATCACCACCTTCTCCTGGGCAATATGGGGTGGACAACAAATACTGGTCCAGGCAACAACTCCTACATCGTGGAATGAATATAAGGACAAGGCTCCTCAGAAAACAAAGGGACATTGAACCAAAGGTGGAGATTTTTTCCCAGGGGACTAAATGCTTGCTCAAGAGATAAGTTTTAAGAAGCTCCTTAAAACTGAGAGGGTGTGTGCTGCAGACATATATCAAAGAATCCCTACAGGAAACAGGCCCTTCTCCCGACAATTCCACACTGCCCCCCAGAGCATCCCACCTAGACCCATCCCCCTATAACCCACCAAATCTACACATCCCTGAATACTACGGGCAATTTTAACATGGCTGATCCACCTAACCTGCACATCTTTGGACTGCGGGAGAAAACTGGAGCACCATGCCTGGCAGTTAACTATCACCCAGAATCACTAGGTATGTTCTCCTTAGCAAAGCTTCTACCAATCAGGGTCCATTAGCCAACCAATCTCCACTCTCCTCTCATACAGGATACATATTAATCTCCCCCTTGAGCTGGTACTCTTGCGAATTGTCCTGATAAGTGTGAGACAAAAAGCTTTAACAAAGTTTTTCTGCAATGTTGAAGGTCTGTACAATGAAATGACTATGTGAAAGACAGAATGAAAGAAATTTCTAGCTGTTAGATGTCAGTGGACTTTGGGATGGAGAGGGGATATTGAGGAAGGTCAGTGCTTGTGAAACATTGACTTCTTTTTGACTATTTGCCTCTGTAAGTAACATTGCAGAATCACATAAACACAGATAAAGGCCTTCCAGCCCATTATACATATGCTGGCTCTTTGAAAAAGCAATGCAATTTGGAAAGATGATGGCCTAATTGTATTATTGCTGGACTATGAATCCAGAAACCCTGGTAATGTTCTGCAGGGCCTGTGTTTGAATCCCATGGTAGATGGTAGAATTTGAAGTCAATAAAAAGGTCTGGAATTAAGAGTGCAATGATGGCTGTTGTTGACTGTTGGGAAAACCCCAGCTGGTTCACTAACACATTCAGGGAAGGAAATCTACCCTTACTAGGTCTGGCCTTCATGAGTCTCCAGACCCACAGCAACATGATTGACTCGAAACTGCCTTTGGGACAATAAACACTAGTCTGGTCATTGATGGTCACAGGTTATGAATGAATAAAAGTAAATGAACTTCTCTACCCTTTGCCAATAACGAAAAAGGTTTTCCTTTCAAGTACTTATCACTTGTGGCTTGTTATTGGAAATGGTAGCCAATACTAAACAGCATTGACATTGAGCACCCAGGAAATTTCTGCCTTTCAGTCTGTTGAAAGGAGAGCTGCAAAGATTTGAAACAGGGATTGGAGGCAAAGGCTTGGAAACACAAACACATCAGCCCTTTGCTTAGTACTTGATGGCAGTTCATCTAGATCCGCCTCCATTTCCTTCACTTTCTGTGCACGGGCCCAGCAGGCAGCAGACTGGGAGGATACTCACTGTGGGGGCGAATCCTGATACATCACATTGATCTGGGACAGTGTCTCAATGTAGGAGTCGATATCGAAAGTAGGGGGGTACTCTTCGACACAAGTTGATTGCAGCTCTCCAACAGATCCTCCAAATGAGAAACCATCTGGGGCTGTGGGGTACAAACATGGAGACTGTTTATTACCATTTCAGTTCAGTAACATAGTGGTGATGGAACTGGACTAATAATTCATAGCAATAATTCAAAATATCACAGGGTAGGCAATGACTCAGCCGTATTATCAGTACAGGTACCTTCTAGGTACATTCCCTTGTTTGCATGAGACTAGTTGACTGGTTCACATTTACAATGTCTCTGACCTACTGGTAAAAAGCCACAACCTAGAGCAGCTAAAGAAGGAAATCAATGGGCTTTCCTCAGGGATTTTACTGCAGAGAGAAAGGCCACAGTTTCCTTTCCGAGGGCTCAATGGTTTCTCAACAAACGTTCTCTCCTACAAACTGTTCAGTTCCTGGGCACCAATCACATTGCTGTTGGCAGGCTGGAGGCCTTTGTCATTGGCAGCTGGTGACCCCACAGACCAGTCAGCGGCTTGTTCCTGGCCGAATCTCCCTTCGACATGCCCCCCAGCTCCAGCTCACTGACAGTAACTGCTCTCCACTACTGCTTGAACAAGTAGCTGTACAAACAGCAATTACACTGTCTAATAACTTACTTTTAAAAAGAATAGCAATCCTTTCTACATTCCTTGCTTTTTTTCAACACCGTCTTTTTCATTTTTCAGTTCATACTCAAAAATATAAAGAAGTAAAAAGATACGCCTTTAACCACAGCATCTGGTAGGTTTTTAATGTGCCCTTTCAAACCCCTCACCTTTATTTAAAATGGTGGTCTAATATCACTGACTGTGATTTTCCAAAATTCCCAAGATTCTGTATGAAATGTAACACTGCTATTCCAGAAAAGGACAGAGAAAACAGAGAACTATATGGTCATGCTGATATCAGTATTGGGGAAATGTTAGAAGTCTTAAGTAAAAGTAAAGTTATCACAGTCCCAGAGGATCAAGGGGCTGCTGTCTCATTGGAGAGGAGGCTAGCGGTGGTTAACCCTGAGCATCACCATACGTCAGACTAGAGGCGAAGTTGAGAAGGAAACTCCTTCATTGCAACCTCATTCAGTGAGGGAATTGAGCCCACATGGTTGACATCACTCTATGTTGCACACCAGCTGTCCAACCAACTGAGCTAACCAACCCTAACAGTGCTCTTCCTGTTAACTGCTGATGCTGGAGTCTGAGATAACACATTGTAGAGCTGGATGAACACAGCAGGCCAAGCAGCATCAGAGGAGCAGGAAAGCTGATGTTTGGCGTCGGGACCCTTCTTCAGAAAAAAATTGAGATGTGGTCTCAACGCTCTGTGTAAGTGAAGTGCAACATCTACCAGACATTTATATTGAGTTCCAAAGGACAGTATCTTATTAGCCTTGCTGTGCTGCAAGTTAACCTTTTGTGACTTATGCACTGGAATATCTTAGATCTGTCTGCACCTCAGAATCTTGCTGTAATTCTGTTTAATTAACAGCTTTCCATTGTCCTTTGACCTCTGAATGTGAGGCTGTCCTCTGATGTTATAGGATGGGCCCCTCCTGCCTCCTGTAAGGCTGCACACAATTCAGAGCTGGCTTTGAGGCAACTGGACTGGCTGTTCACCGCTTTTGGAAAGGTCAGTCACTGTTCACAGGGCTGGGAGGATCAGGCCACAAGCTGCTGATATCAAAGAATGTCAGGAACATATTCCAGGGAGCAAGAACAGCTCTTTCCTGGGCCAACACACCCACTTATAGCCATCACATCTCCCTTTCCCCTCCCCATTTCTGAAGAAGGGTCGCGGCCCGAAGAGTCGGCCTTCCTGCTCCTCTGATGCTGCCTGGCCTGCTGTGTTCCTCCAGCTCCACAATCTTCTTCATGTCTTCTTTGTAATGCTAATTGGGAGATCAGTATTGGCCAGGACACTGACCACAACTCCCATGCTCCACTTTGAGTTAGTGATTGGGAATCTTTTAGATTCTCCCACCCAAGTAGGCAGATGGGGCTTAATGTCTCATCTGAAGAGATGGTACCTCTGACACTGCAGTGCTCCCTCTGTACTGCACCGGAGAGTCATTCTTGGAATTTCTGTCCAAGCCCCAGGGGGAATTGACCACTTATGATTCAGTGGACTATCAATCAAGCCACATTAGGAGCAATAAATGATATTGTCATAGTGTGGCACAGTGCAAATGATGTACTGAATAGCAGAATGGGCTCAAAGAATACAATGGCCCACCTTAGCTCCTATCTCATATATCCCAATGCTTTTTTAGGTTTACTAGAGGGGGCAGGAGAGACTGGAGCTCTTCACAGGGGTCCCATAAAGAAGCTCAGTGTCTCCCCCATTTTGTTTTCTTTATTCATTCATGGGATGAGGGTATCGCTGGCTAGGCAGCATTTATTGCCCATTCCTAATTGCCCAGAGGGCAGTTATGAATAAACCACATTGCTGTGGGTCTGGAGTCACATGCAGGCCAGACCAGGTAAGGATGGCAGTTTCCTTCCCTCAAGGACATTAATGAACCAGATGGGATTTTCCATCAATCAGCAATGGATTCACAGTCATCTTCAGATTTGTAATTTCAGATATATATTAAATTCAAATTCCACCATATGCTATTGTGGAATTTGAACCCACCTCCTCCAAACATTATCTGGGTCTTTGGATTAACAATCCAGCAATAATACCAGTAAGGCATTGCCTCCCAGTAGAGATTGCACTCCATATCACCCAGCGTTCCCACCTCCATCCCAACCAGGGCAGAGGGGTGGCACATTGGCTCAGTGATTAGCACTGCTGCCTCACAGCACCAGGGATCTAGGTTCAATTCCACCTTCAGACAACTGTCTGTGTGGAGTTTGCACATTCTCTGGGTGCTCCAGTTTCCTCCCACAGTCCAAATATGTGCATTAGTTGGATTGGCTGTGCTAAATTGCCCATAGTGTTTAGGGGTCTGTAGATTAGGTGGGTTATCAGGGGATGGGTCTAGGTGGGATGCTCCAAGGGTCAGTGTGGACTTGTTGGGTCAAAGGGCCTGTTTCCACACCGTAGGGATTCTCTGTTAACCAGCCAGCAGATGCCATTCTGTGCACTCAGGCTGTGATGCCCCTTTTTCCCAATACCCTTTCATTCTGGGCAAATACTGAACTCAGGTAGGACCCTCGGTAATGGGTGTCTTCATTTTGAATCCCTACAGCAGCCCCTGTTTCCAGACTTGCTTGCACTCGAACCTTGTCTCAACCTTTACCACTGGCCTATTGGCTCTATCTTTATCTATTTCCTGGGTTCCTGGAGCCTGGGTTCAATTCCAGCCTCAGGTGACGGTCTGTGTGGATTTCCTGCGGGTGCTCCGGTGTCCTCCTACAGGCCAAAGATGTGCAGGCTGGGTGGATTGGCCATGCTAAATTACCCGTAGTGTTCAGGGATGTGTAGATTGGGTGGGTTATAGGGGGATGGGTCTGGGTGGGATGCTTTGAGGGTCAGTATGGACTTGTTGGGCCAAAGGGCCTGTTTCCACATTGTAGGGATTCTATGATCTATTTCCATGAACAACAACATTTGGCATGTGCAATGACAAAAGATCATCAAAGTGAAATGTTATCTCTGTTTCTGTCTCCACAGTTGACAGATTCCAGTTTTACCTGTTAATGTCTGCACCCAACAGACTATCCCAAGAGCAATTAAAGAAAAAAATGTTTCGGCAAGGCATATGAGGACCTAGGTTTGTAGCTCACCAATTGTTTGGCCAGAGAGCTGGGGGATGGCGAGTCATTAAGGAGAAGATGGAGGTAAAGAGGTTCAGGGAGGAAATCCCAGAGTGTGTGAACCCAGGCAGCTGAAGGCATGGCCACCAAAGAGAGACTGATTCAAGTTGAGAATGTGCAGGAGGCCAGAACTGACAGCGTCTAGAGGCCTCAGAGGGCTATAGGTTACGGAGAAAGATAAGGAGGAGAGAATGGAAAATGTTATAAAAAGGAAGAGATTTTTAAAATTAAGGTGAGGGTGAAGGGGAAGGGAGGGCATAGTGTTGATGGATGAATGGGACTTGGCGTGAGTCACAGTCTAAAAATACAGGGTAGGCCCTTGAGGACTGGGACAAGGAGAACCCTGAGAATGGAGATCTGTGGAATTCTTTGCCACATAAAGTGGTTCAGTTGAACATTGAATGTTTTCAAGAAGCAGTTGGAAACAGTTCTTAGAGCTAAAGGGATCAAAGGAAATGAAGGAAAGCAGAAACAGGGGGCTGAATTGAATGATCAGCCATGATCATGTTGAATGACAGAGCAGGATCAAGGGGCTGAATGGCCTCTCCTGCTCCTAGTTACTATGTTTCTACATTTCAATGAGTTAGGATATGGGCAGCAATGTTTTGGATGAAATAAAACACCACCGTTTTGTGAATAGAGCAATTAGTAAGAGAAAGAAAATAAGAGATTGCCTGAAGTAGAAGAAACTATCAAAAGGGATGAGAAACCGTTGTAAATCCCAAGGAGTGACTGGTATTTTTAATCAGGATCATGGGGCTTCGTTCAGAATCTCCATGGCAACCGCTAGATTCCGGTGGCATGAAACGTCAATGGAATCAAGAGCCACATGAGTGAGTCCCTATTGGACACAACCCATTGCAAAGCTCAAATTGCCTTCTAGCGTACTGTGCTGTAGGGAGAACAGAATTCCCCAGCACACCTCACCCTTACCTCCAACAAAGGACATCGGAGGTGAAATGATTTAAATTACAGGCCTTTGCGGTGAGGTCAATTTTGGTGAAGTTTCGCAGTATTGAAGCTCTCTCTACGTTATCTCCATTAAACACTCCCGGGACAGGGACAGCACGGGGTTAGACACAGAGTGGAGCTCCCTGTACATTGTCTCCGCATAAAACATTCCCGGGACAGGGACAGCACGGGGTTAGATACAGAATGGAGTGCCCTCTACATTGTATCCCCATAAAACATTCCCGGGACAGGGCAGCATGGGGTTAGATAGAGAATGGAATGCCCTCTACATTGTATCCCCATAAAACATTCCCGGGACAGGGACAGCATGGGGTTAGATACAGAATGGAGTGCCCTCTACATTGTATCCCCATAAAACATTCCCGGGACAGGGCAGCATGGGGTTAGATAGAGAATGGAATGCCCTCTACATTGTATCCCCATAAAACATTCCCAGGACAGGGGCAGCATGGGGTTAGATACAGAATGGAGTGCCCTCTACATTGTATCCCCATAAAACATTCCCGGAACAGGGCAGCATGGGGTTAGATGGAACGGTGAGGGCAAGTTGCAATGGCAGATGAATGGGTGGCAGGTTTCTTTGGGCCCAGTAAAATATTTTTGAGGCTAAATATTATTCCGTTGCGATATTAATTAAGAAGCCAGACGATTTAATGTACTGTCAGAGAAATAAATCACGAGTGTGATTTTTCTTAACAGTGTTGTGCAGGCAATGCAGGCCGTGTACAAAAAAACAACTGGGCAAATGGAACTACAGTCTATTGAACCTTCCGAATTCAGAGCAGTTTCTGTCATTGTCCTTGAACACTTGAGGTGATGAGCTGCAGAAATGGTCTGTAAAGCAGCAGCATGGGACTTCTGAAGTGACATGTGTGACCAATTCAGCTCGACTGGTGGTGACCTCTGCAAATTTATCTCAGGGTCACCACTGTGTACATTACAGAGCTTGACAGTCCCCTGACAGTGTTGTTCACGGACTCCTGGCTCAACCAGGTTCACAACTGTATTCAGTGCATGTGCATTTTGGTGAGGATGAGTGATTTAATGTTGGTCATTGCCTGCTCTGGGATATGCTGAAGGTGTTGTGTCAATCATTGCATTATACATGGTTTGTGTAGAATCTTGTGCCATGGATAATTGTTTATCATATTTATGAGACTGTGACAGGTTCCTGCCTATAAACATGCTCAGTGACTTCTCTGCTTTGCTTGTAATTCCAAATGCTCTGCTCTCTGTCCTCCCAGCTTTGATAAACTTGTCCACTTTGGAAACACTGTTGTTGCGATCTTCCAGTTCACACTGAAGCCTATTCTCCCATCGGCCATTTTACTGGCTCCTTTTCCAGAAATGTCTTGATTTTAACTTTTTAATCCTTGTTTGCAAATCCCTCCATGGTCTTTTCCCCTCCCTATCTCTGTAACCCCTTTCAGCCCTACAATCCTCTCAGATCTTTGCGCTCCCCGACTTCTACCTGTTGTGATTTGTCAATTTGAAAAGTTGCTCTGTTGCGTGGTGAGACCTGTCTCTCACTCCTAACCTCCCTCCCAAAGGCCCTCTGCCTCTCTACCAACACCACCCTTTGCACCCCCTCCCCCCCACCCGCACCCCTGATATTAGGAGTTTCCATTGACCAGAAACTGAACTGAATTTGCCAAATAAACACAGTGGCTACAAGAGCAGGTTAGTGGCTAGGAATACTTTGATAGCAAGGTGTGGAACTGGATGAACACAGCAAGCCAGGCAGCATGAGAGGAGCAGGAAGGCTAATGTTTCGGGCCTAGACCCTTCTTCAGAAAAATGACCCTTCTCCAGCATTTGCAGTTCCTACTATCTAGGAATACCGTTGCGAGTAACTGACCTCCTGACTCCCCAAAGCCTGTCCACCATCTACAAGGGGCAAGTCAGGAGTGTGAGGGAATACTCCCCACTTGCCTGGATGAGTGCAGCCCCAATAACACTCAAGAAGCTTAACACCATCCAGGACAGAGCAGTTGACTTGGTTGGTACCAGATCCACAAGCATCCCCTCCCTCCACCACTGACGCTCAGTAGCAGTAGTGTGCGACATCTACAAAATGGACTGAAGATGTTTGAGTTTGTTGGCTTTCTCACTCAGCTGCCTGGGTATAGTATAGTCATTTTGTCACTGTGACGGTAACATCATCAGTGCGGCCACTAATGAAGAGATGTTGATCTACTCTGTTTGGTATTTATATGATCCAATCTGTTAAGTTGGGTGGTGTCATTTCTGGTTCTTTCATGCATGGGTTTGCATATGGAGTCTAATTCCACATGTTTGTTGATTGCATTATGGGTTGAAAATCAGGCCTCTAGGAATTCCCGTGTGTGTCTGTGGTTGGCTTGAGCTAGGATGGTCATATTGTCCCAGTTAAATTGATGGCCTTCATTGTGAGAGTGCACTCATGGGTCATATAAATTCCAAATGGAATGGAACATCATCGCTTCGTCAGAGGCCTCACTCTTGATGTCACTGAGTATGATGAAGAAATATCTGAATGAGACAAACCAGCTCAGCGAGCAAGCCAACAACCTCACCCACAACCTGACCTACAAATCTTCACTAGAACCTTACACTGCGTAAATTTATCAAAGATCCTTAGACAGCACCTTCCAAACCCACGTCCACTTCTACTTCAAAGGGCAAGGCCAGCAGATACATGGGAACACCATCCCCTGCAAGTTCCCCTCCAAACCACTCACCATCCTGACTTGGAAATGTATTGCCATTCTTTCAGGGCTGCTGGCTCAAAATCCTGGAATTCCCTCCCTAACCGCATTGGGGTCAATTCACAACACATGGATTACAGTGGTTCAAGAAGGAAGCTCACCACGACAAGGGATGAGCAATCACACTTGGTAACGTGTGTTTCTGTGTGTGTGTGTGTGTGTGTGTGTGTGTGTACCGCAGCGATATCTTTCGGTCCAATGGGAAAGGGTAAAGATGTGGTTTGTACTTGGAGTGCCATCAGCAACAAGAGAACATACTTGAGACAACAAGGTGTAGAGCTGGATGAACACAGCAGGCCAAGCAGCATCAGAGGAGCAGGAAAGCTGACGTTTCGGGCCTATCTCCCCCTCTGATGCTGCTTGGCCTGCTGTGTCCATCCAGTTCTACACCAGTTTATCTCAGATTCTCCAGCATCTGCAGTTCCTACTATCTCAAGAGAACAAACTTGATTTATTTTCACTTGAATGTTGGAGGATGAGGAGGTAACCTGACGGAGGTTTCCAAAATTATGAGAGCCATGGATAGATTGGATTGTCAGAGGCTTTTTCCCAGGGTAGAAAACTAGAGGACACAGGTTGAAAGCGAAAGGGGGTAAGCTTAAAGGAGATGTGAGAGGCAGGTTTTTTTTACACAGAAGTTGGGAAGTGCTTGCGATGTGCTGCTAAAGGAGGTGGTGGAGGTGGAGACAATTGCAACGTTGATGAGGCATCCTGACGGATACACTAATAGGCAGGGAATAAAGGGAAACAGATTGTGTAGGGGTAAAAGGTTTTTCATTTAGAAAGGCATCATGTGTTGGTGGGCCAAAGGGCCTGTTCCTGTGCTGCACTGTTCTTTTGAAATCACAAAGAAGCGCTCCAAAGCGCTCGTGATTTCAGATAGACCTGTTGGACCATCACCTGGTGTTGTGTGACTTCTGACTTTGTCTGCCCCAGTCCAACATCGGCACCTCCTCATCACGTACTGTTCTTTGTTCTTCGATTTTGTAATGTACAAGGGACTCACCATAACTTGGCTCGGTCCTGAGATTGGAGTTTCTTAAGCGGCTGTCTTTTCTGAAGCTGCCGACAATGATGGTCATGCAGGACAGGAAGAGCACTAGTCCAATCACAATGCCTGCCACTACCAGCGGTGACACCAGCAAACTGGAATCATTGCTGACGTCCATATAATGCGAATATCCACTGTGGCTTCCGCTCTGGTTCGACTGAATCTCTGAATGTAAAGAGACAAGGTTTTAGCAGACAGAAGAAATCTAAGTCAACGTTCAAAGATTATCCAGCTTTTTTTTAAGTCTACCAAACAAGAGCAAGCTTATAAAAATAAAAACCGAAAGAACTGATGATGCTGTAAACCAGGAACAAAACAGAAGCTGCTGGAAAAGTTCAGCAGGTCTGGTACTATATGTGAAGAACAAAACACGGGTAATGTGTCGGGTCCAGTGACCCTTCCTCACAAGTTTGTGTGTGTGTGTGTGTGTGTGTGTGTGTGTGTGTGTGTGTATAAGGTTATATTGTGTTGGCAGCTGTCTTTTGGAGTGTATCTCTACACTTGATCTCTGTTAAAATTCTGTCGTTGACCCAGAGAAACATCAAAAACAGCAGCATGCTTTGCAATTCCCACAGAGAATTCCCCCCAGCAACTCTTGTACTCTCATTTCTGATCAGGGGCTTGACAGGAGCAGTCAAAGACTATCTATCTAGCAGCCGAACCAAATATTAAGTGAAACAAGTTTCTGAAGAGAGACTTCCACCAACTCAGAATTTTCCAGAGCCGCTTCATGCTCAAAGCATTTCTTTCATGAGCTTGAATCTTGCTGAAACAAAGCGACAAATTGCAGAGCCTCATCACCTCAGGGGACCTCCCAACCACAGCCTCCAACCTCATTGTTCCCCAACCCTGCATGGCCCGTTTCTATCTCCTTCCCAAAATCCACAAACCTGCCTGCCCCGGTCGACCAATCGTCTCAGCCTGCTCCTGCCCCACCGAACTCATCTCCACCTATCTGGACTCCATTTTCTCCCCCTTGGTCCAGGAACTCCCCACCTACGTCCGTGACACCACCCACGCCCTCCACCTCCTCCAGGACTTCCAATTCCCTGGCCCCCAACACCTTATCTTAACCATGGACGTCCAGTCCCTATACACCTGCATTCCGCATGCAGATGGCCTCAAGGCCCTCCGCTTCTTCCTGTCCTGCAGGCCCAACCAGTCCCCCTCCACCGACACCCTCATCCGCCTAGCCGAACTCGTCCTCACCCTCAACAACTTCTCTTTTGACTCCTCCCACTTCCTATAGACTAAGGGGGTGGCCATGGGCACCCGCATGGGCCCCAGCTATGCCTGCCACTTTGTAGGTTACGTGGAACAGTCCCTTTTCCGCACCTACACAGGCCCCAAACCCCACCTCTTCCTCCGGTACATTGATGACTGTATCGGCGCCGCCTCTTGCTCCCCAGAAGAGCTTGAACAGATCATCCACTTCACCAACACCTTCCACCCCAACCTTCAGTTCACCTGGGCCATCTCCAGCACATCCCTCACCTTCCTGGACCTCTCAGTCTCCATCTCAGGCAACCAGCTTGTAACTGATGTCCATTTCAAGCCCACCGACTCCCACAGCTACCTAGAATACACCTCCTCCCACCCACCCTCCTGCAAAAATTCCATCCCCTATTCCCAATTCCTCCGCCTCCGCCGCATCTGCTCCCACGATGAGGCATTCCACTCCCGCACATCCCAGATGTCCAAATCCTTCAAGGACCGCAACTTTCCCCCCACAGTGATCGAGAACGCCCTCGACCGCATCTCCCGTATTGCCTGCAACACGTCTCTCACACCCCGCCCCCGCCACAACCGCCCCAAGCGGATCCCCCTCGTTCTCACACACCACCCCACCAACCTCCGGATACAAAGCATCATCCTCCGACACTTCCGCCATCCACAATCCGACCCCACCACCCAAGACATTTTTCCATCCCCACCCCTGTCTGCTTTCCAGAGAGACCACTGTCTCCGTGACTCCCTTGTTCGCTCCACACTGCCCTCCAACCCCACCACACCCGGCACCTTCCCCTGCAACCGCAGGAAATGCTACACTTGCCCTCACACCTCCCCCTTCACCCCTATCCCAGGCCCCAAGATGACATTCCACATTAAGCAGAGGTTCACCTGCACATCTGCCATTGTGGTATACTGCATCCACTGTACCCGGTGTGGCTCCCTCTACATTGGGGAAACCAAGCGGAGGCTTGGAGACCGCTTTGCAGAACACCTCCGCTCAGTTCGCAACAAACTACTGCACCTCCCAGTCGCAAACCATTTCCACTCTCCCTCCCATTCTTTAGATGACATGTCCATCATGGGCCTCCTGCAGTGCCACAATGATGCCACCCGAAGGTTGCAGGAACAGCAACTCATATTCCGCCTGGGAACCCTGCAGCCTAATGGTATCAATGTGGACTTCACCAGTTTCAAAATCTCCCATTCCCCAACTGCATCCCTAAACCAGCCCAGTCTGTCCCCTCCCCCCACTGCACCACACAACCAGCCCAGCTCCTCCACTCCACCCACTGCATCCCAAAACCAGTCCAACCTGTCTCCGCCTCCCTAACCTGTTCTTCCTCTCACCCATCCCTACCTCCCATCTCAAGCCGCACCCCCATCTACCTACTAACCTCATCCCACCTCCTTGACCTGTCCGTCTTCCCTGGACAGACCTATCCCCTCCCTACCTCCCCACCTATACTCTCTCCACCTATCTTCTTTACTCTCCATCTTCGGTCCGCCTCCCCCTCTCTCCCTATTTATTCCAGTTCCCTCTCCCCATCCCCCTCTCTGATGAAGGGTCTAGGCCCGAAACGTCAGCTTTTGTGCTCCTGAGATGCTGCTTGGCCTGCTGTGTTCATCCAGCCTCACATTTTGTTGTGTTAAATTGCAGTGCCCTTCTGTTTTGCACTCATCAGGACAAATGCAAGAATGCCAAACTCTAAATAATCACAATTTATAATGATTAATCCACGACAAAACATTTTCTCCTCTCTCATGTACTTTTACGTCTTTGACCTGTCACCAAAAACTTTTTGATAATCTAAGTAAACTATATCCATTGGCTCTCTTTTATCAATTTTGTCAGTAACACATTCAAAAATTTCAAGAAGTTCATCAAATGCAATATTTCATTCACATATCCATACTGACCATGCTCAATCTGATCATTTAACCACATGCCTATAGCACACAGTAAATCAGCAGGTCACACAAATGTGGGCAATTTTTCAACATTTCCCATGAATACTAATTTACTTCCAGCCATTGTGTTTGTGAGTTCTTTTTTGGAAGAGATGCAAGTGTCTGGCAGAGAAATTAGTGCAAAAACATGTTGTGCTCAATTAGGTCATGCGTGACTGACCTAAAGAGTGTGAAGATGATGAACTGGAGGCACATTTCACACATAGAAATGGACTGATGTAAATCAAAACTGCTCTGAGGTTTAAGAGTCATTTTTCTGCCAATGTTTATGGAGAGAGTGTTAAAATGCGAAAGCACTTGAAGGAGCTACTTTTGGTATTCAAAAGAAGACTGAGAGATTGAGGATTTGGTAAAGGTTAGTGAAGAGCTAGTGAACAGCTGATGAAGATCTGGGGGAAGAGTTTGGGGAAGAGCGGGGTAAGTGTTTGGGGAAGAGTTTGGGAAGAGCTGGGGGAAGAGTTTGGGGGAGAGTTTGGGGTAAATATTTGGGGAAGAGTTTGGGGAAGCGTTTGGGGAAGAGTTTGGGGAAGAGTTTGGGGGAGAGTTTGGGGGAGATTTTGGGGGAGAGTTTGGGGGAGAGCTGGGGGAGAGCTGGGGGAAGAGCTGGGGGAAGAGCTGGGGGAAGTGTTCGGGGAATAGTTTGGGGAAGAATTTTGGGGAGAGTTGGGGGAAGGGCTGGGAAAGAGTTGGGGAGATTGCAAAATTTAGATTTGCTTGATTCCATAGTTAAACACAAGAAAATGTGGGGACAAGTTCATCTTGACTCTTTTGAAGTGGAAAGGAATGAGTAATTTGTTTTGGTTGATGGATGTAGCAATTGGTGAAATGTTGAATCTATGCCCAATGCTACAAGTGTAAAAACTATTGAGGTTTCGAGAAGTTGTTTTCAAGTTGTGGTTGCCAAAAGTACTGATGTCAGATAATGATCGGTCTACTTTAGAAAAGTTTGAAGTATATCTGTTTAGGAAACATAAGAAATAAGATCAGGAGAAGGCAATTCAGCCCCTCGGGTCTGCTCCCACATTTTATATATTCATGGCTGATTTCATCTCGGCCTCAAATCCACTTTCCTGCCTGCTCCCCATGATCCTTGAACCTGTTAATACACCATCAACATTGAGAGAAAAGTCCACAGTTATGAAGAAGTGTTTGCAGTATTTATTTGGTGAAGAACTAGACAAAAGTTTTATGATAATAAAGTGTGGAGCTGGATGAACACAGCAGGCTCCATCCTGGGCCTCCTGCAGTGCCACAATGATGCCACCTGAAGATTGCACGAACAGCAATTCATATTCCGCTTGGGAACCCTGCAGCCCAATGGTATCAATGTGGACTTCACCAGCTTCAAAATCTCCCCTACCCCCACCATCGCAAAACCACCCCAGCTCATCCCCACCTCCTAACCTGTTCTTTCTCTCACCTATCCCCTCCTCCCACCTCAAGCCGCACCTCCATTTCCTACCTACTAACCTCATCCCGACCCCTTGACCTGTCCGTCCTATCCGGATTGAACTATCCCCCCCACCTCCCCACCCATACTCCCCTCTCCACCTACCTTCTCCTCTATCCATCTTCGGTCCGCCTCCCCCTCTCTCCCTATTTATTTCAGAATCCTCCCCCCGTCCCCCTTTTCCGATGAAGGGTCTAGGCTGGAAACATCAGCTTTTGTGCTCCTGAGATGCTGCTTGGCCTGCTGTGTTCATCCAGCCACACACTTTGTTATCTCGGATTCTCCAGCATCTGCAGTTCCCATTATCTCTGATCACAAAAGTTTTATGCTTCTCTTTCACATAGGCTGGATAATTTTCAGTTCTGAAACAGAGTAACCCTACACTATAAAAAGATGCTTAGCCGTATGAGTCAGTGCTTGAACACACTCCTTGCACAAGGTTTAATTTGCTTAAGCCTGATGAAAATAACAAAATCAAAGAAAAGTAAGACTAAGACAAGGTGAGTCATGGTAGACCAGATGTGAGAGTTCAGTGCAAGCCAAAAGGTGTTGGCAAAAACTGCTGGGCTGATACAGAGAAGTCTGTGACTTTAAAGAGACCAGGTGCAATCACATATCTGGTGAAGGATGGGGAGAGACTCCACCAGTGTTGTGCAGATCGCTCGTTTCAAAGAGAAAATCTGACAGAGGGAGAGCATGAGAAACCAGTTGTCAGCCTAAATTCTTGGACACCCAAGTGGAAGTTAGAAAGAATGTGAAGGTTCGTCAGCATTAGTGAATCCACTGGTATAGTACAGTGAGTCAATGCCTTTTAGACAAATCAATTAATGTCACATTCCTAGCAATGAAGTGGACTTAGTTGTTAAAAAGAAAGTTTAGGTTTGACATAGTCAATGATATCGAGAGAGCAAAATCAACTGAATGGCAATGGACAGAAACACACACGCTGTAAGAAAAAGAAGACAAATAGGTTAGCTGCAAGTATGTAAGAAGGAAGAAAAGAAGTTGATCTTGTCCAATGATGATTTTATTTTATTAATACTTATTGCTTTGTGAAAAACAATTTTATTTACATGTAAATGACTCTGGCTGTATGCATCAGAGATGTTTATATTTGATTTCAGTAAAAGCAAATATGCAACTTAATGTATTCAATTCTCAGCTACTTTGTTATTGATTCAGTCATGTTGGCATTTGGGAATCAATGCACATATGCCAGCTTACATTTCAGAAGGTTAACTCAAGGCCCATATGATATGGTTTGCTTTGCCCTGTTGTCTGGGTCCTGTCTGGGGATTTCATTTGATTATTTATAACCTTATATTAAAAAAAATCAATCAATCCTTATCCAACAGAACCTGATGGAATTTAATGGGATAGCACAGATCTTTACTTTGTATGTAAATACATTCTATCCCTGCCCTGGGAAGTGATCGATGGGGACAGTATCGAAGTTGCTTTACTCTGTGCCCAACCATGTGCTGTCACTCTCTTGGGAGTGTTTGATGGGGACAGTGTAGAGGGAGCTTTACTCTGTATTTAAACTGTGTTGTCACTCAGGCGAGATTGCCTGGCTTTGTGCGAGATTCCAAAACCTTCCTTTCTTAGTGTTGACATTCTTCACTTTCATCAGCACAAAAGGAAAATAATGAAAAAAGCTGCTTGTTTCTCTCTGAGAGGCATTGTTGCCCTATCATCGAGAGTCTGAGAGTAACTGACTGCCAATGTAACAACGCTGAGAAAAATTACATGTACAGTCGTGGGATTGATTGTTGTAACAGCGCATACTGCCCAGGTATTATGTTCATTGCTCACTGGGATTAGACTCATTACCAGAACATCACATTGTATCCAAAATGATGTAATTGCTGTAACATGATATAACCAGGAAATCCAGATACCGAGAGAGTGCAAGGAGGCTCATTAAAATGGGATTCTTATAAATAGGCACTTCAATTGTTGAAAAATCATCCTGTGACCTTGAGCAAGAAAGCTATTCCCATACTTTGAATTAACTGCAGGCTTGTTCCTTTCTCCCTGTGTGCCTTTTCTGTCATTTGATAATCTGACAAAGCTCTCCCTGTGTTATCATCTGCGCTTTGACAGAAATATGATGGGAATTGAGTCACTCAGACATCAACACTGTACACTCTCAATATTCAACCTTCTACTGTTTTTGTGATCAAAAGCTACAGTCTGAAATTCACCTCCTGCGCAATTTTATCTCCCTAGTAACCCTGTAACTTGACCTTGTTCGGCCCCCAGGCATCAGAACGCTCATAGAACAAAAGGACTGCAGGTTCAACCAACCACAACCTGCAGTTCAATTTATGCCAGCAGCAATGGGTTGGGTAATACTATCAACCTGATCATGAAGAATCATGTGCGGAAGACCTCAATTTGTTTGGAATATGTGAAGGCTTATAGGGGGAGAATGAAATATTCTGAGGTGCACTGAAGTGACAAGGTGCCCAAAGATATCTCATTGTCAATGATATTGGCTCCATGGAGTCATAGAAAACAGGAGCTGAAGTAGGCCATTCGGCCTGTCAAGCCTGCTCTGCCATTCAACATGATCGTGGCTGATCATCCAACCCAGTAAAAACGGAAAGGACTGTGGATGCTGTAAATCAGAGAAAAAAAACATTGAGATTGCTGGAAAAGCTCAGCAGGTCTGGAAGTATCTGTGAAGAGAAATCAGAGTTAACATTTTAGGTCCAGTCACTTTTCCTCAAAACTGATGCTAGCTAGGAAAATGTTGGTTCATGTGCAGAAGATAGAAAGAGGTTCAGGAGTAAATGATAGGTGGGGATAGAGTCCAAAGAGAGAGAAGTGCATTGGACAGACAAAGGAGTTGATAAAAGGAGTTTTGGCTGGGAGTGTGAATAGCTGTTAATAGGGACTGTTAGTGGCTAACAATGGGTAGTGTGTAATGGCAGGCTATGTGATAACAAGGCCTTATGTGTGGGGTAGGGGCCTGGTACATGGGAGAGGCCCTAAAATGATTGAATTCAATATAGAGTCCCGGGGACTGTAGGGTCCCCAAGTGGAAAATGAGTGTTGTTCTTCCAGCTCGCATTGAAGTTTGATGGAACACTACAGGCAAGACAGAGACAGAGATGTTGGCCAGGGAATAGGTTGATGCGTTAAAGTGGCAGGCAACAGATAGCTCAGAGTCTTTGTTTCAGCCAGCATGTAGATGTTCTGTGAAGCAGTTACCCATTCTACGTTTTGTTTCCCCAATGTAGAGGAGACCACATTGTGAGCAGCAAATGAAGTAGAATAGATTCTGGGAAGAGCAGGTGAATAGTTGCTTCACCTGGAAGGTGTGTTTGGGCCCTTGGATACTGGAGAGGGAGGAGGTAAATGGGCAGGTGCTATCCTCTTGCTGATGCAGGGGAAGGTGCCGTAGGGCTGTGGGGAGGTGTTGGGAGTGAAGGAAGAGTGGACCAGGATGTCTCAGAGGGAATGGTCTGTGCGGAAGGTGATCAAGGGAGGGGAGGGGAATGTATGTCCAACTCAGTCCCTTGTTCCTGCTTCCTCCCCATACACTTTGATTCCTTTAGCCCCTAAGAACTATATCTAACTCCTTCTTGAAAATATTCAATGTTTAGCTTCAACTGCTTTCTGTGACAGAGAATTTCACAGGCTCCCCACTCTCTGGGTGAAGAAATTTCTCCTCATCTCAATCCTAAAAGGTCTACCCGATATCCTTATCTTGGCTCCAGGTTTTCCCGCTACCAGGAGCATCCTTCCTGTGTTGGCCCTATGCAGTCCTGTTAGAATTTTATACATGTACATGAAATTCCCTAATTCCTACAAACTACAGTGATATTGTCCTGACTGATCCAGTGTCTCTTCATATATCAGTCCTGCCATTTCAGGAATCAGTCTGGGAAACCTTTACTGCACTCACTCTGGAAAATAGAGGGAAATGAATTGTAGAAAAATACTGCACTTCCTGAGACAAGGAGACTAAAACTGCCCACATTACACCAGGTGGGGTTTCAGCAAGGCTGTGTATAAGTGCAGCAAGACATCCCTGCTCCTGTACTCGAATTCTCTCACTATGAAGGCCAATAAACCATTTGCTGTTTACCATTTTGATTGATGAAACCATCTGTTATTTGAAGGATAGATATCGGGCAGGGTATCTGAGAGAACCTCACTGCTTTTCTTCAAATTAAGTCCATGGGATCTTTATGGTCTCAGCTTAACATCTCAGTGACCTCTCTGAAAGAACATAGAACATAGCTCTTAAACTTGGCAAGTCTACTGCTGTTGCAGGCAGGGCATTCCACACCCCTACTACTCTGAGTAAAGAACCTACCTCTGACATCTGTCCTATGTCTATCACCCTTCAATTTAAAACCATGTCCACTCGTGCTAGCCATCACCATCCGAGGAAAAAGGCTCTCACTGTCCACCCTATCTAATCCTCTGATTATCTTGTATGTCTCTATTAAGTCACCTCTTAACCTTCTCTCTAGTGAAAACAGCCTCAAGTCCCTCAGCCTTTCCTCATAAGACCTTCCCTCCATACCAGGCAACATCCTGGTAAATCTCCTCTGCACCCTTTCCAATGCTTACACATCCTTCCTATAATGCGGCGACCTGAACTGTCCGCAATACTCCAAGTGTGGCCGCACCAGAGTTTTGTACAGCTGCAACATGACCTCATGGCTCTGAAACTCAATCCCTTTACTAATAAAATATAACACACCGTATGCCTTCTTAACAACCCTATCAACCTGGGTGGCAACGTTCAGGGATCTATGCACATGGACACTGAGATCCCTCTGCTCATCCACACTACCAAGAATCTTACCATTATCCCAGTATTCTGTATTCCTATTACTCCTTCCAAAGTGAATCACCTCACACTTTTCTGCATTAAACTCCATTTGCTAGCTCTCAGCCCACCTCTGCAGCTTGTCTATGTCCCTCTCTAACCTGCAACATCCTTCCGCTGACTTCAGTGTCATCTGCAAATTTACTAACCCATCCTTCTATGCCCTCATCCAGGTCATTTATAAAATGATAAACAGCAGTGACCCCAAAACAGATCCTTGCGGTACACCACTATTAACTGAACTCCAGGATGAACATTTCCCATCAACCACCACCCTCTGTCATCTTACAGCTAGCCAATTTCTGATCCAAACCGCTAAACCACCCTCAACCCCATGTCTCCATATTTTCTGCAATAGCCTACCGTGGGGAACTTATCAAACGCTTTACTGAAATCCATATATAACACGTCCAGTGCTTTACCCTCATCCACCTGTTTGGTCACCTTCTCAAAGAACTCAATCAGGGGTTTGTGAGGCACGACCTACCCTTCACAAAACCGTGTTGACTATCCCTATTCAAATTATTCCTTTTTAGATGATTAGAAATCCTATCTCCTATAATCCTTTCTAACACTTTACCCACAACCAAAGTAAGGCTCACTGGCCTATAACTACAAGGGTTGTCTCTACTCCCCTTCTTGCACAAGGGGACAACATTTGCTATCCTCCAGTCTTCTGGCACTATTCCTGCAGACAATGACGACATAAAGATCAAAGTCAAAGGCTCTGCAATCTTCTCCCTAGCTTTCCAGAGAATCCGAGGAAAAATCCCATGTGGCGCAGGGGACCTGTATCAGTGATAATGGGAACTGCAGATGCTGGAGAATCCAAGATAATGAAATGTGAGGCTGGATGAACACAGCAGGCCCAGCAGCATCTCAGGAGCACAAAAGCTGACGTTTTGGGTCTAGGCCCGAAACGTCAGCTTTTGTGCTCCTGAGATGCTGCTGGGCCTGCTGTGTTCATCCAGCCTCACATTTCATTATCTTGGCGCAGGGAGCTTATCTATTTTCACACTTTCCAGAATTGCTAACACCTCCTCCTTATGAACCTCCCATCTAGTCTAATAGCCCGTATCTCAGTTTTTTCCTCGACAACATTGTCTTTTTCCTGTGTGAATACTGACAAAAAATATTCATTTAGCGCCTCTCCTATCTCTTCAGACTCCTTGCACAACTTCCCACTACTGTCCTTGACTGGACCTAATCTTAGTCTAGTCATTCTTTTATTCCTAACATACCTATAGAAAGCTTTAGGGTTTCCCTTGATCCTACCAGCCAAAGACTTCTCATGTCACCTCCTGGCTCTTCTTAGCTCTCTCTTTATGTCCTTCCTGGCTAACTTGTAACTCTCAAGCGCCCTAACTGAGCCTTCACACCTCATCTTTACATAAGCCTCCTTCTTCCTTTTGACAAGAAAGTCAACTTCTTTAGAAAACCACGGTTCCCTCGCTTGACCTCCTCCTCCCTGCCTGACAGGGACGTACTTATCAAGGACACGCAGTAGCTGTTCCTTGAACAAGCTCCACATTTCAATTGTGCCCAGCCCCTGCAGTTTCCTTCCCCATCCTATGCATCCTAAATCTTGCCTAATTGCCTCATAATTGCCTTTCCCCCAGCTATAACTCTTGCCCTGCGGTATATACCTATCCCTTTCAATCACTAAAGTAAATGTAACCAAACTGTGGTCACTATCACCAAAGTGCTCACCTACCTCCAAATCTCACACCTGGCCTGGTTCATTACCCAGTACCAAATCCAATGTGGCCTCGCCTCTTGTTGGCCTATTTACATACTGTGTCAGGAAACCCTCCTGCACACATTGGATGAAAATTGACCCATCTAAAATACTCAAACTCTAGAGTTTCTAGTCAATATTTGGAAAGTTAGTCTTCCACAACAACTACCCTGTTACTTTCGCTCCTATCCAGAATCATCTTTGCAATCCTTTCTTCTACATCTCCAGGAACATTTTGAAGGCCTACCAAAAACTCCCAACAGGGTGACCTCTCCTTTCCTGTTTCTAACCTCAGCCCATACTACTTTAGTAGATGAGTCCTCATCAAACATTCTTTCTGCCACCGTAATACTATCCTTGACTAACAATGTCACACCTCCCCCTCTTTTACCACCTTCCCTGTTCTTACTGAAACATCTAAATCCCGGAACCTGCAACAACCATTCCTGTCCCTGCTCTATCCATGTCTCCGAAATGGCCACAACATCAAAGTCCCAGGTACCAACCCATGCTGCAAGTTCACCCACCTTATTCCGGATGCTTCTGGCATTGAAGTAGACCCACTTCAAACCACCTTCCTGCCTGCCGGAACACTCCTGCGACCTTGAAACTTTATTCATGACCTCACTACTCTCAAGCTCCTGTACACTGGAGCTACAATTCAGGTTCCCATCCCCCTGCTGAGTTAGTTTAAACCCTCCCAAAGAGCATTAGCAAATTTCCACCCCCCCCCCCAGGATATTGGTACCCCTCTGGTTCAGGTGTAGACCATCCCTTTTGTAGAGGTCCCACCTACCCCAGAATGAGCCCCAACTATCCAGGTACCTGAATCCCTCAGTCTTGCATCATCTCTGTAGCCACGTGTTCAACTGCTCTTGCACCCTGTTCCTTGCCTCACCAGCATGTGGCATGGTTAACAAACCAGAGATAACAACTCTGTTTGTTCTAGCTCTAAGCTTCCATCCTAGCTCCCTGATTTTCTGCTTTACATCCCCATCCCTTTTCCTACCTATGTCGTTGGTGCCTATGTGGACCATGACTTGGGTCTGCTCCCCCTCCCCCTTAAGGATCTCGAAAACACGATCCGAGACATTTAGGACCATGGCACCTGGGAGGCAACACACCAACCGCGAGTCTCTCTCGTTCCCACAGAATCTCCTATCTGTCCCCCTAACTATGGAATCCCCAATGACTAATGCTGTCCTCCTCTCCCCCTTCCCTTCTGAGGGACAGGGACAGACGCTGTGCCAGAGACCTGTACCCCATGGCTTACCCCTGGTAAGTCGTCACCCTCAACAGTATCCAAAACAGTATACTTGTTATTGAGGGGAACAGCCACAGGGGATCTCTCCACTGTCTGCTTGTTCCCTTTCCGTTCCCTGACTGTAACCATCTACCCTTTTCTTGTACCCGAGGTGTGACTACCTCCCTGTAACTCCTCTCAATTACCCCCTCAGCCACCTGAATGATCTGAAGTTCATCCAGCTCCAGAAACAATACAGACAGGGGTATCATTGGGTAGAAATTTCGAAGGGGTGAATTTTCCCCGCATAGCCCCAGAACATAATATGACCCCTCTGAAACAGCCTGGCCTGCAGCTGCTATCAATCCAAGAATCGCTAACTGGCTGAACAAGGGGGATGTCAATTCCTCTCTCAGGAGGATCCTCCACCTCAGACAGATGTCAGAATGTGAAGCAGCTCTGTGGTCTCAGGAGCACCACCAGGAATGGTGGCCACTGCTGGAACTACAAGCAGCCCCAACAATGTAAGTTCTGGAGCTCAGCATGGATATAAGTGTTGTAAAATGTAAAGGCTCTGAAAGAGGGGCAGTTGGAGAATGCATTCAACTCTACCCAACCTGATGATGTCGCTAGTTTTGGTGGGGAAACAACTCTGGATCTTGAAATGGACAAATTTGCCACCTTTGTCTCTCAAGTTATAATGACTGATCAGCTCATTTCACCTTTACCTAAATGTTATCCTGTAATAAATGATGAACTACGTCTTGATTAAGACAAGAGTCTTGTTAAGTCTCACCTCCGATCACGGTAAACCCTTGGATCCAGTGAAGAGTATGGATGGCAGCATTCTCGCACCCACACAATGGCACAATGGTGAGAATGGGAAGGAAGAAGCTTGGAGGTAATGAGGAGACAGGAGATGAAGGCTCTGACAGCAAGGTTAACTGTGGGACTTAGGCCTGATCTTGTAAGGGGTTCAGTTATGCAGGTACTCACCCTGTTCCCTTCTTTTAGGGGGATGCAATGGCCTAGAGGTATTATTACTGGACTATTAATCCTGTGCCCCCAAGCACCATTCTGAGGACCCAGGTTCAAAACATACCAGGGCAGATGAATTAATGGAATTTGATTCATTAATTCAAATTTTTATTTGAATTAAAATAATTCAATTGAATCAAATTCAATAAACATCTGGAATTAAGAGTCTGCCGATAATCATGAATCCGTTGTCAATTGTTGGAGGAAAGTAAAACATCTGATTCACTGAAGTCCTTAACTGCTCTGGCCTATAGGTGACTCCAGACTCACAGCAATGTGGATGATCCTTAACTATAAAGGATGGATAATAAATGCTGACCCAGCCGGTGACACCCACAGCCTGTGAACAAAAACAAAACCCAACAACGAGGCAGGGCGATCGACTGGCCTTCTCAGTCTCATCATCTTTGATCTTCAGTTGCACTGAGTCAAACAATTGCAGGTTGGCTCAGGCAGTTCTGAAATTGTCAAAAATTGGCCAACTAAGGGTCTCAGGTAATGAAGGCTGATGGGATCACTCACGGCCTCGCTGACCTCTGCCTGTAAAACTGTGTCATGCTGCGGGAAGGTGCATTGCCAACAGCAAGGCTTCCTGGGGACTATTATGCAAACACACCACCTATAAATATGCCAGTGAATGACCACAAAATTCAAACCTCTGTGCAGCACTCAAAATGACTTTTCTCTCAAGGACTACTTTTCGATTTCTGGGAACTGCATTTTTAATTTTTCGAACCCCTTTTTGATTGTTGGGGGTTACCTTTTCATTGTCACTAACTTGATTTTTTTAGGTGATGCTGTTGCATGGTGGCAATTTCTTATGAATTTGTGCTAAATAATGTGGTATTTGGACTTTCACAGAAACACAGTTAGAAGAATTCATCAATATCCTGAATAATAATGGAAACTCCTTTAAACTTAAATCCTCAATACAAAGGGAAAGCATTACTTCCTTCGATACATAGAACATAGAACATTACAGCACAGTACAGGCCCTTCGACCCTTGATGTTGTGCTGACCTGTCATACCGAACTCAAGCCCATCTATTCCATGTATGTCCATATGCTTGTCCAATGACAACTTAAATGTACTTAAAGTTGGCGAATCTACTACCGTTGCAGGCAAAGTGTTCCATTCCCTTACTACTCTCTGAGTAAAGAAACTACCTCTGACATCTGTCCGATATCTTTCACCCCTCAATTTAAAGCTATGCTCCCTCGTGCTCACTGTCACCATCCTAGGAAAAAGGCTCTCCCTATCCACCCTATCTAACCCTCTGATTATTTTATATGTTTCAATTAAGTCACCTCTCAACCTTCTTCTCTCTAATGAAAACAGCCTCAAGTCCCTCAGCCTTTCCTCGTAAGACCTTCCCTCCATCCCAGGCAACATCCTAGTAAATCTCCTCTGCACCCTTTCCAAAGCTTCCACATCCTTCTTATAATGCGGTGACCAGAACTGTATGCAATACTCCAAGTGCGGCCGCACCAGAGTTTTGTACAGCTGCAGCATAACCTCTTGGTTCTGGAACTCGGTCCCTCTATTAATAAAAGCTAAAACACTGTATGCCTTCTTAACAGCCCTGTCAACCTGGGTGGCAACTTTCAAGGATCTGTGTACATGGACACCGAGATCTCTCTGCTCATCTACACTACCAAGAATCTTACCATTAGCCCTGTACTTTGCCTTCTGGTTACTCCTACCAAAGTGCATCTCCTTACACTTGTCTGCATTAAACTCCATTTGCCACCTCTCAGCCCAGCTCTGCAGCTTATCTATGTCTCTCTGCAACCTACAGCATCCTTCGTCACTATCCACAACTCCACCGACCTTAGTGTCGTCTGTAACACTTAAATTAACCCAAGACAACAGACATATTTGTAACAAAGGTTTATGTCAAAATAACTGGCATATACTTCGACATACAAAATGCTGTTACACTGAAGACATTATCTTTTTGCTAAAACTCAAATCTCAATCTTAGATTTAAATTTAACAATTAGCACCATGTATTTATTGATATATCATCCATCAGATTTTCTCAGAGAACTGGTCATGAACTCATGCAGCCTTATTGAAACAGTCCAGGTATCAGTCTAGCAAACCAACTCTGAACCACCTCAAGTGCATTTACATTCTTTCTTAGATAAGGACCAAAACAGGACGTAGTATTTGAGAGATAGTTAGAACTGCAAATACAGGGATCACATTGTAGAGCTGGAATGACACAGCAGGCCAGGCAGCATCAGAGGAGCAGAAAGGCTGACCTTTCGCGTTGGGACCCTACTTTAGAAAAAATTTGAGATGTGGTCTTACTGCTCTGTGTAAGTGAAGTGCAACCTCCTTTTCATTGGAGAAAAGGAGGAGGAGAGGGGACCTAATTGAGGTATACAAGATAATGAGAGGTATAGATAGAGTTGATAGCCAGAGACTATTTCCCAGGGCAGAAATGGCTAGCACGAGGGGTCATAGTTTTAAGCTGGTTGGAGGAAAGTATAGAGGGGATGTCAGAGGCGGGTTCTTTACACAGAGAGTTGTGAGAGCATGGAATGCGTTGCCCGCAGCAGTTGTGGATGCAAGGTCATTGGGGTCATTTAAGAGACTGCTGGACATGCATAAGGTCACAGAAATTTGAGGGTGCATACATGAGGATCAATGGTCGGCACAACATCGTGGGCTGAAGGGCCTGTTCTGTGCTGTACTATTCTATGTTCTATGTTCTATGTTCTAATATCTACCAGACATTTATATTGAGTTCCAAAGGACAGTATCTTATTAGCCTTGCTGTGCTGCAAGTTAACCTTTTGTGACTCATGCACTGGAACATTTTAGATCTGTTTAATTAACAGCTTTCCATTGTCCTTTGACCTCTGAATGTGAGGCTCTCCTCTGATGTTATAGGGTGGGCCCCTCCTGCCTCCTGTAAGGCTGCACACAATTCAGAGCTGGCTTTGAGACAACTGGACTGGCTGTTCACCGCTTTTGGAAAGGTCAGTCACTGTTCACAGGGCTGGGAAGATCAGGCCACAAGCTGCTGATATCAAAGAATGTCAGGAACATATTCCAGGGAGCAAGAACAGCTCTTTCCTGGGCCAACACACCCACTTATAGCCATCACATCAAACGAGAAATACCACATCATCATAAGACTATAGAGCACAGAAAGGAAGGCATGAGGCCCATTTAAAGAAAACCATTTAATCTGACTTGACCTGCTGTTTCCCCAAGTCATCACAGTTTATTGCCTTTTCCAAATATTCCAGTCTATTTTGAGTGTTGTTGAATCTGCTTCCCTTCTGGCAATACACAACCGATCAGAGCACATCATATAAAATACTTCATCTGCTCTCCCCTCTCTAGTTCTTTTGATGATTATCTTAAATCTGTCTCCACTGGTTACTGATCCTGTCACTGAATATTGTTTTTCCTTGTAAACGCTATCAAAATTCCCTAAATGTAACTGATAGAACTTGTATTTCGTGAACGGGATACATTGCACAGTTAGAACTCCTGAGGTGGGCAAACATCCCATTAACTCACTGGAATCCCTGGCTCCTGACTGACCAACATGGAGAAAGCTCCATGGGGTGGCAACATGGGGCAGCATGGTGGCTCAGTGGTTAGCACTGCAGCCTCACAGCGCCAGGGACCCGGGTTCGATTCTGGCCTCGGGCGACTGTGTGGAGTTTGCACACTCTCCCCGTGTCTGCGTGGGTTTCCTCCGGGTGGTCCGGTTTCCTCCCACAGTCCAAAAATGTGCAGGCTAGGTGGATTGGCCATGCTAAATTGCCCGTAGTGTTCAGGGGTGTGTGGGTCATGGGGGATGGGTCTGGTGGGATGCTCCAAGGGGCGGTGTGGACTTGTTGGGCTGAAGAGCTTGTTCCCACACTGTAGGGAATCTAATCTAAGGCTCATTGAGGAAGGCACCAAATATAGAAACATTGAAAACAGGAGCAGGCACCTCAAACCTGCCCTGCCATTCACAAAGTGAGGTTCCACTGGGAACGTGCGGAGGTGAAATGGAGGTATGCGAGGGAAGCCACAAACTCCTAAACTAGAACCTATACAGTGTAGAAGCAGGCCATTCAGCCCAATGAGCCCACAATGTCCCTCCAAACAGCATCCCACCCAGACCCAGTCCTCTACCCTATCCCTGTAACCCTACATTTCCTATGGCCAATCCACCTAGTCTTCACACCCCTTGACACTATGGGCAATCTCCCAGGGCCAATCCACCCTAACCTGCACACCTTTGGGCTGTGAAAAGAAACCAGCACCCAGAGGAAATCCACGCAGACAGGGGGAGAATATGCAAACTCCACACAGCCTGAGGCTGGAATTGACCCTGGGTCCCTGGGCAGTGAGCCACCATGCTGCCCCATCTACCCAGCCCTCCAAACATCACCCACCCACCCCTGTATGTGGCAGAGGCTGCAGATCACACACTGGACTCAGCAGCCATACTGGAACCCACTTCAATGGAAAGTAAGTGGGTGACCCACAAACCCAAGAACTGTTAAAGGAGGAGATAAGGAGAGGCTCAGAGGTCAGCCATTGGTTATAATTCACATTAACTCTACTCCATTGAACTGCAAGCATGGGCTTGACGGATTGAATGGCCTCCAACTGCGCTTCATGACTTATCACGTGGAGTGGGTTTGATTTTGCTGTTTAATGCACATTTAATCACTGAAGGCAGTACTTTGATGGAATAGACACACAATGTGTTGAACAGCTTGTGAACTGAATTCTGCAACAAAAGGTTCAATCACAGGAAAGCAGTGTAGCACAGCTGCTTTGAAGCTGTTTTAATGTCTCAATAAAGCAGGTAAATCCTGCCTTGTTCATTAATGATGGTGAGAATGGGCAGACAGAGAGCTCTGCAGCCAGTCTGGAAGTGGTTCACTTTAAGGATGCTTTGATCCCGGCCCTTGCATATATTTTGCATGGTTTTCGTTTCATGGAGGAATTCAAAGAAAGAAATACTTGCATTTATGTAGCACCTTTCAAGGTCTCGAGACATGCTTCGCAGCTAATGAAGACTTTTTTGTAAGTTGTCACTGATTCAACGTAGGAAATGCAGCAGTCAATTTATGCACAGCAACCTCCCGAAAACAGCAACTTGATAAATGATCAAATAGCTTCAGGGATAGTAGGAACTTCAGATGGTCGAGAATCTGGGGTAACGAGGTGTAGAGCTGGATGAACACGTTAGGCCAAGCAGCATCAGAGGAGCAGGAAAGCTGACATTTCGGGACTAAACCTTTCTTCAGAAATAGTGCTGTTATTTGACTAAGACACTGTGAGGGAACTGTCTCGTGCCGGTGGTCCTTTTACATTCATTTGCAAGGTTCACACAGAATGAATAATTGGAAGCTGGCATAAAAACCACCTGAGTTCCTTGATTAGATTCCAGACCATAACTTGCTCCTTGGCACCCCATATTCACACCAGATATACAATGGCTTTGTTTGTCTAGACTAGTTTAAATGGTCAGTTTAAGGACATGTCAGTGGGCAGGTTTATTTGGTGCATGATCCCAGGCAGATATGAGGGCTCCTGGGACACACACATGACTGGAGCGTATTACACATGTGTGACTACCTATAGTGGTAGAGGCAGCAGTGGTAGTGGGGAGAATGGAGAGGAAGACAGAGGGAGAGACAGAAAGAGAGAGAGAGAGAGGGAGAAAGAGAATGAAAGAGACTGTCTCCTTGATTATGGAATTGATGGGGTTGGCGTGGGAGGGATGGAAGAAATGGGATCAGGATGGCCAGGGACCACTGAGGGGAGTAATAATAGGCAGTAGAATGAGATGATGGAATTGATCTAATATGAAAAAATGGTGGGGAAAATATTTCACACAGCTTAATGTGCAAAAGCTATTCATCGAGTTAAAAATGAAATTTTCAAAATTTTTACGTATGAACATCTGGGAATTAGGAGCAGGAGTAAGGCATTTGGCTTTTCAAGCCTGCTGTGCCATTCAATAAGACCTTGAATGCTCTGTTTTTAAGTTTGGACCCACATTTCCACCAATCCCTGATAACCTTTGACCCCATTACTCAACAAGAATTTCTTCATCTCTGCCTTAAAAAAGTATTCAAGTCTCTGCTTCCACCAACTTTCCAGAGCAAGATTCCAAAGACTCATGATTTTCTGAGAGAAACAAATTGCCTAATCTCTGGTTTAAATGAGAAATACCTGATTTTTAAACAGTGACCCCCGAACCCTGGATTATTCCAAAAGAGGAAACATCCATTCCACACGCACCTAGTAAAGACCCTTTAGGAGTTTATATGTTTCAATCAAGTCATCTCTTACTCTGCCACATTTTTTATGTCTGGAATTGTTCTAATTCACAATGGAACTTTTTTTTTGTCACCAAATCACCCATGGTACTTTTCATTTATTAACCAGTAAATGACCCATGTTTTCCAATGGATTAATTTAGATGCAAAGCCAATGCAGAGCCCTCTTACTCTTTTAAACCTCGGCCGATACAAGTCTCAACTGTCCAACTTTTACTCATTAAGACAACCTGCTCTTTCCAGGTATTACTCTGTCAAACCTTTTCTGAAATGCTTCCAACTAATTTAAATCTTGCCTGAAATAAGTTGACCAATGCTGTGCACACGGTACTCCAGATCTGGTTTCACCAGTGCCCTGTGGAAATGAAGCATGACCTTCCTACTTTTGTATTTAATGCCCATTGTGATAAATGATAACATCAGCTTTCTTAACCGTTTGTTGTAAATGCAGGCTAACCTTTCTGAAGTCATGCATGAAGACAGTAAGCTCTTTCTGTATCTCAGAGCTCTGCAATCTCTCACCATTCGATAAAATGTTTCTTTGTTATTCTTCCAGTCAAAATGAACCATTTCACATTTTCCCACAATAGACTCTATTTACCACATCTTTGCCCACTCATTTAACCTATCAGTTACTATTATATTCTTTTTGTAATCTCATCATAACTTGCTTTTCAGACTATCTTCCTGTCAAATTTAGCAAACAGCCCTCCATCTGCATCATTTATAAAAATTAAGGCTTCAGCTTGACTGAAAAATGTTTAGGCATATCAGTCTCGATTCTACATACGAAGGAAATAACATTTGGGCCTTCCAGCCTACCAACACAGTCTCACTCCAATGGGTGTGAAATCTCACATACCTAACTTCATGGACGCAAGGATCTATTTGAAACTTGCAAAATTCTTACAGGGGTGCATATAAAATGTTAACCCTGGTTGGAGAGTCTAGAACCAGGGCAAATAATCTCAGAACAGTGGGTCAGCCACTTCAGACTAAGGATGAGGAGAACTTCCTTCAGCTATGAGCTAATTAAGAGTGGAGCAAGCCCGATGGGTTGATTGGCCCACGACCATGTTCATTTATTCAAAGAAAAGCAGTTAGAAAATTGCTACAAAACATGATTCCAAAATAAGGACTTCATCACTGAACAGTATTGGTAGTTTGCGAACTGATGAGAGATGTTCAAGTTATTACAAGCAGATTGCCAGAAATTCAAGTGTTTATATCTCAAGTAATATTGAATCCATCACTCGTAAGCCTGTCTATCCATCTCAGGGGAAATAGTCCCCAATTAGACTTCCATATTGTATAAAAAACAGTCATAACATCACACCTTTGTTGAAATCTGCACTTATACAGGTCTGTAGTAACACATGAGCAGCTTTTTGTCACATTTTTTGATGTGATAGTATTTGATTCTGTTAGAGTCGTGTAAGAATGCCTAGAAATCTTGCAATAAAGATCTACTGTCACAAAAAATGAATTTGACTGTACATATTTTACAAGTCTTTGTAATTTTTGAGCTGCACACATACACCAATCAAGCCCTTCAATTATGAGTTAATCTGCAACTCATGTATGGGTATCCATTATTCTTGATAATACAATACCCGAATTCGCACAATTCCTACAGCCTGTAATACTCTGAGGGATCTGTTATTATAGATATATAAACCTCCCAAACCCCTTGATTAGATTCCAGTCTGTACTTCAACCGTGTGCATCTGTTATCTTATGTATAAACTATCTGAACCCCTTGTTTACATTCCAGACTGTAATCCACTCCTGGGTATCTGTTATTCGATATATAAGCCACCTGAGCCCCTCAATCAGATTCCCAGGAGCCCCTCAACTCATTCCCAGGTATCTATTAATCTATATATAAACCCCAACAGATTTGTTGATTAGATTCCAGTCTGTAACTGATTGCTTGTGTTTGACTGAATTTCACATCTATATTTTCAATCTGCAAAACATATCCTCATGAAGTAAAGAAATAGTTCAGGGACTTTATTCTAAAACACCAATCAGGTAATCGTAACAGGCCGAGGATAACTTTTCAAATTAAGTCTATTTTTTTCTGATCCAATTAACTTAACTTTTCCCAACAGAAATTTCTGCAGTTTTTCTCAACAGAAGATTTCAATAATTGAACACAGAATCTCATCTCGTCATCTCTCTCTCTTTGTTGGATTCTCTCTCGGGCTGAGACTGTCTGGCAACATTCCCATTCAATCAATAAATTAATCCCATGCCATGAGAGAGCATGGTATATATGACCAGAGTTGGTTAATCCTATCAAATATTGAAAACAGAGCAGGATGAGGGCATGCTGCATTGTCAGAGGTACTGTCTTTCAGATGAGATATGAAACTAAGATGCTCTCTGTGCACTCAGGAGGGTGTAATGGTATGGCTGTAATTGCAGTGTTTCAAAAAGAGCAGAGAGGTTTTTCCTGGAGTAATTGCAAATATTTATCCTTCAAGTGACACTTAAAACAGACAGAGCCAAAATCTATTGGAGTACTCTGTTGGTTAGGTTTTATGAAGCATCATTCAGCACAGAAGAGTTTTGTATGCGAAGAATGAGCACAGTAGGGACCAACAGGAACTGTGTGAAAAACTGGACCAACAGTAATATTTAAACAATATGATGTTGGGAAAGGAACAGAAGAATAATGCATGCAGGCAAGGTTTTGAGTCAAATCAGATATAGAAATAGATATAAAGAGAAGGATAGAATAATTGAACTAAGGTGATGGAGGGAAATGAAGTGACAAAAACAGGTAAGAAAAGTATTTTATTCAAAAATTGTTTCACTCATGATGAAAATACCATCTGAGGAAAGAGTGTCCCAAAGTTAAAATTTGAATTGTCCTGAATGACATTGTGTTAATCACAGAATCTCAGAACAGTTCTGGTGAAGAAGTATTCCACACGGTCCTTCAAAGTCCCACCTTCACATTGAATATAACCTACATTGTGTGCGTGGCTCTATCACCGTGCTCAATGGGACAGACTTCACACAGATCTAGCAACTCAAGACTGTGTGTCCATGAGGTGCTGTGGGCCATCAACAGCAGCAGAATTGTACTCCAGCACAATCTGTAACCTCATGGCCCGGCATATCCCCCACTCAACCATTACCATCAAGCCAGGGGATCAACCCTGGTTCAATGAAGAATGCAGGGGGGGAAGCCAGGAGCTGCAGCAGGCATACCTGAAGATGAGGCATCAACCTGGTGAAGCCACCACACAGGACCACTTGCACGCCAAACAGCGAAAGAGCAAGTGATAGACAGAGCTAAGCAATCCCACAGCCAACGATCAGATCTAAGCTCTGCAGTCCTGCCACACCCAGTGGTGAATGGTGGTGGGCAATTAAACAACTCACTGGAGGAGGAAGCTCCACAAATATCCCCTTCCTCAGTGATGGAACAGCCCAGCCCTTCAGTGCAAAAGAAAAGGCTGAAGTATTTGCAGTAATCTTCAGCCAGAAGTGCCATTTGAATGATCCATCTTGGCTTCTCCCAGTGGTCCCCAGTGTCACAGATACCAGCCTTCAGCCAACTTGATTCACTCCACGTGATATCAAGAAATGGTGGAGACACTGGATACTGTAAAGGCTATGGGTCCTGACAACATTCTGGCAATAGCACTGAAGACTTGTGCTCCAGAACTTACCGTTCCCCTAGCCAAGCTGTTCCAGTACAGTTACAACACTGGCATCTACTCAACAATGTCAAAAATTGCCCAAGTATGCCCTGTAAACAAAAGCAGGACACATCCTACCCGGCCAATTACTGCCCCATCAGTCTCCTCTTGAACATCAGTAAAGTGATGGAAGGTGTCAGTAATAGTGCTATCTAGCAGCCCCTGCTCAGCAATAACCTGCTCAGTGACGCCCAGTTTGGGTTCCACCAGGACCACTCAGCTCCTGACCTCATTACAGCCTTGTTCAAACATGGACAAAAGAGATGAATTCCAGAGTGAGGTGAGAGTGACAGCCCTTGATATCAAGGCTACATTCACCGGAGTGTGGCATCAAGGAGCCCTTACAAAATTGAAATCAATGGGTATCAGGGGACAAACTCTCTGCTGGTTGGAGTCATACCTGACACATGGGAAGATGGACGTGGTTGTTGGAGGTCAGTCATCTCAGCTCCAGGACATCTCTGCAGGAGTTCCTCAGGGTAGTGTCCTAGGCCCAACCATCTTCAGCTGCTTCATCAATGACCTTCCCTCCGTCATAAGGTCAGAAGTGGGGATGTTCGCCAATGATTGCACAATGTTCAGCACCATTCACAGCTCCTCAGGTACTGAAGCAGTTCCTGTAGTATCTAGGTTTAGGCTGCCAAGTGGCAAGTAAGAAAGGTTTAGTAAATTGGGCCTGTACTCATTGGAATTTAGAAGAATGAGAGGCAGTTTTATTGAAACATACAAGATTCTTAGGAGACTTAACAGGGTAGATGTGGAAAGGTTGTTTCCCCTTGTGGGAGAGTCTAGGACCAGAGAGCATCAACTCAGTATAAGGGTCACCCATTTTAGACAGAAAGGGGAAGGCGTTCTTCTTTCAGAGGGGTGTGAATCTATGAAATTCTTTACTGCAGAGGACTTATGGTCTTAATCATACCACACAAGTGCCAGGCACTGACCATCTCCAGGACAGAATCTAATCATTGCTCCTTGGCATTAGCATAGGCAAATCCCCCACTATAAACATCCTGACTAGAAACTCAACTGGACTAGCCATAAAAATACAATGGCTACAAAAGCAGGTCTGATGCTAAGTGTTCTGCAGAGAGTAACTCCTGTCCTGCCTTTCCAAAGCCATCCAATGTCTACAAGGCACAAGTCAGGAATGTGCTGGAATACTCCCCACTTGCCCTGGATGTGTGCAGCTCCAACAACATCCATGAAGTGCAACACCATCCAGGGTGAAGCAGTTTTACCTGGTTAGCAGGCCATCCACCTCCTTGGACAGTCATGCCCTTAGCGAACAAAGCATGTGCTCTCTGCAAGATGACTGCATTAACTGATCAAGGCTTCTTTGACAGCACCTTCTAAATAGGTGACATCTACACCCCCACAAAGACGAGAGCAGCAGATACATGAGAACACCACCCCTTATATTTCCCCTCACCATTCTGACTTGGAAATATATCACCATTCCTTCAAAGTTGTTGTGTCAAAGTTTCTCTCCATCGCCACCCCTCTTCCCTAACTCACTGGCCCAGAATGCCAATCATGCTGTGAGGCACACTACTGTACTGGCTCATGAAGGCAGCTGACTACTTCAGCACACTGTCGCTGCACCAGAAATGCCCACATCCTGCGAAAGATTAAAATCCCCACCCTGCATCCTCTCTAAAGCCTATTGACCATGCCTAAAACTTACTCGTCAGAATCGGACACAATATTCCCTGAGGATGGGCTGCATCAGTGTTGCAGAAAGTTTCGTCATAACTTCCGTGATTTTAAATTCTGCACCTTTCTTGTCTTTCCTTCAGTGTCACTGGGTCAGAATTCTGGAGCTCTCTGGTCATTAGCACAGTGGCTCCCTTCAAACCAGAGAGACTGCAGTGGCTCAAGAAGCAGCTCACCAGCACCTGGTTCAAGGGCAATTAGGGATGGGTAACTAATGCAGGGAAAGAACCCTACCCCCCCCCAACATTGGATGAACAGATACAAGAAATTCCTTCTAGAACGCCTCCATTAGTCATCACTCCAGCATTTGCACTGAGCCTTCAGCTGAGGTCTAAATGAAATTCCTGCCCTAACCCTATCTTTAGACTAGAATAGGATCCCCAAGGTGGGAAGTAAGCCATTTGGACCATTAACTCCACACAAATCCTCCAAAGAGCATCGTATCCCATCACTCTATCCCAGTATTTCTCATGGCTAACTCACCTAAGCCTGCACATCATGGGCTATTTTAGCACAACCAATCCACCTAACCCACATAACTTTGGACTGTGGGAGGAAACTAGAGCACCTGGAAGGCAGCACAGACACAGACAGTCGCCCAAAGGTGGAATCACACTCAGGTCCCCAGTGCTGTGGGGGTTGCGGTGATAACTAGTAAAACACCCTGCTGCTGCTGTAAATTCTTCACCTTTGACTAAGTTCTGGATTATTTGTGCTGATAATGGTGAAAGTGCAAGTCCATGAACCGTACTCTTATCTCTAAGTCTCTGAATTCAGGTTCCCAGGCTGACAGTCTAGTGTAGCACCGAGGGAATGCTATGTTATTGGAGGCACTGTTTTTCCAATGAGATGTTAAATCGCCTCTGAGATAAATGAAAACAATCCTATGACACTGTTTGAAAGAGGAAGACTGGTTATCTCTTGAAATCAAATTCAAATCAAATCTTGGCCATCATCACATTGATGTTTGTGGGAGCTTGCTGTGTGCTATTTGGGCTGCTACACTGCCTAAATTATAAGTGAGAGTACACTTCAAAGATTATTTCATGGCTGTCAAAATCTTTGAGGTGTCCTGAGGTCATAAAAAGCACACTATAAATACAAGACATTCTTTCTTACGTTTGTCAAATTATATTCAATAATTACTCCTGCGTTAAATGTGCTGTGGAGGTGAAAATGGTTCCAAATTAGGAGAGCAAGAGTTGGAAAAGGATTTTTGCTTTTTCCTTGTCCTGATTTTGCAATGATCTTCCCTTGTCTTGGTTTTGCTATTGCAGAAGGCTTGATGGTGGGTTGTCTGAACTGAGCTCCAGCCTTTTAGCAAGCTGTAAGTTGTTTGTGGTTTGTATTCAGGGAAATTGGGTTACTCACTAAAGACAGATATATCCTCGAGGGAAAACAAGAACAGTAGGGCTTGGAAATGTTGGTGCTGGCTGCTGCTGTGAGTTCCATTTTCAAAATATACAAGATCGGTTTGAACCAGTTACGTTATTTCCAAAGTTTACTGCCTTTCCTTCTCAACCCCACAGCACAATATCATAAACAGACAAGTCTTGTCGCTAATCCCACTCTATAATAACTAAGACTTACATTTTTACAGCAGCCTTTAGAATTCTGGGACATTGCAAAACATTTGACAGCAAACATCTTATAATAGGTCGACATTGCTCTAATGTAGGAAATACAGCAACCTGTTTAGAACACAGTAAATTCTCACCCTGTCTACAACTACTTACATTTATATTGCAGCTGGTCAATAAACACACAAGACAGCTGTGATCATCATGGAAAATAAGAGGCTGGATGTTGACATGGCTTCAATACTAGCACTAGGCTCACTGGGAGCAGATCATTGAAAGAACCATCTAATCTTTATCTGCCAGGGAAAGAGGCGAGATGTGGCCTGCACTCATCCAAGCAAATGGGGAGAATTCCATCACACTCCTGACTTGTGCCTTGTGGATGATGCACAGGCTTTAGGAGTCAGGATGTGAGTCACTCACTGCAGGATTCCCTGCCCCTGACCTGCTCTTTCTTGTTCAACATCTCTCGGGGTGTTGAAAGTAAGGCTAAGATATGTTAATGGTGCCAGATATCCAAGGGGCAGTGGTCAGATTCTCTCTTGTTGGAGATGCCATTGCCTGGCACTTGTATGCTGTGAATGTGATTAGCCACTTGTCAACCTAAGCCTGGATATTGCCCTGGTCTTGTTGCTTTTGAATATGGACTGCTTCTGTATATGAACAGTCCCGAATGTTGCAGAGCTTTTCTTCATAACAGACTCTTGACCTCATAACAGAGGAACAGAGTCATCGGGGAAACCAAGCGGAGGCTTGGAGACTGCTTTGTGGAACGCCTACCCTCAGTTCGCAACAAATGACTGCACCTCCCAGCTGTGAACCACTTCACTTCCCCCTTCCACTCCTCAGATGACGTGTCCATCCTGGGCTTTCTCCAGCATCACAATGATGCCGCCCAAAGGCAGCAAGAACAGCACCTCATATTCCGCTTGAGAACCCTGCAGCCCAATGGTCTTAATGTGGACTTCACAAGCTTCAAGCTCTCCCCGCCCCCTACTCCATCCCAAAACTAGCCCAACGTGTCCCCGTCTCCTTGACCTGTCCATCCTTTCTCCCACCTATCCGCTCGTCCCACCTTACTGACCAACCTCCACCTCCATCTCCTACCTACTGGCCTCATTCCCCTTGACCTGTCCGTCTTCCCTCAATTGACCAATCGCCGTCCCAACTCCTCACCTACACTCACCTTTACTGGCTCCATCCCTACCTCTTTAGCCTGTCCATCTTCTCTCCACCTATCTGTTCCTTTATCCACCTTCCATCAGCCCCACCCCTCCGCTCTATTTATTTCCCAGCTCCCTTCCCCCTCCCCATTTCTGAAGGAGGGTCCAGGCACGAAATGTCAGCCTTCCTGCTCCTATGATACTGCTTGGCCTGCTGTCTTCATCCAGCTCCACACCTTGTTATCTCAGATTCTCAGGCATCTGCAGTTCCTACTATCTCTGAGTATCTCTTGTGTTACACGCGATTCCAATCATTCCTAATTCCCATTCATCTCAATGTTTTCAGGGCACTGTAATGTCACATTTGGACAAATAATGTCCAGGGCAGTCAGTTTCTGTTCGTAAGTTGTCTGTTGATCCCAGCTTTCTGTTGAACAAGTTCCTGATTTCCACTCCCTGTTGTGTGATAAAGTGCTTTCTGAAATCACCCTTGGACATCCTTACTTTAGTTTTCAAGCTCGGCTCCTTTATAATGTCAGGATAATAGCTGGGTGGCACGGTGGCTCAGTGGTTAGCACTGCAGCCTTACAGCGCTAGGGGCCCAGGTTCAATTCCAGCCTCTGGTAACTGGCTTGTGGAGTTTGCACATTCTCCCCATGTCTGCATGGGTTTCTTCCAGGTGCTCTGGTTTCCTCCCACAGTCCAGAGATGTGCAGGCTAAGTGAATTGGCCATGCTAAATTGCCTGTAATGTTCAGGGGTGTGTGGGTTATGAGGGATGGGGCTGGGTGGGATGCTTCAAGGGCAGTGTGGACTTGTTGGGCTGAACGGCCTGTTTCCACACTGTATGGAATCTATTCTAACCATTGAAATACAGCATCAAACAGAACAGAAGATGACTTTTTGGCCCATCTAGTCTCTGGTGGCTCTCTCAAAGAACAATTCACTTCCATCAAATCATGCTTTTTTTTCTTTCTTGCTCAGAATTGATGGTATGTTTAATCATAAACATTTATTGTGTAGAAAAGATTTTCCCGAGCCCAGCACTGTCCCTTTACTTCAATTTCTTGACACCAGTTGGAGTACGTGTGTAATATTTTTGAATATATGTGAGTTAGCACATGCATGTGTGCATGATTATGTGGGAGACAGACGGAAGGACATAGGTGAAGTCTCATGTTGAAGAGAGAGACAAAGCCTGCTTTCATTAACTTTCAGTTATGTCCTTCGAGTGACTGAGCTACTGGATGAGTTAAGAAGCAGACGACAGATGCAGCTGCTGATACAGAGAATGATTCAATCTGTCCATCAAGCTGGTAATCTGATCGTTACAAACCTTGAAGAGACCTTGAAGTTCAGTTGCCAATCAATAATCACTTCCAGAAAAATCACTGTTACATAAACTCTTCATTACGCAACACTGGGTCAGCAGATTAATGTTGAATGCACCAGGCCAGAATTATTCCTGGAATAATCATACCTAAGATAAGCAAGGAAATGCGGCTAATTCACATTTAATGATTGGACCTAGACTGCACACTGATTCCATATTCCTGAAGCATCAAACAATTATTACTGGCATCTGTTTAAATCACCCTGCAGGTTTTAATTTGCTTTCAATTAATTTCTTAGATTCAGGAAGTGAAGGAGATGTGGACTGTCTTCCATTGGTAATGAGCACACTTCCCCTTTCAATTTTGACCACTTATGTTCTCCACTTGAGACATGAAGCTTTAACTTTTTAGGTGTTACCTGTTAAAGACCCTTGACACTATTTGAAAAAAGATAAGGTAAGTTCTCCCTGGTCCCCTGGGCAATTACTGCCCATTAATCAATCATCATATTACTACTTGTGGGATGTCGACACACTAAAGTATTTGTCATGTCTGGTTCCTCAACATATATCACTTCTTAAAAGAAAAGATTAATGAGGAGAAAATTTTTCACTGGGGATGGAGTCGGACCTAACAAAGGAGGTTAGCTGTAGTTGTTGGAGGCCAATCATCTCAGATACTGGCCATTGCTACAATGGTTCTCTAGGGGTCATGTGCTTGGCTCAACTGTTGTGTCTCACAAATACCAGTCAAACAAACTGAGTCAGAAGTCACATGACATCAGGTTATAGTCCAACGGGTTTATCTGAAATCACAAGCATTCGAAGTGCTGCTCCTTCGTCACCTGATGAAGGAGCAGTGTTCTGAAAACATGTGATTTTAAAGAAACCCATAGGAAGCCAACCTGGTGTCATGCGACTTTGAGCCTTGACTGCCCCAGTCCAACACCGGTACCTTTACATCTCAAATAAACTTGTTGGACTGTAACCCGGTGTTGTGTGACTTCTGAATTTGTCCACCCCAGTCCAACACCGCCACCTCTACATCAATGAAACAGAAGGTGATTGGTTCAACTCCCACTATAGACACACACATACACAAAATGATACCCTGAGGTTCACCCCTAATGCTGTCTTTCAGGTGAAATATTAAAATTAATTCCTGCCATTCCTGTGGGATGTCATAACAGGTGCTGAGAAATGCAAGTTGTCTCATTACTCGCCTCTCCTGAAGCAGCTATATTTAAGCATTTTCACATTTCTACTCCTTTGGAATTATGTTGTGTGGTGATTGCCCGTTGAATGCTTTCTGCAATGATTTCCAAATCATTAATCTTGATGTATAATGGAAGGAGGGGTGTGATTGAAAGCAAACATAATAATGCCTCTTCTGAAACGGGGGGCTCATAGATTTAATGTCACAACAGAGGGAATATGTAACGTTTCTTCTTAAGTCCCATTCTCATCTGTAACTGCCCTAAACATATTAAAGAAGCTTTCCCCTACAGACAAGCCCTACGTGTACACAGATTCAGCTCAGATGAAGAGGCACGAGACAGACAGTTGAAGGTGTTGAATGACACCCCCAAACGATGCTCAGGTCATCGATAGCCAGTTCCAATGCGCCACAGCAAAAAACCACAATGACCTCTTTAGAAGACAGACATAAGATACCACTGATGGAGTACCCTTTGTCGTCCAGTATTGCCCAGAGCGGAGAAACTACTCCATGTTCTTCATAACTTTCAACATGTCATCAACGACAACGAGCATCTCGCCAAGATTCTCCCTACACCTCCACTTCTCGCCTTCAAACAACCACCAACATAAAACAGACCGTTGTTTGCAGCAAATTACCCAGCAGCCTTCAGGACAATGTCAACCCCAAGACTATACAGCCCTGTCATGGTAACCTCTGTAAGACATGTCAGATCATCAACATGGACACTACCATCACACCTGGGAACACCACCCACCACATACATGGCAGATAGTCATGTGACTCGGCCAATGTTGTCTATCTCATACACTGCAGGCAAGGATGCCCAGAGGCATGGTATTTTAGCAAAACTATGCAGATGCTCACACAATGGATGAATGGACACCACGCAATAATCGCCAGACGGGGATGTTCTTACCCAGTCAGGGAAAACTTAGCGGTCAAGGACATTCAGCCTCTGATCGTCGGGTAAACGTTCTCCAAAATGGACTTTGAGATACACAACAAAGAATCGCTGAGCAGAGGCTGATAGCCAAGTTCAGTACCCATGAAGATAGTTTCAACTGTGATCCTGGTTCATGTCGTGCTACAGGTGACCCCACCAGACTGTTCTGCATCTGAAAAATCTTCCTCCCTGTCCTGGTTTGACAGCATCACCTTGGTAAATTGTTATTATCTCTCTACCTTAATTAGTTTGTATGGTTTTGGATTACTCATTACTTTGGCTAGGCCCTCAGCATGTGACTCTTATACTTTTCATATTATTCCAGTTGTGATATGAGATAATGAGAACTGCAGATGCTGGAGAATCCAAGATAACAAAGTGTGAAGCTGGATGAACACAGCAGGCCAAGCAGCATCTCAGAAGCACAAAAGCTGACATTTCGGTCTAGACCCTTCATCAGAGAGGCCTCTGATGAAGGGTCTAGGCCTAAAATGTCAGCTTTTGTGCTCCTGACATGCTGCCTGGCCTGCTGTGTTCATCCAGCTCCACACTTTGTTATGTTATTCCGGTTGTTTGGCTTGTCTCCAGCACCACCTTACTTTTATTTTTTTGTAATTATCTCTCTGCCTTATTTAATCAGATTATAGGTAATCCCATCGCTGGCTATTCAGCTGTTGACGCTTTACTCACACCACCTGATGCTCTTGGTCACCTGCAGAGACTTATTATTCGACAACCCATTCACACCAATCGTGCAATCTTTTGATCTCTCTGCCCTTGATCTCTCTGTGTATGAACTCTGGGTCTGTGTGCTCTCTTCTCTCACTGCACCTGATGAAGGGGCTGCACTCTGAAAGCATGTGATTTCAACGAAGCCTGTTGAACTGTGACCTGGTGTCATGTGGCTTCTGACTTCATCTAGAACAAGACAGGCTTTTTAACACATCCTGGCTGTGCAAGATCAGTGGTTTTCTTCGCTCAAAGACATTCAATGATAGTTATTTAGACCAGCTTTATATACCAGATCTTTCAATGGAATCCAAATTCCATAAGTTATCACTGTGGCAGTGTCCCCATGGTATTAGCCTAGAACACTGGATCACCCCATGATCTTACCACTTTGCCATCATCAATTTGTCTGTATAACAACTGAAATAACTGAAGATACTGTCAATCAGGAACAAAAACAGAAGTAGCTGGAAAATCTCTGCAGGTCTGGCAGTATCTGTGAAGAAAAGAGTCAGTTACAATTTCGGGTCTGGTGAACTGATTCTGAGGAAGGGTCACCGGACCTGAAACGCTAACTCTGATTTTCTCTTCACAGATGCTGCCAGACCTGCTGAGCTTTTCCAGCTAATTCTGTTTTTGATCAATTTATCCATTCTGATTTTAAACACAGGACATCATCTCGAAACAGATGAGGTTTGAGGATTTTAATAGCTTGTTAGTTTTAAACAACTAAACAATCCAAGCAAAAACAGAGCGAGAGCGAGAGCGAGTTAAAGTGGAACGATTAGCAGTGGTGCGCATTTTAGCCTGAGTTTATAAGCGGCAGATTTAGCCTCACGGCCTTCTCACCTCTGATCGGCAGTCACTCTCAATGGTAATTAAAGAAGAGAGCTACTAATTATGAAGAAAATTAGGTTTCCTTTTGAAGAGCACAGAGAGAATTCAAGTGACATCTGCTGTCTGCACCAAACCATCTGCGACATCACTAATTGCTTTGTAAGGGCAGTAGAGCCTTGTCTTTCAGGAAACTTTGAGCAGAATCGCTGAAATCAATTGTGTTACCGTTCTCCAGCTTTGTTTGTTGCTGAGTATGATCCACGAGGGGCTTTTCATTACCTGAAGGGGCTTAATTAAAATTCTGAAAATCAAGAGAGACCATCTCACCTTCATCTCAGAGATGCCGTGCAGCTAAACTCTCCCTCGTTGGGGGGAGCATTTATCAGTGCTGGCAGTAAGATCCTGCGTTTATTGTTCAGTGGAGTGTCACTAAATGAGGTACATGTAAAAAAGAAATAAAACTTGCATTTCCCAGGGACTTCCCCTCTTCAGGATGGCCCAAAGTTCTTTGGAAGTTTCATCGCTCTGGGAAACATGGTGGCTAACATTTTAGCACAGCAAGATTCCAAGATAGCAAACGGATGAATACTGCCACAGAATGGTTACAGCACAGTGGAGGCTATTCAGGTCATCAAGGAGAGGCCAACTCTCTGGAAAAGCAACTCAGCTGATCCCTAACTCCTCCTACCCTTCAATATAGCTCTGAAATTGTCTTTTCTTTTGAGTGCTGTCAGTTTTGAAAACACTGATTCTAACAGCCTGCACCCCCCCACACACTCTCAGACAGTACATTCAAGACCCAAACCACTTGAGTAAACCTGCCTCCCCCGCACTCTCAGGTAGTACATTCCAGACCCGAACCAGTCACCGCATAAAATAAGATAATAAAATGTGAGGCTGGATGAACACAGCAGGCCAAGCAGCATCTCAGGAGCACAAAAGCTGACGTTTCGGGCCTAGACCCTTCATCAGAGAGGGGGATGGGGTGAGGGTTCTGGAACAAATAGGGAGAGGGGGGAGGCGGACCGAAGATGGAGAGAAAAGAAGATAAGTGGAGAGGAGAGTATAGGTGAGAAGGTTGGGAGGAGATAGGTCAGTCCACGGAAGAGGGACAGGTCAAGGAGGTGGGATGAGGTTAGTAGGTAGGAGATGGAGGTGCGGCTTGGGGTGGGAGGAAGGGATGGGTGAGAGGAAGAACAGGTTAGGGAGGCAGAGACAGGCTGGGCTGGTTTTGCGATGCATTGGGGGGAGGGGACGAACTGGGCTGGTTTTGGGATGTGTTGGGGGAAGTGGTATACTGTATCCATTCTCCCCGGTGTGGCTTCCTCTACACTGGGGAAACCAAGTGGAGGCTTGGGGACCGCTTTGCAGAAGACCGCCACTCGGTTCGCAATAAACAACTGCACCTCCCAGTCGCAAACCATTTCCACTCCCCCTCCCATTCTTTAGAGGACATGTCCATCATGGGCCTCCTGCAGTGCCACAATGATGCCACCCGAAGGTTGCAGGAACAGCAACTCATATTCCGCTTGGGAACCCTGCAGCCCAATGGTATCAATGTGGACTTCACCAGCTTCAAAATCTCCCCTCCCCCTACTGCATCCCAAAACCAGCCCAGTTCTTCCCCTCCCCCCACTGCACCACACAACCAGCCCAGCTCTTCCCCTCCCCCCACTGTATCTCAAAACGAGCCCAGCCTGTCTCTGCCTCCCTAACCTGTTCTTCCTCTCACCCATCCCTTCCTCCCACCCCAAGCCGCACCTCCATTTCCTACCTACTAACCTCATCCCACCTCCTTGACCTGTCCGTCTTCCCTGGACTGACCTATCCCCTCCCTACCTCCCCACCTATACTCTCCTCTCCACCTATCTTCTTTACTCTCCATCTTTGGTCCACCTCCCCCTCTCTCCTTATTTATTCCAGAACCCTCTCCCCATCCCCCTCTCTGATGAAGGGTCTAGGCCTGAAACGTCAGCTTTTGTGCTCCTGAGATGCTGCTTGGCCTGCTGTGTTCATCCAGCTTCACACATTATTATCTTGGATTCTCCAGCATCTGCTGTTCCCATTATCTCACCGCATAAAATAAATCTTTTCCCATGTCTCCATTGGTTCTGTTTTATGGCTGTCTTTCAAGCTCTAGAACTTTCTCTTCTAATCGCCTTTATGTAAAATTTATACCAGATAGACTAGACATTTGTGCTCCACTATGTCTCCCCACAGCGTACCTCTTTCCATCCTAGCAGCGTATTCTTCAGTTTTTATTCTTTCCAGGGAATTTGCAGAGCACCCTGAAGGAAAAAACAAGTAAAACTGAAGAAAGTGATGCGCTGGTCTGACCCATTTTGTGATTGTGAGCTGGAACACACGTTCATCTATTTCCTGGCAGTACTGGGCTTCCCCTCTGGTCAAGGCCAGCTTTGGTTGTCCCGTTCCTAAATGCCTCCGTAAGTGACTTGCTTGGGCCATTTCAGAGGGAAGTTAATGATCGACCACCTTGCTGTAGGTCTAGAGTCACACGTCGGCCAGACCACGTTAGGATGGCAGATTTCCTTCCCTGAAAAGCACGAATGGGACAGATCACCTTTAAAAAAATAACCAATGACAGTTACTGAACCTACTTCTCAGTTATTGATTTTAAGTTCTAACAGCCACCAACAGCAAGATCTGAACCCTTGCCCTGGAGATTCTAGAACCATGAATGCACTATGACCCTCTTATTCCTTTCTCCTATGTTTTATTCATCTTGCCTCCCCTTGACTGCTGCTCTGCTATTCACCTCAACCTCTGCCATAGTGGAATGACTTTCACATTCTAGTTTCTCTGAGTGAAGAAATTCCTCCCGAATTTCCAATGGATGTTCTTATACTTATGGCCCTGAGTGGTGGTCTTAGCCACCAGTGGAAACATTTTCTTCACAATGGTTCTGTCGTCTATCTCATCCAACCCAATTCAATCATTTTAAAGACTTTAATTTTAGATCACCTACCTTTATACTGAAGCCTGCTCTGCTTTCCAAGGCATATATAACCTTGCAGCTCTGCTTGTAAATGTTATCTGCCTCAACCTTCTTTGCACAATATAGCAAAACTGTGATCGCATCATTTTGAGTGCCCTATCATTCTAAGATGTGGAGGTGCTGGTGTTGGACTGGAGCGGACAAGGTTAAAAATCACACACACCAGGTTATAGTCCAAACCTGTTGGACGATAACCTGATGCATGTGAGTTTTGACCTCTACCATTCTAAGATGCATTTGCCAGATATCTATTTCAAACTCAAATTCAATCATCTATCCCAGATCTATGGCCATTGTCAAGATGTTATTTAATGGTGGGGAGGGGGGGGCTTCCTTTGAAAGTCACATATTGTCACAGTGCTGTTATCCGTGCTGGTTTCTGATGCCACTCCTCTCAGTTAATTCTATCCCAATCATTCACCTCACTGCTACGATGTAAACCCTGGCTGTCATCAGTTAGCCAGCGGTCTAACCCCAAGCACCCGAAGCAATAATCCAAACCCTAACGCCTCGAAATCAGCATTTCAATCCCAAAGTCCAACACTTCACCCTAATGACTGTGTGTTGATTATAGGAGTCCGGGTGTCATGTTGTGGCTGTACAGCACATTGATTAGGCCACATTTTGGAGTTCTGCGTGCAATTCTGGCCTCCCTGCTAAGAGAAAGATATTGTTACACTTGAAAGGGCTCAGAAAAGATTTACAAGAATGTGGCCAGGGTTGGAGGGTTTGAGCTACATGAAGAGGTTGAATAGGCTGGGGCTATTTTCCCTGGAACATTGGAGGCTGAGGGGGTGACTGTATAGAGGTCTATAAAGTCATGAGGGGCATGGATAGGGTGAATAGTCAAGGTCTTTCCTCCAGGGTGGGGGAGTCAAAAGCTAGAGAGCATTGGTTTAAGGTGAGAGGGGAAAGATTTAAGAAAGACCTAAGGGGTAACATTTTCACGCAGAGGGTGGTGTGTGTATGGAATGAGCTGCCAGAGGAAGTGGTGAAGGCTGGTACAGTTATAGCATTTAAAATGCATCTGGGTGAGTACATGAATGGGAGGGGTTTGCGGGATATGGGCCAAATGCTGGCAAATGGGACTAGATTGATTTAGGATATCTGGTTAGTCCGGACGAGTTCGATTGAAGGGTATGGTTCCATGCTGTACATCTATATGACTGACTGCTCACCACTACCTTCTCTAGGGTAGTTAGGGATCGTGAAAAATGTAGGTGTAGGCAGTGTGCCCACCTCCCATGAGCTGAATAATACCCATACCTCACCTCTTCATAACACACACACATGAATTGTCTGGTGTCTACCGTCACTCTATCCTCTTTGATCTCTCTCATGCTCCTCTTCTGTTGCAGATCGTGTGAATAGCAGTGGCTGAAGGGTAATTTCTTTGTTGGGCAGCATGACCATGGTCTGCCCTGCTTCTTTTGCTGTCGCTGAAGAGTGGGCATGAGGAGGATGAGGATTTTCATAGTCATCGTGAGGGGGTGAGGAGAAGGGTTTTGGCGTTTGAGCGCAGACAGAATTTATTTTCCAGGCTGGCAGAGTACAGGTCAGAGGTCAAAACCTGTGGATGAGGAACCAGCAGTAGTCCAGAAACTCCCAAATTCTTTGGAATTCCTGATCTCAGAGGATTGTGGAAGCTGAGGTACTGAGCAGGTTCAAGGAGGAAATCAAGAGGTTGCTGCTAATGACATCAAGAGAAATTGGGAGAGCGTTGGAAAGGATTTGAAGAAGGAGCATCTTATACTTATCTTCCACAGTTAACATGCAGAAGTGCATGGGAAATTCCCATGGGAATGGCGATCATCATGCTAATAATTACCAAAAGCCAAATGACCCCATTTTAAACCATTGACTCTGTCTCCAGCATCTAAAGTCTCCTGTATTCCAATGTTGACCAAGGACCAAGGATATATATATATCATACATAGAAGCATTGCCTGGGTAAAAGCCCAAGTTCTTCAGATCAATTTGTTCTGCTTTGGAGGTGATTTCTGTGAAATGTGTTGCTCCTTGCTGCACCCCTGGGGTTTTGTGTTTGGACTTTGATCTGCACTTGCTCATCATCAGCCTTTACTGCAGCGTACGTCTCTACCCGCGAGAAATTCACTCCTTAATCATCTGCCACTCAATAGGTCAGTAGTGGAACATGGTGTTCTTGCCAGCAGGAGGCAGAAAACCCTACACAAGATTAGCTTCCTTGATATGACTGAGAAACAGTGCCCCGTGAAACACAGACTTTCACATCCACGTTTTGCTGACATATTTTCTTTAATTCATTTAGTGTCGGCATCATTGGCCAGGCCAGTGTCTGGTGAGGAGCAGAACAGGTTTGAGGGGTTGAATTGGCTCCTCGGGGCTCTTATTGCCCGGAGGGTTTTTAAGGATCGACCAGCTTGCTGTGGATCTGGAGTCACATGTAGATCAGACTGGGAATAGATTTCCTTCCTGAAGGGGCATTACTGAGCCACATGGATTTTTACAACAATTGTTTTTTTCACTAGGACCCAGAGTATAAGGGTGGCACAGTGGCTAAAACTGCTGCCATGCAGCACCTGGGTTCCACTCAGACCTTGGGTGTCTGTCTGTGTGAAGTTTGCACATTCTCCATGCGTCTGTGCGGATTTCCTCCAGGTACTCCGGTTTCCTCTCACAGTCCAAAGGTGTGCAGGTTAGGATAGATTGGCCATGCTTAATTGTCCCGTAATGCCCAGGAATGTGCGGGTTAGGGTGGATTGGCTGTGCTAAATTGTCCCATAGTGCCCAGGGATGATCGGGTTAGGGTGGATTGGCCGTGCTAAATTGTCCCATAGTGCCCAGGGATGTGCAGGTTAGGGTGGGTTGGCCGTGCTAAATTGTCCCATAGTGCCCAGGGATGTGCAGGTTAGGGTGGGTTGGCCGGGCTAAATTGTCCCATCGTGCCCAGGGATGATCGGGTTAGGGTGGATTGGCCGTGCTAAATTGTCCCATAGTGCCCAGGGATGTGCAGGTTAGGGTGGATTGGCCGGGCTAAATTGTCCCATAGCGCCCAGGGATGTGCAGGTTAGGGTGGGTTGGCCGTGCTAAATTGCCCCATAGTGCCCAGGGATGTGCGGGTTAGGGTGGGTTGGCCATGCTAAATTGTCCCATAGTGCCCAGGGATGTGCAGGTTAGGAGGGTTGGCCATGCTAAATTGTCCCATAGTGCCCAGGGGTGTGCAGGTTAGGGTGGATTGGCCACAGGAAATCAGGGTTACAGGGATAGGGTACGGGGTGGGTCTGGGTGGGATACTGTTCAGAGGTTTGGCGTGGACTCAACGGGCTGAATGCCTCTTAATGCAGTGCAGGAAGTCTGTGATTCTAAGTGCTATTATGTACAACTGAGCAACATGTGAGCCAGCAAAATCACTGTTAACTAGTACCCACTACCAGTCAAAACACCTGTGTAGCCAATCCAATACTTACACCCTAAGCCCATTGTGAACCCCCTCAATCTGCTGTTTTAGGGGATTGCTGCATGCAACACCCTCCATCCCAGGTTCCCCGATGGAAGGAGGGAGGACTCCGATATGGAGAGCCCTCCACTGGGGATCCGTGCCACCCAGTGGTAAATAGGCATGCCAAGGCATGCCTGGACAGCAGACATAGGAGTGGAAGCGGATGGTGTGAAGCGGCACTCTGTACAATAATCATATCTTTACAAGGAAGAAAGGTACAGTGAATTCACCCAAGAGGTGGCTCAGGTTGTGGGGCGTGCGCTCCTGAGGGAGGTGCAGGCCTTTGGGGCCAATGTGAAATTCTGCCCGAGCAGGGGTACAGCATCCTCCAACTGGTGGACTGTGTCTGGTCTGTGCGCTGCAGTTTTTTAGACATTGGATGGCATTGGACACGAGCCGGGCATCTATTGCTGCCCTGCTGGCCAATTCCTGCAGCAGCATCTAGCCCAGGCCTCCTTCGTCCAGAATGTCCCCAATTCCGGTCGCCATGTGGCGAGGGCCCTCCCTGACTGCCTGCCTTTTAATTACAAATTAAATTTCGCTAGCTGCTGTGGTGGGATTTGAATCTGTAGCACAAGAACATTAGCTCGGTCCTCCAGGCTACTAGCTCAGTGACAAGGTCACCATAGTCACCAGAACCTACACCTTGGATTCATGCCAGGTGACTGATTCATGCCAGGGGACCGTTGGCAATGCCTGTGGAATCCCACCGATCCCCAGCTGATCAATGTCATGTTCACCGGGGCTGTCACTTCAATCCAGTTCATGTTTGCTGAGGCTGTCCAGAGCAGTGAATGCTCAGATCTATTGAGGTGAGTGGAATTCCCACTGCCACCAGGAGTCACAGATGGTGACCAATCATAAGGGATTGCGCTCCACAGTGCACTGTTGGTCTGCAATGCCAGATACCCAGGGAGGCTGCTACGATGCCTTCCCCCCTCCCTGTCACACCTACCACAGAGATTCTCACCTTCAAAACCAGAGGTATGCCTAATAACTTCAGAGAGGACCCCTACAAGATGGTGGCACTAGTGGACTAGGTAGCTCCTGAGCCTGGGGCCCGTCCACTCCGTCTGCTTTTCTTTTCTCATTTTTCACTTTCCTTTCTAATTTTTGCATCTACTTACCTTCTGGGGAGACCTCGGTGGCGTTGGCATTAGTGGTGTCGGCATTGGCAAGGAAGGCAGGAGGTGGTTGGAAGGTGGCCTTGTTGAGGGCATGCAGCATGGCAGCAGCTGGTGAGCCTGAAGCGGGGCCTTGTGTTGGTGTCGAGGAAGTGGCTGGCAGAGGGGTGTGAGCATGGGGCCCGGTATCTGCTGTGACATCCACAGAGGTAACGTTGGCAAGGTGGAAGTTGGCGCCTGAGGACTGGCAACTGGCTGGGTCTTATCTAGATGGCAGTGAAGCGGTGGTGGAAGGTTTATGTACTCTCTTTGAGCTATTTCCTTTCTAAAATTATTCTTAAACTATTCCAAATAGTGCCAAACCATAGTGACAGTGGAAGGTTTTCATTGTAAAATCCACCTGTCGATAAAATCACTCATGCACACAACTAACAAACAGCACCACACGCTGAGATGATGGTTGGCTGGCTGGTGGCTTTCTGATGTGCAGTGATGTGAGCAGCACAGGTTCAACTCCTGCGCTGGCTGAGGTTACCATGACAGACTCTCCTTCTCAATCCTTCCTCTTGCCTGAGACGTGGTCACCCTGAGATTAAACCACCACCTGTCATCTCTCTGTACTGAGGGCACAGGGCTACAACAATGTTGCTTTACCTTGCCCCCTGAGGGTTGATAAAGATGTGATCCAGGTGTCTGCTCGTTAAAACAGATACAATTCTGACAGAGATAATGGGAACTGCAGATGCTGGAGATTCCAAGATAATAAAATGTGAGGCTGGATGAACACAGCAGGCCAAGCAGCATCTCAGGAGCACAAAAGCTGACGTTTCGGGCCTAGACCCTTCATCAGAGAGCCTCTCTGATGAAGGGTCTAGGCCCGAAACGTCAGCTTTTGTGCTCCTGAGATGCTGCTTGGCCTGCTGTGTTCATCCAGCCTCACATTTTATTATCACAATTCTGACAGGGCTGGATGTGGGAATGATGATCGTGCTGGCTGGGGCGGGCAGTCTGACCTCAGGAGAAATGAGGGTGGTGCAATTCTCTTCCACAGAAAGCAGCGGAGGCCAAGATACTGAATATGTTCAAGAAAGAAAGATATATTTCCAGGAGACAGAAGTGTCAAGCTGTATGGGGAGATAGGAGGAACATATTGTTGAGATAGTGGATTAGCTCTGATCACACTGAATGGCACAGCAAGCTTGATGGGCTGAATGGCCTACTTCTGCTCCTGTAGTTGTATGTTTCTACTTGGTTCTCCTCAGGGTAGGCAAGCTGAAGTTTCCAAAGTGGTCTGCATTGGCACCTTGTACTTTGGACTGGAGAGGACTGGAGTTGCAGGAAGAGAGAGCACGAACTCTTTTACGTTGTGGCAGGAGCAGCAGGGAGAGAAGGAGCAACAGGGAGGGGGCAGGATGGTGGCCAGCTTCCCAGGATGCCCACGACAGACTGTGTCAGGAGGCCGTCAGCTAATCTGAGGCATTGTAACCAGCTTGTACACCAACAGAGAACCCATTATATTCCCTTCTCATGCACTGTAGCTGCAGCATCAAAGCAGCTCCATCCCTCTCACTGAACATTCACCATCAGCTTCTACTCATCATCTCAGATCTTCAAGGCTTTATACAAGTAACAGGCAATGCTGAGGGTGGAAAATACAGCTTCGGAATGGGAATGAATATTGAAGGGCAAAGTGAGAAGCTGAACAAAAACTGAAAGAACTGTGGATGCTGTAAATCAGGAACACAAACAAAGTTGCTGGAAAAGCTCACCAGTCTGGCAGCGTCTGTGAAGGAAAAACAGAATTAATGCTTTGGGTCCAGCAATAGGATCTGAGGAAGGGTCACCGGACCTGAAACGTTAACTCTGTTTTTTCCTTCACAGATGCTGCCAGACTTGCTGAGCTTTTCCAGCAACTTTGTTTTTGTTCCTGAAAGTCTGAACAGTTATAAACACCCAAGAAATCTCGCTTACGAAGCTCAACCCTTGACATTCAATAGCATTAGTATTGCTGAATCCTCCAGTAGGAGTTGACTCTCCTGCTCCTCTGATGCTGCCTGGCCTGCAGTGTTCCTCCAGCTCCACACTGTGTTGACTCAGCATACTAGGCTTTAGTATTGATCAGAAACGGAACTGGATCAGGCATATAAACACTAGAGTACTGCTGAAAAATGACACATTTTGTCTTGCATTCATCAGGACATCAGTCTGCAGCACAGAAAAAGCCATTTGGCCCATCGAGTTTGTGCTGATCAAAAACAACCATAACTATTCTAGTTAACAAAGTGTAGAGCTGGATGAACACAGCAGGTCAAGCAGCATCTTAGGAGCAGAAAAGCTGATGTTTTGGGCCTATCTGCTCCTCTGATGCTGCTTGGCCTGCTGTGTTCATCCAGCTCTACACTTTGTTATCTCGAATTCTCCATCATCTGCAGTTCCTAATATCGCTATAACTATTCTAGTTCCAGCACTTGCCCATAGCCTTGTTGCCTTGGTATCGCAAGTGTACATCTAGATTCTGCTTCAATATGATGAGGCAGTGAGTTCCAGATTCCCACCAGCCTCTGGGATGAAAAAGGTTTTCCTCATATCTCCTTTAAATCTCCTGACCCTTACCTGAAATGTACGATCCCTGGTCAATGATTCTCCCATGAAGGGGTAAAGTTCCTTCCTATCTATCCTATCTATACCCATCATAATATTACATATCTCAACCATGTCCCCACTCAGTCTCCCCTGCTGCAAGGCATCGCACGACACTAGGTTATAGTCCAATGTATTTATTTGAAAACACAAGCTTTTGGAGCCTCAGTTCTTCTTCAGGTGTTAGTTAGAGGGATTATATCAGACACAGAATTTATAAGTAAAGATCAAAGGTTGAGGATGTGTTAAATAAACCTAAGATGCTGTCCACTCCAATCCAACACTTCCACATCATGCTACAAAGGCCACAGCCCCAGTCTGTCTTATCTCTCCCCAGCCCAGGCAACAACATGGTAAATCTCCTCTGCACCCTCTCCAGTGCAATCACATCCCTCCTATAATGTGGATTCCAGAATGGCACATGGTACTCTAGCTGTAACCTAACCAACATTGTACACAGTTCCAAGGTAATCCTCCTGCTCTCAAACTCTCACATTCATCAGGACACTTCACAATAGTGCCATTGTAAAAGGAAACGAAGATTTACACTGTGCTAAAGCAGACTAGTGATTGGTTGGCAAATAGACTCTCATTGCTAGTGAATTGGAAAGATAAAGCACCTCAATGGTTTGAGCAATAGATGAAGTTAAGTGTTTCACAATGCTATTATGTAGGTCCAAACCAAGTGGTATTCACCTCTGACAGGATGGTACCATCAAATCAAAAGGGGTGTGTGGGTTATGGGGGCATGGGTCTGGGTGGGATGCTTCAAAGGGTGGTGTGGACTTGTTGGACTGAAGGGTCTGTTTCCACACTGTAGGGAATCTAATCTAATGCTGCGCCTATCACACAAATAAGTAATGTGGTATATGAATTTTAGTGCTGGTGTGATACCAGGTGAGTGGTCTAAGATCCCAAAGCCTGGTGTGTAGTATCAAACAGCATTTCAAATACATAACGCTGATAAAAGACAACTTATGTCACGTATCATCATCTTGTAATCATCAGGACTATTCACACAAATACCAAAGTAAAGCAAAAACATCACTTATAGCATATAAGAGCAGAGTGTTGATGAGTTGGATGATGGGCTGATGGAAATGTTGCCATGGCCTAGGCTACAGAGAGAAAAAGCAAAAGCGAAAATAGTGAAGTCTTTGACAATTATTTTCAGATCCTTTATTGCTTAAGGTGTAGTGCAAGAGGGCCGTAGGAACTGCTAACATTATACCATGGTGTTAAAAGGGAGGCAAGGATAGCCCGAGTGATCACCAGCCTAAGCTCAGAGGTGAGGAAATTAATGGTATAAAACAGGCTGAGAGGCAGTGCAGGCTGGTCAAATGTAATGGTAAGGACACCTGAAAAGTGTATAAACATGCGGACTGATGCCCAGGAGATGGCTGGAGAGTTTAGAGTAAATGTAGCAGCCACTCAGCTATCTTTCCTGATAAGGCCATTTTTAAAACATTTACTTATTGGACATAAGGTGTTGCTGGCTGGACAAACATTCATTGCCCCTCCCTTGAGAAGGTAGTGGTGAGCTGCCTTCTGGATCTGCTGCACCTTTTGTTAATTGTTCAAGGAATATGGGCATCGCAGGCTATGTCAGCATTTATTGCCCAACCCTAATTACCCAAAGGGGTAAACTATATTGTTGAGAGCATTGAGCAATGTGTAGGTTAGACCAGGTAAGAACAGCAGATTTACTTCCCAAAAATTAATTAATGAACAATGACACCACCTACAAACTGGGGAACAACACCTCATATTCCACCTTCCAGCAACTTCTGTTTTTGTTGCAAGTGTGTGGTGTTCACTTATCACGGTCAGAAGTCACACATTACCAGGTTCTAAATGACAAGCTTTTGCCTGATGAAGGGGCAGCGCTAAGAAAGCTTGTGATTTGGAATAAAACTGTTGGCCTATAGCCTGGTGTCTTGTGACTTCTGACTTTGTCCACCCCAGTCCAACACCGACACCTCTACATCACTCACTTATCATCTATTCACTTGCATGGCACAAGGTAATGTAACTGTTGGATAACATTATTTTGACACCTTTGTGTGACAAGCAGGTACCAGGTGCCTTTGGGTTGAAGAAGGTACTTAGTATCAGCTTTTGGATTATTCAGCTGTTGTTTATCACAGGCCTCAGAGAGAGTAGCTGAATGTATTCCTCTGGAAAACTTGCAAGCAAAGATAGGGGTCTATGTGAAGGGCTAAAACTACACTCTCTGAAATGAAGAACTTCAAACAAAGACCTAGGTCCAATTGACTGGATACCAAATTGGGGACCTTCTATTGCTCTCCAGTTGACAACATAGTGATATCGTCTCCAAAATTTAAAACAAAATCTATTTGGAACTCACCTCATTGCAGTTTGGTGTCTTCTCCGTGGGATTTGGACTATTTTTGCCTATGTTTTCCACCCAAGATATGTTTGCAGAGATGTCTGTCCGATTTGTGAATGAATGTGTATGTGTTCGGATTTAGGGGGGATATAGTTTAAGTTTGCATAGTTTGAACTTTGCAATATGTTAAAGAATAAGTTCGCACATGAATCAACTTTTGTTGTTAAAGTGGTGAAACCTAGTGTGAGTCTGCTTTGTTCTAGATAGCACTCAGAGTCGGTTTTATTAACCAACTTAGCCATTCTGGTGATTCCACTGGACATTTACATATTCATGGTAGTTTGTGGAGTTCTAGGGCTTGATTATCAGCACATTGCTCCCATTAGGATCATGACAGCCTGTTGAATATGTTATCATTATGTTTGGAATTTTGAGTTTTTTTTTAAAATAAGGGACTGATGAATTTTGGTTAGTTGTGTGAAGTTTTATTTTGAAAAAGATCAGAAAGTCATTTGGAACAGGGACCTACATATGTCAATTCCATGAATGCATGTGACTGCAGTCAACTGTCTTGGAGAAACTCTGGGAGATAATGGATAAAATATTAATGTTGTTGAGTTTATGACAGAGTAAACACATTAAGACACATTAAGTTTAATTTTAACTTCAGAACAGAAGGTTCACTGTCTTAGTTCTGAAGAACCTGGATATTCAGTTCAGAGGAGAACAGTTTTTCTCAGAGCAGAAGAATACTGTGGTTTTCTTTTCAGTGGAGTTAGTTAAAGGAACCAGTCACTTCAGCAGAAGTGGTTTATTGTCGATAGAACTTCTAAGTCAGGAGAGTTTGTATAGACATCTTCAGGTTGCTGGAAATGAGAAAGTTGAGGTCAACAGAGTTGTGGAAAATTCATGCTATCAGACTCGGAAAGGAAAAAAAAGTCTCATCAGCTCCAGGGAAAGGAACTAACAAGAATCAGAAACATAATAATTTGAAAAGCTGAGAACAGATTGATATTTCTCTGGGATTGAGTCTCTGTAAATCGTTGCGTTGGGAGATAGGTCACAACTTTGTTTTAAAGCATGTGTTAAGATCTTTCTAACCATCCTCTATATCTACATAGCTTTGTCTTTTTCTTTCTTTTGTATAATAAACTTGTGTTCTGTCATTAAAGAGCAACTATAGCCATACACCAAGAGATTTCAGTGACTAACAAACACAGTAACCAACAGCAAACATAAAGAAAGGTGATCTATCAAGCCAGGTTTTTTCGGGAACTGGAGTTGTCCTATACTACCATTAGCTGGGAACATAATAACTGATATATGACTGACAGTTGTATTATTTGCTTAGGAAAAAGATCAATGAGAAAGCTTGCAGCAAAATGCATTAAATGCTAACAAATTTGCAGAGAAGCCCATAAGAAATTTGCTTAACCCACTTTTAGCAGCGTTTTAACTAAAGTTTTTAATCATTTAGGAAATTGGTTGCCTTGTCAGGTCAAATACCATTGGAAGTGGGTTAATTAAATGCACAGTGCTGTGCTGATTAGCACAAGAAAGGATTAGAGAATCTAAAATTAATTTGCTTCATTAATATATACATACACACATGGCTGCAGTAGCTCACATCTGGGGATATGCAGATAGATACAATCTGACAAACTGTACCAGTGATGGCACATTCCAGTTAAGCTGAACCCTGTAACATTCTGGGATTTCTGTATTCATTCAATTCAGGATTCTTGTGAGTGTCTGAATTCTCTTAATCCACGCTGCACCATCCAATCTATGAAATTCTCCACCTTAAACCTCTCAACTATGGATCAATCAACTCCATTAATCATCCTAAACAGCTCAATTAGTAAACTGTTTAATGTTCAATGCTCAAGGGAATACCGAAGCCTAGTCAACACGACCTGCCCTGTTTTAGCTCCAGTATCTTTTTTATGGATTTGAGCTGAGTCTGCTCCAAGTCTAACACATTCTCCAGAGGGTGCCGTGCCCAGCACAGAGCTCAATACTGCAGGGGGGTACAACCGGAGCTTTACGAAATTGGAATAGAGAGAGTTGGTTCAGTGTTTTATCTGAAAGTTCGGCTCTTTCATTAACACATTGTCATCTCAGTTTGGTTTAGCTTCCTGCATTGCTGGTGTGAACTTTGAACCTTCTGCCTTAGGGACGTGAACTGAACGAAGCTGACAAACTGTTGTTGTAGAATAGGCTGTTATGTTTAACTAAAATCAAAATATCTGAAATAAGATCGCCAGTGCGGGGAAACAGTCAGCAGCTCCAGCAGTATCTGAACACAGAGAGAAACAGCTCAATAACTTTTCATCAGAACTCACCTGAAAGAGATGCATGATAATAAAATGTGAGGCTGGATGAACACAGCAGGCCAAGCAGCATCTCAGGAGCACAAAAGCTGACGTTTCAGGCCTAGACCCTTCGTCAGAGAGGGGGATGGGGAAAGGGTTGTGGAATAAATAGGGAGAGAGGGGGAGGCGGACCGAAGATGGAGAGTAAAGAAGATAGGTGGAGAGGGTGTAGGTGGGGAGGTAGGGAGGGGGTAGGTCAGTCCAGGGAAGACGGACAGGTCAAGTAGGTGGGATGAGGTTAGTAGGTAGCTGGGGGTGCGGCTTGGTGTGGGAGGAAGGGATGGGTGAGAGGAAGAACCGGTTAGGGAGGCAGAGACAGGTTGGACTGGTTTTGGGATGCAGTGGGTGGGGGGGAAGAGCTGGGCTGGTTGTGTGGTGCAGCGGGGGGAGGGGACGAACTAGCTGGTTTAGGGATGCAGTAGGGGAAGGGGAGATTTTGAAACTGGTGAAGTCCACATTGATACCATATGGCTGCAGGGTTCCCAGGCGGAATATGAGTTGCTGTTCCTGCAACCTTCGGGTGGCATCATTGTGGCAGCCAGCCCAGCTCTTCCCCCCCACCCACTGCATCCCAAAACCAGTCCAACCTGTCTCTGCCTCCCTAACCGGTTCTTCCTCTCACCCATCCCTTCCTCCCACACCAAGCCGCACCCCCAGCTACCTACTAACCTCATCCCACCTCCTTGACCTGTCCGTCTTCCCTGGACTGACCTATCCCCTCCCTACCTCCCCACCTATACTCTCTCCACCTATCTTCTTTACTCTCCATCTTCGGTCCGCCTCCCCCTCTCTCCCTATTTATTCCAGAACCCTCTCCCAATCCCCCTCTCTGATGAAGGGTCTAGGCCCGAAACGTCAGCTTTTGTGCTCCTGAGATGCTGCTTGGCCTGCTGTGTTCATCCAGCCTCACATTTTATTATCTTGGAATTCTCCAGCATCTGCAGTTCCCATTATCTCTGAAAGAGATGCATGTATCGTTTGGAAGGATGTTTCAGGTCCTGGGTGGGGGGAGGTGATGGGGTGGGTGTGGCAAGTCCCAATGCTCTAGGCACCCTGGAGAATGAAAGGGGCAATTGGCCAGGAGGTGAAAGAGGGAGCAATATCTTCAAAATGCAGGAACAGAGCGGGGGTGGGGGAAGGCCGGTTACTGTGTTAGTTCATAACGCAGGAGAAATGGTGCTTGCATTAAACATATCTGGTGTGGTCAGATATAAGTGTGTGGTTAAAAACTAAAAGAACTGCAGATGCTGTAAATCTGGAACAAAAACAAAGTTACTGGAACAGCTCAGCAGGTCTGGCAGCATCTGTGGAGAGATAGAGACACAGAGTTAATATTTTGAGCCTAGTATGACTCTAATTGAGGTTAAGACCCAAGATGTTAACTTTGTCTCTCTCTCAACAGATGCTGCCAGACCTGCTGAGCTTTTCCAGCATTCTCTGTGTGTGATTCAGGTTTTCATACCACCATATTTTGCTTTTATGTCTTGGAAGAGGTAAGATATACCAAGGGCTGCCCAATGTTAAGATAGGGAACAGGCGATGGCTGAGTGCCATCATCACTGCAGCTATTAGCTCTTCGCCTCAGGTAATGTTCTGGGGAGCAAATTACTGCAGACGCTGGAATCTGCACTGAAAACAACAAATGCTGGAGATAACAGAGGGTGAAATGGCGTCCATGGAGAGACAGCAAGCTAATGTTTTGAGTCTAGATAACGCTTCATTGGAGCTGACTTGGAGCGTCGGGGGTGGGGGCATCATTTATGCCCAAAATTGGGGGGAGGGTGGGCGGTGTGATGGTGGTGGGTGTAGAGTGCTGGGGGAGAAAAAATGTTGGTAGTTCAGAGGAAGTGATCAGAACGTGCGAATGGCAGAATAATGGTGCGTCTAACTGCCAGACTGGAGAAACAGACACTCTCCCTGGGGTGTGGGGAGGACAGCGAGGACATGGTGACAGAGAATGTACCAAGTGAAGCTAAAAGAAAGGGAAGAAATAGGTTCATAATTTGGAGGTGCTACACTCAATATTTAGTCGTGAAGGCTGGAAAGTTCCAAGTCTGAAGATGAGATGTTGTCCCTTTTGTGCTCCTGAGATGCTGCTTGGCCTGCTGTGTTCATCCAGCTCCACACCTTGTTATCTCGGATTCTCCAGCATCTGCAGTTCCTACTATCTCTGTTGTCCCTCCAGTGTGTGCTGTGATTTGTTGGAACACTGCAGCATGCCAACGACTGACAAATGGGCATGTGAGCAGGTAACTGTGTTACAATGAGCAGCTACGGGAAGGTCAGGGCCATGCTTGTGCATGGATTGGAGGGGTTCCGCAAAGTGGTCACCTGGTTTGTGTTTGGTTTCTCCAATGTGCAATAGGCCACATTGGGTGCGCGAATACAATGCACAAGATTGGAGGGGGTACATTGGAAATGCTGCTTCACCTGGAAACACTGTTTAGGCCCTTGGATGGTGAGCAGGGAGGGCGTGAAGGAGTGGCACTGCACCATCTGTCATTACACAGGAAGGTGCCAGTGGTAGGGGTGGGGTGGAGTGGGGTGGTGTTTGTAGTCGAGGAAAGGGCTAGGGTTTCCCGGAGTACAATCCCTGGGAAATGCAGGTGGGGGAGAGTGAGGGGAAGATGTGTTTGGTGGTGGCGATCTGCTGGAATTGTCTGAAATGGCAGTTAATGATCTTACCCTCCTCCGTGTTCCACCCCTCATTCCCCCCACAACAAGTCCATATTTTTACTGAACTGAAACTTCACTGTCTCTCCTGGCTGGGTTTCAGCCCATTTCCGCAGAACATTAGCCTGGCTTTCTGGGTAATTGCCTACTTTCCTAGTTTTAGGAGGAAGGTGGAAAGGCTTTTGGTGTTGATGTTTGGGAAGTGGGTCAAGAAGCCTGTGAATGTGAGGGTTAGGGAATTGGTGAGAGGGGTTGAGAGGAAGATCTATCTATGGTAGTCACAGACACATACAGCAAAAAAAAACTAGACCCTTTGATCCAACCAGTCCATGCCAACCATATTCCCAAACTCCTCACATCCCATCACACCCCATTCCCACAACAAAAACAAAAACAGAATCCCCCTTGTCCTCACGTATCACCCCACTAACCTCCAGATTCAATGTTTCATTCTCCGGCACTTCTGCCACCTACAATCTGACCCCACAACCAAAGATACATCCCCACCCTAACCATATCTGCCTCCCGTAGGGACCGCTCTCTCCGTGACTTCCTCATCCGCTCCACACTCCCCACTAGCTCCACCTCCCTGACACCATTCCCTGCAATTGCAGGAGGTGCTACACCTACCCCTACACCTTCCCCCTTCATCCCCATCCAAAGAACCAAAAAAACCTTTCAGATCAGACAGAGGTTCACCTAAACATCTGCCAATGTGGTCTACGGCATCCGCTGCTCCCGATGTGGCCTCCTCTACAACGGTGAGACCAAGCGGAGGCTTGGAGGCTGCTTTGCAGAGCACCTCCGCTCGGCTCGTGACAAACGACAACACCTCTCACTCACGTACCATTTCAACTCCCCCTCCCACTCCCTGGGTGACCTGTCCATTCTGGGCCTTCTCCAGTGTCACAATGACACCACCCGCAAACGTGATGAGCAGCACCTCATATTCTGCCTTGGGAGCCCACAGCCCACTGGTCTCAATGCAGACTTTACTAGTTTCAAAATCCCCCCAGCCCCGGCCTCATCCCATGACCAACACTCCTGCTCAACTCCGCCTCCTTGACCTGAAAAAACCTGTCCATCATCTCTCCCACCTATCTGCTCCTCCCACCTCACTGACCAATCCCCACCACTGCCTACCTGCACTCACCTATAATCATCCCATCTACTTTCCCCAGCCTCACCCCTCCTCTCTCTATTTCTTTCTGAGCTCCCTTCCCCCTCCCCGTTTCTGTAGAACGGTCCAGACTGGAAACATCAGCTTTCCTGCTCCTCTAATGCTGCCTACCCTGCTGTGTTCCTCCAGCTCCACACTGTGTTATCTCTGGCTCCAGCATTGGCAGTTCCTACTATCTCTTCCCAAACTAAACTAGTTCTTCCTGCCTGCACTTGGCCCATATCCCTCCAAACATTTCTTGTTCATGAACTTATCCAAATATCTTTCAAATATCGTAACTGTACCTGCATCCACCAATTTCCCTGTAAGTTCAATCCACACACGAGCCACTCCCTGTGGAAAAAGTTGTCCTTTGTATCCGTTTTAAATCTTTCTCTACTCTCCTTAAAAATATGCTCCCTAGTTTTGAAGCCTTGCAGGGAAAAGACCCCACTCATTCACCTGTCCCTATACCCTTCATGATTTTATAAACCTCACTAAGGTCACCCCACAACGTTCTACATTCTAATGAAAAAGGTCCCAGCTTCTCCAGCCTCTTCTCATAACTCAAACCCTACATTTCCAGCAATATCCTTTCTGAACCCTTTCCAATTTAATAATATCCTTCATATAGCAGAGCAACCGAAACTGCACATAACAGTGCAGAAGAAGCACTCACCAACATATTGTACAACCTCAACATGATATCCCAACTCCCATACTCGAAGGTCCTAGCAATGAAGGCAAGCGTGCTAACTGTCGTCATAATCAGTTCTGCCTCGAATCAGTGAATCTAAGGAAGGATGTAAAAAGGAATTGCATGGAGAGTTGGAGAGTATGGAGTTGGAAATCACGGATGGAAGATCTCGAGAGAAGATGCCATCAGTAAGTTGACGTTTGGTGATGAAGTTCATGATCCTGCTGGAACAAGAGCTGACAGGTTGGAGAAAAAGGCTCCACAAAGCAGGGGCCTGGGCTGTAAAAACAACCAATAATACCTTTGTTCTCAGCAGGTTTCATAGCAGCCTCCCTTTTGGACCTGCAAGAACCAGAGTGCTGTAAAATCACTGAACCACCAAGTCTTCCATTGCAGAAAGACAGCATTTGGCCAATGAGCCCTACTAGTAAGTTAAATGTGCACCATTAGCTAGAGACAATCTCCTGTCCTCTCGCTGTACCTTTGCACATTGCTTGGAATAAAATAATAAATCAAGTTGGTGTGTAATGCACTACCCGCAAGTATGGTCGAGGCAGGTTCAGTTGTGCCAATCAAGAGGGCACTGGATGATTATTTGGATAGAGATAACGTGCAGGTAACAGAAACAGTATTGATACGATGGGCCAAATGGCCTCCTTCTGAAACATAACAACGCTATAATTCTGTGAATGTCTCAACTGAACCTGCTCATACCAGACGTCCAGGCAGTGAACTCCAAACCTAACAACTTGGTGAGGGGAAAGGTGTCTTCCTCAGTCCACCCTTGCTGCTTTTGTAGATCATTGTAAATCTATACCCTCTTGTTCTTGAGATAATAGGAACAGCAGATGCTGGAGAATCTGAGATAACAAGGTCTAGAGCTGGATGACCACAGCAGGCCAAGCAACATCAGAGGAGCAGGAAAACTGACATTTCGGGCCTAAACCCCCTCATGTTCTTATTCCTTCCATTGCCCTCTAGTGAAACTGGGATGGCTGACAGTGTTAGGGTTAGCGTTAACTCTAACCCTAACCCTAACCCTAACCCTAACCCTAACCCTAACCCTTCACCCATTGTAACAAGATCCAGAGAGAAGATTAAGAGGCCAGGGAGGTGAAGATAAAGATGAAATGAGATTTCTGAAGGTAGCAAAGTGAGAGCAAGTAGACCTGGTTAGCGGGATGGGCAGGAGCTAAAGGCCATCTGATAAAAAAGTCATTAATCTGAAACGTTAAGTCCGTTTCTCCTCCAGAGACACAGACAGTTTCTATTTTACTCTGTGTCTCTGCAACATCCACATTGCCCTAAGGTGCACATCCCGCAAATGATCATCGGAAATAATTTCAGGGTGTAAACATCGATCATTGACATGGTCCAACCACATCAGCAATAAACACGAAATAGGTCAGTAAAGGACAGAAAAACATCAACAAAGCAGGGAGGCTCAGTTTTAAAGGGACAGAACTGACATAAACTGATACAGAACTTTAGTTAGACCGTATTTAAAGAGTATTGTGACTAGTCTTGGTATCCATTTATGAAACTACATTATAATAAATTTATAATTATAATGAATCCATTTATAAAGGAGAAGGCACATAAAAGGTCCATTAGAATGATACTAGAACTGAGAGATAATAATTACCGTGAATCACTGAACGAGCTGGAGCTGTTTACGAAAAACTAAGGGGTGGACTGATAGAGATTATCAAAATTACTTTCAGTAGGGTAGACATAGAAAAGATGTTTTCACTGATGGTGAGCTCACAACAGGGGAATGGGAATAGAAGATATTCACGAACATTCCACGAAGAAATTCAGAAGACACTTTGCTAATTGAGAAGTGAGACCCTTGGATTCGCTAGTTCTTGGAGTTGAGAGTAGGCTAAATACATCTAAAGGACATCGAAATGAGCGCTTGATGGAGACAGAGTTGGAAGGATGTGTGGATTTTGGTGATGTGAAGTCATGTGACAATCATTGAAAGCATGGACCAGTTGGGCCAAATGGTTACTTTCTGAGGACAGGATCAGCTTCATTTGTGGCGCCCATGCTGCCTGTCTCAGAAGTCATTCCCCACTCACATAGGCTGCCAAGCATCATGCTGTCAACCTCGCAAGGTCTTGCTGGCCAACTCTGTGCTCAGCAACACTGAGTTTTTGACTCCACGGCTTAATTTGTGGAGAGCCAGGGCTGTCGAAAAATCAGGGATCCCCTCTCCTCCCACCACGCCCGCGCCCCCCCCCCCCCCCACCCCCAATCACCTAAAGAAATACACTGGTGCAGACGTTTCTGAGAAGGTGACAGATTTAGCTTTGGGCTTCACTCCTGATGATCTGTCCAGCTTCACACTCCAGAGGTAACAGCAAGTCAATGGAGCTATTGGCCAGCAGCTGGGAGACTCACTCATAAGGAATGGCTAATTGACCAGGAGGCTGAGTGCAAGTGGATCTCAATGGGGCCCCACATCTCAGGAAAACCTCAGCACCTTTCAGATAGCACTGGGAGATTACTGGAAGAGACTAACTAAGAGCTTTTTTTGTGTCAATGAGGAAAGGGCTGGATTTGATGCTAATTTTGCTGTGGGTGGCGGCTGGTACACAACGCAAAATGTAGTTTCAGAGATGGAACTTACTCGAACATAATAACTTGACAGAGGTGTACTCTCGGCCACAGTCCTTCCGGTACTGACAGTGTAACCAGTTCAGGAGACACAAGCCATTCCCACATTGTAGCTCTTCCTTCTTACATGGCAGGATGCTTTGTTCCGCTGATTAAATTAAAGGAGGCGGAAATTAATGCACAGGAAAAGTAGTCAAATTCAGTTCCTGATCAATACATCCTGATAGAAGTGCAGACATTCCTGTTTGGTTGCAATGTACAGAACTCCAATAGATGCAGCTATTCCTACTCATTCCCTTTGTACAGAATTCCACAAGCAAATACATTGCCACTGAGGGACCCGGGAGCTTAATGCTATCAGAGCTAACAAGGTATAGATCTGGATGAACACAGCAGGCCAAGCAGCATCAGAGGAGCAGGCAGGTTGACGTTTCAGGCCTAAACCCTTCTTCAGAAATAGTACCATTGTTGGCTTATTGAGCAAGGCTAACGTGCTGGGGATATGGGTTCAAATCCTACCCTGGCAGCTACAGGAAATTTAAATTACATAAATCAATGCAGAATTGAAAAAAAATTATCTTAGCAATGGTAACCATGAAGCTATTATTAATTATTGAGACAAATAGGGTTTTTAAGTTAATGTTTATTCGGCAATCTGCCCTCTTGACCTATATAAGAGTCCATCTTGCATTAATATGGCAGAATCTTAACTACAGTAAACTTTCTTTTAACTGTCACTCTTCATAAACCAGCAAAAAATTACATCCCTCAAATATGAGAAGTTTACTGAGTTATCTGGATCTCCATTAAGTCAGTTGACGGTGTAAATGAGAAGGCTGTCTGCCAGTAAGTTTTATTTAAGGCAAAGTTGCATTATTATTTGATTGATTTATGTTGTAAATAAGTTATAAAAGTGATGTGTATATGCCCTGCATTACATTTCTATTAATTAGTGTGAGTTTTTTCTTTGATCATGAGGATCTCCTGATCAACTGGAATATTTGATCGACTGACGCACTCCTGGTCCCATAGGTGCCAGATAATAAATGTTTGTTCGTAGTACCTGAAACAGCTACATAGCTCAAGCACAATTAGAGTAGGTAATAAATGAGAAAATTCATCCCCATTGTATGCCAAATCCCAAAGCACTATGTGTATTCCCATTGTGTAGAATTATTGATTGAAACTAGCCTCAAGTTTTCTGAAGTTCATCTCACTATCAAGGCTGACTTTCAGACAACACTATGTGTTTGGAATATGGTCACTGATGTCTAAAATATCATACTGTAGCGCAGAACTTGAGAATTGCTGAAAACACATAACTCAATGAAGCTTTGTACCTTGCATTCATCAGTTTAATTCACAAAAAATAGCAATGTAAAAGGAAAAGAATATTTTGCACTATATGAGAAGAGAGTGCTGATTGGTTATCATATGGCTTCTGATGGTCAATAGAATTGCCAGGGAGAATGTGCCAGGTTGTTGCCAAGCTTTGTTTAAATTTTAACTTGACACTAATTCATCAACGCATTACCCTGAGGGATGATCCAGAGAATGGATGTCACCTGTCTCATGAAGTTGAGACAGATTTCAGTCTGTAAGGATGGGGCTCTGTGCATTAATACATGCAGATTCCAGAATGCACAAAGCACCGCACTGTGAGCTGAATGACAATCCCAAACTGGCTGTCAGCACAATGCTTTGCATTTGGGATTACTTAGTGAATGTTGTTCAATTGTTCTATTGCATCTAATGTTGGGGACTGTTGCGAGTTTTGCAAGTGTGTGATGGTTGGGTACAGCTAGGACCTTGCTTGTTGCAAATACTCAAAGGGACAAGTGGTTTAATATAAGCAGTCTTTGGGACCTATAGCCTACTTGCCTGGCATCACACTGGCACTGAAATTCATATAGCATATTACTCAGTTGTCTGCCAGGCAGACCATCTTTTGGTTTGACAGCAGCACCCTGTCAGCAATGAACACCATTCCATGTTGTTAGTGCTCAGTAGCAGCACGTATCAACTACCATCACCATTTGGTCAACATTTGAGGTACTTTACCCTTCCAAGGTAATTTCAGGTAGACTGGGGACTACTAGGAATTTTGTGCTGAGAAATGGTCTGATCAGGGCAAAGTCACAGGATGACTTTGATGCTCTTTATTTCAGTATTAAACTTGTGGGGTGACCAATTCTATCCGCCCAATTTACAATCATGCTGAAAAGAATCAAAGTGTGAACTGACCCGTGAATGAAGGCTTGCAGTAAATAATGACAGAGAAACTTCTGGCTGATTCTCAAGTAGGACACTGAGGAGGCTGAGTTCATTCGCCTGCTCCATTTGACAGGTGAATCTGAATGCGGGTTGGTGCCCACTAAAACAAGTGAGGAAATTCTCACGAGCAACCTGGGAATTCAAACACGGCAAACATACCAGCTACATGTGGGAAATGTGTAAGGGGTAGGAGGTTAAGTGTCGTCCATCAAGATGGGTTTCTCATGAACCCAGCACAGGCACATTGTGAGAGATGGCAGTAGTGGGGATCAGCTGGCTACGCAATCTATTTGGGTATCTATGGGGTCATCAAAACTGAACACGACTGAGTTGCTGAGTTCATCAGTTCAGTGGTGGCAAATCTACAGCAACATGATGCAGTGCTACAGTGTAACAATCTATGGTGTCCTCAAATGGTACATTGGTAAATACATACAAACTAGGAACAGGAGTAGGCCATTCAGCCCCTCGAGCCTGCTCCATCATTCAATACGATCATGACTCATCTCATCACGGCCTCAATTCCACTTCCCTGCTCAGTCTCTATTATCTTTCAATCTGTTCCGACTTAAAAATGTGTCACTCTCTTCCTTAACTTTATTCAGTGTCCCAACATCCACCACACTCTGGAAAAGGAAATTCCACTCATGTGTGACCCTTTGAGAGAAGTAATTCCTGCTCTTCTCTGTTTTAAATTTGCTCCCCTTTATCCAAGAACTCTGACCTGTCAATCTAGATTGCCTCACATGAGGAAACATCCTCTTTACGTCAACTTTACAAAGCCCCTTTAGGATCTTATATACATTCATTAGATGTCTTCTTGTTCTTCTAAACTCAAACAGTTATAGGCCTAAATTGCTCAAATATCTTCTCATTTCATTTCATGGAATTAAGCAAGTGAACCTAGACCAGCAATGCTAAAGGTGGGGAGCACAAAACATTGCCTTGATGTTGATATGCAAGATCCATTGATCTTTGCAATGCTGAAGGAATCCTTCACTTCGTACATGGAAAACTTGCCCAAAGCTGGTTGCAGCAATTCACGCAACCATGTGGTCAGTGTGCACTGGGCAGAGCTGGACAGGGATACCATCGGGTATTGTGTATCTTGGGCAGCCTGTAGATTCGCAGACTCCAGGCTGTCAATGAGTCCAGGAACAGTGGGAGCAGTCAACATTTACCACATCATTGGTCAACTCGCAGACGAAGGCATTAAGCAATGACAAACCCCTCAGCTGTGCCACCGAGTATTATTCGCTACACCCTGGCTGCTTACTCTAGGTGTGTGTGTGTGAATTTTGCTGCATTCATCATCCTTCCTTCCATTGTTTGGTGATCAGCAAGACTGTATCTACTCATGTGATTTATCTTTCATTACCTTTTATCTCTGACCATATGGATTCTATTTTTGTCTTGCTGATAACTGCATCCTTTTTCAACCCACAATTATTATCGCATTTCTGAAGAAGGACTGTTTCTCCACTTCCCTTTTTCCTTCTGTCTCTTTGATATCGGTTATGCTACAATGTTTTATTCCCAGCCCCGACTTTCATGCCACAGTGCCTCAGTAAACCCCGTTACATCTGGTTCCACTCCACAAATAAAGTGCTGGAGGAACTCAGCAGGGAGCAGAGCTGAATTTATAAGCTCGATGTTAGCTATCCCTGTTGGGTGTTTTTCCTGTGGGGGAAAGCATGTAAAATATATCAGGCACTTAATTCACCCTCTCCGAACCCACTGCAGGTTGCTCTCTCATTCGAGAGAGGGATCTGCTGGGTGGATTAACCTGAGGGTCACCATGCCCCAGGCAAGGGGAGAGGTTGAGAAGGAGCAGTGTGGAACTTGAACCCATCGGTATCAATCTGCGTCAGGAACCAGCCATTCAACCAACTGAGCTAACCAACACCCACCTGCCTAATGCTAGAAGATTGGGTGGGAGTCAAATATCAGTAACCATTCATTATATATGAACAAATATTGAATGCCCAATTGAGTTTGTTTAAAAGCTTGGACTCAGCCCAATATTACCATGCCCTTGCTATGATAGGGATAATAAGGACAGGAGATGGAAGCCCTCCCTTTCTTTCGCAAGTTTTTAAAAGTGTAAGGACGAAAGGGCTAGGGTTAAGGTCAGAACTATCCTTGAAGATGCTCATTGCACACTATGGACATCCCTCAAGAAAATAGCAAACTTCTTTAATTGCATGGACTTTAAAACCCTACCTGTATAATTCCTACCCCACTATTCCTAAGGTTGCCAGACTGCATCTACTGGACCACTCTGTATCCATTGCAGGCAACCACCTAGAATCCGATATCCATTTCAAGCCCACTGACTCCCACAGCTACCTAGAATGCACTTCCTCCTACCCACCTTCCTGCAAAAATTCCATCCCCTATTCCCAATTCCTTTACTTCCGCCGCATATGCTCCCAGGATCAGGCATTCCACTCCCGTACATCCCAGATGTCCTCGTTCTTCAAGGACTGCAACATCCCCCCGACAGTGGCCAAGAACGACCTTGACTGTGTCTTCCGCATTTCCCACACCTCATCCCTCAAACCCCATCCCCGCAATAACAAAAAAGAGGATACCCTAGTCCTCACGTACCACCCCGCCAACCTCCGGATACAACGCATCATCCTCCGACACTTCTGTCATCTGCAATCCGACACCACCGCCAAGACATTTTCCCTCCCCACCCTTGTCTGCTTTCCAGAGGGACCACTCTCTCCATGACTCCCTTGTCCACTCCACACTCCCTTCCAGCCCCACCACACCTGGCACTTTTCCCTGCAACCACAGGAAGTGCTCCACCTGTCCCCACACCTCCTCCCTGACCCCCAACCCAGGCCCCAAGAAGACATTCCTCATCAAGCAGATGTTCACCTGCACATCTGCCAATGTGGTAAACTGTATCCACTGTACCCGTTGTGGCCTCCTCTACATTGGGGAAACCAAGCGGAGGCTTGGGGACCTCTTTGCAGAACACCTACACTTGGTTTGCAATGAACAACTGCACCTCCCAGTCGCGAACCATTTCAACTCCCCCTCCCATTCTTTAGATGACATGTCCATCATGGGCCTCCTGCAGTGCCACAATGATGTCGCCTGAAGGTTGCAGGAACAGTAACTCATATTCCGCCTGGGAACCCTGCAGCCCAATGGTATCAATGTGGACTTCACCAGTTTCAAAATCTCCCCTTCCCCAACTGCATCCCAAAACTAGGCCAGCTCGTGCCCGCCTCCCTAACCTGTTCTTCCTCTCACCTATCCTCTCCTCCCACCTCAAGCCGCACCTCCTATTCCTACCTAGTAACCTCATTCTGCCTCCCTGACCTGTCCGTCCTCCCTGGACTGACCTATTCCCCTCTCTACCTCCCCACCTACACTCAGCTCTGCAGGCTCCATCCCCGTCCCTTTAACTTGTCTGTCTCCTTTCCACCTATCTTCTCCTCTATTCGCCTTCTATCCGCCTCCCCCCCTCTCTCTATTTATTTCAGAACCCTCTCCCCCTCCCCCTTTTCTGATGAAGGGTCTCGGTCCGAAACATCAGCTTTTGTGCTCCTGAGATGCTGCTTGGCCTGCTGTATTCATCCAGCTTCACACTTGTTGCCTCTACCCAATTTCTTTTGCGTGTTTGGGTCTGGAATTTGTATTGGGAATGGTTGCAGTACCAGTATCCGCCACTCTGGAGGTCTGGCACTGCTGGGACAGCTGGAGCTGCTTGTCCTCCTCGGAGGGTGGGCTTTCCTGTTCCTGAGGGTCAAATGTCTAACTCTGCATTAGTCTAACTGGCCAAAGCATGTTCTGGCTGCTCAGGGCAGGCTTCTCTGGGCTGGTTGGCTGCTTGGCCACCAATTTTCCTTTGGTGTTGGGCCAAACGATGTACCCAATGCTGGCTCCTGTAAATTTCCACCCAGTGTTTGAAATTCGAGATAACTGTGCATCAGAACTCAGCAAATAAACATCTCCAACAAAATCAGAGATTGCTGGAAAAACTCAGGAGGTCTGGCACCAATGAAGTTCTGAAGGAGGGTCACTGGACCTGAAACATTAATTCTGCTTTCTCTCCACAGATGCGACCAGACTTGCTGAGATTTTCCAGCAATCTCTGATTTTGTTAGACATGCTTGTTTGCTGAGTTCTGACGCACAGTCATCTCCAATTTCAGATTTTCTAGCAATTTTTGATTTGCAGCCTCCGCAGCTTTTTGGGTTTTGTTTTAGTTCGTGAAATAAACACCTCCAGTTCCCCAATTTTAATTTTGACTCCTATTTAATTGGCTTTCTTCTCACTTTATGCATCTTTTAAATGTCTCTTCTACAACTGTGTCCCTGTGCTATCAATACCCTCCCTTACTTTAACCTTTCCTAAGTTGTCCTGCCCTGTCATGTTTATACTTTGATTGCTTACATTTCTTGTAGACCACTTCTCTCATTTTGCTAGTTTTAAGCCTTTGTCCCCTCCCTCTTCATCCTTTTCAGTTGGACATGGATCCCATCTGGTTCAGGTGGAGCCCATCCCATTGGTAAAGCTCTTGCCTGCTGCAGTACCCCATGAAAATGAACTCTCTCTTTCCTAAATTAGCTCTTTAGCTATGGGTCAAGTTTCCTGACCTGCTTTCCCCGTGCCAGTTTACTTTTTAATTCTGGGGCCTGACTTCTGATAGTCTTTCAGTTGGAGCTCCTCTCTGCTGTTGCCCATGTCATTTGCGCCAATGCGGACTGAGACAACTGAATGTAACTTCAACATTTCTCACCAGCCATCCTAAGATATCCTGCACCTTGGGGCACAGTCGGCTATACCCTTCAAGATGCTTGTTTTCAGCTGCAGAGCTGTTACCATCGATCTTCTCTAAAGCCTCAGTTACTGGTGCATTTCCATTCTGCTCTTAGCCCACTGAGAAGCCTCTGGGCTACAGCGGGATAGTACGGATGCATTCCATGGGAACTTAGTATAAGTGGGACAAAGGAATAGTAGGACATCTTGATAGGCTTAGAGAAGTGGTGTGGGAGGAGGCTTCTATAGAAAATAAGGAGGACTGCAGATCGATCGAACTAGGTAGACTGTTTTCAGAGTTGTTAATACTTTGAAAGTTCTTTCTATCGTGTTCGATTGCTCTGTATTTGATGATGTGAGTGTGTTTACTGTTTATGCTCACTGTGCTGGATTTCAGGCGGTCCACAACTGCTCATGGAAGAGTACCTCCAAGTGTCCCAGAATTATGGAGGACCCAGGATAAGAGTAAGGTGAGGGGCACATTGGTGGCGGTGGTTGGGAGTCATAGGATGAGAGGTCAGGTGGTTCAGAAGTGAGAGCAATATTAGAGAAATTGGGCTTACTCTCCTTGAAGCAGAGAAGATTAAAAGGTGACCTCATTGACATTTTGGGAATTATGAACAATTTTGACAAGGGAGAGAAGAATATTCTGTTCCCAATAGTTGGTATGTCAATATCTAGGGGGTCACAGTTTCAAGACTATCAGCAACACAGCTAGGAGTGAGGTGAGAAGATTCATAAGATCCTTGCAATGGAGATAGAAGCCATTCAGCCCACTGAGTCAGCACAGACCCTCCCCTCCCCATAAACCAGCATTAACTATGGCTAATCCCCCTAAGCCTGGACACTATGGGCAATTTAGCAAGGCCAATCCACCAAACCTACACATCTTTGGACTGTGGGAGGAAACCCACACAGAAAGACACCCAAAGGTGGAATTGAACCCTGTTCCTTAGTGCTACGATACAGTCGGGCTAACCACTGAGCCACCCCCATCTTTACTCAGAGCATTGTTAGGTATTGGAATAATGATGGAGACAGATTCCATTAGAAGTTTCAAAAGCGAGCTGGATTTTTTTTTGAAAATGAAGAAGTTAGAGGGTTATGGAGATAGGGCTGGAGATTGAGATTAGTTAGGTAGCTCTTTCAGGAGCCAGTACAGACATGATGGGTTGAATGGCCTCTTTCTGTACCGTAAAATTCTATTATATACTATTTTTCAACATGTGGGGGGATCTTGAGGCCCTGAAAGGTATTTCAGGGAGACAAATTTGCTTTTAAATTTCTGCTTCATCCTAGTGATTCATTAAAGGTCCTGGTGGAATTTTTATCGAATGGCAAACAATGCAATTTTGCAGTTTGCCACAACTTTAGAAGGCATGGCTTGAAGAGCAGAACCTGATTTGCTGCTCTGGTTCTCTGGTTTAATCAGAGTGATAAATAATTGGAGGTAATTTCTATCTGAGGAACTGCATCAGGCAAATGGGATTAGTTTAGAATGACCTCCTGGTCAGTGCAGACACAATGGTCTGAAGGGCCTATTCCTGTGCTCCACTGTTCTGTTCCTTTTTATCCACCTCACTGCTAGAATTGTAGCATTTGACAGTGCTGAGGGTGACCATTCAGTCCACTGTGCCTATTCTAGCTCTCTGTAAGATCTATCCACATGATAATTGATAGGATTTGTTTGTCAGACAGGGACGAAAATGGTTTTCATTGTTTGCCGGTGGTAGACAAGTCCAGAATAAAACAAAACATTGTGTTAAGTTAGTGCTGGCCTCTTCCACACAAAGGAACTGTCTCCCCTCAAATGGTGTTGAAGTTGGGGGTCAATTGAAAAGTTCAAGACTAAGATTAATGGGAACTTTACGAGATATGGAATCAAGACATGTGAAAGAGGATTGAAGATGTCCATCATCAAACAGATCAGCAGAACAGACTTAAAGTGCTGAATGGCCTCATTCTGTTCCACTGATTTTTAGCTACCAATTTCTACCTGTCTCTTCCAAGTAGTGACTTCTGAGGTGTGGATAGTTCTGCATGTAGCATACTCTACATCTATTTTTTTCACATACAAGCTAAGGAACTGAACATTGGCAGGCTATTTGACCGTGGGGAACCTCACAGTCGAGATTGTGATGAACAGCTGTATGCTCTTTCCAGGAGTTATCAGGAGACTGTGATCAGGAGTGGGAACAGCTTGTCCTCTATTTTACCAGCAAACTGCTATATGGCCAGTTGTTGTAAAACCACTTGCCAAAACCTGGAAATGAAATTGATCAGCAGTTACCAGAAAGCAAAAATCAATTAGAAAATCAATCAGTTGTTTTATGGGCCCATCCAGTAGAGATTTGACTGTTTTCTTGCAGGGGATGTGAATGTTCGTCCCAGGTTTATTGACTTATAAAGAAAGAGTGTGCATTTATATAAGGTTGTTCGTGACCTCAGGATGACTCAGAGCGGCTCTCCAGGGAGATCATAGCACAGTCTGAATGTCACTGGCCTCAGAACTCCAGCAGCCCAGCCTAGAGCTTAAGGGCAAAGAAATCCCACTGCGAAAGCTGCAAGAAATTGAATTCAATTAACCATCAGTTGAAAGTCAGCCTCAATAATGGTAACCATGCCCAGGTTAGGTGGATTGGCCATGCTAAATTGCCCACAGAGTCCAAGTATGTGCAGACTAAGTGGGTCAGCCTTGGGAAATCCAGGGTTACAGGGATAGGGTAGGGGAATGGGGTGGGTGGGTGCTGTTTGAAGGGTTGGTGTGACTCAATGGGCCGAATGGCATGCTTCCACACTATAGGGAATCTACGATTCTTCTATGATTCTATGAAATGACCATTGATTGTCATTAAAAAAACCCTTTTTCACGAATGTCCTTTAGGGAACTCTGCCATCGTTCAAGTGACTCCAGACTCATGACGAAGTGGTCAGCTGAAATGGCCCCGTGTGGTGCTCCGTAAAGGTGTACCAAATTCTGGTTTTAAAATCATACAATTGGTACACTGCAGAAAGAGGCCATTTGGCTATCCAACCCTCTGAGCAACAGCCCTTTCAGATCCACACCCCGACTCGATCCCCCATCAGCCTGCATCTACCTTGGCTAATATACCCAGCCTGCACATCCCTGGACACTACGGGGCAATTTAGCACTGCCAATCCACCCGACCTGCTCATCTTTGGATTTTCTCCAATCTCTCACACACACACACACACACACACACACACACACACACACACACACACACACACACACACGCAGCCCCCCACAAGAAAGAATACAAAAATAAATTGATGCACACTTTTGGCCCTGTTGTAATGTAGGTAAGTTCCCAGAAGTAGCAATGTGAATCATATACAGTGTGGTTTTAGTAAAGTTGGTCCAGGGATAGGTATAGGAGAGATAATGGGAACTGCAGATGCTGGAGAATCCAAGACAACAAAATGTGAGGCTGGATGAACACAGCAGACCAAGCAGCATCTCAGGAGCACAAAGGCTGACGTTTCGGGCCTAGACCCTTCATCAGAGAGGGCCTCTCTGATGAAGGGTCGAGGCCCGAAACGTCAGCTTTTGTGCTCCTGAGATGCTGCTTGGCCTGCTGTGTTCATCCAGCCTCACATTTTGTTGTCCAGGGATAGGTATAGTCTAGAATGCCAGGATAACTGCTCTGCTTCTCCTCAAAGTAGAGATTTTTCAAAGGAGAGAGCAGGCAGGGCTTCCGTTTAATGAAAGACAGTATCACTGACAGCACAGCACTCAGTCAGTACTGCACTGGGCCTTTGGGTCTCTGTGTGTGTGTGTGCGCGTGCGTGCGTGCGCGTGTGTGTTAGATAGTGTGTATGTGTGTGTGATGGTGTGTGTGTGTATGTGTGTGTGTCTGTGTGAGTGTGTGTGTGTGAGTGTGTGTCTGTGTGTCTGTCTGTGTGTATGTCTGTCTGTCTGTGTGTGCGTGTGTGTGCACACATCTGCGTGTTTAAACCACACACACACACACACACGCGCACACACGCGCGCACACACACACACACACACACGCACGCACACGCACACACACGCACACGCACGCACACGCACACACACGCACACACACCATTCTTCAGAATTGAGAACAGGGCTAAACATAATTTTTTTTTAGATGCTGTTTTCCAGATTTTCACAAGGTTCTGATTTTTGGTAGCACTTTCTGGATTTTGGAGGTTCCTTTTGGGTTCTCACTAACTTGTTGATCAGGTGATGCAGTCATGTGGTGACACTACTTCCACTATTTGAGTTGACATTTGGGACATTTCACAGAAACAGAATTGAACAACATCCACAACTTTTAGCAGAAGTGAGTAAACTTAAAGCCGCAAAGAAAACATTAATTTGTTGGATTCCACAAAATTTAGATTGACACAAAAGATTAACACACAGGCGTTAATAAGGAAACTTTTTTTTAAAATACAACATTTCTGCATACAAACTGTCATCACCCAAAATCTACCTTCCACAGGCTGGTGAGGTCACAACTGATGTGGTACTAGAAGATTTTAACCAGGTAGTTACTAGCATTGTTATTGCATCTCAAGACTCAATCTCAAGATCTCAGTTTTAAATTTAACAATTAACAGCATTCATTAGAATAACATCCACTATATTTCCTGCCAGCTCCTGAATATATGCAGCTTTGAGCTAGAGTTCCACATGCCTTTCCAGGATTTCATTATCTCCATCATTTCAGGTTTTCCTGGTTGAGCATTCCTTTGTTGACACATTGAAAACTGTTCTCTCTATGTGATACCCTCATTGTACAATCCCTTGCAGCTTCTCTCACATTCTGATTCTCTCTTGCAGCCTCAACTCCATCTCCTTGAGCATCCTCCCCTATATACCTGGCTGTCGGCCAATAGAGCTCGCATCTGAAAATATGATGTGGAAATGTCAGTGTCGGATAAAGGTGGACAAAGTCAGAAGCCTCAAAACTCTAAATTATAGTCCAACAGATTTGTTTGAAATCATAAGCTTTTGGAACTTCTTCGTCAAGTGAAGTAGAGAGAAGCACACAGGCAACAAAGGAGCAGTTCTCTGAAAACTTGTCTTTTCAGATAAATCTGTTGGACTGTCTGAATCCGAAAATACACCTTGACTTACTGAGTGGTAGCAAGTGAAGTCAAAGTGAATGCTACCAGCTAAATCTAACTTGGGAATGACTTCCTGGGGCAAGAACATTGTAGGACTATTTCTAACAGGATCTGAGTATGAACTGAGTGTATGGAGAAACTAGACAGATGGGAGCATTACGGATGAGAAGGTCAGGGTTGTTGAATGTTCTCAACTCTACAGATGCTGAACATTTTTCAGTTCAGTAGCAAACCCCTTCCACAAGCACTGTCCCTACACGGCCAATAAAAGTAGTCACATCACCAGAGTCACTCACAGAGGTTAGAGTAGCTCCCTTCTAGACCAATCCTGATGGAGCTCCCGAGAATGAGAGGTAGATAGAAAAGATTAACTGTAAAACAAAAACAAGAAAATCACAGCTTAGTTGAGTTACACAAGTATAGAACAATGTTGAAAATGGCAACCACAGAAGGAGGCCACTTGGCCTACTCCAATTCATGGTGGCTCAGTGGTTAGCACTGCAGCCTCACAGCATCAAGGACCGGGTTCGATTCTAGCCTCAGTCTGTGTGGAGTTTGCACATTCTCCCCGTGTCTGTGTGGGTTTCCTCCGGGTGCTCTGGTTTCCTCCCACACTCCAAAGGTGGATTGGCCATGGGAAATTGCCTGTAGTGTTCAGGGATGGGTGGGTTAGCCATGGGAAATGCAGGGTTACAGGTAAAGGAGAGGGGGAATGGGTTTGAATGGAGACTATTTGGAAGAGCAGTTGTGGACTTATTGGGTCAAATGGCCTGTTTCCACACTGTAAGGATTCAATTACCTGGTACTCATCTTATAGAATCCCTACCGTGTGGGATAGCCCTTTTGGCCAAACAAGTCTGCACTGACTCTTGCAAGAATATCCCACCCAGGCTCACACCCCTGCTCTGTTCCAGCAACCCTGCACTTCTCATGGCTAATCTACTGAACCTGCACATCTTTAGACTGTGGGAGGAAGCTGGAGTACCTGGAAGAAAGCCACACAGACACGGGACAGTGTGCAAACTCTGCACAGACAAGGCTGGAATTGAAACTGTGTCCCTAGCACTATGAGGTAACAGTCCTAACCACTGAGCCACCATGTTGCCGTTTCCTTTCCCTGATGCCCTGCACACCATTTCTATTCAAGCCCACACATTCCCATAAGCACCTTTAACAAGGCCAGGACATTTTAAAACATGATACAGTCAAGGAAGCACTGTTTTGAAATGCACTGTTGTAACGTAGAAAATGACAGTGAATATTTTTCACAGCGAGGTCCTACAAATGGGCAATGTGATGATAAGATAAATTGTGCCTTTTTCGGTCATGTGACTGGAGTGCCGTTGCTGGAGAGAACTCCCGTTCTCAAAAAGTACGATGGATATTTTGTACGTGGAGCCGAGAGGTGAGATTGCACCTCAATACATGAAAAAAACAGTAGTGTGAAGGAAGGAAAGTGAAAGCCAGCCTGGCTCATCACTGACATCAGGGTAAGCCATTAAGCAATTAGCCTCAAACAGACCTTTGAAAACAAAAGCAATTACACTCTAAGCCGTGCACAGCCACATTATAGCAACACAAATTGCACTGGGCACTGGGTAGCTGAATGTCTCCTGCTCTTAAAACAATAAACGCCAGCACCATTGAAATGGCTCGCATGTGACATCATTGATCATTTGTTTAAACGCTGGTGCAAAAAAATTGCAATCTTGCATTGAAAACTGAGGCAGTGTGTTCATTCTCAAAAAGAATCACAGGAGGAATAATTGTATCAGTGATAATGGGAACTGCAGATGCTGGAGAATCCAAGATAACAAAGTGTGAAGCTGGATGAACACAGCAGGCCAAGCAGCATCTCAGGAGCACAAAAGCTGACGTTTCAGGCCTAAACCCTTCATCAGAGAGGGGGATGGGGAGAGGGAACTGGAATAAATAGGGAGAGAGGGGGAGGCGGACCGAAGATGGAGAGAAAAGAAGATAGGTGGAGAGGAGAGTATAGGTGGGGAGGTAGGGAGGGGATAGGTCAGTCCAGGGAAGACAGACAGGTCAAGGAATAGATTGGGCTGCACAGTAATTGGTCACTTTGGAGCATTTATGCCAAGCCCACAGCTCCACCAGCTTCTACAGGCCAACTACAGACAGGCTATAAATGCTGGGCCAGCCAGCGAAGCCCACGTTCAACAAGTGGATATAAAAAATTCACTACATAGAGATGGAAAATGCACAAGTTGTAAGGCTCATCAGTGACATACCATTGCCAAGAGACAATTGAAAGGCTTGCATTGGGATAGTGCTTTTCACAACTGCAGGATGTTCACACACAGCACAGTGAACAAAGTGCTCTGTTAATGCAATATCCTTGAAAATGCTGGCAATCTGTCTGTCAGTCAGTGCCTGGAAAGCTTAGAGATCAGTCTGTGAACGACTGAATAGTCTCATTTCAGTGATACTGGGTGAGGGACTAATCTTCTGTGTTTTATTGGAACAAAGATATTGGGTCTGATACATGATGTTGAATGAGCACTGGTTCAAATTTCATCTTGAGCTCATAACCACCAACAAGGCAGATTGCTGTATGTGTTGACCCTCTTTGAACGTGATGCCATCTCAGTATGGACCATTTGGCAGTAAAACGGCTCAGAACAGTTGCAGAATCATTGCTGGGACAGTGACACTACGTTGATGTTTCAGTACGAATGGAGGGCTGACCTGTTCATCAGTTAGAGGCCAATTGTTTAATGGCTTACGCTGACATTGGTTCAGAGGAACAGCTGACATGTCAGTGGATAAGTACAAAGGTATATTCACAATGCCGGAGGGAACGGAGCACTGTCAGAGGGTCAGCACTGACAGTGCGGCACTCCCTCAGCACTGACCCTCCAACAGTGTGGCACTCCCTCAGCACTGACCCTCCGACAGTGCGGCACTCCCTCAGCACTGACCCTCCAACAGTGTGGCACTCCCTCAGCACTGACCCTCCGACAGTGCGGCACTCCCTCAGCACTGACCCTCCGACAGCGTGGCACTCCGTCAGCACTGACCCTCCGACAGTGCGGCACACCCTCAGCACTGACCCTCCGACAGTGTGGCACTCCGTCAGCACTGACCGTCTGACAGTGCGGCACACCCTCAGCACTGACCCTCCGACAGTGTGGCACTCCGTCAGCACTGACCCTCCGACAGTGCGGCGCTCCCTCAGCACTGACCCTCCGACAGTGTGGCACTCCCTCAGCACTGACGCTCCAACAGTGCAGCACTCCCTCAGCACTGATCCTCTGACAGTGTGGCAGTCCCTCAGCACTGACCCTCTGACAGTGTGGCACTCAATCAGCACTGACCCTCCGACAGTGCGGCAGACCCTCAGCACTGACCCTCTGACAGTGCGACACTCCCTCAACGCTGAACCTCCGACAGTGCGGCACTCCCTCAGCACTGACCCTCCGACAGTGCCCCCTCTCTCAGCACTGACCCTCCGACTGTGCAGCACTCCCACAGCGCTGACTCTCTGACAGTGCGGCACTCCCCCAGGCACTGACCCTCTGACAGTGCGGCGCTCCGTCAGCACTGACCCTCCGACAATGTGGCGCTCCCTCAGCACTGACCCTCCGACAGTGTGGCACTCCGTCAGCACTGACCCACCGACAGTGCGGCACTCTGTCAGCACTGACCCTCCGACAGTGTGGCACTCCCTCAGCACTGACCCTCCGACAGTGTGGCACTCCCTCAGCACCGACCCTCCGACAGTGTGGCAATCCCTCAGCACTGACCCTCTGACAGTGCCCACTCCCTCAGCAATGATCGTCTGACAGTGCGGCATTCCCTCAGCACTGACCCTCGGACAGTGCAGCACTCCCTCAGCACTGACCCTCCATCAGTGCCCACACCCTCAGCACTGACCCTCCAACAGTGCTGCACTCCCTCAGCACTGAACCTTCGACAGTGCAGCAATCCCTCAGCACTGACCCTCCAACAGTGCTGCACTCCCTCAGCACTGACCCTCCAACAGTGCTGCACTCCCTGCGTACTGACCCTCCGACAGTGCCCGCTCCCTCAGCATTGATCCTCTGACAATGCGGCACTCCCTCAGCACTGACCCACTGATAGTGTGGTGCTCCCTCAGCACTGACCATCCAAGAGTGCGGTGCTCCTCAGCACTGACCCTCCGACAGCGCCCACTCCATCAGCACTGTCTCTCCGACAGTGCTGCACTCCCTCAGCTCTGACCCTCCGACAGTGTGGCACTCCCTCAGCACTGACCGTCCCACCGTGCGGCGCTCTCTTAGCACTGACCCTCCGACAGTGCGGCGCTCCCTCAGCACTGACCCTCTGACAGTGGCCACTCCCTCAGCACTAACCCTCCGACAGTGCGGCACTCCCTCAGCACTGACCCTCCGACAGTGCTGCAATCCCTCATTACTGACCCTCCGACAGTGCGGCACTCCCTCAGCACTGACCCTCCGACAGTGTGGCACTCCCTCAGCACTGACCCTCCGACAGTGCTGCAGTCCCTCATTACTGACCCTCCGACAGTGCGGCACTCCCATAGCACTGATCCTCCGACAGTGCCCACTCCCTCAGCACTGACCCTCCGACAGTGCCCACTCCCTCAGCACTGACCCTCCGACAGTGCGGTGCCCCCTCAGCACTGACCCTCCGACAGTGCGGCACTCCCTCAGCACTGACCCTCCGACAGTGTGGCACTCCCTCAGCACTGACTGTCCCACAGTGCGGCACTCTGTCAGCACTGACCCTCTGACAGTGCAGCGCTCCCTCAGCACTGACCCTCCGACATTGCCCACTCCCACAGCACTGACCCTCCGACAGTGCCCACTCCCTCGGCACTGACCCTCCAACAGTGTGGCACTCCCTCAGCACTGACCCTCTGACAGTGCCCACTCCCTCAGCACTGACCCTCCGACAGTGCCCACTCCCTCAGCACTAACCCTCTGACCGTGTGGCACTCCCTCAGCATTGACCCTCCACCAGTGTGGCACCATCTCAGCACTGACCCTCTGACAGTGCCCACTCCCTCAGCACTGACCCTCCGACAGTGCGGCGCTCCCTCAGCACTGACCCTCCGACAGTGCCCACTCCCTCAGCACTGACCCTCCGACAGTGCCCACTCCCTCAGCTCTGACCCTCTGACAGTGCAGCGCTCCCTCAGCACTGACCCTCCGACAGTGCCCACTCCCACAGCACTGACCCTCCGACAGTGCCCACTCCCTCGGCACTGACCCTCCGACAGTGTGGCACTCCCTCAGCACTGACCCTCTGACAGTGCCCACTCCCTCAGCTCTGACCCTCTGACAGTGCAGCGCTCCCTCAGCACTGACCCTCCGACAGTGCCCACTCCCTCAGCACTGACCCTCTGACAGTGTGGCACTCCCTCAGCACTGACCCTCCGACAGTGCCCACTCCCTCAGCACTGACCCTCTGACAGTGTGGCACTCCCTCAGCACTGACCCTCCGACAGTGCCCGCTCCCTCAGCACTGACCCTCCGACAGTGCCCGCTCCCTCAGCACTGACCGTACATTCCCTCTCCTTTTTTTGTGAAGTTGCAGAATAACATGTGAATTGCCAGTGGGAGTGGATGAGCCTGTGTGTGTGCCTGCTCCTGGGACAGCTGTCTGGCTCTCGGTGCAGTAACACTGACCCCTTTTCAATGAAATATTAGGATTTTGACCTGTTTCACGTTAACTGTTTGCAGTTCGCTGTCTCCGTGTGGATTGTATGACAGAGTCCCAGGAGCAAGGCTGGGAGGAGTACAGTACGTGTGTGTGTGTGTGTGTGTGTGTGTGTGTTGGGGCAGCGGGGGCGGGGAGGCTCTGTCTGAGAACAGAACAAGGCTAAAAATCCAAGTCTCCCGAGCATCAGGCAAATGCCCCTTTAAGTCACATCATCTCAGGAGCAAGCGAGAGGGAGAGAAAGGGAGACAAAAGACGGCCCCAAAACAGCAGTGACCCAAAAGAAATGAATTAGGAAGGTTAAACGTTGTGTAGAGCCTTTGAGAGTGAGTGAATATTTCAGCATTTCCCTGGGCTCCACAAATATCAAATTCTCTGCTTCAGTTCGACATGTAAATGTTTAGAAAGGATTACAATGTGTCTTAGTGAATGCTGGTAAAAACCCTCCACTAGCTCCTCAGACATAGTTTCTTTCTGTTTAAAATATATTGTAGCACTGACTAATCATGGTCTTGATTTGAAAAAAAACCTGTATTAGCCCACCCCGATCCATACCCTGGGCGGGAGCAGTTCGTGGAAAACTGCAAATTCAAAATATATTTGGATGTTCATTTGTCATGTTCCTTCTTACCTGAACAGAAGTATACGATTATCTCCATGCGCCAGGTCTTAATCCATAAGACTGCATTTGCTGGAGAAACGTGTGTTTAAATATTATCAATATTTTTGCAAATGTAGGATTCAGCGGAGCCGGTGCAAATGATGATGGAGTTTCAGGAAACGGCGTTTAAACACCATCGCTTCTGGGTCCCAGTCTGCCATCGGTCCTCATCCCCAGTTTCCGGATCTCATTCACTCTCCTCTCGCCTTCTCTCTCTCTCTCTCAAATAGGAGATATCCCTCAGCTTCATAACCAGACCCAGGCAACGCTGCTGAAACGCGACAGCGAACAATGTTTGCCTCCTGCCGTCAGTGGTCCACCCCAGTTCTCTCTCCAAACATCAGTCGCCCTGTGTTGCAAGCACAGGCAGTCATTTCCCGCGAAGGGAGACTCGAACCGCTTTCCTCAGCTGAAGACTGAACGTCTCCCTTGGGTGGGCCTTGTTGGGATAAAACGCACACCCACCCACCCAGGTATCCACGTCGAAAGTAACTCCGTGTGAGCAGTACTTTTGTTGGCTCAGGGACTGGAGTCAGGGTGGGTGGCTGATCTATTTAAATAGTAGAACAGTCTCAAGGGGCCGAACGGCCTTCTGCTGTTTTTTTCAGACAAGAAGCGTAGAACAGCACCCTTCATCTAACATACCGACCTAACTATTTAAATCCCAATTACTACACTTGGCCCCGCGTTTGTGTAAAGTCACATTTCAACTTCTTCACATTTTGTAGATAAACTATCCTTTCATTGAATCGGCCCTTATCCAGGATTCTCAATTGTTAAATGAAACTATATATTCAAAATCTTTCATGACCTCGGTACATCCCAAAACACTGTTGTTAACGAAGAGCTTTTGAGACACAGTCACTGTCACTAGCGAAATTCGACAGCAAGATTTCACAAACAATGATGAGATCACGTCTAGACATTATGTTTTAATAATGTTGGTTGACAATAAATATTGTCCAGAATACTTCATGTTATACAAATGGGAACTTTTGTCAGTTTGAAGTCTTTTTGAAGAAAGTGCACCACAGATTGTGCCGTACTCCGTTGGTTTTCTCCCTGTGGTGTACCAGCCTGGAAAATTGATTGGAGTCTGCCAACTAACTGGGAGAGCTACCTCCTAAGGGAAGGACAACCCTTTATCATAAAGAGAAAGAAAGAACTGAAATGTCTGAACTGTCTTTCATGACCTTAGGACTTCCCAAGCAAACAGCCAATGAATTATTTTTAATGTGTCGCTGCAGTGGAATTGTCTGGAATTGAATTACAAGTTCACATCAACTGATTTTATGGCCAACTTTGAATTTGCCCATTGCAATAACTCACGGCGTAAATTGCAACTGTTCTTCATTGAGTTAAAAGCTGAAGGTTTTCTGTAGCAGATGGCTTTGAACTGCCTGAGGTTGTTGAGTCTGAGCTCGAGCTGAGGGATTACTCACTTAGAATGATGCCCATCGGGAAATCAGATTTCAGGAGAAATTTGCCGTCCTTATTCTGTTCTCCCATCTGGTGACAGCTGACAAAATAGCAGACTGCCTGAAAATTCAAATGCCACGTATAATAAAAGTGAAGGGCAGGTATCAATTAGTGAAGAACTGAGGCTGACTGATCTCTGGAGAATAAATACTAGAAACTGAGTAAAACCACAGGGACCTCATAGCATCAGTGAATGGTTTAAAGCTCTGCAAATTACAGTGTGTGGAAGAACAGCCTTCGGCTTGGAAAGGTTGATCCAGCATTTAATTGCCCTATTTTTCCCATGTCCCATGCAGATTTCCTTCAACTCTGGAAGATGGAGGGAGTTAGGTTCATTTTGTTAATGGAGGGGAATATCAGCAAATTTCCTTATTGCATGCCTTGTGAGCCTAGACATGAACATGTTCTTAGTTACTGAATCAGAAGAGCACTAGACATTGGAAAGGGAGGAGGAACACATAATCCTCTCGAACTTCCTCTGCTATTAAATAGGAGCATAGCTAATATACATCAGTTCCACGATCTTGCCACATCCCCAAATCCCTTAACACCATGGAGTGTGGAGGGCTTCACAATATCTCTGTTACTTGGCTACGTGGTCCCTGGGGGATCATTCACAACATTTGTCCCACCCCACATCCTCCCCTGTTGACTTACGTGGGTTCAGCTGACTACATCCTAAGCATTTGAGTTTTGTAGAAAAAAAATCTTTGATGGGCTGTGGGTGTGTGTTGGAATGGTCAGCATTTGTTGCCGATCCCTCCCTACTTGCCCTTGAATGGAGTGGCTTACTTCGCCAATTCAGAAGGCATTCTGGAGCCAGCTACATAGCTGTGGGTCTAGAATCACCTGTAGGCCACTGTGACGAACAGTCCTGAGACGAGATTCCTCAGTTTATTACCCACCCCAATGGGATATCCCAAAATTGTTATGCTCTGGGTGAGGAGGGACGGATGTGTTCCCCTCCTGTAAGGATTATGGGGATGAGGCAGGAACAGGATACTGATTGTGGATGATCAGCCATGATCATAATGAAAGGTGGTGCTGGCTTGAAGGACCGAATGGCCTACTCCTCCACCTACTGTCTATTGTCTATTCCTCCCCTCCCAGCTTGGTTAATCTAAAATCTGATCCCTTCCCTTGTGTGTACCTTTCTTCCACTTTCAACTTAATTTTTGTTTAAAAAGGAGCCAATTTATCCGGGTGCTCTTGAGTTAATGAAAATATAAGTTTATTGGCTATTGACTGTGACCAGAAACAATGCAACGCTTAAGCACAAAGAACAGATATGAGAGCCAAGTCCAAAGGTTCAAAAAGGTTTACAGATCAGTCTCTGAGTCCTGTAAACAGTGGGATGATGTGGCCATTATGTTGGGTGATACTGATGTTGGTCAATGAGCAGCTGATTTTCAGATGCATTGTCACCTGAAAGATCTTTGTCCGATTTCTTTTCAACTGGACATTTGTATATATATGGACATAAGACAACGGGGTAGCTATAGACCGCAGCAGTTCAAGATGGCAGCTCACCACCACCTTCTCACGGGGCAACTAGTGATGGACAAGAAATGCCTGCCCAGCTGGTAACACCCATGTCCCATGATGAATAAAAAGGCAGGGCCATGAAGAGACTTGAAAACTGGGATGAACATGTTAAAAATAAGATGTGGCTTTATAGGTATCCAGTGTAAAGGAACGAGAAGGGAGTGGTGGGGGGAATGGAACTTGATTTGAAATAAGATCCAAATAGCAAAGGCTTGGATAACCTTTGGTTAACAGAGTGTACAACGTGGAAGACAGGCCTGAAGAGCAAAGGAATAAATCTATGGGCAAAATCCCCAAATCTAGTAGCTATAGTAAGGTAACCATGAACGAGCTGCTCCTGTCTTTTGCTGTGTTCTAGCTCCCTCGGGGTTTACACCAGGCAACAGTGAACTATTCCCCATTGTTTGGTGCTTGAGTATGTCTTGGGGATGGATAATGAGACCAGGGCTTGTTGTGCTGAGTCAGTAGGGAGTGGTACCTGTTTGTCTGGTGGATGGGAATATGTGAATGATGCACAATGTCAGGGGATAGCAGAAAGCTATAGGGTGATAGTCTCACCAGAACCACCTTGGTGATGTACATCAGCATTCCCATTACTTTTTATGGAGAAGTGTGATGGATAAGAAAAAGAAAAAAAACATGCATTTATGTAGCATCTTTTTGGATATTTCAAAGTACTTTACATGCATTGAAGTATATGTTTAAGGCAGTAGGAAGGATGCTAGTCAATGTGTGCACAGCAAGCTCCCATAAACAGCAAGGTGTCAGTGTTAACAAAGTGTGAAGCTGGATGAACACAATAGGCCAAGCAGCATCTCAGGAGCACAAAAGCTGACGTTTCAGGCCTAGACCCTTCATCAGAGAGCTCTCTGATTGCTCATTGCTCTCTGATGAAGGGTCTAGGCCTGAAACGTCAGCTTTTGTGCTCCTGAGATGCTGCACAAAAGCTGACGTTTCAGGCCTAGACACTTCATCAGAGAGCCCTCTGATTGCTCATTGCTCTCTGATGAAGGGTCTAGGCCTGAAACGTCAGCTTTTGTGCTCCTGAGATGCTGCTTGGCCTGCTGTGTTCATCCAGCTTCACACTTTGTTATCTTGGATTCTCCAGCATCTGCAGTTCCCATTATCACAGGTGTCATTGATAGTCTGTTGTCTCCATTGTATATAAATGTGGACTCATCTGATTTTAGTGCCATGGGATTGTTTTACATGTTCCCGCGAGAGCTGGCAGTCAGGGCAGCTCATCTTTCACACCCCCAGCTGAAAGATGACTTGCATTCTCTGCAGGTTCAAACAATGTAAGGTGATCTCATTGAAGTCTACAAAATTCTTAATGGGCTTGTCTGGGTAGATGCAGTAAGGAAGTACCCCCATTCCCAGATCATGGGAGAATGTATATAACCAGGGTGATTACAGTGTCAATGTAAAGGAGTAGGGTTAGATCAGCGGAACTTTTTCATTCAGAGGGTGGTGAATCTTTAGGATTTTCTAACCCAGTGGGCTGTGGAAGCTCAGTCATATGATCAAGGCAGACATTGATAGATTTCCAGACATTAAGATCTGAAGGGATTTGGGAATAGAGCAGGGCAACAGTGTTGAGGGTTGCAAGTTAGTTGATCTAGTTGAATGCTAGGGCAGTTTGATGGGCTGAATGGTCAATTCCTACTCCCTACACTCCTTTGACAGAGCAGAGTTTGGCTTAGCTAGGCTTGAAATCACACCATATGATTCAGTAGCACACGTGGCAGCTACTGAGCCAGAACTGTCAGCAGGTTGGGAAACCATGTTGATGAGCTTGGTTCTCGTAAACCAAACAAATTAATCTATTTGTGTACCCATCATGGATGAGGTCTTGGTTATTGTTTTGTACTTCACTGGATGAGGGCATCACTGGCCAGGCAGCATCTGTTGGCCATTCCTAGTCACATCCACAGGGCAGTTAAGAGTCAACCACATTGTTGTGCGTTTGGAGTCATATGTAGGCCAGACCAGGTAAGGATGGCAGTTTCCTTCCCTTAAGGACATTAGCGAACAAGATGGGTTTTTCCAACAATTGACAATGGATTCACAGTCATCATTAGATTCTTAATTCCAAATATTTATTGAAATCAAATTCCACCATCTGCCATAGCAGGATTCGAACTGGGTTGCCAGAATGTTATCTGGTTCTCTGGGTTAATAGTCCAGCCATTATACCACAATACTGCTGGTATTGTCTAACAATTACAGGATTCAATGACTTGTTAAGCTTCTTCAAAGGGCAGTTAAGTGTCAACTGCTTTGGCCATTGTTTGGAGTCATGTATTAACCGAGACTAGATATAGCCAGTGTGAAGTGAAGCTAAATGATTACAGATGGCAATTAATGTCATAAAAGCATCTCAAAGAGCTACGTGGTTACATTATTGGACAATAATTGACACTCAGACCCGTAAAGAGCTTCAAGGACAGATGACCAAAAGCTAGGCTTGGACAAGCATTTTGAAGGGAAAGGTGGAGAGAGATGGAGAATTGGAGAGGCTTAGAGAAAGAACTCCAGAGATGAAGGCACGGGAAGCTGAAGACACTGTTGCCAAAGGTGGAGCGATAATAACTGTGGATGCAGAACAGATGAGATTTGGAGGAACACAATGATCTCAGGGTATTGGGGAAGAGATTTACAAGATTGGAGGAAGTGATGGAGAGTGAGAGCATTTAAAGAACTTGGAAGCAGGGATGTGCTTTTTCCAAATCAAGGAGTTGCTGGACTTAGAGTGAGTGTAGAAGAAATGGGGGGCATTTGGAGGCCATTTGGCCCATCAAGCCTGCTCTACCATTCAGTATGATCATGGCTGAGACTGGTTGGCTAATGTGATGCCATTATTTAAGAGAGGCAGTAAGAAATAATCAGGTAACTATAGACTGGTGAGTCTGATCTCAGTGGTGGGTAAGTTGTTGGAGGGGATTCTGAAGGACATGATTAACATGCATTTGGAAAGGCAAGGAGTGATTGGGGATAGTCAACATGGCTTTGTGCGTGGGAAATCATGTCTCACTAACTAGATTGAGATTTTTGAAGATATGACTAAAAAGACTGATGAAGGCACAGTGATAGACATTGTCCATAAGGACTTCGGTAAGGGGCTTGGCAGGATTCCTCATGGTAGACTGGTTAGCAAGGCTAGAGCACATGGAATCCAGGGGAAGTTGGCCAATTGTTTCCAAATTGAATTGAAGGTAGAAGCTGGAGGGTGGTGATGGAGTGTTGCCTTTTGGACTGGAGGCCTGTGACCAGCAGTGTGCTGCAAGGATTGGTGCGGGGTCCACTGCTTTTTATCATTTACATAAATGACTTGGATGTGAACGTGGGAAGTATGGTTAGTAAATCTGCAGATTACACCAAAATTGTTGGTGCAGGCGATAGTGAAGAAGGTTACGTGAGGGTGCAGTGGGGCCTTGATCAGATGGGCCAATAAGTCAAGGGGTGGCAGGTGGAGTTTAATTTAGATAAATGTGAGGTCTTGCATTTTGGTAAGGCAAATCAGGGCAGGATACACACTTGATGTTGGGCCCTGGGAACTATTGCCAAACAAAGAAACCTAGGGATGCAGGTTCATAATTCCTTGAAAGTGGAGTCACAGAGTGGCAAAGAAGGCATTTGGTACGCTTGCCTTCATTGATCAATGCACTGAGTATAGGAGTCGGGATGTCATGTGGTGGCCGCACATGACATTCGTTAGGTCACCATTGGAAGACTGCTTGGAATTCTGAGCTCCCTGCTATAGGAAGGATGTTGTTGAACTTGAAAGGGTTCAGAAAAGATTTTACAAGGATATTTCCAGGGTTGGAGTATTTGAGCTATAGTGAGAGGCTGAATAGGATGAGGCAATTTTCCCTGGAGCATTGGAGGCTGAGAGGTTTCTCAAATCATGAGGAGTATGGATAGGATGAGCAGCTGTCATTTTTCCAGGGAAAAGAGGAAAACGTTTCCAGAGGAAGTGGTGGAGGCTGATACAATTACAGGATTTAAAAGGCATCTGGAAAGGTAGATGAATATGAAGTGGTTAGATGTCAGCAAGTGGGACTAAATCAGTTTAGATATCAGGTCTGCATGGATGAGGTGGACCGAAGGATCTGCTTCCATGCTGTACATCTCTATGACTCTATGATCCCCTATCTCAAATCCACATTCTCAGTCTCTCCCCATGCCCGTTGATGCCTTTAAAATCTAAACATTTATCAATCTCTTAACTGAGTATATTCAGTGGTTTGACCTCCACAGCTTTCCGTGGTGGAGAATTACACAAGGTAGCCAGTTTGTGAGTGAAGAAATGTTACTATATATCAGAATGGTCTACCCCACAGCTTGAGGTGTTGTCGCCTGGTTCTGGACTCCCCAGTGTCCTCTCTGCATCTGTTCTCTTCCAACTCTGTTAGAATTTGATACAATTCAATCAGATCAGGTCAGTGAGCACAAGGCAGTTGGATGAATTGGGCTTGGGCTAGTTAGTTTACAAGCAGCAGAATTTTGGTGAGTTCAAACATTCACGTCGTGAGTGTCTGGGAAGTAACGTGTTTGTATACTTAAGAATAAAGGGTGCTGACAGCACAGATGAAGGATTGAGCTGTTGATAAGCTGATGGAGAATGGTCTTAGTGGTGGAATGGTCGGCAGAGTGGAATGGGAAGGCAGTGTTGTCACCAGAATGAGAACCTCAACGCTTCAGGCTAATGTTCTGGTGGTGTGGGTTCGAAACTAATCGTAGCAGCTGGTGAATTCAGTACAAATCTGGAATTATAAGTTTTGGCTAATAGTGACCATTGCTGTAAAATCCTGGTTGGTTCACTAATGTCTTTAGGGAGGAAAATGGGTTGGTGTTCATGTGACTCCAAACCTGCAGCAATGTGGATGATTCTTAATAGCCCTTTGGTCCATAACTGTTGGCCTGGTCAGTGGCACCCACATCCTATGAATGAACAAAGTAAAGAAGTCAGCTCACAGTGAAATATAACACCAACCCTCTGAGTAGTTTGGTTCAGCTACGGAGAGGTCATTGCTGTCACCATCAGTTCATTATCCTGCTCGTTGGTTCTCCCTTTCACTCTTGAAATTTCAATACAGGAGTAAAAAAGTTTCTGAAGAAGGGCCTAGGCCCAAAACGTCAACCTTCCTGCTCCTCTGATGCTGCTTGGCCTGTTGTGTTCGTCCAGCTCTACACCTTGTTATCTCACATTCTCCAGCATCGGCAGTTCCTACTATCTCTATCAGTAAAAAAAGTTATACTGAAATTGTACAGGTTTTTAATGAGACTGCAAGTGGAACACTGTGCACAGATTTGGTCTCTATTTAAGGAAGGACATACTTGGATTTTCAGGCTTTACAGTGAAGATTCTTGAGATATGGGGTTTGTCCAAAGATGAGGATTGAAGTAAATTGGGTCCAAATTCTGTGCAGTGTCAAAGAATAGGAGAAAATCTTACTGAGACATAGAAGATTCTGAAGGGGCTTGCACAGGGTGAATGCTGAGAGGTTATTTCTGATGGTGTGGGAATCTACAACACTGTGGGGGGGGGGGGCGTGCATCATGGAGGGAGGGGACAGGATAAGGAGCTGATCCTAATGGACTGTGATGCGGAGAAACTATTTCAGTCAGAGGAAATTCTCTACCCCATAGAGTTTCGAATACTCCATCCTTGAAGAGATGTAAGGCTGGGGCAGATAGATTTTTAAGGGACATTGGAGTAGGCAAGATAGAGAGTTGAAGCCCAAGGTTAGCCAAGATTGTATTGAATACAGGAAGAGGCTCGATGGGCTAAATGGTCTACTGGTGGCTGAATGGTCTTACTGCTGCTCTCGTCCCTCTTTCCAGATTCTTGAATTCTCTCCGACTTGTTTCCTTTCCTTCAATACCTCTTAAAAATTAAACTGTTTGACCGTGGTTCCAATTCTGCTTCTTTAGCACCTGTGTGCCTCCCTGTTTGACCTCCTCTTTCAAATCACTGTGGAAATGAGCCAATGTTCTTCTGTGTGAGTGGGCGATATACTCTCAAAAGGTAGGAAGGCCTGAGTGTGAGGGTGAAAATTACATAGATTCATTTGATCTGACTGGCATTGGATCTGATCGCACGGCAGTTTAAGTAGAATGTTACAGTTTTGAAGAGCGAGAGCCCTGCCATTGCTGCCACCTGCTGGGCTGATAGCAGAAAGACATAGCAGCAACGCACTCCATTCGACTAATACTGAGAATTGAAGTCATTACCACTGGGACAGTGGAGATTGTAGAAGGGGTTCAGAAAGGTTTTATAGGCATTGCTGCAGCAGGCTGATGAGAAACTGCAGTTATGTGAAGCTGCTGTCCCTTGAGAAGTGGAGATTTGATCAAGGTATTTAAAATCATGGGGTTTCTCAAAGAGTAGGTAGGTGAAATAACTCCAAAGAGGCCGGTATTCTGTCAACAAGTCCCCCGTTTATTAACATTGGAGAGTATTTGACACTGATCCCGCTCCTTTAGAGTCAGGTCTCAGAGTGAACAGGATGTCTGATACTGCTGTCTCTATCTGTCAGTCAGGGCTCCCTGAATGGACCAGGTTAACTGCCCCAATCAGGGAACTCATTTTCTATGTGGTCCAACTGGCTGACCTCATTACAATCACTGCAGTCGGGAGGTGAAGAGTCGACAGTCAATTTGTACAAGGTAATGGCTATGAATGAGTTGGTGTTGGAATGGCATCCACCTAATCTGGAGATGTCACACTGTGTTTGGATGATGCTGTCTGACCTGCTGTATTTTGCTAGCCTCACACCTATAGACCTATAGCAGTCCATTTGTCCAAGTGGGCTATCCTCTACTGCTGAGAATTAGATTGACTCTTAGACTCAGCGTTGAAGGGAGGATTGAGAGGTTATTGTGGTGCAGTGGGAAGCCCTTCTCTTTGAACAGGGAGGCCTGGGTTCAACTCCCAAATCCCCCAGAGGTGTGTAATGGCATTTCTGAACAGATGGACTGGAAAATATCTAACCTTCTGTTGGTAGTTTAGAGTTGGAAGAGAATTTACCCCAAAATGAGTTGAAAGGAGGATCAGTTGAGGGTTCTCATAATAGTGTCCCCACCTTGCAGCTGGGTGGCCTGACTTCAAGCCCCTGGAGTTGTGTTAAGATGTGCCCGAGTAAGTTGATAGAAAATATGTAGAATGTGAGTTGGTGCTAATGATATTTTGGGGTGTGCCTTTACCCTGGGAAATGTTATTCTGAAATGATAAATTTCTGTTAGCTGCTTCTGTTACACTGTCTAACTGCAGGCTGTTTAACCTGTTTGTTATTTCAGCAGTAGAAAGGGGAATTGATTGACGGCTTTCATGGCACAGTGACAGTGTCACTACCTCTGATGGAAGAGGCCTGGGATCCAATCCCACCTGGTCTAGAGGTGTATTATAACTTCCCTGAACAGGTCCATTAGAAAATATCACAGAATCACAAAATGCTGTCCGGACTACCTACCAGGAGAGTTCACCTCTGCCACCCTGACGGCAGTCTAGATCCCATACCATGCGGATGTGAAGAATGTCCTGAATGAGATTTACACAGCCACAAACACTCTAGAGACAAAATCACCCAAGGACCAGTTCATTGTGGTCCCCAACTTCAACCAAGCCAACCTCAAGAGGGCACTGCCAAAGTACCACCAGCACATCTCCTGCCCCACCAGAGAACCGAACGTTCTGGACCACTGCTACTCAAAGATGCCGGCCCCTCCACCTCATGCCCACACTTTGGAAAATCCCACCTAGCTTCCCCAGTGGTGACAGTGAAGGTGGTGATGGTGGGGGTGGGGATGGTGAGGGTGGGCATGGTGACAGTGGGCATGGTGACAGTGGGCATGGTGACAGTGAGGGTGGAGGTAGAGATGGTAGGGATGGTGACAGTGGGGGTGGGGATGGTGAGGGTGGGGATGGTGACAGTGAGGGTGGTAACAGTGAGGGTGGAGGTAGAGATGGTAGGGATGGTGACAGTGGGGGTGGGGATGGTGAGGGTGGGGATGGCGACAGTGGGGGTGGGGATGGTGAGAGTGGGGCTGGTGACGGTGAGGGTGGTGACAGTGAGGGTGGGGATGGTGACAGTGGAAATGGTGACGGTGAGGGTGGGGATGGTGAGGGTGGAGAAGGAGATGGTAGAGATGGTGACAGTGGGGGTGGGGATGGTGAGGGTGGGGATGGCGACAGTGAGGGTGGTGACAGTGAGGGTGGGGATGGTGACAGTGGAGATGGTGACGGTGAGGGTGGGGATGGTGAGGGTGGAGAAGGAGATGGTAGAGATGGTGACAGTGAGGGTGGGGATGGTGAAGGTGGGGATGGTGACAGTGGGGATGGTGACAGTGGGGGTGGGGACGGTGAGGGTGGAGCTGGTGATAGTAGGGATGGTGACAGTGAGGGTGGGGACAGTGAGGGTGGGGATGGTGACAGTGGGGGTGGGGATGGTGAGGGTGGGGATGGTGACAGTGGGGATGGTGACAGCAATGGGGTGGTGGGTTATGGTAGGGATGGTGACAGTGGGGGTGGCGATGGTGACAGTGGGGGTGGGGATGGTGATAGTAGGGATGGTGACAGTGGGGGTGGGGATGGTGAGGGTGGGGTGGTGACAGTGGGCATGGTGACAGTGGGGGTGGTGAGAGTGAGGGTGGGGATGGTGACAGTGGGGGTGGTGACAGCAATGGGGTGGTGGGTTATGGTAGGGATGGTGACAGTGGGGGTGGGGATGGTGAAGGTGGGGATGGTGACAGTGGGGATGGTGACAGTGGGGGTGGGGACGGTGAGGGTGGGGCTGGTGATAGTAGGGATGGTGACAGTGAGGGTGGGGACAGTGAGGGTGGGGATGGTGACAGTGGGGGTGGGGATGGTGAGGGTGGGGATGGTGACAGTGGGGATGGTGACAGCAATGGGGTGGTGGGTTATGGTAGGGATGGTGACAGTGGGGGTGGCGATGGTGACAGTGGGGGTGGGGATGGTGATAGTAGGGATGGTGACAGTGGGGGTGGGGATGGTGAGGGTGGGGTGGTGACAGTGGGCATGGTGACAGTGGGGGTGGTGAGAGTGAGGGTGGGGATGGTGACAGTGGGGGTGGTGACAGCAATGGGGTGGTGGGTTATGGTAGGGATGGTGACAGTGGGGGTGGCGATGGTGACAGTGGGGGTGGGGATGGTGATAGTAGGGATGGTGACAGTGGGGGTGGGGATGGTGAGGGTGGGGTTGGTGACAGTGGGGATGGTAGCAGTGGGGGTGGGGGTGGTGACAGTGGGGGTGGGGACGGTGAGGGTGGGGCTGGTGATAGTAGGGATGGTGACAGTGAGGGTGGGGACAGTGAGGGTGGGGATAGTGAGGGTGGGGATGGTGACAGTGGGGGTGGGGATGGTGATAGTAGGGATGGTGACAGTGGGGGTGGGGATGGTGACAGTGGGGATGGTGACAGTGGGGGTGGGGATGGTGAGGGTGGGGCTGATGATAGTAGGGATGGCGACAGTGAGGATGGGGACGGTGAGGGTGGGTGCTGGTGATGGTAGGGGTGGTGACATTGGGGGAGTGGGGAAAGGAGGGTTTGATTTCCCCCTGAACACTACCCTGTGGAGCTCCAGCTCCTCTGTCAAAAACTTACATACTTGCCCCTTGCTGACCTTCACTGCGAGCAAATGTCTACAAGTAACAGTCATGGTCAGTGAATCAGCAGAGCATCCTGCCTGTAATAGCTAGTTCGTTTTGCTACTCCTAAGATATTGATCTAAAGCAGAGGGCCCTTTCCTGTTTACTTTACAGATTCGGATACTGTTGAACCATCAAAGTGTTGGCAACACCCACATTACCTTGGGGATACCCAATTAGATGAGACAGTGTTGGCCCTGGGCCTGCTTTTCTGCTTTATTGTAATTGCATGAATCAGTCTGACCTGCTTGAATTGATGAATGATCAGATCTGATTGCTGCCTGGTGAATTATTTAGCGTGTCCCTGAGTCAGACTCCTTCAGGAAGATGAGAGACTCCACTGATTTTGAATCATCATGTCTAACAATGTGCAAGGAGGCCATTTGACGTCTTGTACCTGATGTGCCTCTTTGAAAGTTCCATCTACTTTAAGTTTAAAGGGCTTGATAGGCTAGCGAGAGAGAGAAAACAACTATTTCCTCTGATGGAAGACCAGAGATAATGGGAACTGCAGATGCTGGAGAATCCAAGTTAACAAAGTGTGGGGCTGGATGAACAGAGCAGGCCAAGCAGCATCTCAGGAGCACAAAAGCTGAAGGGTCTAGGCCTGAAACATCAGCTTTTGTGCTCCTGAGATGCTGCTTGGCCTGCTGTGTTCATCCAGCCCCACACTTTGTTATCTTATTTCCTCTGATGGGGCTGGTCCAGATAAAAACTTGAGAAGCTTACAGTTTGAACCAGGCTGTGGAGCAGGGTGGTGGGGGTGGGGGGCGGAATTGCACGGTGAAGTGCAGAAAAACATGTTCACATAAAGAAAACAGTGTAAATCAGGAGCTCTGTCCCTGGAGGCTGTTGAGACTGGAGATCAGTTCTGTCTCAACAGCAGAAACTAACAGTTTTTTTGTTCGATAAGTGCATTCATGTTTACAGAACCACTGAAAGTAAACAGCAGTAAAACACAGATTAGCCATGACTTTTTGAAGTGGCAGAACAGGCTGGAGGAACCCCTCGTGCCCTACTTTTATGCGATTTTTGTGAGGCCAGTTCTAACAGTGCACCACCAGAGGTGAACGCAAGTCATTGTTAGTCAAACGCAAATTCTTAGCTCAATCCTGGTCCCCTCCCCGACTTTCAATATAGAATCCGTTCTACAGCACAACGAGTCTGCACTGGTCAAAAGCAATCACCTAATCAATGTAATCCCATTTTCCAGCACTTGGCCCATAGCCTTGTATGGCTTGGCATTGTAAGTGCACATCTAAACGCTTCCTAAATGTGATGAGGATTTCTGCCTGTACCACCCTTACAGGCAGTGAGTTCCAGATTCCCAGCACCCTGTGGGTGAGAAAGTTATCCTCACATCCCCCCTTTGAGAGTCAGGTTCCTGTTGTTACGTTGTTTGCCCAGGGAAGGTAGCTTGTCACAACCGAGTGGCCCGTTGGGCCGCTAAAGAATCAACAGTAACAACTTATGTTCATAGTGTCTTTAACCAGAGGGTTGTCAAGGGAAGGAGCACTTTGGCAGCACAGAATTTGGGTACTGATGAGAAAAGACATGTTTTGTCAGAAGTTTTGCCTTGCGTTCATCAGGTCACTTTGTAGGAACGACTGATGTAAAGGGCTAAGAACATTTATGCTGTCTGAGACGAGAGTGCTGACTGGTTGGAAAGTGGATTCTGATTTGCCATAGACAAAGTCCCACTTTGTGATAACTGTCTGAGTTAACTGCTGAGCTTTGTTTAAATTTTACACAAAGCAGGTGAATTCTGATTGGACAGGTCATTGCCCTCGGATATGAACCAGAGAATAGTTGTTGAGATAACAAGGCATCGAGCTGGATGAACACAGCAGGCCAAGCAGCATCAGAGGAGCAGGAGAGCTGACGTTTCGGGTCGAGAGCCTTCTTCAGAAATGGGGGAGGGGAAGGAGGCTCTGAAATAAATAGGGAGAGAAGAGGAGGTGGAAAGAAGATGGATAGAGGAGAAGATAGGTGGAGAGGAGACAGACCGGTCAAAGAGGCGCGGATGGAGCCAATAAAAGTGAGTGCAGGTGGGGAGGTAGGGAGGGGATAGGTCAGTCCAGGGAGGGCGGTCTCTCCAATCCCAAACTCACCATAAAACCCCTGGACAAGGGAAGCACAGCTGTAGTATGGCGCACTGACCTCTACATTGCTAAGGCCAGGCGCCAACTCTGTGACACCTCCTCCTACCGCCCTCTTGATCATGACCCCACCTCCGAACACCAAACCATCATCTCCCGAACCATCCGCAACTTCATCACCTCAGGTGACCTCCCACCCACAGTCTCCAACCTTATCGTTCCCCAACCCCGCATGGCCCGCTTCTATCTCCTTCCCAAAATCCACAAACCTGCCTGCCCTGGTCAATCCATTGTCTCCGCCTGCTCCTGCCCCACCGAACATATCTCTACCTATCTCGACTCCATTTTCTCCCCCTTGGTCCAGGAACTCCCTACCTACATCCGTAATACCACCCATGCCCTCCACCTCCTCCAGAACTTCCAATTCCCTGGTCCCCAACACCTCATCTTTACCATGGATGTCCAGTCCCTATGCACCTGCATTCCTCATACAGATGGCCTAAAGGTCCTCTGCTCCTTCCTGTGCTGCAGGCCCAACCAGTCCCCCTCCACCGACGCCCTCATCCGCCTAGCCGAACTTGTCCTCAACTTCTACAACTTCTCTTTCGATTCCTTCCACTTCCTGCAGACAAAGGGGGTGGCCATGGGAACCCGCATGGGCCCAAGCTCTGCCTGCCTCTTTGTCGGTTATGCATAACACTCCCTCTTCTGTTCCTACACCGGCCCTAAACCCCACCTCTTTCTCTGTTACACAGATGACTGCATCGGCGCCGCCTCGTGCCTCCACTAGGAGCTCGAACAGTTCATCCTCTTCACCAACACCTTCCACCCCAACCTTAAGTTCACCTGGACCATCTCTAATACCTCTCTCTCCTTCCTGGACCTCTCTGTCTCCATCTCTGGCAACCACCGAGAAAGTGATATCCATTTCAAGCCCACCGACTCCCACAGCTACCTGGAATACACCTTCTCCCACCCACATTCCTGCAAAAATGCCATCCCCTATCCCTAATTCCTTTGCCCCTGCTGCATCTGTTTCCAGGATGAGGTATTCCATTCCCATACATCTCACATCTCGTTTTTCAAGGGCTACGACATCCCTCCCTCAGTAGTTGAGAACACACTCGACTGTGTCTCCTGCATTTCCCACAACTCATCCCGCACATCCCCTTCTCGCAATAAAAAAAATCCAAAACAGAATCCCCCTCGTTCTCATATACTACCCCACCAACCTCCAGATCCAACGCATCATCCTCCGACACTTCTGTCATCTGCAATCTGACCCCACCACCAAAGACATTTGTCCCTCCACACCCTTATCTGCCTTCCGGAGGGCTCACTCCCTCCGTGACTCCCTTGTCTGCTCCACACTCCCTTCCAGCCCCATCACATCCGGCACCTTCCCCTGCAACCACAGGAAGTGCTCCACCTGCCCCTACACCTCCTCCTTCACCCCCATCCCAGGCCTCAAGATGACTTTCCACGTCAAGCAGATGTTTACCTGCACATCTGCTAATGTGGTATAATGCATCCACTGTACCCGGTGTGGCTTCCTCTACATTGGGGAAACCAAGCGGAGGCTTGGAGACCGCTTGGCAGAATACCTACGCTCGGTTCGCAATAAACAACTGCACCTCCCTGTCGCGAACCATTTCAACGCCCCCTCCCATTCCTCAATGACATGTCCATCCTGGGCCTCCTGCAGAGCCACAATGATGCCACCCGTAGGTTGTAGGAACAGCAACTCATATTCCAATTGGGAACCCTGCAGTCCAGTCAATCTGCATTTCACAAACTTCAAAATCTCCCCTCCCCCACCGCATCCCAAAACCAGCCCAGCTCGTCCCTGCCTCCCTAACCTGTTCTTCCTCTCACCTATCCCCTTCTCCCACCTCAAGCCACACCTCCATCTCCTACCTACTAACCTCATCCCGCCCCCTTGACATGTCCGTCGTCCCTGGACTGACTTATCTCCTCCCTACCTCCCCCCGACACTCACCTTTACTGGCTCCATCCCTACTTCTTTGACCTGTCTGTCTCCAGTCCACCTATCTTCTCCACTATCCATCTTCTATCCACCTCCTCCTCTCTTCCTATTTATTTTAGAACTTCCTTCCCCTCCCCCATTTCTGAAGAAGGGTCGAGGCTCGAAACGTCAACTTTCCTCCTCCTATGATGCTGCTTGGCCTGCTGTGTTCATCTACACCTTGTTGTCTCAGACTCTCCAGCATCTGCAGTTCCTACTATCTCAGAGAATAGTTCTTGCATGTTTTCCTGAGCTCAAAACAGGTGTGGTGCATCTATCTTTGCTTTCTGTCTATAAAGAAACAAACCTGTACATTAATATGTATAGTTTCCAGCAAACACAAGTGTGCCACACTGCAAACTCATCTGACAATCCTACATTTGTTGTCAGACTAATTAGAACATAGAACATAGAACAGTACAGCACAGAACAGGCCCTTCAGCCCACGATGTTGTGCCAACCATTGATCCTCATGTATGCACCCTCAGATTTCTGTGACCATATGCATGTCCAGCAGTCTCTTAAATGTCCCCAATGACCTTGCTTCCACAACTGCTGCTGGCAACGCATTCCATGCTCTCACAACTCTCTGTGTAAAGAACCCGCCTCTGACATCCCCTCTATACTTTCCTCCAATCAGCTTAAAACTATGACCCCTCGTGTTAGCCATTTCTGCCCTGGGAAATAGTCTCTGGCTATCAACTCTATCTATGCCTCTCATTATCTGGTACACCTCAATTAGGTCCCCTCTCCTCCTCCTTTTCTCCAATGAAAAAAGTCTGAGCTCAGTCAACCTCTCTTCATAAGATAAGCCCTCCAGTCCAGGCAGCATCCTGGTAAACCTCCTCTGAACCCTCTCCAAAGCATCCACCTCTTTCCTATAATAGGGCGACCAGAACTGGACGCAGTATTCCAAGTGCGGTCTAACCAAAGTTTTACAGAGCTGCAACAAGATCTCACGACTCTTAAACTCAATCCCCCTGTTAATGAAAGCCAAAACACCATATGCCTTCTTAACAACCCTGTCCACTTGGGTGGCCATTTTAAGGGATCTATGCATCTGCACACCAAGATCCCTCTGTTCCTCCACACTGCCAAGAATCCTATCCTTAATCCTGTACTCAGCTTTCAAATTCGACCTTCCAAAATGCATCACCTCACATTTATCCAGGTTGAACTCCATCTGCCACCTCTCAGCCCATCTCTGCATCCTGTCAATGTCCCGCTGCAGCCTACAACAGCCCTCTATACTGTCAAAAACACCTCCAACCTTCATGTCATCTACAAACTTGCTGACCCATCCTTCAATCCCCTCATCCAAGTCATTAATAAAAATTACAAACAGTGGAGGCCCAAGGACAGAGCCCTGTGGAACACCACTCACCACTGGCTTACAGGCAGAATATTTTCCTTCTACTACCAATCGCTGTCTTCTGTTGGCCAGTCAATTCTGTATCCAGACAGCTAAGTTCCCCTGTATCCCACTCCTCCTGACCTTCTGAATGAGCCTACCATGGGGAACCTTATCAAATGCCTTGCTGAAGTCCATATACACCACATCCACAGCTCGAACCTCATCAACTTTTCCAGTCACATCGTCAAAGAACTCGATAAGGTTTGTGAGGCATGACCTGCCCCTCACAAAGCCGTGTTGACTGCATTTAATCAAGCCATGCTCTTCCAGATGGTCATAAATCCTATCCCTCAGAATCCTTTCTAACACCTTGCAGACGACAGACGTGAGACTTACTGGTCTGTAATTGCCGGGGATTTCCCTATTTCCTTTCTTGAAGAGAGGAATTACATTTGCCTCTCTCTCGTCCTCAGGTACGACTCCAGTGGAGAGCGAGGATGCAAAGATCTTCGCAAGTGGCGAAGCAATTGCATTTCTCGTTTCCCAAAACAGCTGAGGACAAATCTGGTCCGGGCCTGGCGACTTGTCATTCTTAATGTTTGACAAAATTTTCAGCACATCAGCTTCCTCTATCTCTATCCATTCCAGCATGCACACCTGCTCTTCAAAGGTTTCATTCACTACAAAGTTTGTTTCTTTCTTAAAGACAGAAGCAAAAATCTCATTTAGGGCTTCCCCTACCTCCTCAGACTCCACACACAAGTTCCCTATGCTATCCCTGATCGGCCCTACTCTTTCTTTGACCATTCTCTTATTCCTCACATAAGTGTAAAATGCCTTTGTGTTCTTCCTAATCCGTTCTGCCAAGCCTTTCTCGTGCCCCCTCCTGGCTCTCCTCAGACCATTTTTGAGCTCCTTCCTCGCCTGCCTGTAATCCTCTAGAGCTGAGCTTGACCCTAGCTTCCTCCACCTTATGTAAGCTACCTTCTTCCTTTTGATGAGAAGCTCCACCGCTCTTGTCATCCAAGGTTCCTTTATCTTACCCCTTCTTGCCTGTCTCAGAGGGACATATTTATTCATCACTCGCAACAACTGTTCCTTAAACAGTCTCCACATGTCTATAGTGCCTTTACCATGGAACAATTGCTCCCTGTCCATGCTTCGTCACTCATGTCTAATCGCATCATAGTTTCCTCTTCCCCAATTAACTATCCTCCCATTTTGCCTAATCCTCTCCTTCTCCAAAGCTATGTAGAATGTGAGGCAGTTATGGTCACTATCACCAAAATGCTCTCCCACCACAAGATCTGATACCTGCTTTGTACACTCAGAATTAGATTAGGTTGCCTACAGTGTGGAAACAGGCCCTTCGGCCCAACAAGTCCACACTGCCTCTTTGACCTTCCCACCCAGACCCATCCCCCTGAACACTGCAGGCAATTTGGCATGGCCAATCCGCCTAGCCTGCACACCTTTGGACTGTGGGATGAAAATGGAGCACCCAGAGAAAACCCACACAGGCACAGGAAGAATGTGCAAACTCCGCACAGACAGTTACCCCAGTCAGGAATCGAACGCAGGTCCTTCGCGCTGTGAGGCTGCAGTGCTAACCACTGAGCCGCCATGCTGTCCCTGTCCTGTTAATTATCCAGCAAATGTTTGGCTGTTCACCTCAAACAAGGTACTGATATACCCAATCAGCCCACACTTGAAAACTCTTAATACACGACACAACGTTAGATGTGATTCCAGAAATGAACGACATTTGTTGGATAGTCCTGAGTGTGCAAATAATTACGTTGACAACCAATTTAAAATTGTTGGTTGCCATGTAGTGTCCTGCACATATATTAATGCACAGAATCCCATTAATTGCAGGCAGAAAAACACATGACCACATACACTGTTAACAAAGTGTGGAGCTGGATGAACACAGCAGGCCCAGCAGCATCTTAGGAGCACAAAAGCTGACGTTTCGGGCCTAGACCCTTCATCTCTAGGCCCAAAACATCAGCTTTTGTGCTCCTAAGATGCTGCTTGGCCTGCTGTGTTCATCCAGCTCCACACTTTGTTATCTTGAATTCTCCAGCATCTGCAGTTCCCATTATCTCTCCACACACATTATGCCTGTTTCAGATGACAGCCATTGTCTGGTTCATTTCTCAGGGCCATGCCTTGACCAATCAGAGTCAGCTGGCCTTGCTTAAAACTTGAACAAAACTTGGCAGTTAACTGTCAGTTGTCATTTACTGATGCCATGGCAAAGGCGCTCTCAATCTGAATCCACTTGTCAACCAATCAGCACTGTCCTTTCATCGAGTATAAATGTTATTTTCCCTTTGGTTTTTCTTGCAAATTGTTTGGAGGGGACAGTATACGAACTTCTGACAAGATGCGTCTATATTCAGCAATAAGAACAAAATACGAGAGTCTGAGCTATATTTGCTTTTATTCTTTCGCGCCCATTTGAGTGTCAGTAGTAAGGCGGCCCTTTGCTTTCCCTTTCCCTGAAAACCATTGTCGCAATTTACCATAGAAACCAGATGAAATTTGACATTTATTGCAAAAGGAGTGGAGTATGAAAGTAAGGAGGTGTTGCTACAGCTGTTCAAGGCCTCACTGAGACCGTATCTGGAGGATTGTGTATAAGTTTGGCCCCCTTACTTGAAGAGGGATGTAGTTGTTTTGGAGGCAGTTCAGAGGAAGTTCACAGACTGATTCCAAAGATGAGGGGTTTGTCTTGCAAGGAAAGATAGAACAGTTTAGGACGATACTGTCTGGAGTTCAGAAGAATGAGAGGAGATCTAACTGAGGTCTACAAGACATTACATAGGATGAGCTAAGTAGACTTCGAAAGAAAACAGAAATTGCTGGAAAATCTCAGTAGGCCTGGCAGTAGCCACAGGGGGAAATTAGACTTCAGCTTTCGTGTCCAGTGAGCCTTCTTCAGAACTGATGGTTGCTCTGAAAAGGTTGACTTTAATGCAGAAGATGGGGTGGGGGAAGAGAGTAAGGTGTAAATGATAGGTAGAGATAGAGCCCAAAGAGAGAGAAGAGCAGTTGCACAGACAACAGAGTGGGTAATGATCAATGTAGGAGAATGGATAGCTACTAGTGGGGAATATTAGTGGCTGACAATGGGCTGTGTGTTATAGCAGACCATGTGATAACAAAGTCTGGCATGTGGTGGAAGTGTGGGAGATGTGTCAGACCCAGAGGTGCTGGGGAATTCTTGGTTGAGGAGGAAGGTGGACATTTCAGAATCCCCCTTGTCAAAGCGGGCATCATCAAAGCAGATGCGAAAGAGATGGAGGAACTGGGACAATGGAATAGGGTCTTTACAGGAAGGACGGTGAGAGGATGTATAGTTGAGGTAACTGTGGGAGTCAGTGGATTTGTAGTGGATATTGGTGGGCAGTCTATTCCTAGAAATGGAAGCAGAGATGTTGAGGAAGGGAAGGGAGGAGTCAGAGATGGACCAAGCGAAGGGAGGTGGAAATTGGAAGTGAAATTGATAAACGTTTCCAATTCCTGACAAGAGAGGGAACCAGCACTGATGGTGTCATCTATATGTGGGTAGGCGCTGGAATAGGATTGGAAAAAGGAATGTTCATGTGCCCCACAAAATGACAGGCATAACTGGGGCACATGTGGGCACCCATAGCCACCCCTCTGACCAGAAGGAAGAGAGAGGAGATAAAGGAGAAGTTGTTCAGGGTGAGGACGAGCTTGGCCAATTGGAGGAGGGTGATGGTGGATGAGGATGGATCAGAGCCCTGAAGTGGAGGGCCCTGAGACAATCCTGGTGCAGGATGGAAGTCTAAAGTGATTGTGTGCCCATGTAAACAGAAGGCGGCTGGAGGCTGCAGACTGGAAATTGTGAAACTGAACTAAAGTGCCAGAGGAATTGTGGATGTATTTGGGAAGGGACTGGACAAGGGGAGAAAATCCGAGTCAAGATAGGAAGACAGGAGTTCTGTGGGGCAGGAGGAGGCAGAAAGAATGGGTCTGCCCTGGGAAGTCCTGTTTGTGGGCTTTGGGAAGGAGGTAGAAGGGGGCTGTGTGGGGCTGGGAGATTATGAGCTTGGAGGCAATGGTGTGTGGCGGGATTGAGGGGGCGATCGCCGGATGAAATGAGGTCAGTGACCGTGGTGGACTCAATGCCCTGATGTCCTGTGGTGGGGTCATGGTCCAAGGGGAGATAGCAGGAAGTGTCAGAGAGCTGGTGTTCAGCCTCTGCAATGTAGAGGTCAGTATGCCATACTACAACAGAATCAACCTTGTAAGCAAGTTTAACTACAGGGTTGGGTCTGAGAGCACAGAGTACAGTCAGTTCATGGGGAGACAGGTTGGAACGGGTGGAGGGGTCAGGGTGGAGAAATCAAGGCAACCGATGCCACACTGACATTTCTCAATGAACAGATCGAATGCAGAGAGAGGGATCCAGGTGGAGGGAGAGTGTTGGAGGCGGACAAAGAGATCTGTGAGATAGGGAGAGGACTCTTGTCCAAAGAAATAGCCATGGAGGTGAAGGTGATAGCAAAAGGGTTCAATGTCATATTGCGCCCGAAATTCATTTTCCTCAGCTGACTGTTATCCACTCCTTGGCCTGTCCAATTGTTCTTCTGTCTCTTTGGGATCTGTCTCCACCTGTCATTTACTCCTTATCACCCTCCCTCCCCTCCTTATCTTCTGTATAAAAAATAACTTCTTCCTACCTACCATCAGTTCTGAAGTAGGCTCACTGGATCTGAAATGTTAACTCTGATTTCTCTCCATGGATGCTGCCAGGCCCGCTGAGCTTTTACAACAACTTCTGTTCTTGTTTCTGATTTCCACTATCTGCAGTGCTTTTGCTCTTTTATTTTGAGAGTGTGTTACTTCATGCTGGGAGATCTACAATGAAAGGTCATAGTTTTGGGGTAAGGAGTAGCATATTTAGAACACAGGATAAATTACTTCTCTCAAAACATCTTGAATCTGTGAAGTTCACTATTCCAGAGTGTGGTGGATCGTGTGACATTGAATAAATTTAAGGAGAAGGTAGACAGACTTCTAATTGGTAACAGGTTGAAGGGTTACGGAGCGCAAGCAGGAAAGTGGAGTTGAAGCCAAGGTGAGATCAGCCACAAAGATATAAAATGACAAAGCAAGCTCGAGGGGCTGAATGGCCTACTCCTGCTCCTAGTTCTTATAAGAATAGAGGTTTGGTGAAAATGGAAGATTTTTAAGGAACGTGTTAAAGAACAAGAAGAGGTAGTGGCAGTTCGGGGAGTTTCAGAGAGGCATTCCAGGGTGCAGTCAATTGTCCCCTGTGACTTAATTTGTTATGATCAGGATGTAGTCACATGAGTCTGTGTGAGAGTGTGATGTTTGTGTAGGAGGCTCTGTGCATTTAATCACAGCAAGGCAGTTATTGTCCTTCAGAAGAGATTGACCAGAACATGGTTCTGGGTGTTATTAATATTAATATTAAAAATTAATATTCAAATATTAATTCTAGCTTTACTGTCCCATTATTGTTGTCAACCAGTACTCTTGAACAACAGTTATTCATGAACGTTATAAATCTTTTATTAACAAATTTTCTCCAAACAAAGAGCCTTGTAATGACAGGGTGTTCAATACAACACAGTGACACCAGCCACAGGATAACCATTACCCATGGCCAACAAAGTACTGATAAAATTATTACAAATACACATTCCTCTTAGGAAGGCACACACGTGAAATCCCTATTGCTGATTGCTTCAAGATTTTTTTAAAAGTTACGTTCAAAAATAGTTCTTTTTTTAAAAAAAGTTATGATAAAATCCTTTGCACAAGAGGTGTAACCCTTTACAAGCTGTGTTAAATCAATCTAAAGAGTTAAGACATTTAAAATGCAACTAAACATGCTAATGGCTTTGAACAAAATTCATTAAAGTATATTCCAGATGAGATAGGCCTGAGTGTTTCCAAAGTTACAGAATGAAAATGCCCAAAGCTCTTTGAATTTCCCCATAAAGGCAGCTCCTGATTGGAAGGCAGTTAAAGCAAGTTGAGGAAACTGCAAATTGTAACCCCCATTGCAAAAAAAGTTTTATTAAAGTTCTCCTCTTCTGCTTTTTCTTTTACAGTATTGGAATGTTTCATCAATTGGGCAGTGGATGTACAAAAAGGCCATAAATATAAGATAATCATTTAAAACCGACTGAATCTTCTGTAGAAACTCCCCTGCTCAGAATATGTGGATCACACTATGGCACGGTGACTTTGAGGGGAGTAGTATAGGTATGAGAGGGAATAAGAATCTGGGAGAAAATGAAAGAGAATTTGGATGAAGTGGAGGAAGCTCAAATGGAATAGAAAGGATGGGCTGAATGGCCTATTTCAATGCTGTTAAGTTCAATGCAATCTGGCGTTGTTCACCATCAGTGCAGCAGCGAAGGAGGCTCTGATATCTCCCAGGACAGCCTTCTGAGACTGAAAGTCAGATGAAAGAAAGACTTGCCACACCATCACTCCCTCTACCATCCCAGGTCGCCCCCACCAATAATCTGCAGTTCACTGACATTGCCTTGAACTAAACCAGGCGGTTCTGTGTGGGCAATGTAACACAGCATTATTGTAATGCAAGCCAAAATCAAGGAATCTGAAAGTTTACCCTGTGAATGTCTCTCACTTTTACAGTAGTGATTTAGTCCTTATGAATGTGTGTTGCAATACAATGGTGATGGCCTAGTGGTATTATTGTTGAGACAAATCCCTGCTAAGACTGAGATAGACAGGTTCTTGATTATCAAGGGGATCAAGGGTTAGGGGGAGAAAGCAGGAGAATGGAGTTGAGGAACTTATCAGCTGTGACTGAATGGTGGAGCAGACACGATGGACCAAATGGCCTAATTTCCCCTCTTACGTCTTATGGCCTTATGTGTAGATGGTGGAATTTGAATTCAATAAAAATCTGCAATGAAGAGTCTAATAATGGCATGAAACAGTTGTTGATTGTTGGGAAACCCATCTGGTTCACTAATGTCCTTCAGGGAAGGAAACTGCTCTCCTCACCTGGTCTGGCTGATATGTGACTCCAGACCCACAGCAATGAGGTTCTTCATTATCCATCCCTAATTGCGCAGAGGGCAATGTATGCTAGCCTAGGCAGGGACATTCATACTACGAGTGAAAACAAAGTGTTTGTTGTTAGTTAGTTATGAAAACAGGAAGGTGGACAGAACTAGGATACAGACCAACCACAAAGCTCTTGCTGTGTACTGGTAATGTCCCTACCTTGGGGTCGGGAGGCCTGGATGCAAATCCCACCAGCTCCAAAGGTGTGTAATGCATCCCCGTGGGAGAATCCAGGAGCCTAGGGCATCACCTCAGAGGGAAGGGTTCCCTCCTTTAAAACAGAGCTGAGGAGGAATTTATTCCCTCAGAGGGGAGTGAATCTGTGAAATTCTTTACTGGAGAGAGCTGTGAGGCTGTGTCATTAATAATAAGACAGATTTTTTTATTCAGGAAGGGAATCGGGGGCTAGAAAAGGCAGGAAAGTGGAGTTGAAGATTGTCAGATCAGTCATGATCTCATTGACTGGCGGAGCAGATGGGCTGAATGGCCTACCGTTGCTCCCCAATCTGAATAGGTTAGGTCAATTTTAAAAAAATGTACGTGGTCTAGTTGAACAGTAGAATGACCTAAATGACCTCCTCTTGTTCTGATGCTTTTGTGTTATACACACTAATGATCCAGTTAGTTTTCATAGCTTTGTTCCTCATCCCATTCGGTAAACTCCCCTACCCGAATAAAAACACAAATCACATCTCTCTCTCACTTGTTTCAATATTCTCCAGTCTTCCTATACGGATCTGATCCGTAAAGTTCGGCCAGCATTTGAAACCGGGGTCCCCAGTCATTGAGAAAGTCGTAATCCTGTTCAGAGTCGATGGAGGAGATGTCAAGGGAGCTCAGTGAATCGGCGACTGAGTCCGCACCTTCGTAGCCGTAGACGTGGAGCGTGTCGTAGGGCAGACCATCTCTGTCGCCGTCTGCTTCATCCTTCTTCATCCTGACCACTGAGCCCATGTCGTTGTTGGGCTTCCTGATGGGGGCATAAACGGGGCTGCAGTTCATGGTCTGGGCTGGCTGGGGGCCGTTTACACGCAGGGAGTTGAGCACCGTGATGTCGAAGCTGTGGGTGTCCATCTCTCCACCTCCTTCTTCATCGTACCTCACCAACTGCTCCCGGATTTCACCCGGAGGCTTCACCAGCCCGACAAAAGCATTCTTCTTCTGCATCTTGTGATAGACTATCGGCACTACCAGCACTGAAGGGAAAGGAGGAACAAAGTCAGTCATTTTCCAAGAGGAGGAAGTATGCTACAACTGTGCTGTATGTAACTGGGTGGTCTTGCCCCTTTAAGGGATTGGGAGCGGGGGATGCGGATCCAGCAGAGGCCCACTGTGAACCTGAGAGGACAGAAAATAAAGTATTTCCCGTACAAATTTACCCTCTCTCTGCCACGTGTTGTATTGCTTGCTCCCGTGAACCACAAACACAATAACAGGCCCTTGCATTTATATGGCACCTTTAGTAAGCTTACCTGCGTTGCAGCACTTAACTTGAGCTTTCATAAGTTAGCCAAAATAAACATCTGCCCTGATGAAAAGTTTGTGCTAAGATAACAAGCTGGTAATTAGAAAGCTCACTGGTTTTAATATGCATCTGTGCGCTAAAGAATGTGCATTTGGATTAAATGTTGTAACTTAATCCTAATAGACTAAACTGTCACAGTAAGTCCGAAAGGCTGGGGTCTTAGCTTAAAACAGATCAGGACATTATATGTTAATGGGACCATTTAGCAGCGAAGCAAAGAGTGCTTTGTCCACAGAACTGTGTTCTGTAAGTATTATATGGTTGACTGGATGATGTAAAACAGCAGAACAAGCTAAGGTTGAGGTCAAAGTTTGGTAAAACCAAGAGGGAAGCCTCTTTCCAGAGAAAACAAACAGGTCCAAGTGAGTCAATGATCAAACTGGCTGTGGTTTATAATGTTTTCCAGTGACCAAACTGCTGGAGACTGGACAGTGTGAGAGTATGACCACACAGCCTGTCTTTAAGGACAAAGGATATAAGACAGCCTGCCTCAGAGCAATTGTTAGCTCGGGGGCACGTGCTTAGTGACTGGAGATTGAGACAGAGCAGACCAATCACATGTTTTGGTCTAATCCTTGGATACATCCACATAAACCAGATCAATGTAAGTATTGAATGAGCAAACTCATTACTTTTGCAGTATTGACATGTAGTTTGCTTTAAGAAAGAACATTGGATGTATATAAAACAAATGTGTAATGTACACTGTTGTTAGAGCTGCTTTGAGTTATTGATATTTGGGGCCAATCTGAAAAGCCGGGAATTGAGGGAACAGAAGCATTCAAAGATTACCAAGTAAGATTAAGTAGGTATTGATGGACGGAGTATGGTAGCATAATGCTTATGACACTGGGGAGACTATTTCAAAGGTCTGGACAAACGCTCATGAGTTTTTAGACATGAGTTCAAATACCACCGCGAGGCTGGAGAATTTGAATTTAATTTACTTCAAGGGATGTGGAAGGAATGAATCAGGCCCAGTTATGTTGGATCACAAAGATACTGGGTGTCCCTGAATTATGAATGCTGGTGCTTACAAACATTGTCTCATACAGAGCTGACAGACAAATGTTTCCTATACTAACAAACGGCAGTAAAAAAATTCCACAGCTTTACTCAGAGAAGAAATTCCTCCTCATCTCTGTCTTAAACATGAGACCCCTTATTCTGAGATTATGCCCTCTGGTCTTAGACTTTCTTACAGGGGAAACAACCTTTCCATATCTTCCCTGTCAAGTACCCTATCAATCCTGTATGTTTGAATAAGGTGGCCTCTCATTCCTTTAAACTCCAATGAATTCAGGCCCAACTTGGGTGGCAGGGTTGCTGAGTGGTTAGCACTGTTGCCTCCCAGTGCCAGGGGCCTGGTTTCGATTCCAACTTTGGGTGACTGTGTGGAGTTTGCACATTCTCCCTGTGACTGTGTGTGTTTCCTCCCGGTGGTCTGGTTTCTTCCCACAGTCCAAAGATGTGCAGGTTATGTGGATTGGCCAGGTTAAATTGCCTATAGTGTGCAGCCTGGGCAACAATGGGCACTCTGCAGTCTTTCTCCATTTAAATAATATGCAACTCCTCTATTCTTCCCACCAGAGAGTATAATCTCACAGTTTCCCTGCATTTCTATTCTATCTGCCAAATTCATGCCCATTCACTTGTTAGCCATGGGAAATGTGGGTACAGAGTGGGGAACTAGGTCTGGGTGGCAGGTTCTTCGGAGGTTCAGCATAGACTTAATAGGCCAAGTGGTCTCTTTTTGCACTGTAGGGATTCTAACTTACTCAACCTCTCTTCATAAGAAAATCCCCCCAAACCTGGGATCAATCCAGTGAAATTTTTCTGGGTTGCCTCCAACACCATTATATCTTTTCTTGGATAAAGAGACAAAATTATTCACAGTATTCTATCTCATACCTCGTATAATTTTATATTTCATTTTCTTTGCAACATTCCATCTGCCTTCCCTATTACCTGCTGAACTTGGACGCTAGCTTTTTCTAATTCATGGACGCAAGGATTCCCAAGTCCCTGTGTTCTGTAGCTTTCTGCAGTCTTTCTCTATTTAAATAATACTCAGCTTCTCTATCCTTCCCACCAAAGAGCATAATCTCACATTTTCCCATATTGTATTCCATCTGCCAAGTTTTTCCCATTTGCTTAACCTGTCCGTATCCATGTGCAGATTCTTTGTGTCGTGCTCACTACTTCTATCATCAACCTATCATCAATCTGAAATTTTTAAAAATCCACTCCAATGATGTCCTTTAGGGACAGAAATCTGCTGCCCTTATCTGTGTTAACTCATGTGACTCCAAGCTGTTGAATGGAAACAGTTGAGCAAGCCAGTCTGTTCAAGGGCATTAGGACGTTCGTGAACCAGACAGGTATGCCAACACAGTACACGCAGTCTCTAGTTTGCAAACGTGTTTCACTTTGCAGTCCATTTGTAAGTCAATTTGTATGCAGGTTGGTATACAATGTGGGACAATATAAAGAAAAAAAAAATCTATTATTTAAAATTAAGAAACACAGTCTGGTGGGGTAAGATTTGAACACACATTACCAGAGCCTCAAGCTACCTGCTCGGAGAGGATCAGTAATAAATTGTAGACCTGTGCAGAAAGGCCGAGTTGGGTTTTTGTGGGTTTCGATGCTGTGTGAATTTCTGAGCCTCAACTGAATTTAATGGCAGGATTCGGAATCAGCAACAGCCACCAGCCCCTGCATGTAATGGAGGGAACACTGGGATAACACAGTGTGTGGAGCTGGAGGAACACAGCAGGCCAGGCAGCATCAAAGGAGCAGGAAAGCTGACGTTTCAGGTCGGGACCCTCCTTCAGAAATGGGGCAGGGGGAAGAGGGCTCTGAAATAAATAGAGAGAGCAGAGGTGGGGCTGGGGAAGGTAGGTGGGTTGGTGATAGGTAAGTGCAGGCAGGCAATGATGGGGATTGCTCAGTGAGGTGGGAGGAGCAGATAGGTGGGAGAGAAGATGGACAGGTCAAGGAGGCGGGGATGAGAGGGAGGGTCTGGTTATGAGTTCCTCTAGCTCCACACTGTGTTATCTCAGACTCCGGCATCGGCAGTTTTTGCTATCTCCCGGAGGGAATGCTGCACTGTCAGAGGTGCTAGGAAACCTTAAACCAAGGCACCAACTATCTTCAATGGATGTAAAATGTCAATTTGAAATTAGGCCAGCAGAGTTCTGTTTATTGTCTGAGACAATATTTGCCCCTCAACTGGCAAGACAAAAGAAGAGGTTGCGATTTATTATTTTTTATTATCATTTATTATTTTATTTATTTATTTATTATTATTTTATCTATTTATGTCATTTATTATCACACTGCTGGTTGTAAGACATTGCTGTGTGCAAATGGACTGTTGTGTTTTCCACATTACAATAGCCTCAAGAAAAGTATTTTATTAACTTTGCAGCACCTTCTGACATCCTGTGGTCGTGATAGGCGCTACACAAATGCAAATTCAGCATATCCACAATAACTCTTACCAATTTTTACAGATGTATCGCAACAAGTATCCTATCTGGATGCATCGCAGTGTGGTATGGCAATTTCTTTGCCCAAGATTGCAAGAAATTGCAGAGGGTGATGAACACAGCCCAGTCCATCACGAAAACCAGCCTTCCTTTCATTGACACTATCTACACTTCCTGCTGCCTTGAGAAAGCAGCCAACATAATCAAAGACCCCTCCCACGCTCTTCCATTGGAAAGAAGATACAACAGTTTGAAAACACGTGCAAAAGATTCAAGAACAGCTTCTTCCTCGTTGTTATCAGATTTATGAATGGACCTCTCGTATATTAGAGCTGATCTTTCTCTGCAGCTTCTCTGTAGCTGTAACACTACATTCTGCATTCTGTTCTGTCACCCTGATGTACAAGTCCCCCTTCAATGACCATCCCGTCACTTGATGGAGAGTTCTTGAGATGTATTTTGAAAATAAGAAGGGGCAGTATCAGAGAGTGGGACAAACAGCACAAAAAGACAAGTGACATTGCTGAAGACGTTGACTCACTGATAGCAGCGATGATGCAGAGGAAGACAATCAGCAGGACAGTGACGGTGACTCCTGAGGTGAGCGGAGCAAAGTGCCGGCAGTTTATTGGATTCCTGTCTCGGTCGCAGGAGCACACGTTAATCTCCAGTTTCTCGGTGCTGCGCAGGGATGGATTCCCATTGTCAGAGATGTTTATCAGCAATGAGAACTTGCTGGCCTCGTTTTGATCAAAGCCTGCCTGTTTGACAGTGATATTTGCCGTGTTATCTAGGGAGGAAAGAAGAGAGAGACAGAGTGAGTAAGAGTGAAATGGCAAAGCCAAGAAAGACAGGATGAGCTTTGTTGCTCTCCACTATCCTGTGCCATTGACCCTTCTCTCTCCTAGGAAGGCTTCATAAGAACTTAGAACATCGAACAGTACAGCACAGTACAGGCCCTTCAGCCACGATGTTGTGCTGACCTATTATCCCACTAAGATCAATCTACCCTGCGTACACTACATTTTACTATCCTCCATGTGCCTATCCAAGAGTCGCTTAAATGTCTCTAAAGTATCTGACTCCACTACCACTGCCGGCAGCACATTCCACACACCCACTGCTCTCTGTGTGAAGAACCTACCTCAGACATCTCCCCTACACCTTCCTCCAATCACCTTAAAATTATTCCCCCCTCGAAATAGCCATTTCCACCCTGGGAAAAAGTCTCTGACTATCCACTCTATCAATGCCTCTCATTATCTTGTACACCTCTATCAAGTCACTTCTCATCCCTCTTTGCTCCATCGCACAGAAGGTACTGCGTGGATTTATTAGAATGGTACCGGGGATGTGGGCTTCACTCACTTGGCCAGCATTTGTTTAGCATCCTGAACTGCCTTGAGCTGAGTGGCTTGTTGAGCTATTTCAGAGAGCAGTTAAGAGAGAATCACATTGCTGTGGGTCTGGAGTCACATATAGGTCAGACCAGACGGGAATAGCAGATCTTCTTCCCTGAAGGTCATGAATGAACCACAGAAATACAGAAGACAACCACTGAGAGCCCATTGTGTTTGCAAAACCAGATGGGTTTTTACAACAAATGATGATAATCATTACTGAGAATAGCTTTTTAATCCCAGTTCCCTAATTCGTTGCATTACTGCAGTCTATAAATCTCTGCAGGCGTGGTGGTTTTGGCCTCCTATCCTCAGAATAGAAGGCTGCTGTTGTTGGCTAATTAGCAGTCCCAATCTACTACCAAGTCTATGAGCAGAATAGCAACAAGGGAGATGAGAAGTTTTCTTTCATGTAAGAATGTGCTGCCTGCAAGGACCGTGGAACAGATTCAGTAGTAACTTTCAAATTGGTTTGGAATAATTTGGATAAATACCTGCAAAAGACATTTTTGTAGGGTTTGGGGAAAGCATGGAGCTGCAGTGGTGGAATTAATTAGCTCCTCTAGAAACTCAGCACAGATGTGCTGTTCAAATAGCTTTATCCTGATCTCCTATTAGCTTCAGGGACTCACTCAATAATGCTTTCTGACTCTCTAATTGCAACAAGGTTCTTTGCTTCTGACTGGACACAGCACACAGTGGACTGCAAAAGTCCACATTTGCAGGTACCATTTTGATCTTTTAACAATTCAGGTTCAGAACAGAGAGGCCTTGATCAGATCAGCCATGATCTTGTTGAATGGGAAAGCTGTTTCAAGGGACTGCATGGCCTACTCCTGTTCTGAATCTGTGTGATGACCTGTGTGCTAATGATGTGACACTGCCATTTAGTTTCTGTGGTTGATTGTTTGGTTAGCTGTGCACATAACTGAATCTGTTAGCACCCACACAGATTCTACAACAGCAGAAACTATAGCTGCAGAACCTATAGATGTTAGTTGGCAGAATGACCTGGGCTGCAGAGGAGACATTGAAAGCGTGCTCAGTGTATCTAATCTAACCCTGTATCATTTTAACATATTGTTCAATTATCTGTTGTAGTGAGTAGAGGTGGCTGACTTGTTTTAAAAATGAAGGGTCTCCTATTACCCAGGATCACAGAAGTGTCCTGAGACTGAAGGAGACCATTCAGCCCATCATACTTGTACCAGCTCTTCAAAGGAGCATTATTCACCAAATGCCTGTCCTTTCCCACATATCCTTGCACTTCTTAAAAATTAGAATAACCATCCCATGCCCCTCTTGAATGCCACAATTGAAGCCACCTCCACCACATTTCCTGGCAGTGCATTCCATACCCTAATAACTCACCGAGTGAAGAAGATTTTTCTATGTCATTTTCAGATCACTTTAAACTGATGCCCTCTCTTTCTTTTTCCTTTCACAAGCGGAAACAGCTTCTCCCTATCTACTCTATGCAGCACGCTCTCGATTTTGAAAACGTCTGTCAAATTTCCTGTCAATCTCCTTCTCTCCAAGGAGAACAGTCCCAAATTCCTTAATCTATCTCCTCACCACTGAAGTTCCTCAATCCTGGAACCATTCCAGTAAACTGCTTCTGCACTTTCCCCAATATGTTCACATCTTTCTCATAATGTGGCACTAGAACTGTACACAATACTCCAGGTGATGCTGAAACTGCCCTATAAATCTGTTTAAGCTAGTAGTGAGGAGGAATCCTTTGTCTCGGAGGGTCATGAATATTTCAAACTGTCTTCCCCAGACAGAGGTGTACATTTTGGAATATAAGAACTGGATGAGGCCATTGAACCTGCTTTACCAATCTGATTCATGGCTGATTATCTCCTCAGCCCCACTTATCTGTGTTATCAGCACATTCCCTAATGTTATTCAAAAACCTATTGATATCTATCTTAAACCTGCTCAACGTCTGAGCTTCCACAGCCCTTTAAGGTAGAGAATTCCAAAGACTAACCTCCCTCTGAGTGATAATTTCTCCTCATCTCAATAGTGGATGTCCTGCCCCTTATCCTGAAGTCATGCCCCTGGTTCTCAAGTCATAAGCACAGAAGCCGATCCCTTGGTTCAACTTGTCTGTGCTGATTAGATATTCTAAATTAATTGAGTCCCTTCTGCCAGCATTTGGCCTATATCCCTCTAAACCATTCCTATTCATATACGCATCCAGATGCCTTTTAAATGTTGTAATTGTACCAGCCTCCACCACTTCCTCTGGCAGCTCTTACATACACGCACCACCCTCTGCGTGAAAACATTGCCCCTCAGCTCCCTTTTAATTCTTTCCCCTCTCATCTTAAACCTATACCCTCCAGTTTTGGACTCCCCTACCCTAGGAAAAAGTCCTTGGCTCTTCACCCTATCCGTGCCCCTCATGATTTTATAAACCTCTGTCAGGTCACCCCTCAGGCTGTGACGCTCCAGGGAAAATACCCCCAGCCTATTCAGCGACCAGCCAAGCGATAACTTCAGACACAGTCAGTGAGTATTAGAAATATAAAAGTAGATGGAATTTTGATCAACAAAGGGCTCAGAAGTTTATGGGGAGCTGGGAATGTAGAGTGGAGGCCACAACCTGATCAGCCATGACTTTGTCAAAAGGCAGAACAGCTCGAATGGCTGAATGGCCTCCTCCAGCTCCTAATTCAGGCATGATCTCTCACTGGCTCGGCGGCATTCACTTTCATTTATATAGCAGCATCTTTAGTGTAGTGGAATATTGAGGTGCTTCTCAGAACATTATAAAACAAATGGATTGAACAAACAAAAAAAACCCATCAATTGAAAAAGCATGCATGAGGATTGTGGGAAGTTGAAGGTGATGGTGAGGGTAGGGTGACGAAGGTCATGGCCAGATGTGTAGGTTTAAACAAGTGTCTTAAAGGCAGAGAAAAGAATAGTAATGTTTGGGGTTGAAAGATACCAGAATTTAGGTTTTAGGTCTCAAAACTATCCAGGACAAAGTATTCTGCTGGATTGGCACCCAACTCACTAATTCGTACATAAGAGATAATGGGAACTGCAGATGCTGGAGAATCCAAGAATATAAAGCGTGAAGCTGGATGAACACAGCAGGCCAAGCAGCATCTCAGGAGCACAAAAGCTGACGTTTCGGGCCTAGACCCTACTCTCATCAGAGAAGGGTCTAGGCCCAAAACGTGAGCTTTTGTGCTCCTGAGATGCTGCTTGGCCTGCTGTGTTCATCCAGCTTCACATTTTATTATCACTAATTCATACATCCACTTTCTCCACCGACACTCAGTAGCAGCAATGAGTACAATCAACAAGATAGACTGAAGTAACTCACCAAGGGTCTTTGGATAGCATCTCACCAATAAGAGACAATCTAACCACCGCCTCTCCATTCAACGGTGTTACTATCATTGCATCCCTGACTATCAACATACTGGGGGTTACCATTGACCAGAAACTCAACTGGACTCACCACATTAACAAAGGAGCAGGCCAGAGGCTCGGAATATCGTGGTAAGTAACACACCTCCTATCTCCTGTCCACCATCTACAAGGCACAAGTCAGGAGTGTGATGGAATACTCCCCACTTGCCTGGATGAGAACAGCCCTATCAACACTCAAGAAGCTTAACACCATCCAGGACAAAGCAGCCGCTTGATTGGCACCACTCCCTCCACCACCGACACTCAGGAGCAGCAGTGTGTACTATCTACAAGATGCACTTCAGAAATTCACCAAAGATCTTCAGACAGCAGCTTCTAAACCCAAGATAACAAAGTGTGGAGCTGGATGAACACAGCAGGCCACGCAGCATCTTAGGAGCTTTTGTGACCCTAAGATGCTGCTTGGCCTGCTGTGTTCATCCAGCTCCACGCCGTGTTATCTCAGATTCTCCAGCATCTGCAGTTCCCATTATCTCTGATACAATTTTAACCTCACTGCGAGGCCTCTTCCAGGGATGCCTAACCTGAAGAAGTTACCCTCCTCAGCTTTTGTGCTCCTAAGATGCTGCTTGGCCTGCTGTGTTCATCCAGCTCCACACTTTGTTATCTCACCTTCTAAACCCACGACCACTTCCATCTCGAAGGACAAGGGCACCAGATATATGGGAACACCACCCCCTGCAAGCTCCCATCGAAGTCACTCACCATCCTGACTTGGAAATATATCATCGTTCCTTCACTGTCGCTGGGTCAAAATCCTGGAATCCCCTCCCTAATGGCATTGTGGGTCAACCCACAGCTGGTGGATTCAGTGGTTCAAGAAGACAGCTCACCCTCACCTTCAAGGGCATCTAGGGATGGGCAATAAATGCTGTCCAGCCAGCAATGCCCACGTCCCACAAATGAATATTAAAAAAAATCCGTGACCATTTACATCTAGAAGGACAAACAGCAACAGACATATGGGAACACCATCACCTCCAAGTTCCCCTCCAAGACACTCACCATCCTGACTTGGAAATATCTCACTGTTCCTTCACTGCCACTGAGTCAAAATCCTGAAATACCTGCCTAATGGCATTGTGGGTGTCCCACATGTGACAGTAACGGTTCAAGAAGGCAGCTTACCCCCTACCTTCTCAAGGGCAATGGGGGATGGGTGGCAAATGGTGGACCAGCCAGCAATGCCCACTTCCCATGAATGAGTAAAAATGGATGTTCTCTGGTTGCCAAGCCTCCTGGAAATGGAACAATTTCACCGCAACAACTCCACCAAACCTTCACAATTTGAAGACTTCCTATTAAATCTTCTTTGTAAGGATGTTCCTCAGAGGAAGCAATCCCTGCTATTCAAATCTCTCATCTCGAGTGCTTTCAGAGCTTGTAGAGACCAATCTCTAGCCTCCTTATGAGTCAGTCACTGTGTATTACCAGTGGGTTTTATTTGTGTTGAATGTTATTATACAAAGTCCTTATTTCACTTTAACAAAGATTTATTGAGAGTGAAAACTTCTATTAAAATCAGACAGCTGGAATTTTGCTACATTTTTCGACACTCATTGACTGGCATTGCATGACGTAATTTCAGGTCCCTTTTCCCTTTTATATGATTCTGGTCTATTCACTTACTGCCGTTGTCCTTGACTGAGAAATTGCTGTCCTTCTCCGCTATCCTGAAATGAAATCTGACAGCCGGAGTAATTTCATCGAGATCAACAGCAGAGATCATTTGGATAACCTAGAGTCAATCCAAATCAATGACATAAACATTATTCCCAGCATCACATGGTGTACTCATATATACTATAGACAGTGTTACAGCCTGGATCACATGGTGTACTCATATATACTATAGACAGTGTTACAGCCCGGATCACACGGTGTACTCATATATACTATAGACAGTGTTACAGCCTGGATCACACGGTGTACTCATATATACTATAGACAGTGTTACAGCCTGGATCACTTGGTGTAGTCATATATACTATAGACAGTGTTACAGCCCGGATCACACGGTGTACTCATATATACTATAGACAGTGTTACAGCCCGGATCACTTGGTGTACTCATATATATTATAGACAGTGTTATAGCCCGGATCACACGGTGTACTCATATATACTATAGACAGTGTTATAGCCCGGATCACATGGTGTGTTCATATATTTATAGACAGTGTTATAGCCAGGATTACATGGTGTACTCATATAAACTATAGACATTATAGCCTGAATCACCCGTAGTGATATTTTAAAATATGAACAGTGTTATATCCAGTATCATGTAATATGTTAATATATACAATTGACAATGTTATATCTAGCTACAGATGGTAAATTAATACATGCTATGAACAGCATTATACACATTACCATATGGTATATTAATGCATACTATAGGCATTGTTATACCCTGTATCACACGGGCTGACACAATACTCAGCATCACGTGCTGCGTCAATATATATTATTATTCAGTGTCACATGGCGTAATATATTCTATAGGCAGTGTTATACGCGGTAGTGCCTTTTGTGTTAATATGCACTGTTGGCCAAAATCCACTCACCGTTCCAACTGCATCATCTTCACAGACATGGGGATTGTAATTTTCAGCCAAAGTTGGAGCATTATCATTTTCATCTAGCACTTTAATTGTGACTTGAGTATAGGATGTGAAATCTGTAAAACGGGGAATAATTTAAGTGATTGGTAACATTAGCAAGATGGAGAGGTGTAGGGAAGGAAATGAGGTGCTCAGTTACCACAGAACTGTAGGCTTCCAATGGTGGGGTGATGGAAAGCAGAGATACCCAAGAGGTTGGATTTCGGAATGTGGCGGTCTCAGATAGTTGTAGAGCTCAAGAAGGTAATGGGTGAGGCAAGGGCAGGGATCTGGGGATATTTGAAGAGAAGAATGAGGATTTTGGAATTACAGCTCATCAGACTGGACATCAATGCAGTGCAGCACGTGTCGGGATGTGTATGAACAGGAGGTGGGGTGGGTTAGATATGAACTGGAGAGGTTTGGATAAAGTGGGATACTGGCTAGGAGAGACCTGGAACAGTTCACAGAATCCTTACAGTGTGGAAGCAGGCCATTCAGCCCATAGAGTCCACACTGACCTTCTGAAGAGCATCCCACCCAGATCCAACCCCGTAGGCCCTATCCCTGTAACCATGCATTTCCCATGGCTAAACCACAGAGTCTGCACATCCCTGGACACCACAGGTCCTGGCGCTGTGAGGCAGCAGTGTTAGCCACTGAGCTACTGTGCTGTCCCTTAAGTGATGGTGACAGTTGAGTCGAGTATGAAGGCCTTTGCAGGCAGGAGTAGAGACTTACTGCTTTTACCAGCTTCATGGCCTGCCACTGTGATGTTGTGCCATGCAACGTCTTCCCGATCCAGCTCCACTCTGGTTTTAATCATTCCGTTTTCTTTCCCAATTGTAAAAAATTCTGTCCCATCTATTAATGAGAACCTGGAGGCACAGATGTGTTTCCAAACAACACAAAATTACAATGCTGAACGCATAATACTTACTTAAATACTACAAATTATTTCAAACTTTTGAGACTAAACACATGAAATAACAACATAAAGCATCAAGAGCGTCAGACGGAATTGAATCGAAGGGTTCAGTGGGTTTATACGTAGAATAACAGGTACCCGGGAGTGACTTACAGATTGGAATCTATCAAAGGGTTTAGGGGGAGTTATCTATGCATTAGCATACTCCTGGGAATGGGTTACAGACTGGAATCTAATCAAGGGGCTCGGGTTGTTTTATATAGAGAATAACAGATACCCAGGAGTGGTTTACAGAGTGGAATCTAATCAAGGGGTTCAGGATGGTTTATATATGGAATAACAGATAGTTGGGGGGTGGGTTACAAACTGGAATCTAATCGAGGGGTGTGGGGTGGTTTAAGTTACATTCCCTACAGTGTGGAAACAGGCCCTTCAGCCCAACGAGTCCACACCACCCCTTGAAGCATCCCACCCAGACCCATCCCCCTATAACCCAAACACCCCTGAAGACAATGGGCAATTTTGCATGGCCGATCCACCTAGCCTGCACTTATTTGGTCTGTGGGAGGAAACCGGAGCACCCGGAGGAAACCCACGCAGACACGGGGAGAATGTGCAAACTGCACACAGACAGTCGCCCGAGGCTAGAATCGAACCCCGGTCCCTGGCACTGTGAGGCTGCAGTGAGCCACCGTGCCGCCCCGAACGGCCTCCTCCTGTACCGTTACGACGTGGAATAACAGATACCTGGGAGTGAATTACAGACTGGAATCTAATTGAGGGGTTCTGGGAGGCTTAAAAATTGAGTAACATATACCCACGAGTCGGTTGCAGACTTGAATCTGATCAAGAGGTTCAGGGGATTTATGGAAGGAGGGTGATGTGACCAAAAAACCTTTTCACAGAGCCAGTAGGCAGGGTCTGGAATGCACTGCCTGGGAATGTGGTGGGCGGGGGGGAGGCGATTGAATTGAGGCATTCAAGAGGCTTCTGGAATGATTATCTGGATAGAAATGGTGTGCAGGCGTCTGGGGAACAGGCAGGAGGTTGACGCTAGGGAATGAGGCTCATTTGAAGAGCCTGCGCAGGCATGATGGGCCGAACGGCCTCCTCCTGTACCGTTACAAATCCCGTGAATTTACAGCACCTTTGTTCTCTCAGGTACACTGCAATGTACGGAGTAAAACAAGTCTCATCTTCTGCCCTCTCCGCCTTTCATTCTGCTCCCAACTCACTTAAACTCATGCCAAACTAGCTTCCTGTTCAAATGGGAACTGATGGCCCTGTGTCTCCACCTGCCCCATTCTGTTTGTGACCTGCTGAGTTATCCCTGAACCTTTCCTTTCCCGAATTCCAGCGCCTGATGTATTGTTCCCGTTTTCCCCAAAGTGAAGTTCCCATGCTTATCCAAGGTGATGGACCCAGCTGGACTCCTTACCAGATGCTGTTTTTGGCCTGGTCCGGATCTTTAGCTAAAACTCTCCCGACAGAGGTGTTAGCGGGCCGGTTTTCACTGACGGTGAACGCGTAGTCAGCTCGGCTGAACACCGGAGGCTCATCCACATCCAGCACATCAATGACAACCACGGCTTTCGTCTTGTACGTCTTCCCCTTCACTAAGGTGGGGTTTTCTGCTTCCAATTCAATCCTGTGCTGTCGCTGCCTTTCAAAGTCCAGACGCTGTTCCAATGCAAAGACAGACAGCAACTAGCAGCGTTAAGCTGGTTTGGAAGTTAGCAGGAACGAACTGGCAGGACAAGGGACAAATTCGATACCCCCGAACCCTCAATACCACATCCACATTCCCAGCCCATCCAGTGTCCACACTCCCGTCCTCACCGCAACCTCCCCGACGCACTTCAACATTGAGAGACTTCTCTGTGCAGTGTGGCCTTTGCTTCTACATGATCGGTGCTTTTTGCAGGTAAGTCGCTTCTGAAACAAAAAAACAGAAGTCGCTGGAAAAGCTCAGCAGGTCTGGCAGCATCTGCGAAGCAAAAGAAAAGTCACGGTTTCTCGTGACTCTACCGCAGAACTCTTCCTCAGCTTTTCCAGCAACTTCTGCTTTTCTCCCCCTGATTTCCAGCATCCGCAGTTCCTACGTTGCTTCTGGGATCGTGTGTGTGTCTGGATGAGACGGAGTGCCTCAGTTGAGTGTGTCAGCGAGCGGTGATAGTTTCATGGTCGTCATTACTGAGACTAGCTTTCAATTCCTAAATTATTTTTGAGAAGAATTTGTTGAATTTAAGTTTCACTAATCACCCCTTTTGGGGTTTGAACTTGTACCACCAGAGTCATTAGCCTCTGCATCACTCGTCCAGTGACATAACCACTGCATCGCCTCTAACAGCACCTTCCAAATACACACTCTGTATCAGCTCGAGGGACATGAACAGCAGATACATGGGAACGTCAACAGCTTCATGTTCCTCTCCAAGCCACCCACCATCCTGACTTGGAAATACAAATTCCTTCAGCCTGGCTGGGTCAAAATCCCTCCAATTAGGGAATTCCCTCCCAAAGGGCTGTCTACGTCTATCTACAGCATGTTGGCTGCAGCATTTCAAGAAGGCAGCTCACCGCCACCTTCTGGGGAGTTCAGCAACAAATGCTGTCCTTCCCAGTGATGCCCCCATACAATGAAAAATTAAAAGACAATACAGTAAACATCAACTTACCTTCTTTATTGTTATAACACCTTCTTGCGTACGTGGGTCTGTTTTGATGTCAAACATACTGTTGCGACTGACAATTGTGTACAATATTTTTGCATTCTCTCCTTCATCCAGGTCCTTGGCTTTCACTCGATTTACTGTACTTCCAATTGTGGCATCCTCTAAAACCGAATAGTTGTATTGACCTGCAGGTAGAGTAAAACTCACATTCAGCTTGGGTAGGAGCTTACTGCAAAGATAATACTGTGCTGTATTTATGAGATTGATTCCAGGCCAATCAGGTCTGTACCTTTCAAACAGTTCCATGACATGGAAAGTTGCCACCCAGGTTGACGGGGCTGTTAAGAAGGCACACAGTGTTTTAGCCTTTATTAATAGAGGGATCGAGTTCCAGAACCAAGAGGTTATGCTGCAGCTGTACAAAACTCTGGTGCGGCCACACTTGGAGTATTGCGTACAGTTCTGGTCACCGCATTATAAGAAGGATGTGGAAGCTTTGGAAAGGGTGCAGAGGAGATTTACTAGGATGTTGCCTGGTATGGAGGGAAGGTCTTACGAGGAAAGGCTGAGGGACTTGATGCTGTTTTCGTTAGAGAGAAGAAGGTTGAGAGGTGACTTAATTGAAACATATAAAATAATCAGAGGGTTAGATAGGGTGGATAGGGAGAGCCTTTTTCCTAGGATGGCGACGGCGAGCACGGGGCGGGGGGGCATAGCTTTAAATTGAGGGGTGGAAGATAGAGGACAGTTGTCAGAGGTGGTTTCTTTACTCAGAGAGTAGTAAGGGAATGGAACACTTTGCCTGCAACGGTAGTAGATTCGCCAACTTTAGGTACATTTAAGTCGTCATTGGATGAGCATATGGACGTACATGGAACAGTGTAGGTTAGATGGGCTTGAGATCAGTATGACAGGTCGGCACAACATCGAAGGCTGAAGGGCCTGTACCGTGCTGTAATGTTCTATGTTCTATGTTCTATGTTCTAACATATCATGTCCCAGTACAAAATAGCCCACTTGACTTCAGGCACAGTCTCTCAGCAATGCAGTCAGTGATGGATGTGCATTGTACAGTAACATCAGTCAGCACAGAGCCCAGACTGTGTGTATTATAGTCTTGAAAGTAGTTAGTGCTGTAAATAAACTTCAAGATATCCATCACATAAGAACCTGACACTTTGTAGCATATATTAAAAGGGCCATCTTTTAGAAAGCTGTAAATCTGAGGATACTAATAGTGTACAAACTGATCAGTGGTTCGGGTAATTCAGATACACTCCTTTCTGAGGGGCGGCCACCGGACCTGAAATGTTAACTCTGTTTTCTCCTTCACAGATGTTCCCTCTATTAATAAAAGCTAAAACACTGTATGCCTTCTTAACAGCCCTGTCAACCTGGGTGGCAACTTTCAAGGATTTGTGTAACAGATGGAAGCTACTTTGTTTTGCCAAACTGCTATTACTCTGAGTCCTTTGTATCTCTAGCACATCCTTAACTTAGACTAAGTCTGTCTCAAAATCAGTCATTTTGTCAACTCTTTGTTTATAATATGTCATCATACGTCATACTGTGCACAGCTCCTTAGTACAGTGTTTCTTCCAAGTCTCTGTTGTAGGATTTTCACTCTGTTTTCTGCTGAATTACCTGATCATTTTCATCATCATCAGCATCATCATTATTGTGTTGACTTCCAATTATACTGTACATTCCACAGGCATTTAAAAGAAATTATGAACTTTCTGAACTTCAGCTTAAGAATTATTGTAGTATATGATTGTACTCCTTCCTTCTCTCTTATATACGATTCCCCCTTAAATGTGTCTCTATCTTTCAAATATTGGAGTAAGACCATTTGGCCTGAAATGTGGAATCTTGTTTTTTGCACAAAGGTTGGTAGAAATTTGCAATTCTACTTCCTAAAGCCTGTGCACTACAAGGAGCTAATTAGTGATTTCAAGCGAGGTTAATAGAGTTTTGTTGGATTGAATGTGTCAGGGTTTTGTAACCAAGGTATGCAAATGGCTCTGTCATACAGATCAGCTCCGATCATCTCAAATGGCAGAGCAGGCATACGGTAATGAATAGTTTACTGCTGCTTATAAGTCTCCACATTAATGAATGTGATGGGATCTTACTGTGTGGGAAGTAGGGTGCATTGTCATTGATGTCAGTCAGAGAGATGTATACTGTCACAGTTGAGCTCATTCCTCCTTGATCAAGACCCATGTCCTTGGCTTGGACGATGATCTGATAGTCTTTCTTCCTCTCCCTGTCCAGATTAGGGTTCACAACGCGTATGATTCCTATAAATAAAGAGAAGAATAACATTTGTTATTTGAGGTGCTGTTGGTGTTTGGTTGGTTTGTGATGCAGAGTGATGCCAACAGCATGGTTCAATTCCCATTACTGGCTAAGGTTACCATGAAGAACGCTCCTTCTCAATCTCTCTTCTCACCTGAGGCATGGTGGCCCTCTGATTAAATAACCACCAGTCACCTCTCTCTCTCTCTCTCTCCAATTAGAGAACAGCACTGTGGCTTAAGTAAGACTATGGTGACGCAACAACAAATGCCATTATAAGTGAGATTTATCACAGGCAAACTTTATAAAGGAAACCAGGCTTACAAAGATATCTCAGCCTTTCCACATCTCCAGGAAATGGCCCATATAATAGGTCAGGTTAAAGTGGAGTCACTGTTACACACTCCAGATCTCACATGTAATTGGTTTTAATGAAGTTGGTCGTGAGATGAATATTGACCGGGGCACTCGGGAGATTCCCCTTGCTCTGTTTCAAAGTAGTGACTGTGGAATATTTTACATGCTGCCCTGAGAGAGTGAACGGAGTATCATCTTAATGTCTCACATGAAAGGAGGTACATCTGACAGTGCAGCAGCCCTTCAGTTATACTGTAGGAGACTGAGCCTGGATTATGAACTCAAGTGAGACTCAGGAGGTATGACAAACATACGAACATGCCAACAAGGAGCAGGAATAGACCATTCATCCACTTGAGTCTGCTCTGCCATTCACTAAGATCAAAGCTTACGCCAACAAAAAGATGTCCCATTTATTCCTACTCTCTGCTTCCTATGGCTAGCCAACTTTCTGTGCATACCGATATGCTGCGCCCTACTTCATGCACTGATATTGTCTGCAATATCTAATGCATGCACTTTAATGCCTGTTAACAATGGCATAAATGATCACATTGCCTTTTTTTCTTGGTGATAAATATCAGTGAAAATATTTGGACACTGGGGATTACTCTCCCGCTCCCCTGTGAAATTTTCTGTGAATGCCTCATCCAAAGACAGAGAACAAAACTGTCAAAAAGGAAAAATTAGAATGGGAACCCCTGAAATGAATGAGGGTGCATTTGCTACTTGGTTGAATGCTAAATATGCTGATGGCCTTTTGCTACCGCTCGTTCTCCTTTCCCCTATCCAGTGCAAATGGCAGCGGCTGTTTTAGTCTGACTCTGTCCTGTGTCTCTGAAGAAGGCTGATTTCATCCCCAGCAATTCAAGTCAGTGGGATTGGAACGGATCACAGGCATTGCTTACCCGTCATCGGATCAATGGAGAAAGTCTTCTCATTGCTCAGAATCTTGTAGGTCACTTCTGTGTGTTTGCCAACGGTTGGGTCGTCCGGATCATGAGCACTAACAGTGAGAATGGAAGTTCCTGCAGCGGAGGAACAAAGGCACAAAACAGAAAAGTCACAAGTTAGTAAGTAACTCACTCATACCCTACACTGTTCCTAATATTTGGAGAGGAATGGGTTAATATTTGTTTGGTTCGGAGGAGTGCTTGGTCACTCCAGTCCCACTGCTCCATGGGTCCCATGTTACCAAAAGTTAAGCTAATGCTTTTCATTGTTTACTGTGTCTGATTGTAAAACTCTTACAATGCAAACAAACTCCAATTATCATTCTAGCTTTCTCTCATACTAGGTTTGAAAATAATCTAGAAATGCTGACAAGTTAATCACTAAAATCTATGATACACTAAAATTCACATTCCGCCTGTTTCTGTTCCAAATTCTAAAATAATTGGTATTAATGTAGATATAAATCATACAATTGCAATCAGAGATAATGGGAACTGCAGATGCTGGAGAATCCAAGATAACAAAGTGTAGGGCTGGATGAACACAGCAGGCCCAGCAGCATCTCAGGAGCACAAAAGCTGACGTTTCGGGCCTAGACCCTTCATTCTTTTTTCTGATGAAGGGTCTAGGCCTGAAACATCAGCTTTTGTGATCCTCTGATGCTGCTTGGCCTGCTGTGTTCATCCAGCCCCACACTTTGTTATCATAAATCATACACCTTACATAATGGCTTCAAATAACCATTGGCAGTTCTAAAGTAAAATTTTAGATAATTCACTGAAAGATGCTGGCTTCACAATACGACCAGATCATCACATCATCTGCAAGCTTGCTTAGAAGCAGAAAGGTGTAAAAACTATAACTGGACTGATGACAAAGAATCATAACATAGATAAAAACCAAAAGAACTGCAGATGCTGTAAATCAGAAATGAAAACAGAAGTCGCTGGAGATAGTAAGAACTGCCGATGCTGGAGTCAGAGACAACACAGTTAGAACTGGAGGAACACAGCAGGCCAGGCAGTGTCAGAGGAGCAGGAAAGTTGACGTTTCGGGTCAGGGCACGTCTTCAGAAATGGGGGAGGGGGAAGGCAGCTCAGAAATAAGTAGAGCAATGAGGGGTGGGGCTGCAGAACGAAGGTGGGATGGTGATAGGCAAGTGCAGGTAGGGAGCGGTGAGGATTGGTCAGTGACATGGGAGGAGTGGATAGGTGGGAGTGAAGATGGACTGGTTGTATCAGGTCAAGGAGGGAGGGATGAGAGGGAGGGTTGGACATGAGATAAGGCCGAGGGTGGGGAGATTTTAAAACTGGTGAATTCCATGTTTAGGCTTTTGGGCTGTAGGGTCCCAAGGCGGAATATGAGATGCTGCTCCTCCAGACTGCGGGTGGCATCATTGTGACACTGGAGGAGGCCCAGGATGGACATGTCACCCAGGGAGTGGGAGGGGGAGTTAAAATGGTTGGCAACCATGAGATGTTGTCGTTTGTTGCGTACAGAGTGCAGATGTTCTACAAAATGGTCTCCAAGTCTAGGCTTGGTCTCACCGATGTAGAGGAGGCCACATCAGAAGCAATGGATGCAGTAGACCAAGTTGATGGATCTGCAGGTGAACCTCTGTCTAATGTGGAAGTTTTGTTGTTGCCTTGAATGGTGTAGGGGCAGGTGTAGCACTTCCTGCAGCTGTAGGGAAAGCGGGTGGTGGGACAAGTGGGGAGCGTGTAGCAGACGAGGGACCCCTGGAGAGACTGGTCCCTATGAAAGGCAGATAGAGGTGGGGAGGGAAATATATCTTTGGTTGTGGGGTTGGATTGCAGGTGGCGGAATTGACGGAGAATGATACGCTGGATACGGAGGTTGGTGGGGTGATATGTGAGGACGGGCGGATTGTGCCTTCGTTTTTGTTGGGGGCAGGGGACATGAGAGCCGAGGTGTGGGGAACGAAAGAGATGCAGTTGAGAGCATTTTCGATCACCAGAGGGGGAGGCTATGGTCCTTGAGATAGGAGGACATCTGGGATGTTCGGGAGTGGAATGCCCCATTTTGGGAGCAGACATGGTGGAGGTGGAGGAACTGGGAGTAGGGTATCGCATTCTTGCAGGAAGGTGGGTGAGAGGAGGTGTAGCTGTGTGAGTTGGTGGATTTGAAGTAGATATCAGTTTCGAGGCGGTCACCAGAGATAGAGACGGAGAGGCCCAGGAAGGGGAGAGAGGTATCAGAGATGGTCCAGGTGAACTCGAGGTTGGGGTGAAAGGTGTTAGTAAAGTTGATGAACTGTTCAAGCATCTCATGGGAGCACAAGGCAGCGCCGAAATAGTCATCGATGTAGCGGAGGAAGAGGTGGGGGATGGTGTTGTCAGCAGGTCTGGTGGCATCTGTGGGGGGAAATCAGAGTTAATGTTTCAGATTGAGTGACCCTTCTTCAGAACTGATGATAGCTTGGAAAATGTCAGATAGGGTGGAGGGAAGGGTTAAGGAGTAAACAATAGGTGGGGATAGAGTCCAAAGAGAGAGAAGAGCAGTTGGATGTACAAACGAGTGAATGATGATCCTGCAAGGAGGGTGAATCGTTGTTAATGGTGACTGTTTGTATCTAACAATGGGTTGTGTGATAACAAGGCCTGGTGTGTAGGGGTTGGGGTAAGGACATGGGAGATCTCAAGCCCTCAGGTTGTTGAACTTGGCATTGAGGGGTCTTTTTTGCAGACAGAAATCATAATATAGAATTGACCTTGCTGGATGATACCAGTAATCGTCAGCCTTTCACCAGGAAAATTGTTCATGCGTAAGAGGCTCAACTTCCTTCACTACATCCTAAGTTCAAATCCAGCCTCATCTGAGATCTCAAACAAATAAGATAACAGAGACACCAACTGTCTAGATAATCCTATCATTGGCATTGAGCAAAGATATTAATACCTGGATAAAAGGAGCGGACAATACAATGAAGATACAGTCACTCAGCAAACACAACAGCTGTCAGACATCACATATGATCTTCAAAGAACAAGGAACAAAGAAAATTAAAGTGCAGGAACAGGCCCTTCAGCCCTCCAAAGCTGTGCTGATCCAGATCCTCTATCTAAACCTGTCGCCTATTTTCCAAGGATCTGCATCCCTTTACTCCCTGCCCATTCATGTGTCTATCTAGATACATCTTAAATGATGCTTTCATGCCCGCCTCTACCACCTCCGCTGGCAACGCGTTCCAGGCAACCATCACCCTCTGTGTAAAGAACTTTTCACGCATATCTCCCTTAAACATTTCCCCTCTCACCTTGAACTCATGACCCCTAGTAACTGAATCCCCCACTCTGGGAAAAAGCTTCTTACTATCCACCCTGTCTATACTTCTCATGATTTGTAGACTTCAGTCAGGTCCCCCCCATAACCTCTGTCTTTCTAATGTAAATAATCCTAATCTATTCAACCTCTCTTCATAGCTAGCACCCTCCATACCAGGCAACATCCTGGTGAACCTCCTCTGCACCCTCTCCAAAGCATCCACATCCTTTTGGTAACGTGGCGCCCAGAACTGTACAGAGAGGAGAGGCAAAAAGGCTCAGATATTACTGGAGCCCGAAGGAAAGAATCATTCCTGTGAAACTGTGATAGATTCTGCATCAACTACCTCCAGTGGTACTGGAATCTGAGTACTGAACATCGACCACCACCTGTGAGCAGGAATACTATCAACCAGGGCAGGAAGAGTGGCCAAGAGACCAGCCACGCTGAGCCTGTCATGTTAGGACTTTAGGGGAGAGATGGCGGGAATGTAAACAGTTACAAGGTCATGAGACGATCATCTGGGATTACTTTTGGAGGGAGATGCAGAGGAATAAGTTAAATGTAACTGTGAAGAAGATAGTGAGATAAACATGGGGCCTGGAAAAAAACGTCAATCTGGGAGGATGGAGTAAAATATGTTTCTCAGACAGCAGGTCTTGGCTGTGATTGTTGTGAAAAACATTGTTCATTACATCCTGTTTTAAAGTCTCTCACAGAGAGAGAGACATTTCGATCATTCAAAACTCACAGAACAACCCCAAGCCTATATTAACAAAGAACTTCCAATGTTTTTGTGTAACATTTCTCTCTTCCCCATTTTTATGAAAGCATTAACCTATTTATAAGAAAGAGGTTGATATCCTCCTCAGAGGGAAAAGGAATGCCACAGGAAACTTATGCATTAGTCCTTCAGTATCCCAGACAACCTCAGTCTGCTGCTTGCAGTCAATGCTGTTGTCTGTGACCTGGTTTTTCGGTTTCTTAGTTAGTACATACAAGAAGCTGCAGCTAAAACCAATGTTGTAATGCAAATATCTAAGAACATTGATAAAAATGACAATCACTCATATTCATGCTAAGCACTAAGGGATTGCAATTCTGTAGGGGGGCAATGAATGGAGTGCCACAGGAGACAACTGATGGAGCCAGGACCTGGCTAACATTAATGACAGGCTGCGAAATAGCCTCCACCCCACACGATAGAGGGACAGGGGAATTCACATGCTCACAGCAGACACTGGCATCTGTGAGGGAGCTTTAGGAGTAGGTATTCATATCCCATCCCACACTGCCACTGACCTTGGCAAGTTTAATGGGGACAGTGTAGAAGTGAGATTTCCTTTGTATCCATCCTCATGCTGTAACTGCCTGGGGAGATTTTGATGGGTTAGTGTACAGGGAGCTTTACTCTGTATCTCACCCCGTGCTGTCTCTGTCCTGGGAGTGTTTGACGGGGGACAGTGTCGAGGGAGTTTACTCTGGATCTAACTCAGTGCTGTCCCTGTCCTTGGAGTGTTTGAAGGGGGCGGGGGACAGTGTAGACAGAGCTTTACTCTGTAACTAACTCCATGCTGTCCCTCTGTATCAAACCCCAATCTATTCCCTGTGCTGGGAGCGTTTGATGTGGGGACAGTGTGGAGAGAGCTTTACTCTGTATCTAACCCCGTGCTATCCCTGTCCTGGGAGTGTTTAATGGGGACAGTGTAGACAAAGCTTTATTTGTATCTGACCTCATGCTGTCCCTGTCCTCGGAATGTTTGACAGGGACAGTGTAGAGGGAGCTTTACTCTGTGTCTAACCTGTGTTGTCCCTGTCCTTGAAGGGTTTGATGGCAGACAGTGCAGAAAAAGCTTTATTCTGTAGCTAACCCCGTGCTGTACCTGTATGGGGAATGTTTTGTTGAGATGTAGAGCGGGGTTTATGGTATATCTGACCTCTGTTTAACTCAATGTTGACTCAAGTTGCTTTGTTCTTACCTGTGCTGGACATCTCAGGAACAGTTCCATTAAATGGATCTTTTGTAAATATTGGTGCATTGTCATTCAGGTCCAGAACATTAATAGTAAAGTTTGTCGAAGGACCCACTTGCTTCTTAGACTTTATGTCCATCACAAATCCTTCTAGTTTGTAACGATCCTTCTTTTCTCGATCCAACTCTCTGAACACGATAATGTTTCCAGTGTCGGGATTCACCTTAAATATCGTGCCTACGCCCTCACCACGTAGCTCATATTTCGTTTTTCCCAACTCGTGTCTTCCTGATTCTATCTGGAAAGTAAAATAGACATATTTCACCATTAAACATGCAAATATTCAGGATTCTATTCCCCAGTTGTGAGATGTCAGCATCCAGCACAAGGGAAATCCCATTGACAATACACACCCACCCAATCACACAGCAGCCCCTCCCCCATGCTCAATGGTGGCTCTCAATCTGACATGTTGCAATGTTAAAATTAGCACCATTGTTTGTAAATTCCTCCCTAGAGAGAGAGAGAGAGAGAGGGCAACATGAAGAGTGCAGTTAACATTTTGCTCCTGTAACTTAAGAATCACAAGCAGATTGGTCCATGTGTATTATGGATTCACAAGCCTATAAAAAGATGTTAAATTGGGCCTATTTCTATACAGAGGCAAAGAGGTATGATATTTAGCACTTCAATGCTGTAACATTTGATGAGCACATGGCTGATCTGGTCATCAAAACTGCATTTTCCTCTCTGTAACCTTCAATGTTCTTGTCTACCAAATATCCAACCCAGCCAGGAGTGGATTCAAAGACCCAGCCTTCACTGGAGAAGAGAATTCTTACGAGATCAAAAATGGCCACTTATCTCTGCCTTAAACAGAAGGCCCCTTATACTTAAACAGCATCCTTTAGTTTTAGTCCCTCCCCCATGGAGAGATGTCCTTTCGGCATCCCTCCTATCCAGCACCTCAGAATCTGTTATATTGCAGTTAGATCATCTCTTATTTTTGCAAACGCTAAAGGATACGGGGCGAACTGGCATGGTGGCTCAGTGATCAGCACTGCTGCCTCACAGTGCCAGAGACCTGGGTTTGTTTCTAGCCATGGGTGTCTGTGTGGATTTTGCAACCTGCTCCTCGTGTGGGTATCTGCTGGGTGCTCCAGTTTCGTCCTGCAGTCCAAAGATGTCCAGCTTATGTCAATTTACCATGCTAAATTGCCTGTGGTGTCTAAATTGTTTGGATTAGCCACAGGAAATGCAGCGTTACAGGGAAAGGGTAGGGGATTGTGTCTGGGTGGGATGCTCTTTGGAGGAATGGTGTGGACTTGTTGGGCCAAATGGTTGGTTTCCACTGTCGGGATTCTAAGCATTTCTGTGTGAGATAATCTCTTCATCCCAGGAATGAGTTAAGTGAGCACTCTTGGAACTGTTTTTAAAACAATTATACCATATTTTTTAAATGAGGAGATATAAACTGTATGAAGTATTCCAGTAGAAATACAGCAAAATGCCCTTACATCTATGTCCCAATCACCTTGTAATAAACACTAACATTCTATTTGTCTTCCCATTCACTTGATGAACCTACAATTCATAAATCAACAATACCCAGATTCCTCTGCGCTGTTGATTTATGCAATATCTGTCTATTTAGGTAGTATTCTTTTCTTCTTATCAAAGTGGGCAAGTTCACATTTTCCCACATTATGCTTTATCTGCCAAACTTTTGTCCATGCATTTGACCCAACAATATTCTGCTGCAGACTCTCTACCTCCTCTTGACGAGTCTTGGTGATCTTGGTATGCTTAGCAACCAAACATCCAGTCTCTTCATCCAACTCATTAGTCAAAGGCCCAGATTTCGCCGTCCACTCCATTCTTTTTGTTAAGTTGCTTTTGTTGTTGGTATGTAAATCAATTTCAATATTTTGCAGTTTCCATTGTCTTTGCCAGCTGTGTCTTTGTTGCTAACTCTTTCACGGCTGGATCACAGGATCCTATCTATAGGTTCCACCCCAGGAGCAAAACAATCAAGCTGTCACTCCAGGGCAATGCTGAGGGAGTGCTGCACTATCAGGGGTGCCGTCATTTGGATGAGATGTAAATCTGCTTGTCTTGGTGGATGTTTAAAATCCCGAAGGACTATTTCGTCAAAGAGCAGGGGAGTTCTTTGGTGTCCTGGTGAAAAGTTCTCTGTCAAACAAATATCACAGACAAAAAAGAAATTCCCTGGTCATTGCAGCTTGTGGGAGCTTACTGAGTGCAAATTGAGTGCTGTATTTCCTGCATTTCTACAGTGAGTACTGTTCAGAAAGTACATCATTGTGTTTAAAGCACTTTGGAACATCTGGACATAGTGAAAGTGCTGTATAAATGTAAGTTCTTTCTTTTCCTGGTTTCCCTTTAGTGTGTTAACTCTCTAGTTTGAGTTTTATGAGATATCACCACTGTAGAAACTGTACCATCTGATTGCCTTCCAAGTGCATTCCTTGTTCTAGAAGTATGTGAATGCCCCTTGATCCTCAAACCGCTCACCCCACACCCCCACATATTCCCAGTCCCTATCTCTAGATCCCAGGATTTAACTGTATTTTTCTACAAGTTGTATGTTCCCAAATGCTGCTTGTCCCCACAGTGGTCTGGGGACTCGGACTCTTCATTCCAACTGTGGACCCTGAGACCCCATTCCCCCACCGTGTGGCCAATCTCATGATTCCCTCCTGCTGTTTTCATGTTCCGAGATCATTCCCAAGACTGAGGAGTCACTGCCTCAATGAAACTTCTTGACACTGCTGTTTTGTTCAGAGAAAAGACATTCCTGAACAGAAAACCCAACATCAAACAGGATTGCCAGCTGGAATGGAACTGGGGATTGTCCCTGTGAATTGCCACACTGTGAGATTTGGTTATATTCAGGATGCCCAATGCATCAACATTCATCTCAAGTCTTTTACACCTGAAGTCATATCAAAACCTCTTAACGACTAGCGAAGTAATTACTTGAGCTGTTAAAGCATTGAAGGAAATTTGTTAGCTTAATTGTCCGTGCAGACACTTTGCAATGCAATGTGATACTAATGCTGTGACTTCAGTTCCCACAGTTGGCTGATGTTAGTGTGGGGTTTCTCTTGCTCGACCTATCCTCTTGGCTGAGATGTGGTGACCTTTGAGTACAAGAGTTAGGACATGATTTTGATGTTGTACAGGACATTGGTGAGGTCTCCTCTGGAGTATAATGTCCAGTTCTGGTCTTCTTTTTAAAGGAAGGATATTATTAAGCTGGAGAGGGCTTAGGAATGATTTACCAGGATGTTGCTGATCATGGAGGGTTTGAGTTATAGGAGAAGCTGGATGGGCTGGGACTTTTTTCACTGAGGTGTAGGAGGCTGAGGGTGACCTTCTAGAGATTTATAACATCATGAGAGGCATAGATAAGCTGAATGGCAGGTGTATTTTCCCTAGGGTGGGCGAGTTCAAAACTAGGGGGTATATTTTTAAGGTGTGAGGAGAAAGATTTAAAATGGACATGAAGTGCAATTTTTTACACAGAGAGTGGATCATGTGCGGAATGAGCTTCCAGAGAGAGTAGTAGATGTGGGCACAGTTACAACATTTAAAAGACATCGAGATAAATACATGTATAAGAAATATTTGGAGGGGTATATGCCAAGTGCAGGCAGGTGGGACTTGTTTAGTTCAGGATGGTGGTCAGCATGGACTGGTTCGACCAAAGTGTTAGACTCTGTTACTCTTTGACCCTCAGGTTAAATCATCCCCAGTCCTCCCTCTCTTATGAAAGAGCAGCGCTACGATCCGGTAACTCAATCATGACTTTACCTTTATCCTACAGAAAACGTAGAATCCAATTTGTACACAGCATCTTCCCCAAAAAAAGAGCAATTTGAGAAGAGCCAGACAGTCCATTTCTGGTTAATTAGTCCAGAGATAAATCTTGACTCTGGACACAAGATAAACTTGCTCATTGTTTTTTGAATCATAAACATGGGACACTTTACCTGGGGGAGAAAGCATTATTGTCCCATTTGACAGGCATCACTTCCAGTGGTGAAGAGGAAGGAATCTTACCTTTCCGATTTGCCTGGGTTCAGTTGCACCCTCCCAGCTAGCGAGCTGGTTCCAGATCCAGTCTGATTTTGGGTCACTGCTGTTGACTTTGAGGCTTAGCCCTGATTGTACTGCCCAACCAATACTGTAGATCAGTAGCCACAGGGGAAACATTGTCCCGAACATCTCAATGACCTGTAACACAAAATAAAGGATATTTCATCCTCTTGGTTTGATAAGAACTACCTTTGTTCCACCGTCTCATTAGAGAGAAATGACTGGTGGCAACTTAATCTGAGTCTCGCTACGCCACAGACAAGGGACATTCATGATTAGGTCAGCTGCTATAGGACCTGAGCCACACCATTGTTGTCACTTCTCTCTGTGTGCCAGTCATCTAATCTAATAAACCCAGCACATTTTAGGTGACATTATGACTTTTTCAATGCTCTCATGGATGACCTCTCATCCTCCCTCCACTCACTGTAAACTGGGGCCCCTCCAATGACCCATTGCCCGCGCCCCAACTCCCAACAAAGCACATTGCTGCTACATTGCTGGGATCGGACCAATGACAGGAGTCAAAGTCGCTGTTGTAAAATTTTCATCTCTGATGTCAAACCCTCCATGGCCTCACCTCTCTCCATCACTGTAACTCCTCCAACCTCACAATCCTCTGAGGCTATGAAACTCATCCAATTTGGTGAAAGCAGAGACAACAAATCATTTCAGTTGGAAATTTGTGGGCACTCGAGGGAAATAATCTTGCAGGGCTACTGGATGACAGCTGGCAGAATGGGGAATGATCAGATTGTTCCACAGAGAGACGATTATGATGCAGTGATCCAAATGGACTCCTTCTGTGCTGTTATACCCCTCTGGGTTGGATTATCTGGGAATTGCCACTGTGGCTGATTTGTTTAATAGGAAAAGGGAGCTCTGAGGTATTTCTGAGAGGCGGCTCCTCAGAAACAGATACTGTTAAAGGTTAAGTGTGATGTTAGGGCCCTGGGTGCCGTGGGTGTCAGAGGGGTAGGGGGGATAAGGTGCCAGGTAAGTAGGGTGCCAAATGGGGAGGATGCCAGGTAAGTAAGATGCCAGCTGGGAGCGTGCCATGGAGTCATTAAACAATACTGTTTCGAAGCAGACCCTTTGGTTTAACTCGTCCATGCCAAACAAGATTTCCCCAGGGAAGGAGAGGCCAAAACTAAGGGGCATATTTCTAAGGTGAGAGGAGAAGGATTTAAACGGGACCTGAGGGGTAACACTTTCACACAGAAGGTGGTGCATGTGTGGAATGAACAAGTGGAGGAAGTGGTGGAGGCTGGTACAGTTACAACATTTAAAAAGCATCTGGATGGGTACATGAATAGGAAGGGTTTAGAGGGATGTGGGCCAAATGCTGGCAAATGGGACTAGATTAGTTTGGGGAAACCTCGCCGGCATGGACTAGTTGGGCTGGAGGGTCTGTTTCCATGCTGTATGAATCTATGATGTGGTGTTTTGAGTAGATCAGCCAAGGGGGTGGGATTTGTGTCTGGCTGAGGGCAGGTTTGGTCGGGTTGGTGAGGGGAGGGATGGTGGGTGTGCTTCCAGAGTGTGTGGGTGCTCTGGGGAAGGTTTGGCTGGGTAAGGGTGGGGCAAGTGGTATGGTGGGATATTGTACTGGGAGTTGGGAGAACGGGTTGTATCAGGTCTGGTGCAGCATTGCCTCTAATTTTTCTGACATGCTGAATGTGACAGCGACGTCTGGAACTGGAAGTCAGTGCCGTAATCAGTGTGTTGATTCTGATCACTGTGTGTAGAACATTAGAGCAGTCGCGCATACACAGCTATCGCAGCTTATGTTGGTCTGGTCAGCAAGGGGCTTAGGATCAGGCTTGGCGCCGTTGCCCCTTGGGGGTGTGTCAGGCCCCCGGAGCTGTCAGGTGAGGATCTCGGGGAGGTGTAGTCGGTGTGTGTGTGTGTGTGTGTGTGTGTGTGTGTGTGTGTGTGTGTGTGTGTGTGTGTGTGTGTGTGTGTGTGTGTGTGTGTGTGTGTGTGTGTCACTGTCTTATTTCATCAGAACCATTCAAATGTCTCTCCTTTTCAGTGAGGATTTTAGGAGGGATCACAAGCAGAGAGGAATTGCCCCTCAGAAGATCCAGTTTCCCTGGCAATTCCTCTGGAGTCTGCTACAATGGGGTTCTGCAGGGTCCCCCTGCACACCTCCCATCTACACTGGAATAATAACTCTCTGCCCAACATAAACACTGCGTCAATGGCCTTTATGAATCATCTTCCAAAAATCTTCTGGGCAGCTCCTTTTAGATCAGTGCAATGTGTCATGTAAAATACTCTTCATCTCATCTCTCTGATTCTTTTGAGATGTTTTAATGTGGATGGATTAAGTTGTAATGCCAGCACTTTTCGTTACGCTTCATTCCCCTCTTTCCTTCCTACAGCAGAGTAAACCACATCTTTGGAACTAGGATCATATGAATCCACAGCATTCACAATTATTGCCTCTTGTATTAACTTTATTGTGATGAGGCAACTTGAAAACTGCATTCGGAGCTTTAAATAGGTTCTGTTCCTCGAACACACCCTTCCTGTCATTTAACTGGCTGGTATGTTGCTTATCAAGCAATGCTTCCCATTGGAATTGTTTGCACGTTTGATGGAAGAGCTCTGTCCTTTCCTATTGAAATGCTAAAGTAAAGAATTGATATTCTCCTTGTAAGGTCTGGCTCCTTAAATGGGAATTTATTGCTGGGAAGAATAAAATCTGTTGAGAGAAGAAGGTTTTACTTATCGTGTCTCCTTCAGAAAAGTTTCAAAGAATTTTACTTCTGACTGATAAATTCCCTGTTGACTTCTGCATAACCAGTTAATGAATATATGTTGTTTTTATGGACAAAAATATAATTTCACAGATGCAATGTCAAACTATCACACAGCTGTCGGTTTATAGAATCATAGAATCCCTACATTTTGGAAGCAGGCCATTTGGCCCATTAAACCCACACTGATCCTCCTAAGAGCATCCCAATCAGATCCACCCCCTACCTTATCTCTGTAAGCTTGCATTTAGCATGGCTAATCCACCCAGCCTGCACATCTTTGGTTCAAGATCCACTCCAGACAACTGAGGTCAAAATCTCAGCTGGCATTTAGTGCAGTGTAGGGAGACAGCTGCACTGTCTGAACAGCCACTGTTCAGATGATGTCCAGATTGTAAGCAGGTAATTCCTGCTCTCGTTTTGAATTGCGGTACTTCTAGGTTCAATGGAACAACGATGAAGTGAAATACATGCTGGAGGCCAAGCCACCCTCTCCTGAAGGCCCTTTCCTCATTGACGGAAAGGTCAGATTTTTTTTTTTAACTCAACCACTGGACCGGGAACAAGTAGCAGAGGTGAACTATAGAATGATCGGATCCTAGAGCACACTACGAGCCCATTTGGCCCATTGCGTCTCTGCTGATCGTTTGATAGCCTGGCACCCTAGCTCTTTCCCCACAGCCCTGTCTCTGATGAATCAGTTTACACTTCCTTTTCAGGTAGCATGTTCCAGTCACCAGAACTCACGACCAAAATGAAAATTGCAATGGCATTGACATTTGTGTTCTCTCGTTACTGATCAAGCTACCAGTGAAAACACTTTGACCCAGGCCATTCGATCACACCTGGCTTAGGGTTCTGGTCATCACAATTACATTTCTCCTTGGCTGTTTCTGTCAAATAGCTGAGGTTAAAAGGTTAATGGAAAAGGAAGTGAAGGGAGAGGAATTTGTTTCACTTCTCCACTGGACAGTAAAGAATGCATAACATTTCAATGAAGAGGAGCAAGGAAAGTCTGGCCACATTTCTTCCTCAACAAAGAAATATTATCTATTTATTTATCAGAATACGAAGGTTTTGGATAGATCTGTAGCTCGGGTTGTGGGTGTTGAGGCTGGTTGGCTCGCCGAGCTGGTTGGCTGTTTTGCAGACGTTTCGTGACCTAACTTGGCAACTGCTCACCCGAGCCAAGGACCCGCTCCCCGCCATGGACAGGACCAATGTCATCTACAAAATTCCCTGCAGAGACTGTGAGAAACACTCCATTGGACAAACAGGAAGGATACTAACAACAAGAGTACGTGAACACCAACTGGCTACAAAAAGACACGACCAGTACTCACTCATCTCAATCCATGTGGACATGGAGAACGATGACTTCAACTGGGACAATATCAAGATCCTGGAACAAGCAAGAAGAGACAAGCACGAGTATTCCTGGAAGCCTGGCACTCCACGAAGCAGGCTATTAATAAACACATTGAACTCGACCCCATATACATTCCACTACGGGGGAAAACCGGAAGTGAGGCAATCCATCGCATCGGACACAAGAGGTGAAAAACCAGGCGGGAAAACACACCGACGCTTCATCGGAGGCTGCACTGATGATGACCCAGCATGGTAATGAAATGTCTGCAAAACAACAAGCCAGCTCAGCGGCCAACCAACCTCAGCTTATCAGAGTACTGTCATGGAAAGTTGCACTGTGTAAATTAGCTGCTGTGAAAACAAGGTATAGAGATGGATGAACACAGCAGGCCAAGCAGCATCAGAGGAGCAGGAAAGCTGACGTTTCGGGCCTAGACCCTTCTTCAGAAATCTGAAGAATCTGCTTGGCCTGCTGTGTTCATCCAGCTCTACACCTTGTTATCTCAGATTCTCCAGCACATGCAGTTCCTGCTATCTCCGAAACAAAATTAGCTGCTGTGTTCATTTCACTATGACAACGATTAGGCTGCAAAAAAAAACCCTATTGTGCATGGATTGGATTAGATTAGATTCCCTACAGTGTGGAAACAGGGCCTTTGGCCCAACAAGTCCACACTGACCCTTGGACCATTGCACCCAGAACCATCCCCCTATAACCCACACACCCCTGAACACTATGGGCAATTTAGCATGGCTGAATTACCTAGCTTGCACATCTTTGGACTGTGGGAGCAAAAGCAGAGCACCCGGAAGAAACCCACGCAGACACGGGGAGAATGTGCAAACTCCACACAGACAGTCACCTGAGGCTGGAATCAAACCCGGGTCCCTGGTGCTGTGAGGCTGCAGTGTTAACCACTGAGCCACCGTGCTGCCCCATGGATTGATTGAGAAGTTGTGTGATTATGAAAGGTGAGTTGTTTTAAGTGTATAGATTCTTCATTTGATGTTTGAATGAAATAACTTCACTGAAAAGCAAACTTAACGTCCAACATGATTAATGTTTCCTTTTTCATTTCAACGCCAACAGCTCAGTTGAGTGGCAGTGAAAAATTGACGCAGAAGAAGATGCAAGGCAGATAACAAATTTCCTCTTGTCTCCAAGCTGAAAGCAACTTCTTCAGCTCACTGATGTTAATTTGTGACATTGATGCAAAACGAGTGCTGCATTCTCAAAACACCAATGGGCTTTTCATGATAAATCTGAATGAGAGAGAAAATGAAAGGATGGAGGCATCTCTGAATGTTAATTGTCTTTATCAACAGATACTGCTACTTCCAGCATTTTCTGCTTTTATGGTAAGTGATTCATGTTCTAGTGAAGATAATTGAGGTCTTGAAGATTATGAAAGGGCTCGACAGGATACAAATTGAGAGGATGCTCAAACTTGTGGGAGAGATTAAAACTAGTTCCTATACGTGCAAGATAAACTCTAATAATTTCAATAAAGGGCTCAGTGGATAACTTCCTATCTCATTGTATTTATTCCTGGGTTGTGGATGTCACTGATGAGACAAGTATTTATTGCTTACAGGGCAGTCAGTCACATTGCTGTTGGTCTAAACTCACATGGAGAACAGGGCATGTGAAGATGACAGATTGTCATCTTGATCCTGATGGGTTTTTCCAACAGCCATCAATGGTTACATGATTACCATTAGGCTGTCCTTTTAATCCAGATTGTTATTGAATTCAAATTTTACCATTTGGCAGGATTCAAGCCCATGTCCCCAGAACATTACCTGGGTCTCTGGATTAACAGCCCAACAATAACACCACAAGGACATTGCCTCCCCTTAGCTGACTACCTTTCTGCCGTCTCACCTACTAATTGACTTGAGTCTACTTGACCAACCATTGCTGACCCCGACCAGCTGAATAACCCCCAACTAGGCCTGACTACTCCTCCTACCTTGACCACCCCCTAAACTGATTGCCCATCCTGACCTGAGGTACCCCCCTAACTTGGACTAGTAGGATCGAAGGATCTGTTTACATGCTCTACATCTCTATGACGCTTGACCCACTTAGCCACTCACTCACCTGCCACCTTCTGCACTTACCTCACCAACGTATCCTTCCTACTACACACAGACACAATCACCAATTTGATAATATTCCCACCAGATCCCTCGGCAACTAGCCCTAAGAGAGGAGGAATGCGGTTTTCCCTGCACAGACCCTGCAGCACTGCAATGGAGCTCTTCGATGAATGTCGAACTTTTGGGAAAACTGGGCTTGCAAGACACAGTGAGAAATGTAGAGCAATGTAACATGTGGATAGGTTCATGTGCGCCTCCAGCAATAATTGGAGGTGAGTATTCTGTGCAGAATTATTCATGTACTGAGGGAAGTGAATATACTTCCAAGGGATTTCAATCCGTCTGGGTACGGGCTCTCAGACATGATGGGCTATTTAGATTTGGAGGTTCAGCAGAATCTCGACAGATTCTTGCCTCACTGACTCTCTAGATATTTCCAATTAACCAGCTCAGACATGTAATAACATGCATAGAACATAGAACAGTCCAGCACAGTGATGGACCTTTCAGCCCACAGTGCTGTGCTGAACATGAAGCCAAATTAAACTAATCCCCTCTGCCTGTCCTTGGTCCATATCCCTCCATTCCTTGTATATTCACGTGCTTCTCTAAAAGTCCCTTAAATGCTCCTATCATACCTACCTCCACCACTGTCCCCTGGCAGCATGTTCCAGACTCCTACCATACTCTGTGTAAAAAACCCGTCCCTCACATCTCCTTTGAACTCTTCCCTCTCTCACCTTAAATGCATGGCCCCAAGAATTAGGCAGTTCAACTCTGAGAAGAAGATTCTGACCATCAACCGATCTATGCATCTCAAATTTATTGGCTTCTATCGAGTTTCCCCTCATCCTCTGCTACTCCAGAGAAAACGACCTGCGTTGTTTTAGCCTCTCCATATAGCTCATACCCTCTAATCTAGGCAGCATCCTGGTAAACCTCTTCCGCACCCTCTCCAAAGCCTCCACATCTTTCCTGTAATGTGGTGACCAGAATTGAACTCTGTGGCCTAATCAACATCGTATAAAAGATATCAGATATGATAGGGTACTGTGTTCATCCAGCTCTACACCTTGTTATCAACATCACATAAAGTTGCAACATGACATCCTGACTCTGGTACTCAATTCCCAAACCCATACAGGCAAGATGCCATATGCCCTCTTTCCCACCCTATCTACTTGCATGGCCACTTTCAGGCCACGTCTGGAACAAGTGAGATTTGAACCCAGGTCTCTTGGCTCAGAGGTAGGGACGTACCAACAATAGCCCCTTCCCAACTTTGCAGAATGCTAATGTGGCTGACATTCAATTAATCAGAACACGCTCCGAATTTGATTTCAGTGACACTCAGCGCTAACGTGCTTTTGTACCAGGATAATAGGAAGACCTCCCCAAAACCTCAGTTTAGTGTCTCACGCAAATCTGTTTCTCAGTCACAAATTAGTGATAGCACTTAGAGCACAGTGAAGAAAGAAAAGAAAAACAGAACCTGCATTTGTTCAACAGCGTTTATTATCCCAAAACTGAGCAAAGCACTTGATAGTGGAGTAACTCAAGTGTCGAAAATGAATTTAAATGCAGAAAGATCCCATAAACAGCTATCAGATCATGACCAAATATCCTGTTTTTCTCATGATATTGGATAAGGGGTTGGCATGCTGGCCAAGCCAGCATTTATTGCCCGTCCCTAATTGCCCAGAGGGCATTTGAGAATCAACCTCATTACTGTGACCCAGACCAGGTAAAGATGGCAGAAAGCCATCTTCTGTGAATTATTTCCCAAGCTGCAGGCATAATTGTGTTTTACATTTTCAAGAATGCCCAACAACAGGCGTTAATCACCAGTTTCAATCCTGGTCTGTGAGTGTGAGTTGGCATGAGGGTTACAGCTAAGAAAATTCCTATCCACCCCTGCACTGCAGGTGGAAAGAAAAGGCACTCCCTCACTGTGTGAGCTGCATCTGGTCACCATGGCAAGAAACAGGATGACAGATGTTATACTGTACTGCAAAAGCAAGAATCTCAAAATCAATTGCATACATACCAATGTCTGTTTCAGCAGTCTCACTCAAAGTAACGGCTGCAATGTCCCACTGTCTACTGTTCACAGCACCCTGAGACTGATCTGTATATATTTTTTCATCTTTTACTTTTATTTGGGCTCACCTGTTATTCTTAATCTATGTGTACCGTGTTCTGGTATTAATCCTTCTTGTGTTCAGTAACTCATCAACTCAGTCTTTTAATAGATTAAGAAAGCCTTGTTAAACTGGTTCATTTTAAACATAAATTTGTTTGTTTGGGGAGAAAGACAGCCAAAGGAAAGGCATCTTTTGTAAATTAATATTGTTATGACCAACTGAGGGGAATGTGGTGAGTAAAGAAGGTGACATTCCTTCTCATCACGGAAAGTCTCAGTTTGGGGGGGGATGGTATCTCATCTGGATCTGTAATTATTGGGGAACTTGACAGATGTCATTTGCACAATGACATGCGTTTCAATGCCATATTCAAAGAAGTAAAAGGAGCAAAGTGCTCCAAAGCAGCTCGAACATAGAAGACATTTGACCTTGCGCCATAGAGGAGGCACATTGGGCACACAGACATAGTAAGAACTGTCGATGCTGGAGTCAGAGATAAATGGAGCTGGAGGAGCACAGCAGGCCAGGCAGCATCGGGACTGGGGGCGAGGGGGGCAGGAAGGGTAATGTTTCAAAGGATCCTGACTCAAAATGGCAACTTTCCTGCCCCTCTGACGCTGCCTGGCCTGTTATGTTCCTCCAGCTCCACGCTGTATTGTTATTGGGCACACACTTGTTCAAACTGGTGGGATTTAAGGATTGTATTGAAGGAGGAGGGGGAATGACTTAAGAAGCGAATTCTAGACCTTAGGTCCCTGGAAACAGGAGGCACCTCTGTCAATGGTGGATCAAAAAGATTGAGCAATAGGCAGAGGAGGATATCAGAACTATAGATGGAGGTGGGGCTGTCAAACATTATAGAGATTGATAGAATGTAGGGCCATCCAGACAATTGAACGCAAGGGTGTAAATTTTAAAAAGGGATGTTGTTGTATGGGAACCAAGATAGACTAGTGAGCCAAGGCTTTGTGGGCAAATGGATTTTGGATGAGTTAAAATTTACAAAATTTACGGAAGGTGGGTGGCTGCCTAGAAGAGTATTGGATATGAACAAAAGCTGGAAGTAATGAAAACAATAATTAAGGATTTAAGCTGTAGATGAACTAAAGCATAAAGAAATGAAATGATGTCCTCTCTGCTCTTTTCCTTCAGTGAAACGAGAATTGAATAATGGTAGCTTCTACTGAACGTCAATGTACTGGAATCGCAGTCAGTCGATGAACATCTTGGAAGGAACTGGTGTGAAAAATCTTTGTTATTTAAACCAAGGTGCTAATCTGTCTATTTCTCAACAGGTTAGCAACTTCATCAAACCATTGGCAAGCATTTCAAGTATTTCCTGCAATGTGTGATCGCACTGGTTACTCATTCAGTGAATACGATGCCAACCCCACCCCCCAGAGATGTATGCAGAAGAATCATTGCTTATTTCATTTGCAGAGCATCATCATAATGTGCTTGTGAAGTCTAAAGGCCATGTTTTGCCTTCAATAAAATGCCTGGACAAATAAATTGCCCACAATATATAACATTGAAACTGACTGCCCAGGAGAATCATACCAGTGCTGTCTCTACGAAAGAGCTATCAATGTAGCCACAGTGATTGTATGTAAGTTAATACACTGGGCTCTATCCTGTGCACACTATTTCAACCCAACTGCACCTATTTCAACTCAACAAAATCGATGACATCTGTTTGCTCATTCATTACTTAGGGCAATGCCCTGACTAATCAGAGTCAACTTGCCTGGTTTAAAGTTGAAACAAATTTTGCCATTTAGCTGTCAATTAGCACCAACGAGAGCATTCTCCATGGAAACGTTCTACCAGTTAGAGTTAAATTGCAATCAACAAGCACTGTTCTCTCATGCGGTACAAATTTGTTTTGTTTTTAATTGGTATTCTTGCGAAATGTCCTGATAAGTGCAAGATGAAAGGCTGTCATAAAATGTGTCCTTTTTTGAGCAATACTCGAGTTCTGTACGACCAAATGAAATTCTCCTCTGGCTTCTCTTCTAACTTTCAGCCAGACAGACTTCAGGTTCTAAAATTAAAATAATTTGATTTAACAGTTAGAGCAGCCTCTCATTGAGTCCTTTCTTTATTTTGTCTTCCTGAAGCGGTGTGGTGGGTGTGTGGAATGCGCTGCTGGCAGTGATAGTGGAGTCAGAAACTTTAGAGAGTTTTAAGGGATTCTTGGATAGACACATGGAGGATAGTAACATGTAAGGTAAGCAAGATAGATTGATCTTAGTAGGATAATAGGTCGGCACAACATCGTGGGCCGAAGAGCCTGTACTGTGCTGTACTGTTTGATGTTCTATACTTAATTTATTGATTTGTGTTAGACTGGGTGATGCCAAAAGAAGTTTCTGAATCCGTGGTCTCTGTCACCCAGACGCATAGGGTCAGCAAGCACATAGGAACGCTCCTACCTCCAAGTGCCCCTCCAGGTCATACACCATCCTGACCCAGACATATGTCAACTTTTCCTCCATCATCCCTGGGTCAAAGCTCTGGAACTCTCTCCCTAACTGCACTGTAAGAGCATGAACACTCCATGGCCTGCAAGCAGTTCAAGAGGGCCCACAGTCCTCGCCCCCCTCCCCCTCCCTCCCGAGGGCAATAGATGACGAACTGTAAAAACCACACCCCAGAGAATGAAAGTAATAAAATTAGACTTCCTTCATTTCCCGCTATCGGTAACCTCTGTTGGGCCTTTGGTTGTTCGGTAGCAATTGTCCGACCAGCTTGTGAAACCATGACAGAGAAGGGCATTCTATGTCAACCACTTAGTTGGAGACAGGAGACGCATAGAGAGTAGTCAGTATAAACGTTATAGATTCAGTTCCTACAGAAGAACATTGGTGAACCAATTGAGGCTTTCTGATGTTCTGCAGTTTTCATAGTCATTACTTTTGTACAATGTAAGCATCATTGAGATAAACACTGCTGACAAGTTCCAAAGTATTAGGGAGTTCACAGTGAGAGTAGGAACTGCCAATGCTGGAGAATCTGAGATAACACAGTGTGGAGCTGGAGGAACACTCAGAGGAGCAGGAAAGCTGATGTTTCGGGTCGAGACCCTTCTTCAGAAATTGGGGAGGGTAAGGGGATTCTGACATAAATAGGGAGAGAGGGGGAGGCGGATAGAAGATGGATAAAGGAGCAGATAGGTTGAGAGGAGACAGACAGGTCAAAGAGGCTGGGTTAGGGCTAGTGAAGGTGAGTGTAGATGGGGGGTTAGGGAGGCGATAGGTCGGTCCAAGGAGGATGGACAGGTCAAAGAGGCGGGTTGAGGGTAGTGGGTAGGAGATGGGGGTGGGGCTTGAGGTGGAAGGAATAGTGAGGGAGGTGGGACTATCTGGGCTGATTTTGGGATGCAGTCGGGGAGGGGAGATTTTGCAGCTTGTGAAGTACACATTGATACCCTTGGGCTGTAGGGTTTCCAAGTGAAATATGAGATGCTGCTCCTGCAGCTTTCAGGTGGAGTCATTGTGGCAATGCAGGAGGCCCAGGATGGACATGTCGTCTGAGGAGTCAGGGGTGGGGATGAAATTGAAATGGTTTGCGACTGGGAGGTGTAGTTGCTTGTTGCGAACTGAGTGTAGGTGTTCTGCAAAGCGGTCCCCAAGCCTCCACTTGGTATCCCTGACATAGAGGAGGCCACAACGGGAACAGCGGATACAGTATACCACATTAACAGACTTGCAGGTGAACATCTGCTTGATGTGAAAGGTCTTCTCAGGGCTTGGGATGGGGGTGAGGGAGGAGGTGTAGAGGCAGGTGTAGCACTTCCTGCGGTTGCAGGGAAAAGTGCCAGGTGTGGTGGGGCTGGAGGGGAGTGTGGAGCAGACGAGGGAGTCCTGGAGAGAGTCACCCCTCCGGAAAGCAGATAATGGTGGGGAGGGAAAAATGTCTTTGGTAGTGGGGTCAGATAGCAGATGGCGGAAGTGTCGGAGGATGATGCATTGGATTTGGAGATTCGTGGGGTGTTACTTGAGGACGAGGGGGATTCTGTTTTGGTTATTATTGCAGGTAGGGAGTGTGGAGGATGAGTTGCGGGAAATGCGGGAGACATGGTCAAGGGCATTTTCGATCACTGTGGAGGGGAAGTTGCGGTCCTTGAAAAACGAGGACATCTGGGATGTTCGGGAGTGGAATGCCTCATCTTGGGACCAGATGCAGTGGAGGTGAAGGAATTGGGAATAGGGGACGGCCTTTTTACAGGAAGGTGGTGGAGGTGTATTCGAGGTTGTCGTGGGATTCGGTGGGCTTAAAATGGATATCAGTTTCCAGGTGGATGCCAGAGAAAGGGAAATATTAGGGAGTTTATAGTCATCAGGACAGGCACAAGAATACCAAACCTCAAAGAGAACATCAGTTTACAATTCATTTGAGAAAAAGCATGCTGATTGGTTGGCACCTGGATTCTGATTGGTTGAGTTGTTGCCATGGTAAATGCCCTGGTGTATTCTGCATGATGACTTATCAGAGTTGACTCGCTTTTGTTGAATTCACACTAAAATGTTGGAGGATAGCTGATCCCAGGATTGGGAAGGTGGAGGGTGGTGGTTGGAAGAGCGAAGTCCAGCAGATATTGAACAGACAGAGAAAGTTTGAAAACAAAGAGTAGGTTTAAGAAAGAACACTGGAAGAAAAGCATTTGAGAGGGCCTTTCCTTAAGGTGGGGCGAATGGGATACAGGGGCAAGTTACAAAATGTGGTGCCATCAAAAGTGAAAAAGAATGAACACAAGCAGTTTGGTTGTTAGAGATGGAGGAAGTTTGCAGGAAACTGAAAGTGGGGTTAAAAATTTAAATAAACTTCTGAGACCCTCCACTGCGTGAGAGATTGGGAAAGAGGCTGAGAAAGGTGGCACTAACACACAAACCCAGCGCTATCCGTCTCCAGCACATCCCCACTCATCCTCACATGTTGCCTAACTCTTTCAACAGAAGTGAATGTCTGCTTCAGGGCTCAGCAGAGCGACTCCCAAATATGCAGGCTGTGAGCCAGCGACCTGAGCAAGCACAGGTTGGGGGATTGCAGGGCACACAGACATAATTGTGTGGCACAGTGGCTTTGTGGTTCGCACTGCTGCATCACAGCACCAGGGACTGTGTTTGATTCCACCCTCGGGTAACTGTCTGTGTGGAGTTTGCACGTTCTTCCAGTGTCTGCGTGGGTTGCCTCTGGATGCTCCGGTTTCCTCCCACAGTCCCAAGCTGTGCAGGTGAGGTGGATTGGCCATGCTAAAAATTGCCCATCATGTGCAGGCAAGGTGCGTTGGCGATGGGAAATACAGGGTTAGGGCAGGGGAATGGGCCTGGGTGAAATGCTTTTCAGAGGGTCACTGTGGACTTATTGGGCTGAATGGCCTGTGTCTTCACTGCAGGCATCCAATTAATTATTCAGTCTACACTCAGAACAGGATAGTTCCTGCAACTCTGCTGAAGTGTCAGATATTGCTGATTTACTACAGAATTGAATATGCTTGATTTTTGTTTAAATTGCATCATTCTTTCATCTGTACCTCCCTGCCAGCCTCCCTCTTTCTCAATATATTTGCCCGTAATCTCTACCTTTCTATTCCTTTAGTGTTCTTTCTTTCACATATATCTGATGAGGACACCCCCTGCTGCCTATTAGGTATGTCCTCCCTCAGTGATGAATCCATATTCCTCCATGTTGAACAACACTTAGAGAGAGCACTGAGGCTGACAAGGGCACAAAATATCCTCTGGGTGGGGGATTTCAATGTCCACCACCAACAGTGGCTCGGCAGCGGTACTACTGATCCAGCTGGTCGGGACCTAAAGGACGTAGCTGCTAGACTGGGTCTGCGGCAGGTGGTGAGGGAACCAACAAGAGGGAAAAACATACTTGACCTCATCCTTTCCAATCTGCCAGCTGCATCTGTCCATGTCAGTACTAGCAGGAGTGATCACTGCACAATCCTTTTGGAGATGGAATCCGACTTTCACATTGAGAATAACCTGCATTATACTGTGTGGCTCTATCACCGTGCTCAATGGGACAGACTTCACACAGATCTAGCAACTCAAGGCTGAGCATCCATGAGGCAAAAGGCCATGCCAGGAGCAGCACCAGGCATGTCTAAAATATTGTGTCAGTCTGGTGGTGACCAAACAGGACCACTCGCACGCCAAACAGCGAAAGCAGGAAGCGATAGACAGAGCTGAGCAATCCCACAGCCAATGGATCAGATCTAAGCTCTGCAGTCCTGCCACATCCAGTGGTGAATGGCGGCGGACAATTAAACAACTCACTGGAGGAGGAGGCTCCACAAATATCCCCATCCTCAATGATGGACGAGCCCAGCACATCAGTGCAAAAGAAAAGGCTGAAACATTCGCAGCAATCTTCAGCCAGAAGTGCCGAGTGGATGATCCATCTTGGCCTCCTTCAGTGGTCCCCACTGTCACAGATACCAGTCGTCAGCCAATTCCATTCACTCCACGTGATCTCAAGAAATGGTTTGAGACACTGGATACTGTAAAGGCTACAGGCCCTGACAACATCCCAGCAATGGAACTGAAGGCTTGTGCTCCAGAACTTACCGCTCCCCCAGCCAAGCTGTTCCAGTACAATTATAACATGGTATCTACCCGGCAATGTGGAAAATTGCCCAAGCATGTTCTGTACACAAAGAGCAGGGCACATCCTACTGGCCAATTACTGCCCCATCAGTCTCCTCTCGAACACCAGTAAAGTGATGGAAGGTGTCAGTAACAGTGCTATCCAGCAGCACCTGCTCAGCAATAACCTGCTCAGCGACACCCAGTTTGGGTTCCACCAGGGCCACTCAGCTCCTGACCTCATTACAGCCTTGGTTCAAACATGGACAAAAGAGCTGAATTCCAGAGTGAGGCGAGACTGACAGCCCTTGATATCAAGGCTGCATTTAACCAAGTGTGGAATCAGGGAGCACTAACAAAACTGGAATCAGTGGGTATCAAGATGTTGAACTCTCTGGTGGTTACAGCCATATCTGCCACAGAGGAAGATGGTTGCGGTTTTTTTCCCTTTATTTATTCATGGGATGAGGGGGCCACTGACTAGGCAGCATTTATTTCCCATCCCTAATTGCCCAGAGGGCAGTTAAGAGTCGACTACATTGCTGTGGGTGTGGGGTCACATGTAGGCCAGACCAGGTTAGGATGGCAGTTTCCTTCCCCAAAGGGCATTAGTGAACCAGATGGGTTTTCCTGACAGTTGGCAATGGCTTCATGGTCATCATTTAGGATTTTACTTCCAGATATTTAGTGAATTCAAATACCACTAGCTGCTGTGGTGGGATTTGAACCCAGGTCCCCAGAACATTAGCTGGGTCCCTGGATTAATAGTCCAGCGATAATACCACTAGGCCATCGCCTCCCCTTATTGTTGGAGGTCAGCTGCAGGACACCTCTGCAGGAGTTCCACAGCATACTGTCCTCGGCCAAACATCCTCAGCTGCTTCATCAAAGACCTTCTCTCCATCATAAGGGAAGTGGGGATGTTCGCTGATGATTGCACAATGTTCAGCACCATTCATGGCCTCTTGAATATTGACTTAGTCCATGTTCTAATGCAGCTAGATTTGGACAATATCCAGGCTTGGGGTGACAAATGGCAAGCAACATTAGTGCCACACAAATGACATCCAACAGTGTTACCATCATTGAGTCCCCCACTGTCAATTTCCTGGGGATTACTGTTGACCAGAAACTCAACTGGACTCATCACATTAACACAGTGGTTGCTAGAACAGGCCAGAGACTAGGAATACTATGTTGTGCAACTTACCTCCTCACAATCCAAAAGCCTGTCCACCATGGACAAGGTACAAGTCAGGAGTGTGATTGAATACTTGCCTGGATAGATGCAGCTCCAACAACGCTCAAGAAATTTGATACCAACCAGGACAAAGCATCCACTCCCTCCATCACTGACCCTCAGTAGCAGCAGTGTGTGCTATCTACAAGATGCCCTGCAAAAATTCATCAAAGATCCTCAGACAGCACCTTCTAAACCCACGACCACTTCCATCTAGAAGGACAAGGGCAGCAGATACACGGGAACACCAATATCACCAGCCTCCCCTTACTCACCATCCTGACTTGGAAATATGTTGCCATTTCTTCAGCATTGTTGAATCAAAACCCTGGAATTCCCTCCTTAAGGGCTTTGTGGGCCAATCTACTGCACACGGCCTATAGCGGTTCAAGAAGGCAGCTCATCCTCATATTCTTAAAGGCAACGAGGGACATGCAAAAAGTGCTGGCCGAGGCAGTGCTCCCCCACATCCATTGAGTGAATAATGCAAAAATAGCAGTGAGTTGTTTTGAGAAAGTAATTCAGGGTTTGAGTGGCTGTTACAGCTTATGAAATTTGACACTTTGACACTCACAATCATAGCATGAATCACCCAGGTAATAAGCATGAACAATTTACTGTTGATGTAAATGTAGCATGTGTTAGTGCATATGTTATATTACTGGTGTAATCTAGCACTGCAGCAATTTGAGAATATCTTCTTACGTGTTGAAATCTGGAATCATTTAAAGCCGGCATGATTATTGTTAAAACTCAATTGGATCTCAAGTGTCCTTGAGAGAAAGAACTCACTGTTTCAGATTTGGTGCCTCACAGTCACATCCAAACTAATACAAGTGATTGTTTCATTTCATCAGAAAGTTAAGCAAGGTCGGGCACTGAACATGGATGTCACCAGAAATTATTTAAATCACATTTGTTCTGCTAGTCTGTGTTTATTTGATGCTTACAAACCTAAACTGGGAAATAGGAGGTCAATTCAATTTCACCAGTGCTGAGGCAATTGAATGACCGGTGACAATATGTATCCAACAAATTTATTTTGTGCAGGTGGCATTCTGGTTTGCTTGTCAGCAGTCACCTCCAATGCTCAACCTATCTCCAAAACTCCAGTTGGAAATTCTCACAATAATGATAGAGCGTCTTACAGCCTCCACCAAGTACTAGACCTGGAACAGAGTCATAAAAGAAAGCTACTGGGGAGGAGAGGGAATAGGAGAAGAACAAAGAACAAAACAAAACAAAGAAAATTACAGCACAGGAACTGGCCATTTGGCCCTCCAAGCCTGCGCCGATCCAGATCCTTGATCTAAACCGGTCGCCTATTTTCCAAGGATCTGTGTCCCTCTGCTCCCTGTCCATTCATGTATCTGTCTAGATACATCTTAAATGATGCTATGGTGCCTGCGTCTACCACCTTGGCTGGCAACACGTTTCAGGCACCCACCACCTTCTGCGTAAAGAACTTTCCATGCGTATCTCCCTTAAACTTTTCCCCTCTCACCTTGAAATCATGACCCCGAGTAAATGAGATAACAAAGTGTGGAGCTGGATGAACACAGCAGGCCAAGCAGCATCAGAGGAGCACAAAAGCTGACGTTTCGGGCCTAGACTATCAAACCAACCAAACACACCATAATGTCGACCTCTAATGCAATTCTTCCACTGTCGCTGGGTCATAATCCTGGAAGTCTCTCTCTCAGGGCATTGTGGGTCTATCTACAGCACATGGACTGCAGCAGTTCAAGAAGGCAGCTCACGCGCACCTTCTCATGATATGGATAATTAATGTTGGGCTAGCCAGCAATGCCCACAACTCTGAATTTTCTTTTGAAAAACTACAAATGAAACTTATTATTTATATATTGGGAAATTAAACTTTTACTCTGCAGTCAGAGGGTCTAGGCCCGAAACGTCAGCTTTTGTGCTCCTGAGATGCTGCTTGGCCTGCTGTGTTCATCCAGCCCCACACTTTATTATCTCGAATTCTCCAGCATCTGCAGTTCCCATTATCTCTGATACAATTTTAACCCCTAGTAATTGAATCCCCCACTCTGGGAAAAAGCTTCTTGCTATCCACCCTGTCTATACCCGTCATGATTTTGTAGACCTCAGTCTGGCCCCCCTCAACCTCCATCTTTCTAATGTAAATAATCCTAATCTATTCAACCTCTCTTCATCGCTAGCACACTCCATACCAGGCAACATCCTGGTGAACCTCCTCTGCACCCTCCCCAAAGCATCCACATCCTTTTGGTAATGTGGCGACCAGAACTGTACTCAGTATTCCAAATGTGGTCGAACCAAAGTCCTATACAAGAGTCGACAAAGTAGGAGCAGTATGAACCTGGGTTATGATTAGACAGCCTGAGCTGTAGGGTTGCAATTCAGGCTGGATTTGACTGACAAATGGCATTTTCCCTGACTGCAGAGTAAAGATTTAATTTCCCAATAAACTTCATTTGTAGTTTTTCAAAGAAATACTCACAGAGTTGTGGGCATTGCTGGCTAGCCCAGCATTAATTATCCATACAATGAGAAGGTGGGGGGTGAGCTGCCTTCTTGAACTGCTGCAGTCCATGTGCTGTGGGTAGACCCACGCCCATGAGGGAGAATATTCCAGGATTATGACCCAGCGACAGTGGAAGGATTGCATTAGAGGTCGACATTACGGTGTGTTTGGTTGGTGTGTTAGTGGTGTTCCTTTGTAGTGGCTGGCCTTGTCCGTTCAGATGGTCGAAGGTGATGTCAATTGTGAATTTCTGCAGTGCACCTTGTGGATGATACACACTACTGTTCCTGAACATTGGTGGTGGCAAGAGTAGATGCTGAAGGTGATGGTGTCAGTGCTAATCAGAGGGGAAACTTTGTCTTGGATAGTGTTGTTGGAGCTGCAATTGTCCAGGTAGTATTCCATCACTCTCCTGACTTGTGCCTTGCAGATGATGAACAGGGTTTGGGGACTTGGGAGGTGAGTTATTCAATGCAAGATTCCTAGAATTTCCCATACAGTTATAGTAAATTACATTATAGAGGACTCTGAAGCAAGATGGACTGTTTAGATCTTAAGCTAAGACCATCACTTCCTTTTTATTTGCCAGATGTGGACATTTCTGTGAGAATTCAACATGAAAGAACAGATCCTCAGAATCAGAGTCAAATACTTTTGGAAGAAATTCAGAAGAGGCCTTTCTCTCATGGAGTTTTCAAGCAAATTGAGATAGTGTAGGGAGATGGGCTTAGATTAGTTCACAGTTCGGCGCAACATCGAGGGCCGAAGGGCCTGTTCCGCGCTGTATTGTTCTATGTTCTATGTTCTAATTTGTTGCTTTCTGTCCACCAATGTGGCATGCTGGGATATGAGGAATGGCCACAGGAGTTGGGATTGATTTCCACTGGCTGGTCCTGGCCTGGGCCACTGGTCCCATTCCCCTTGGCTCCAAGGAAACTCCTCTCCCACCACCCCCAACAGCCCCAAGCCCCGGTAAGTTGCACCCTCTTATAGCACTCCTGACCCAGGCCCCGGACCTGACCTGTCCTGTGAGGGGACGTGGTGACGTGGACGGTGAGAACCTGGTGTAAAAAAAAGAGGCTTCCTCGAGAGACACTCACTGTGTGACACCTTAGCATGGTTTGGACTGGCATGTCCCTGCATTCCTCCTCTCAGTGTCAACATCGAGAGAGTGGGAGGGACATCGCCTTCAGTGGCTAATAATTTACAACTTGAGGCCTAGACTAGGGTGGGCCATCTTGAACTTCACCCACAAAATATCCAGTTAGGCCAGTGTCAGGTAGACAGGCTCTCTGGGGAGTTTTGTGACTTCCCCACCATCACCTACAACTGGGCTAATGGGGTTTATATTTCTGCCCCTGGGTTGGGACTCAAGCACAAAGCCACTTGAGTGGGAAACAGGATGGTTACTCACTTTATCAGTTACACCTCCCTGTGCAGTCTGCTCACCGAGCATCCTGTTTTAATCAGCAATTTATATTGATTGCTCCCCTCCTGTTTCTCGAGTTCTGACTTGCTTCCCACCTACAGAATCCCTTAAGCTAGCTTTTAGAAGTCACAAGGTAGGGTCACATTGAAGACAAAAGAACACGTGTCCCCAGACTGTGAGATTATGAATCCACCGTAACTTTCCGAATGTAAAAGCAAATGAGTTAGAGTTTCAGCTGCTGTGCTTCTTTCTGTGATGTGATGCTGTTTTAATTCCTGCTTATACAATGTATAGTCCTGCATTAATCATGTAGTGCTCCAATTCTGTTTGGATTTGTCTCTCACGCTTTTTCAAAGATACTCTGTTCTGGGCAGAACCATAGCTTCACCCAGCACTGAATGAGGCCATTCAGCCAAATCGCTACTACTCTTTTGAGGAGCTGAATGTTCCGTGTTCTTTTGCCCACAGACACCGATTTCTTCCCTTTCCAAATATTAGCCCAAATCCATTTTGAATGTTACTGCTGGATTTATGGCACCATTTTAGGCAGTACACGTACAGATGCAACGCATTAAAAAAAATTCTTGACTCTTCTCATGGAGACAAGCGAATCAGAGAACTTTCAGGACTACTGGTGAATTCAGGTAAAATAAAGAGCTCCCTGGCAATACCAGTGTGGTCATAATGGGCTGAATGGCCTGCTCTGATCAACGAGCTTCATTCCATTCCTAATATCACTGTGGGTGCCCTTATATCTCAATGCAACGGTTCACCATCACTTTCTCCAGGATAGTAAAGGATGGAAAACAAATGCTGGCCTAGCCAGGGATGCTTGCATCCCATGCATAAATCATAGAATTGCTACTGTGCTGAAGGAGGCCATTCAGTCCATTGTCCTGTGCCGGTTCTATTCCATGGTGCTTTCCTCTTGCATTTTCCTTAGACCCCTGCACGGCATTTCTATCCAAATAACCCGCTGGAATGCCGAAATAAATAAATAAACATACTCCCAGATATTCTAATTCACTTGAAGATTATGATGGAATCTGGTCCCAATATTATCTTTAGCAGCTCGTCCCAGACCACAATGATCCACAGACTAAAAAATTAGCTGCTACACCTGCTTCTTTTGCAAAACGCTGTTGAATTTCTGTTGACTCCACATCGAGTGTTCTGCCAGAGGAAGTGTTGATTCTGTTTGTTACAATCAGTCAAACCCCTTGGGTATCAGGCTTTGCTACTTGAAGGTTTTACATCATGCTTGCATCAAACTGGATCAGACTTGAACAGTAGTTTGCAATAGATCACTCAGACATGGGAAAAGCAGAAAGAATAACACCAGCTTCAACCACAAGCAATTCTTAGGGGATTTAACAAAGTAAGATGTCCCAAGGTGCACCCTCCCTCTCAAGAAGGTCAGGAAAGTGACGTCCTTTCATTGAACCACAGAATCCCTACATTGTGGAAGCAGGTCATGCAGCCCATTGAGACCACACAGACCCTCTAAACAGCATCCCACCCAGACCCACCTGATCCTATCCCAATAGCCCTGCATTTGCCATTGCTAATCCCCCTAGCATACACATCCCTGGGAACAATGGGTAAATTAGCATGCCAGGTCCATCAAATCTGCAATTCTTTGCGACTGTGGGAAGTAACCGGAGCACCCGAAGGAATCCCACACAGACGTGGGGAGAATGTGCAAACTCCACACTATCACTTGAGGTTGGAATTGAACCCAGGTCCCTGGCATGGTGAGGCAGCAGTGCTAACCACTGAGCCACCATGCCAACTCTCTGTGGTGAGCATGGCTCTCAGCACCTACCTAAATGATCTGATTATAGTTCGTCCGTTTCCCAGGACTACAAGGGGTTAAATACAGAGTAAATCTCCCTCAACACTGTCCTAATGAACATGCTCAGTACAGGGACAGCATGGGGTTAGATACAGAGTAAATCACCCTCTACACTGTCCTCTATCAAAAACTCTCAGGACAGGGGACTGCACAGGGTTAGATACAGAGTAAAGTTCCCTCTACACTGTCCTCATCAAACACTCACAGAACAGGAACAGCACAGGAATAGATACAGAGTAAAACTCTCTCTTCGCTAATCTATCAAACACTTCTGGAACAGGGGACAGCATGAGGTTAGATAGTAAAGCTCCCTCTACATTGGCCCCAATCAAATACTCCCAGACCAGGGACAGCACAGGGTTAGATACAGAATAAAGTTCCCTCTACACTCTCCCCTTCAATAACTCTGAGGACAGGGGACAGCATGGGGTTAGCTACAGGGTAAATCTCCCTCTACGCTGATACCCCATCAAACACTCCCAGGGCAGGAACAGCATGGGCTTAGATACAGAGTAAAGTTCCCTCTATACTCTCCCCCTCAAACAGTCTCAGGACAGGGAACAGCACAGGATTAGATACAGAGTAAAGTTTCCCCTATACTCTCCCCAACATACGCTCTAGGACAGGAGGCAGAATGGGGCTAGATACAGAGTAAAACTTTTTCTACACTGTCCCCATCAAAAGCTCCCAGGACAGGAACAGCACAGGGTTAGATACCAGTAAAGTTCCTTCTTCAGTGTTCCAGGTCAGCTACCACATTTTTTACCTCGTACAATTTTGATTCTCAGCCGTGGAAATACTTGAAATCACTGTCACTCTGCCATAACTCACTGACAGTTCCAGTTGTTGATAACTGTACCGCCCCTCCAATTACTTACTGAATCAAATTCACTCACCACTTTTCAAATTACGCCAGTCCCCTGCAGTCCTGTTTACATCCAAAAGTAAGGAATATTCAGAGACACACGGATATAGCGCAGATTATAATGCTAGCTTGCAGAGTTGACTTGTCTGGTTGTGATGTTCAGTGTGTTGTCCCAGCCTTCCAGAGCGAATTGTTCCTCAGTTCCTACTCCTGGGACCCAGCCTGTTTGCCATTCAGTCATTTCCTGACATTGTCCAACACTTTTGTGATATCAGGGCTGAGGGCTGAGAGTGTCGGAAACCAGATAAATTGAACATAATTATCCCAAAGTAGCTACTTGCTTTTCAGAGACATAAATGGTGATTAAATAATTGCGTTGTATGACATGTAATGGATTTTGGGAATTGCCTGCAGTGTGAACTGGTCGCACAGTGGGCGTACTTAATCCAATTCAAATAAATGATCACTCTCATCGGTTTACTTCATACATTTTCAGTTTCTCTTTTAAACAGAAAAAGGGCTCACTGAAGTGGACAAAGTGGGAGCAAGCTTAATTTCAAAGGAAGCACGTTCTTCACCCTCACCAGTTAGACCCCTTTGACCTGTAGCAATGTCCCTAAATTCGAACCAGTAATTGTCCCCAAGTGAATCCCTGATACCTACAGCATTCTGCTTTGAAACAAAATGATCTGAAATGAAAACAGAGATAGGAGCAGCTCTTTTATGAATTAAAAAAAAATGTTGTTGAGGACATTATCTGGTTAAAATAAAGTTGAATAGTATTGACTTAAGAATGAGCAACAGTGTAATCTCGAAAGGGAAAATTGACCCAATGAACCTGGATATTTTTTGATAAATTAACCCTAATTTCTAGTCCTATCCACCCTGTTCCAAAAACATGTACAATTGTCTCTTGAACCCTTTTAACAGTCTCGTTCAATGACCCTCGCTGATAATTTAGTCCATAACCTCATTATCCTTTCATATCTCCCATCTTGACTTCCCTTCTTACTTCTCACTTCCTTATTTTATTTTTCATCATGTCCTGGACAGTTCAATGCACCACTGCACACAGCAATTTGTATCCACTAAATGTTTCGTTCATTTTTGTACTCTTCATGGAGACATGGGCCATTTCTTGCCTATTGCTTTATTGTATTTGAGAAGATGCTGGTGTGTTTTCCCCTTATGCATAGCACTGTACCAAGAAGGTGCTGTCAAGGCGCTGCTAGGTACTGGTTTCCAGGTGAATGAACTGCTCTGAAGGTACAGCCAATATAAGGAGTTCAGGTCTGAGTTTTTGTGAACAAAATGCTGCAGATGCAGGAAATCTGAAACAAATATAGAGAAGGCTGGAGAAACTCAGAACCCTGGCAGCATCCTTGGAAGAGAAACGTAGTTAACGTTTTGGGCCTGGTATGACTCCTCTTTGGAAGTTCTGGGCTCTGAAAAAGTCATAGCTTTAATTCTGCTTTCTCTCCACATATGCAGCCAAACCTGGCGAGTTTCTCCAGCATTCTCTGTATGTGTTTGAGCTTGACGTAGAGATTTGGAGCAAACAGCTTCAATGTCAATACACCTACAGCCCAGAGATAGTTCAGACTGGATTCTCAATACGCACCAGCTGCAGTAATAGCTGGAAGCACAAAATAAAGCAGGAAGCTTGGAGGTGGAGCTGTTCTCAAGGGATTGTTGGCCTTGTCTTTGTAGCTGATGGAAGATGTGTGTTCTTACTGTGCAGGAAGCCTTGGGAAATAGCAGCAGCTGCAGTGATGGAGAGAGTGCCTGTTTAAGATGATGGATTTCAACAATGTGACACAATTGTTATTAAAAATACAGAGTGGACAATAGGACTGAGCTCCTGTTGATGAAGTAGTGTTACACTCGTGCTGGCTCAGCTGAAAGGAATCTGAAATTGTGAATTGGCAATAATTCCAAAAGCAACATGGATGTTGCAACTGACGTTCATGTCCCCCTGGGGCGCCTTGCATAATCAGGAGTTCATATCTGCTCAGGTCAGGATCAGTTCCTGGAACAGACAGCTGAAGAGAGAGGATGTCAGTGTGAACTTCTACCACTTAGCCGGGAGTTTAATGAAAATACAGAGATCGTTACATTCAGCTGAAAGAAAGAGAACTTTACCGCACTCCTCAACAGCTTGTTGAATGAGATCACTTTGAGCCAAACAGAATGAAGGGGTCCCAAGTGCAACATCTCAGTCTCCCGGGGTCAGAATGGGGTTGTCCAGCCCGGGTTCTCTCAGAAGTTTGTGGGCATAATTCCCACCCCAGGGATTTCAGCATGCTATCTGGTCCGGACCTTGCTGTATCAGTGAAGAAACGTGAGAAATCGGAGCAGGAACAGTCCAGGAGGGAGTGCTGCGCTGTTGGATTTGCATGGGGCATTAAACCTGAGGCCCCCTTGGCAAGCAATGGCAATGTGCTTTTGTGATGAAGGAGCTTCCTCTTGCAGGAATTTAGAAACATCTTAAAAAAGGAAAAGTAGAGAATGGGAGAGGTTAAATGATGGAATTCCAGACCGAGTTAATGGATACCACTGATGGTATGATGACAAATGTGTGGTGCTCAAGAGGCCAAGATTGGAGGAGAAAGGAATATCTTGGGGTGGTGCTGTCTGGGGAGATCACAGCGATAAGGGTGGGGAGGTGGGGATAGATATGGACCAAAAGCAGGTTTGAAAATTTAAAACTGCTGGATCAGGAGCTGATATATGTCAGCAAGCGCAGACTTCAGTCAAATGGTACTCACTGAGGACCTTTCCTTAAAAATTCCACACACGCCCAATCTTCTTCAAAAGGTCCTAATCTTCTCAGTCTCTAATTGGTCCATTTATTTTAAGTACATCCCTCCCTTCCATGTCTTGTTGTAGATCTAATTCTGAGATGCTTCTGTTTTCACAAATGAGGACATGAATAACGCACCAGAAATCATGGGGAACACAGGGTTTGGTGAGAGGGAGGGACTGAAGCAAATCTGTATTAGTAGAGAAATGGTGTGGGAGAAATTGATGAGACTTAGGGCTGATAAGTCCCCAGTGCCTTTTAATCTACATCCCAGACTACTTAAGCCAATGGCACGAGCTATAACGGATACATTGGTTGTCATCTGGCAAGATTCTTTTGACTCTTGTACAGTTCCTATTGATTGGAGATTATTTAACATAACGACACTATTTAAAAAGAGAGGTGCAGAGAATTATGGACAAGTGAGCCTGACATTGGTAGTGGGGAAGATATTGCAGAACATTATCAGGGTTTTATAGCAGAGCGCTTAGAAAGCAGTGGTGGAATCAGACACAGTCAGCAGAGAATCACAAAAGGGAAAGCAGGCTTGACAAATCTACTGGAACTATTTGAGGATGTAACCAGTAGGGTTGATCAGTGGGAGCCAGTGAATGTAGTTCATTTGGACTTTCAGAAAGCTTTTGGCAATGTCCCACATGAGAGATTATTGTGTAAAATTAAAGCTCATGGAATTGGGGGCAGTGTGATGAGATGGATAGAAAATTGGTTAGTAGACAGGAAGCAAAGAATAGGAATAAGTAGGTCTTTTTTGAGTGGCAGGCAGTGATTAGTGAGGTACCACAGGGATCAGTACCAGAGATCTGGCTATTCACAACATATGTTAATGTTTCAGATGAGGGTGCGAAATGCAAAACTCCAAGTTTGCAGATGACACGAAGCTGGTTGGGAGGGTGAGCTGTGATGAGGATGCAGGGATGTTGCAGTGTGATTTTGATAGGCTGAGTGAGTGGGCAAATGCATTGTAGAAGCACCATCAGGTGGATAAATGTGAGGTTATTCACTCTGAGAGCTAAACTAGGAGGGCAGATTATTATTCGAATGGCTGTAAATTGTAAGAGGCAAATGTTAAATGAGACCTGGGTCCCTGTGCACCACCCGCTGGAAGTAAACACATAGGAGCAGCAGGTGATAAAGAATGTAGACTGTATCAATAAATGTGGAGCTGGAAAGACACAGCAGGTCAGGTAACATCCCAGAAGCAGGGAAGTCAATGTTTTGGGCCAAAACCCTTTGTCAGGACATGGGAGGGGGAGGGGAACCAGAAATAGATAGAGGGAGGTGGGTGGGGACAGAGCAAAAGCAGGTGAGACAGAGATAGGTGGATACATGTAGGGGGTTATTGTGGGTGGTCAGCTGGAAGGGTAGTGCAGGACCATGAGTCAGAAGATGTACAGGGTTGTGGGAGGAGAGATTTTGAAGCTGGTGAAGTTAATACTCAAGGCTGTAAGATCCCAACGTGAAATATCAAGTGTTGCTCCTCCAGTTTATGTTTGGCTTCACTCTGACAGTGGAGGAGGCCAGGGACGGACATGTCACCAGCGTAGTGGGGAGGGGATGTTAAAGTGGATAGCAACTGGAAGGTCGGGTTGGTTGGTGTGTGTGGCAATGTTGCTGACCACATGACAGCCAGTGACCAAGTCATTATTTCTACTTCCACCCATGTGACCCTTCCTGTACACACACCCACTCCACCAGCTGCAGTCTCCCAGCTCCCAGCTTAACACTCAGCCCTGTCCCCAGGGCCCTGCTGGGTATTCATCATTCCCCTCCCTGAGACTTCCCGCTCAGTGAGGCTGAATGGTCAGTCCTCTGCAAACGGCTCACCTTCATTCCCCTGTGCCCACATGTGAATAACTAATAGATGTCGAGCTGTTTATCCATTGCCTCTCCCTCCGCGCCTGTTTCTTTGAACAGGAATCCAACCCACCCTCTGATGACACCTTCTTCCACCTCCAGCAAGCTCCATCCTCCTACATACCCTCTGCCGGCCTCCTACCCTCCCTGAACCTCTTCCTCTCCAACTGCTGCCATGACATCAATTGCTTGGACCTCTCCACGCCTCTCACTCACTCCGACCTCTCACCATTGGAAAACACGGCCCTCTGCTCCCAACACTCCAACCCCAACCTCACCACTGAAACCACCCACAAGGGCAGGGGGTGGGCACAGAGATAGTACAGCAAACTGACCCCTACATTGCTGAGGCCAAATGCCAACTCTCTGACACCTCCTCCTCCTACTGTTCCCTCGATCATGATGCCACCTCTGATCATCAAGGCACAGCCTCCAACCTGATAGTTCACCAACCCTGCACTGTCCATTTCTATCTCCTCCCTAATATCCATAAACGTAACTGCCCCATCGACCCATTGTCTCTGTTTGCTCCTGCCTCACCGAGCCTATCGCCTCCTACCACGATTCTGTTCTTTCCCCTTTGGTCCAGGAACTCCCCACCTACATTTGGGACACAATCCACACCCTCCACCTTTTCCAAAACTTTCAATTCTCAACCCCCAATGCCTCATCTTCACCATGGACATTCAGCCCCTGTACACCGGTATTCCACACAACAATGGCCTAAAAACACTTTGCTTCTTCCTCTCCCATAAGCACACCCACTCCCCCTCCATGACACTCTCAATCACTTGGTGGAACTGGTTCTCACTCTCAACAATTTTTCCTTTGATTCCTCCCACTTCCAACAAACCAAAGGGGTGGCTCTGGGCAACTGCATGGGCCCAAGCTTGGCCTGCCTCTTCGTAGGATTCATGGTACAGTCCCTCTTCAACAACTCCCCATCTCTTTCTCCGTTATGTTAGTGACTGTTTCGGTGCTACCTTGTGCTCTCACGAGGAGATTGAAAATGCATCAAGTTCGCCAACACCTTCCACCATGCACTCAAATTCACCTGGACCATTTCTGACACCTCCCTTCCCTTGCTGGTCCTCTCTGTCTCCATCTCCAGTAACTGACTCAACACTGATATCCACTTCAAACACACTAACTCCCACAATTACCTCGACCACACCTCCTCTCACCCATTCTCCTGCAAAATTGTTATCCCATTCTCCCAATTCCTCTGCCTCCACTGCTTCTGGTGCCAGGATGAGGCATTCTACTCTAGGATTTCCCAAATATCCTCCTACTTTAGGGACCATAGTTTCCCCTCCTCTGTTACTGAGGATCCCCTCAATCGCAACTCCGCCATTTCCCATGGTGGAAGAATAATTAAAGTGTCAAGAGCAATTAGATGTAGAATGTAGCTAAAACTTAGTATTAGAGGTTGAAATGGTGGGAAAATAGGTCAAGTAAGAGATATGTGACAAATTGCTGCCTATCTGTAGAAAGCTCAGAATTGCTGATTCAATATTGACCTATAGCTTAAGACACGTTCTGCTAAAAGATAACATATCAGCGACTACAAGTTGTGGATCCATTACGTACGATATTTCGTATGGCCTGCCTTAAGGGGATGTGATAAACTATTTGGGCCGATCTGCTTGTAACAACTGTCACAATCTATAACAGCGCGCATCAGTATTGCAGGAACAAAAACAAAGTTGCTGGAAAAGTTCAGCAGGTCTGGCAGCGTCTGTGGAGGGAAAAAACAGAGTTAACGTTTCGGGTCCGGTGACCCTTCTTCAGAACTGAGTTCTGTGGGGCATGAGCAGGCTGAAACAATGGGTCCTGTTTGTGGACTTTTGGCAGGAGGTAGAAACTAGCTCTGTGGGGTTGGGGGACTATTAGCTTGGAAGTGGAGGTGGAGAGTTCACCAAATGAAATGAGATCTGTAACTGTAGTGATACAATGGCCTGATGTGCCATGGTGGGGCCATGGTTCGGGGGGAAGGTAGGAGGAGATATCTGAGAGCTGGTGTTCAGCCTCTGCTAGATAGAGGTCAATATGCCAGACAATAACAGCACCACCCTTTATTGGCAGGCTTGATGACAAAGTCAGGGTCTGATACGAGTGTACAGAGTTCAGTCAGTTCAGAGGGAGATAGGTTGGATTTGTTGAGGGGGCAGTGAAATTGAGGTGACTAATGTCACGTCGACAGCTCTCAGTGAAAAGATTGAGTGCAGGTAAAAGCCCAGAGGGGAGGGACCCAGGTGGAGGGAGAGTGTTGGAGTTGGGCAACAGGGTCTGTGGGATGGAGAGAAGACTCTTGTCCAAAGAAGTGAGCACGGAGGTGAAGATGGCAGCAGAATAGTTCAGCGTCATGTCGTGCCCGAAATTTGTTAATGTGGGGACACAGAGGGATAAAGCTGAGGCCTTTGCTGAGTACAGAACGTTCAGCATTGGAGAGTGGAAGATTAGGACGGATGGTGAACACCTGACAGGAAATGGGGGGATTGGGGAAGGGGATAGAGTCAGAGGGAAGGGGAGGACAGGTAGGTTTCAGAGGGACATAGGTATTTTTGAGTTGTTGCATCTTGTGGGCCTTGATGCCTGAAAGGGAAAGAAAAAGTTTCTTTTTAGCGCTGAGAATGAGCTGGAGGATGAAGTGGAACTGCGGGGTGGTGCAGCCCCGGGCCAGCACATTGCGATGCTGTTGGAGAGAAAAGTTGAGAGTGCACATATGGCACCACATGGCCCTGAGTGGGGATCTCAGGATGCAGCGAGAGCAGCTATCTGTGGAACATTGAATATCATGGAGATATCTGTGATCGTGGGAGGATTTAAAACATTAGGGATAAAAATTCAGTTGGAATCCATGTGGGATGAATTTGAGCAGATGTGGCAGTCACTGAGGAATGTGATATGGCTGTGGAAACAAGTTTTAGCAAATACCTGGTCAAACACCAGGAGTGACAGTGAAATTAAAGTTGGTGGGCAAGAAGGGAGATTGGAATGGAAATCCCGTCGGAGAGAGGAGCAGTACTTCTTCAAGGTGGGTATGTTGAGAAGAGATGTGGCATTGAGTTTAATGCTAAATAAAAACCAAAAAAACTGTGGATGCTATAAATCAGGAACAAAAACAAAGTTTCTGGAAAAGCTCAGCGGGTCTGGTAGCATCTGTGAAGGAGAAAACAGAGTTAACGTTTCAGGTCCGGTGACCCTTCCTTGTTGCTATGTTTTTGTACTCATCAGAGGCTATAGACCTGACATTTTGACAGCATTGGCTCCCATGATATCATGAATAAAGCCTTTTTACCTCGAAGTATAAAGCTCTGGTGTGTGACTAAATTAATAACTTTAACACCCACGCTTCTTTGAGTTACACCTTCCCAAATTTCAAGTGTTTCCCCCAGTATTTCATTTAAAACCCTCCTTAATTACGCCGCTTACAAGAACACTGGCCCCCAGTGTGGTTCAGGTGTAGACCACCACGACAATGCAGACCCCACTTTCCCAGTACTGGTGCCAGAGCCCCATAGAGCATAGCCCACTGCACCCCTCCTTGAGCCAAAAGACCAGAAGGCCATAACATATCAGGGCAGAATTACAGCCATTTGGCACATTGAATCTGCTGCACCATTTGATCACAGTTGATATATTTCCTAACGCCATTTTCTTGCCTTCTCAAATAATCCTTGATTCCTTTCTTATTCAAGAGCCTACCTATCTCTGTCTTAAATACACACAATGACTTGGCCTCCACAGCCCTCTGTGACAATGAGTTCTATAGATTCACCACCTTCTGGCTGAAGAAATTCCTCCTCATCTCAGTTCTAAAGGGTCATCCCTTCACTCTGAGGGTGTGCACTCTGGTCCTAGTCTCTCTTACTCATGGAAACATCTTCTCCACCTTCACTCTATCCAGGTCCCTCAGTATTCTAAAAGTTTCAATCAGATCCCATCATCTCTCCAATCTTATTTACCCTGTGCCAATTCACACACGGCTCAGGTAATAACCCAGATGTTACCTTTGAGAGTCTGGTTTTGACGATGGCATTGAGCTCACTGCACTGTCTAGGCTGAAACTCTTTCTCGGTCCATCAGATCTGTGTACCTTGTATCTAGTTGGTGTTTGGCAGTAAACTACATTATTGGTTAGTACAAGAGACTCTCTTTCTTGCGTCACAAATTGTTTTTCCTTTCCTAAGCAGGGCCTGTAGATCCCTATCCTAAAGGAGTTTTTTTTATTCATTCACGGGGTGCAGGCATCATTACCCATTCCTCTTTGCCCCTTGAGAAGGTGGGGGTGAGCTGCCTTCTTGAACCGCTGCAGTGCTGTGGGTAGGACCACAATGTTCTTTGGGAGGGAATTCCGGACTTATGACCCAATGACAGCGAAGGGGCAGCAATATTTTTCCAAGTCAGGATGGTGAGAGGCTTGGAAGGGAACTCGCAGGCGGTGGTGTTCCTACATATCTGCTACCCTGTGTTTTGTGAGTTGGGAAGGTTCTGTCCAAGGATCTTTAGTGAATTTCTGCAGTGCATCTGGTAGATGGTATGGACTGCTGCTACTCAGTGTCGAAGGAGTGAGTACTGCAAGTCTATCTGATTGCGAGCAGTAGTACAGGGAACTGCCAATGGAATAGAAGACCTCCATGATGATTACCAGCCCTGTAATTTCCTAATTTGTTTGTCTGCTCTCCTGTGGAGCCTTTGGCACTTCTTTACTATGTTAAAAGTGCTATATAGATTCAAATTTTTTGCTACTGTTGAATCATGAACCAGAGGAAGCAGCTGTGGAACACTGTCACCAACAACAGGAAGTTATTGCTGAAGAATGGCAAGGGGAGAGAACAAAGAGATTGCCACAAATACCTCCTGTGCTAAGGTCAACGCTCGGCAGTGATTGTTAGGGGTTTTCAGTTCTGAATCATCCTCACTGTCTTTAGTCCACCACATCAATGTCAGTTCAGAATTACAAAGCTCAGCAGGGCCGATATAATATCGACAATGCATTTTAGAAATTGGAATGGGGGAGACATTTTAGCCTTTCAAACTTGCATTTCTCTTCATGTGCTTGGTTGGTTGATATTTTATCTTCACCCACCTGTCTTTGTTCCATTTTCACTTAGACTCAGAGTCATACAGCACAGAAACTGACCTTTCGTTCGAACTCGTCCATGCTGATCAAATATCCTAAATTAATCTAGTCCCATTTGCCAGCATTTGGCCCATATCCCTCTAAACCTTTCCTATTCTTATACCCATCCAGATGCCTTTTAAGTGTTGTTAATTGTACCAGCCCCCACCACTTCCTCTGGCAGCTCATTCCACAGACATACCATCTTCTGCATGAAAAAGTTGCCCCTTCATTCCCTTTTAAATCTTTTCGCTCTCACCTTAAACCTATGCCCCTCTAGTTTTGGACTCCCCCACCCTGGGAAAAAGACCTTGGCTGTTCACCTTATCTATGCCCCTCATCATTTTATAAATCTCTACAAGGTCACCCCTGCAACCTTATCACAAACTACTATAGCCTTGTCATAAATGTCATCCTCTAACTATTGAGTTGAGGCTTGAGACAGATCAGCCCCAAGCTTATATAATGGTCTGTGAGGCTGAATATCCCATTCCTTCTCCTTTTTCTTATGGTCTCACATTGTTCAATCCCTGCATCTTCAATCCCTGTAACAGATGGATCACAATATTTTGCACTTCTTGCTTCAGATGCTCTGTTAAAAATATTCATCTCTGATCAGGACGAGTTACTGAGTTCACATTTGCTGCTCATTATGAGGGAGCTAGTTAGCTTCCATGGCTGGGTTGTGATGCAGAACCAACAGCACGGGTTCAATTCTTGCTCTGGCTCTCACAAAGGGCTCTCCTTCTCAACCTCTTCCCTCACCTGAGGCGTGGGACCCTCAGGTTAAACCATCACCAATCACCCCACCCTCCAACAACAGATCAGAGTCCTATGATTCAGTAACACTATTGTGACTTTACATTTTTGGCAATTTCCATAACTCTGTGTAAAAGGTGTGATTTCTAACTACGTTCCCAAAGAAAATTCTGATTTGGATTTTAAATCTTCCTCCTTAAACGTTTCAAGCAGGGGAAGGCATCCCTTTTTACATTCCAAGGTCCAAGCTACACACTGAGGGACACACTGAAGCCTGGGGCAGCTGCCTCAGAGATGCAATGGTAAAGGTGTCTTTCCATCATAGCCACCCCCCCACCAAAGGAAATGAAAACTATTGAACATTTGGGTTATGTACTTTAGAAAAAATATCATTGGAAACCAAGAGTATTGAAAACACATTCTGCATAAAAAAAATTACATCTGTTGCTCATTCTGCAGTTTACAATTTGCAATGTTTTACCCTTGATCTGTATAACTGATACGGAACATATATTGTAAATATTGAGTCTGTTACAATCATATTAAGTGAAACATGGTGAATGGGGATGAGTGGAATATTATCACAAATTCTGTCAGCTTCAAGTCGAAATGCTTTCGTAACTTTGATTCACAAGTATTTTGAGTAAAGTATATTTTTGAAGATATATATTTCTATCTATCCCATCAATTCAATAGCAGAACTGAATTATTTCAATTATATAATGCATTAACCTTTTGTTTTCCAAGGAAGAAGAACCAATTTTATGAAATCTCTCTTCATAGCTGATGATTGGAGATCTAGCTACACTCTCTGTTACAAAGGGTTAAAGTCAGAAGTCACACAATATGTTATGATCTGACAGGTTTTTTTTGAAATCCCAAGCTTTCAGAGCACAGAACTGTCAGCTTTTCTCCCCCTAAGATGCTGCTTGGCCTGCTGTGTTCATCGAGCTCCACACTTTGTTATCTCTTTCAGAGCACTGCTCTTTCTTCAGGTTCACCTTCTGACTTTGTCCACTCCAATCCAACACTGGCACCTCCACATCACAGAGGGATGAAACCACTTATACCAATATGGATGATGTCCCCTTGAGATTTTGTTCTTTGACAACGACCGTGCTTTGATAAATACTGTGAGAAATTGGTTAATGATCGCAGCTATGTACCATTCCTAAATTTCTCCTTGATCTCCAAATGCTTATTTGCAATGTCATGAAAAGTTTATTCTGGTTATAATTCCAGTACCTCGCCATATTACGTCAGAGAGCATCAGTTGCCCCTTTGATGTTCGTCTGGCCTAATTTAAGACATTCAGACAACAATTGCATGCTTTTTAAAATGAGATCCTGCCATTACAGGAAAAATGTGTTAATCACAGGGGCTGGGTTAAATACAATGCATTGGATTGAAATTTAACCAGTGGTGAGGAGGTTGTGTTAGAAACTAGAACTGGCACTGAGCAGGCATAAGTGCCACCTAATAGTCGGCTTCAAGACAGTGATGTGAGAGCACATTGCAAGATAGTGACAGAAAATTCTACTGTTTATAAAGTTTATAAATCAAATCTAGAGACTGGGGAAGCTAGGATTGTTCTCTTCAGTATGGAGAAGTTTAAAGGGATATTTTAAAAAGTTATTCAAACAGTGAAGTGGTTTCATGGAGCAAGTAAGTAGAATCTGTTTCCATTAGCAGGAAGTTGAGCAACCAGAGAACGTAGTTTTAGGATAGCTGGCAAAATAATCAAAAAGACTGACGTGGATGAATTTTTAACGCAGCGAGATGTGATCTGGGACGTGCTATCTAAAATGACTATGGAAGAAAATTTAATGGCACTTTTCAAAAGAGAATTGGATAAATATTTGGAGAGTATGTTTTGTTCAGAGCTATGTGGAAAGAGCAGGGGAGTGGGGATTAATCGGATAGCTCTTTCAAAGAGTTGGTACAAGCATGATGGGCTGAATGGCCTCCTGAATCTTTGGAGATGTACATGGTGCGTGGAATTCTTGGCTAGAAGTCTCTGTGATTGGTTTGCGGATTAAAGTTTTACCTGAAATGCCAAGTTACAAATGAATATCCAGATGGGGGTAGAATGTTGGGGAGAAAACAGGTGCAAAGTACCATTTGTCCAGTAGGAAGCCCACCTGAGATCATTCCATCATCATCACCTTTGTCAAATGTTCCAAATTTCACATTTATCTCTGCTGTGGACATAGATGGAAATATAATTCAAATGTCCAGGCCTGTCAATGTGAAAAAAAAACAGAAGTTGCTGGAAAAGCTCAGCAGGTCTGGCAGCACCTGTGAAGGAGAAAACACAGTTAGCATTTTGGGTCCAGTCACCCTTCCTTAGAACCACTGTGAAGCTGTGCAACAGTATACTTTGGATGTTGAACTAGTATTTCGACTGAACTGGCATCATGGTGAGAGTTAATGATTCAGTAGTGCATTTGTAACTGATGAAGCAATACTTATGCTAGTACCTAAAAGGATTCAACAAAAGTTTAGTATAGTTCTTGTTATATGCTCATGTTAGTGTCACAGGCATGGCATTGTCTAGGCTAATAATAGACTAGTAGCGCAGTCCCCTCAGAATGTCATGCTTCAAGTGGTCTCCTATGATGGGGCATGAGAGAATTACACCCACAGGTCACATACTAAGATGATAGTTTGTGCATATCCCAAGCTGTCTCCTTACTGTAAATTACAGCAGGCTGCACTGCTTTTGGAAGAAGATCAAAAATGTTCAAATGTTCGAAGTTATATCTAACACACCTGAAGTGCATTGACTGTTTGTGGATATGATGGAGTGGCAATATTACTGGAATAGTAATTTTGCAGCTCAAACTAATGCTCTTTGGGCAGTGTTCAAATCCTACCATGGAGAAGATTCAATTAATAAAGCTGGAATTGAAAGTGAGTCATAGTAATAGTGATCACAAAGCTGTCATTCATTGCTGTGAAAACACATCAGGTTCACTAATGCCCTTCAAGGAAGGAAATATGCCACCCCCACGTGGTCTGGCCTACATGCGATTCTAGATCCACAGTAATGTGACTGACTTTAAGTGGCCTCTGAAATGGCCTGCAACCCATTCAGTGCAAGGGCAATCAGGGGCAATCAACAAACGCTGGATTTACGAACAATGCCCATGAAAGAATGAAGAAAATAAATTTTGGTGTTTAAAAGACATTATGCTGGAAGCTGACCCAATGCAAACAGCTAGAAACATCCCCCATCAAATTAACCATCCTCTGAGTCCAAAGCTACGTAGGTTAGGTGGATTAGCCATGGGAAATGCAGGGTTACCGGAATAGGGTAGTGGGTTGGTCTGGGTAGGATGCTTTCAGAGGGTCTGTGTGGACTTGATGGGCCGAATGACCTGCTTCAGTACTGTAGGGCTTTGACAATTCTATGGCGCTATGAGTTTCTGTCATTGTAATAGTTCTGACACAAATAAAATATAATACAAGCTCATCACAACATATAAAGAGGCCATTTGAGCCCACTCAGTCCCAATCCACTCCTCTCTCCACTGCAAATGTATTTCCCCTGATTGTTCACCTAATTTCCTGTTGCTGTTTATCATAACTACATCTACTCCCCTCCAGACAGTAGGACTTTACCTCTTGCTGTGCCAAACAGTCCTTCTTCACATCTCCTACACATCTTGTTCCAAATTTTCACTCGGTTTCCTTTAATCCTTGTACTGTCAACTAATGGGAAGAACTTTTCTTTATCTATTTTATACAAACGCACCAGCAATTTGTGAACCTTCATCAAATCTCTCACACTTCGAGGAGGAAAGGAAATATTCAAAGAAGATCTTTAAATTAACTTGTTATTTACGAACTCAGGGGCAGAACGAGTCTATTCAGCCCACCCAACCTGTTCTACCATTTAAAATAGTCATGACTTTTCATCCACATTAACAGACTATTTCCCCATATTATCTCTTTACACCGTTGGTATTTATATATCTGTCAATCTTCTACTTTAAATTCAAAAACTGAGCTTGTACAGCCCTTTGGGAGAGAAAATGTCAAAGAATCAAAAAGGTCTGTGTAGAAACAAACTCCACAACTCAGGCCTAAATGGCACGCTCCTTATTTTGAAACTCTGCTCCCAATTCCAGGGTCTCCAATCAGGGGAAATATCCTACCCACATCTAGTCTGTTTATCCATTTAAGTGCTTTGTAAATTTCAACAAGATCACTCCCATTCTTCAAAACTCCACTGAATACTTCAGAGATAGTGGGAACTGCCAATGTTGGAGAATCCGAGAAAACAACATGTAGAGCTGGATGAACACGGCAGGCCAAGCAGCATCAGAGGAGCAGGAAGTCTGACGTTTCAGCTTGCCCTTTTCTGAAGAAGGGTCTAGGCCTGAAACATCAGCTTTCCTGCTCCTAAGATGCTGCTTGGCCTGCTGTGTTCATCCAGCTCCACACCATGTTCTCTAGTGAATACATGCCCAGTTTCTCAATGTCTGATCGTGGGACAGTCCTGAGACCCTAAGAACAAGCCTGCTGAATCTTAGTTGCATGCCTTTGTGGCAATAATATCTGTCCTGCGGAAAGGAGAGCAAAACTGCACACAGAATTCCAGGTATACTTAACCACACTGCTGTCCATTTGAAGCAAGTCTGCCCTTCAAATCCTCTTGCACTGAAGGCAAACAGTCTATGAACTTTCCTCCAGCTGTAAATTATCCTTCAGTGACTTACTGACAATGACACCATTCACACCTCTGCACTTTATAACCTTTGACAGTTTTGTAAATACTCTGCACATTTGTTCTTCCTAGCAATCAACTTTACAGTAGAGATAGTAGGAACTGCCGATGCTGGAGAATCTGAGATAACGCGGTGTGAAGCTGGATGAACACAGCAGGCCAAGCAGCATCAGAGGAGCAGGAACGTTTGACGTTTTGGGTTGGGACCCTTCTTCAGAGAACAATGAAGAAGGGTCCTGACCCGAAACGTCAAGCTTTCCTGCTCCACTGATGCTGCTTGGCCTGCTGTGTTCATCCAGCTTCACACCATATTATCTCAACTTTACAGTAGACTTTTGCAAGACAATTGCCAATGCGTTCATATCTCCATAGCTATCTCATTCATTACTCTGGGATGGACATAATCAGTTCCTCCAATATAAGCTTTTTTGCTGATACTAATTTGTTCCATTTTCTCACTCTCCCTAATCCCTAATTCTAGGAGATTTCTTATATCTTTGTTGGTTCACTTGAACCACTGCAGTCCAAGTGCTGTAGACACAGCCCCATTGCTGTTAGGGAGGGAATTTCAAGATGTTGACCCAGCCATGGTGAAGGAGCAGCGATATATTTCCAAGGGTGAGTGGCTTGGAGGGGAACTTGTAGGTGGTGGTGTTCCCACATATCTGATGCCCTTGTCCTTCTAGATGCTTGAGATCCCAAGTATGGAAGCTGATGTTAAAGGACCTGGTGAGCTGTTGCTTTTCATTGTGTAATTGGCATATGCCTCTGTCCATCAGCGGTGGAGACAGTGAACGTTGAAGATAGTGGATGGGATGTCAATCCTATGGACAGCTTTATTCCGGATGGTGTTGAGCATCTTAAGTGTCTTTGGAGTTATATCCATTCAGTCAAGCTGCTGTCAAAGGGACCTGTATCTATAGTGCATCTTGTAGATAATACACACTGCTGTTACCGAGCATCAGTGGTTAGGTGAGTGAACGTTGAAAGATTTATTATTATACTGATGAGGGTGAATGGAAACTTTAATTACAGCTTCACTTTAGAAACAATCTAAGTATGCACAATGGGGAAAATGTTTTTAGGATGTATAATATCAGACAATGGAGATTTTTGTAATGCTTTCCATTGATTAAATGATGTTTTAATTTGTGAAATTCTGGCTCCACCAAATGCTTGTTTTGCAACCTCTTTGAAGATGCCTTTTTAATTAAGAATCTGCTACTCCTGCTTTTGTTACACTGGGTTCAGTCTCTCTCCCTTTCTGTGTATTGTTGTCAATTGTTACACTATAACAGTGGGTCAGCCGATCTCTCAGACTTCTGCCAAAACTAAACTTGGCACAATCTGCAGATCCTTCTAATTACTTTTCAATGTGTGGACTGCACTGTAAGCAGGCAATCACCAAATGAAATGAGTTAAGAGCTTGAATTTACCTGACTCCTTTCAGGACCATAGCCATTGTATACGAGGAGATGCTGCAACTAATATGCAATTAGTGAGCGTTGATAAACAGCAAACTGATAACTTGTATATTGTCTGATCTGGGAATAAAGGCAGAATACTGTGGATGTGTGCAATCTGAAACAAACACGGGGAATGCTATAGAAACTCAGCAGATCTGGCAGTATCTGTGGAGACAGAAACAGAGCTAACATTGAGTTCAACATGGCTCTTCTTCAGAGTGCATCCTGTAGATGGTACACACTGCTGGTACTGAATGTCAGTTCCGAAAAAGACACAAAACACGAATTCTGATTCCCACTCCACAGATACAGCGAGACCTGCTGAGTTTCTCCAGCACTTTGTGCTTGTTTGAGCTGTTCTAGCTAGTGTTTGACAGATATTTGTGATACCCAATCGATCTGATCAATTTGACACTGCAAAGTTCCAGAAGGAGACTTCCTACAAAGGGATAGTAGGAACTGCCAATACTGGAGAATCTGAGATAACAAAGTGTAGAGCTGGATGAGCACAGCAGGCCAAGCAGCATCAGAGCAGCAGGAAGGCTGATGTTTCAGGTCTGGAACCTTCTTCAGAAGAGCCTAGGCCCACAACATCAGCTTTCCCGCTCCATTAATGCTGCTTGGCCTGCTGTGTTCATCCAGTTCCACACCGTGTTCTCTCTGTTTTCCCACAAAGGGAATTGAGTTGGAGATTGTGTTGATCACACTGTGGCTCTGACTCTCTGACACTCTTCACCGCTGCACATTGGGAGGTCTGCTTTACAGAACTCTCCCTGACACTCAAACCTGATCTAATTGTATCTAATAATTCTGAATATTCTTTCAGATGAAGGGGCTGGTAATGAAAAGAAACTCAGGTGTGTTTTCTTCTACACAAGTAATTCTCTGCATCTCACTCTGTTACTGTGTCTGGTGATTAATTTGCATCTTGGCATTGAAGTTGAAAATATGGCCAGAAATTTCTGGCTGAGAATTTCATTCGCTGTGTGCAACTTTGGAGAATCATACAGCAGAGAAAAAGATTCATTCAGCCATTGACTGGGTCAACCTGCGCTGGTCCTTTCAGAGAAAGCCCCAAAACCATCACCTCCACAAATTTATCATCATTTCCCTTCAGAAAACCATATGACTTGCTCCCACCACCCTCTCAGGCAACGTGTTCCAGATCACAAATACACTCTGTGCAAACACTCTCCTCCCTCTGGTGCTGCTGTCATGCTCAGAAATCTCTGAGCTCTGCTTGTTGCCAATCCTGATGGTAAAGAGGCCGACTTGCTTTTTATCTAAATCCTTCCATGGATAGAGAAGAGCAATGGCTGCTTTGTTCCTAAACAAATATTTCCAATAGCAATCAAGAAGCTCAAAACCATCCAGGACAAAGCAGCCCACTTGGTTGGCATCACATCCACAAACATCCCACTCCCTCCATCACCGACACTCAGTAGCAGCAGTGTGTACTATCTACAAGATGTACTGCAGAAATTCACCAAAGATCCTCAGACAGAACCTTCCATACCCACGACCACTTTTGCCGAGAAGGACAAGGGCAGCAGATACATGGGAATACCACCCCCTGCAAGTTCCCCTCCAAGTCACTCCCCATCCTGGCTTGGAAATATATCACCATTCCTTCAGTATTGCTGGGTCAAAATCCTGGAATTCCCTCCCTAATGGCGTTGTGGGTCTGCCAACAGCTAATTGATTATATTGGTTCACGAAGGCAGCTCACCACCATCTTCTCAAGGGGCAAAAAGGGATGGACAATAAAATGCTGGCTCAGTCAGTGACGCCCATGTTCCATGAGTGAGTAAACAGAATGATGTTAGCTCACTAAAGGTAAGTAGTGCTGGTGAGAGCAGGGCCTCTTCCTTGAAGTACTGCTGAACATTCACAAGAACGAGGAGTTGATGGCCTAGTACTGGACTGTTAAACCAGAGACCCAGGTAATGTTCTGGGGACCTGGGTTCAAATCCTGCCATGGCAGACGGTGGAGCTTGAGTTCAATAAACATCCATAATTAAGAGTCTAATGGTTATCATGATTCCATTGTGAAATTTTGGGGAAAAACCCATGTGGTTCAATAATTTCCTTTAGGGAAGGAAACCGCCTTCCTTACGTGGTCTGGCCAATATGTGACTCCAGACCCACAGCAATGTGGTTGATTCTGAACTGCCCTCTGGGCAATTGGGGATGGGCAATAAATGCTGGTCTGGCCAGCAATGCCCCTCATCCTGTGAATGAATTAAAAAAAAAGAAAACCATGGTTTTGTGTTATCAAAATATTAACACTCCCCTCGTCACAATCTCACCTCCTCCTTCCCTATCTCTCCTAACACCTCGAGCTGTCCAATCTTCTTCTGATGTTGGTTTACTTCAGGCAGCCCTCATTTCCTTTTCCTCACCACTGATGGCCATGTCTTCATTTATTTAGAACCCGATTTCACAGAATCGCTATCTCTCCCACCTTGGAGAACGTAAGAAAGGGGGAAGAGGAGGAGGTGGCCATTCAGCCCATCAAGACTGTTCCGCCATTCAGCAAGTTCATGATCTTATATCTCTAAATCCACTGTATTATGGGCCTGTTGTTGAGATGTCACGAGGTATCAGTGACGTTGGCTTTCATGCACAACAGGCTGTGAAGGAAGGATGGAATGGTCTGTACTAGTGAGATTCAGGTGTGCAAGACCATGAGGGGCATGGATGGGCTGGATAGAAAGTAGCTGTCCCCCTTAGTCAAAGGGCCATTAGCAAGGGAAGCCAAATGTTAAAGTGAAAGTCAACAGACTTAGAGGAGATTTGGGAAAAACCTTCTCACCTCCTTGGTTGGAATCTGGAATGTACTATCTAGGAGGGTAGCTGAGGATAGAAATCCCACAGCCTTTAAAAGGCAATTGGATGAGAACTTGAAATGTCACAACATTCAAGGCTAAGGGTCAAATGCTATAAAATGGGACTAGTGTAGATTTAGAACAGTTTTTTGTCAATGCAGACTCAATGAGCCAAATGGCCTCCTCTGTACTATATGAGTCCATGATTTTTATGATGATGAACAGAATAAAAACCTGAGACAGAAGATTCACAGCAATATTAACTAACCACCTTCCTACACAATCGCTCGATACCCTTCATACCCAGAAATTTATTGAAGAGTCCTGACCCAAAATGTCAGCTTTCCTCCTCCTGTGATGCTGCCTGGCTTGCTGTGTTCCCCCAGCTCCACACTGTGTTATCTCATCTATTGATCTCTGCCTTGAATCTACTCAATGATGGCATAGCCAAGGCTCTGTGGGATGGGGAATCCTGAAGATTCATGGCCTGTAAAATCTAATCCTTAGTCACCTGTCCCACTATTTCTTTATTTTTATTTTTGCAAAAGATTATGGGAAAGATAGTATTAAACTAGAGAGGGTACAGAACAGATTTACCAGGATGTTGCTTGGAATAGAGGGTTTGTGTCATAAAATTAGGCTGGAAGGGATGGGACTTCTTTCATTGGAACGTAGGAGGCTGATGGGTGACCTTCTAGGGGCTTATAAAATCACGAGGGGTACAGATAAGTTGAATGACGAGTCTTTTTCCGAGGGTGGGGGAGTTCAAAATTAGGGGCATATTTTTGAGGTTAGAGGAGAAAGATTTAAAAAGGACTTGGGAGGCAACATGTTTACAGGGAGAGTGGTCTGTGTGTGAACTGAACTGCCAGGGTAAGTGGTGAATGCAGGCACAGGTACAATGTTTAAAAGACTTTTGATAGTTATGAATCTATAACTCTCTGTGGGCATCACCAGTGATGTCAGCATTTGGTGCCCATCTCTAATTGCCCTGAACTAATTAGGTATCTAGACCATTTCAGAAAAGGGTCACTCACATTGCTGTGGGCCTGGAGTCACATGTAGGCCAGACTGGGTAAGGAAGGCAGTTTCCTTCCCTTAATGGCATTTGTGACCCAGAGGGGTTCTCTCAATAGTCTAAAATGGTCATCAGTGAACTCTTAATTTCAGATTTTTATTGAGTTCAAACTTCACCATCTACCATACTGGGATACCCATACAACCCGGGTCTCAGAACATTACCTGGGTGTCTGGATGAATAGACTGTTACTGCTACACCATTGCGGCCCTGGAGCTGTGAGACTCTGACAGATAACACTCCTGTGAAGTATCTTCATATGTTCTGCTACGTGACCGGTGCCGTGTGAATGCAGCTTGGTGGTTGCTTGAGGTGTAGATTGCAGAAACAAATGGTCACAAACTGTAACCTGGCACCCACCAATTTTCACAGGTTGGGTGTGTGCGAGCGGGAGATAGAGCTGGTGTGTGTCGTGTCTTGACAAGAACCTAGACACTCTCCACATGCAAGTAAGAAGTACTAGATGCTGCAGGAGGAAAACTCAATGTGTGCTGAACACCAGCTTCTTCTGTAGAGGTCACATTCCATTAATCCTGACAGCTAAAGACTCACATTTCCTCTCAGCTCCCTTCCTTCCTCTCCCACATTGCAGGTTTGAAGTCTCCAACAATGTAAATTTGACTCACTTCCTTCATTTCCTTTTGCCCTCGTAAACAATGCAGCAAATTAGTGCAAACTGTGCTGTTTTGTCTGGTTCGAACTCTGAAGCCGAAACTGTTCAAACTGGCCCCCCTGAAGCCTGATCTTGGCATCACCTCTATGCCAGAGCAGCTGTGACCACGCAACATTTCTCTATTTCTCTGTGTAGAAAGAGACCACTCAACCATTGTGCCTCTGTTGTCTCTTTTGAAAGAAAATATCCAACTCGTTTCACTCATCCTGCTTGTTCCCTAAAGTCCTCAAGTCAGGCAGGGTGGCAGCATTGTTATGAAGGCTATTCAGCCCAATGTGCCTGCACTGCTTCTATTCCCCACTGCTAATCTCCTCCCTTTTCCCTGTATCCCTGCACACCATCCAATGCTCCTCTCGAATGCAAAGATCTTAACCAACAGCTTCCACTTGTAGCACACTTTTAGCGTAATAAGACGCAGCAAGCCGTTTCACTGGGACATTATTATGTGAAGAAATATGAAGACATGTTTCCAAAAACTTGGTCAGAAAGGTAGCATTAGGAAAGATGAGAGAGAGAAAATAGAGGGATGTAGAAGTTCCATGAGTGAATTCCAGAACCTGGGGCCCAGGCCGGAAACAGCCCAGCCACTAGTGCTGGGGGTGCTGAAGAGTCCAGATGAGGATTCAGAGCAGAGAGCACAAATGTTGTAAGGCTGGTGATGGGTGGCAGAGAGGAGAGGAAGTGAGGTTATGGCAAGGCTCAAAAACAAAACTGAGGATTTTCAAAATGAGATTAGGAGCTGCTGTAGATTATTGAATGTGATCAGTAACTGCTAAACTTGAAGTGCAGAATTGGACAGCCCCAACCCATATATAGGAAAGACATTACTCTAAAAGAACTCTTTAAGATTCTGAAAGGATTGGATATGAGAGAGAGGCATGCTTGCAAAGAGGGAGAGAAGGAGAGTCAGGGAACAGTAATCAAAAGATGCTTTTCATTGAGTTCCTTTTCTAAAGGCAGATTCTTGCCAATGACTTGCTAAACACCACCAAAATGAGAAGTCACATGACACCAGGTTATAGTCCAATTATAGCTCAGTGCAAACTGGAAGAACATCCCCTCATTTTCCGCTTGGGGATCCTGCAGCCCTCCAGACTCAATATTAAGTTCAATAATTTTAGGGTGTGAGTACCTTCTCCCATGTCCTTACCCCAGCCCCTACACACCAGGCCTGTCATGGACTGGTACCACAAGCAACCCATTGTCAGCCAGTAATGGTCCCCATTAGCAGCTATTGATTCCTCCAGGCTGACAGTTGTGCATTGCTTTATCTGCCCAAGTGTTGTTCTGTCTCTCTCTGGACTCCATCACCACTTTTCATTTACTTCCATCACTCCCTCCCCGCACCCCCCAAGTCTATCTTCATAGTGTATACCGAACCTTTCCTCGCAATGGTCACTCCTGAAGAAGGGTCACTGAACCTGAAATGTTAACTCTGCTTTCTCTCCACAGATGCTGCAAGACCTACTGAGTTTCTCCACCAATTTCTGCTTTTGTTCTTGTTTTTGTAGCCTGCCCTTGACTGGTCTATATGTTAATTTCTGTGCAAAGTACAGCTGTCTATAGAAGAGGCACAGGCAGAATAATCTCGCTGGTTAATCCTAGTGTTGCACTGGGAATCTCTCCTTCATGTAACGTTGGGAAACCCTCACATTAACATTACATATGGAAAGGAGTCATTGATACAACACTTCCAATGCTATACTCAAGCTCTGTTCCCTAGTTCAGTCAGTTGAAAAATAAAGAAAGCAAGGCAAGGCATTATTCTCTCTGCCTGGATTGCTGATCACATCTACAGGATTTCCCTTGGAAAACAAATCTTAAACATTGAGGGCAGGAAACAGGGCAATGCTACAGGATGATGCAGTGAACCTTTCACATCGCCATTCTCTCAACCTCTGATTGTTCAGTCTCAGAGAGGCTCTCACAAACAGTTTGAATCTGAGGCTGCACTGATTTGTACTACAGAGAGATCCTATAGGATACAAGTGCGTAGGAAGTGTTCTAGTCTGAAAGGTTCGAATGCAATGCGAGCAGTGAAAAGTTGTCGATTTAATTTAAGTCCATTTAAGTTGCTGTACTATGGAAATAAATGGGGAGAATTTGATTCATTGGGACTGTGTACAATGTTTGGGGGGTGGGGGGTACTGCAGTTAGCTCAGTTCACTGGATTCGGTTTGTGTTTCAGAGAAGTATCAATTTCTGAACCAGCTGAGGTGACCGCGAAGGACTCTCCTCAACCTCTCCCCTCACCTAAAGTGTGGTGGCCCTCAGGTTAAGAAAGCCGTCTTTCTTAAATGAGACAGCAGCCCTGTGTTGAAATTGATACCATAGAAGGGAACGGAAGGATTTATTCCATTGGGATTCTATTTAATAAGCAGCAACAGGGAGGGCCTTTGAATTTGACAAAAATGTGGAATTTTGAAATGGGAAGTCTAGCCTAATGGTGACAACGCTAATAGTACTTCATTAATGTCTTTTATAGAAAAAAAATCGGTCATCCTTACCTGATCTCTCTCTCCCACAGCTGTGATTCTTAATTGCCTTCCTCAGTGGTTCCAGGAAGTCACTCAGATCACAGAGTCATCAGGGACAGGCAGTAAATGCTTTACCTGACAGTGATGCCCATGTCAGTGGCCTATTCTTACCCAGCGGCTGATTGGTTAGCACAATTGCTTCACAGTGCCAGGGACCCCCCCGCCCAGGTTTGATTCCAGCCTTGGGCAGTTGCCTGTGCCGAGTTTTCACATTCTCCCTGTGCCTGTGTGGCTTTTATCCCACAGTCCACGGATGTGCAAGTTAAGTGGATTGACCATACCAAATTGCCCCATAGTGAGCAGGGATGCGTACGTTATGTGGGCTGGCCATGGGATATGCAGGGTTACAGGGCTAGAGTACGGGGATGGGTCTAGGTGGGATGCTGTTTGGAGAGTCAGTGTGGACTTGATGGGCTGAATGGCCTGCTTTCATACTGTAGGGATTCTATGGCATCATGTGATCAAATCTTTTAAAAATGGGCTGTCCCCATTAGCGGCTCAGCTGGAGCTATCACTGCAGCTGCATGAGAGCTGGTCCTTAATCAATTAAGAACAAAGATAGCTTGGTATATAGTGAAGCTTTGGGCTGTTTCTTTAAGCTTGCCTTCAAAGTTTCGGTTGCTCTTTCTGTCAGCACGTTGGATGATGGATGGTATGGAGCTGTCCTTATACGGTGAATGCTATTTGAGCTCAGGAAATACTCAAAGTTCCTGCTGGTAAATGAAGGCCCGTTATCTGTGACCAACACCTCCAGGAGTCCACTTATTGCAAAAGATGAGAGCAGTTTTCTATCACCATCCTCCTGTTTGACGAATGAAGCAAATGCACATTCAGCCACTTTGGGTGGGTGTACACAATGACTAAGAACATTGAGCTGACGATAGGACCTGTATAGCCAATGCATAAATGAGTTCAGGGTTCACCCAGCCATTCCCACCAATGTGGGGGAGCTACTGGTGGTAAGTTTTGTCCATGACACACGAGGCACTGCCCCACCAATGCAGCTATGTCTGAATCCAAACCTGGTCACCAGACACAACTTGTTGCCAAAATCTTCACTTGGGAAAGCTCCGGGTGACCCAGGTGGAGCTCAGCCAGTAACTGGTGGCGACCTTTGTCGGGATATTCACTCATGTTCCCCATAATAGTATGCCAGCCTCTGATCTTGTCTCTCTGGGCCCAAAAAGGCTTCAGTTTTGGTCGTGATGGCCCTTTGGTTTCCCCCATCACCACTAGCTGTTTCAGTTTTGCCAGGATTGGATCGTTCTGCTTCCACAGTCTGATATTGTCAGCTGTGACTGGAAGTGTGTGTCAAAAACTTAAAACCATATGAACTCTTCCAGCGACAGAACCACCGATGGTGTATCTGCTGGTGGGAGGCAGCTCATTGCATCAACGTTTCCTACTTGGCTTCCTGGATGGTGTTCCAACTTGTATTTAAACATACTTAGTATCATTGGCCGCCACTGAAAATTCAGCCTGAAGTTATGGACAGTACTGCCTTATGCTCTTTAGGTAGACCAAGCAGGGGATTGTGGTCCATGATTATTACAAATTTACATCTGTAAAGGTATTGGTGAAACTTCCCAACTCCAAATAAGACCACTACACCTTCCTTCTCTATCTGGGTGTATTTATGCTCTGCATTAGCCAGAGTCCTGGATTATTGGGCGTTCCTCTCCATTGAGCCACCAATGAGCTAACACTACCCCGATATCATACAGGCAGGCATTGCATGTCAATACCAGATCTTGCTTAGGATCAGAATGTGCCAGCACCTTAGAGGATGACAGCTGTTTCTTCACTTCCCTGAAGGCTATGACTTGGCTACATAACCATTTGCAAGGCTGATTCTTTTCCAACAGCAGCTGCGATAGGGTGCCAGGATGGAGGCCAGGTTACGTATGAACCTTCTGTAATAAGTGACCAGGCCAAGCAAAGACCTAAGCTCCGGCAGAGATATGGGAGCCAGGGTTCCTTTGATCACCCGCACTTTCTCTTCCAAAGGGTATAAACCAATCTTGTCGACTCTGTAGCCCACGTAGGTCACATGGGGTGCCAGGGACACACATTTGTTCTTTCTAAGGCATACACCTGCTTGGGAGAAACGTCTAAGAAATATGCCCACGTTCTCTAAATGCTCCTTATTGGTCTTCCCTGTTATTAGCATGTCATCGAGATAAATAGCAACCTGGGATAGACCTTGTGTAATGTTCTCCATCGTCAGTTGAAAAATTTTACAGGCTGACAGTACGCCCAATGGCAGTCTCGTGTATTGGTACAAACTGTTAAGGGTATTAATTGTAGCATACTTCTGGGAATCCTCATCAAACCACAATTGCAGGTAGTCATGGCTCATGTCCAGCTTTGTGAAGGACAGCTTTGCAAATAAATGCACTGAGTGAGGGGTTGGGTATTTATCCAGCTGTGAAAAGTGGTTTACCGTTTGTTTAAAATCCCAACAAAGGCAAACCGACCCATCAGGCTTCACAATCAGTCCAACCAATGCTGCCCACTCCCCTCGTTGATCATTCCTCCTGATTTCTGCCTCTACATTTGCCTGTAAGACAAATGGTGTTGGGTGGGCCTTGCAGAATGGCTTCCTGGTCAAGGTGGACTTGCTTCTATTGATAGCCCCTAGACATTGCTGAGCAACCTCTGAATATTTAATGAAGGTTTCACTGAGGCAGCCATTTTCTAATCAAAAAATGTTGAGCTAATCGGGGTGAATCTTTCTCAACCAATCTCACCTCATTAAGCGGAGGCCCGAGCCTTTCACTACAGTCAATGGTCACTGAACCAGCTGATTCTGCAAGAGACCAGAACCGAAGCTGTACCCTTAATCTGTGAAGGTTCCCTGGTGTAGGTTCTCAGCCTAGCTGAGGTCTTGTGTAATCTTCAGGGTTGGAGTCCAGAGTGAATTTTGTTAAAGATCTAGGAGCGATGCTGCTTGGCCTGCTGTGTTCATCCAGCTCCACACTTTCTTATCTTGGATTCTCATTATCAGTTCCCATTATCTCTGAATTTTGTTAAAGACTGTTTCTGCAATCACTGATAAAGCTGCACTGGTATTAACCTCCTTTAGGAAATGCTGACCATTTAACCAGGAGTTTATTTTGCTTGGTTCTGATTTGAAAGTTATTTAGCAATTTAACTGTTCTGAACCAGATGTAGGTGGGCTTTCTAGGGTGTGCACTCTCCTGGGTACTGTTCTCTAACCCGGTTTATGTCTAGTCTCAAGTTCACATACTGGCAGCAACTACAATAGCTCACTAGGTTGGATCCTGAAAAACACGTTAACCATTTGGCTGAGGTTTGTTTTGGGGATTTGCTGTGGGCTGACATCAACACCCTCTGTTCAGGATATGTCCAGAGTCAGGCCATGCATTTGTCTTCACTGAAGTGGTTTTTCCCAAGCACATTCAGATTGGCGAGATTGTTCATCAGAATACCTTGCAACTAACAATCTCCACTTGCCATATTTTCCAATTATAACATCAGTTGTAATGCCTGTTCAAAGCCCAGCAGGTTTTAGCTAGCACATACTTTTGCACGACCATCATTAATTCCATATGCTAACTGTCCTCTCAGTTTCTCATTAAGGGTTAAACCAAAGAGAAATATGTCTCTGCCATTAGTCTTAGCCTAGTCAAAAGTCCCAATACAGATTCCTCCAGTTCTCAAATCACCAAATAAAACTGATAATGTCTTAGAATTAGAGGCTTGGGGTTGCAATGTTCCTTAATTCAATCTTTTGACTCTTGACAGGTTTTAGCACCTGTGTCTCAGGGAAAGTTAGGCTTCTAATAACTGAAAAAGTTGTGGGTCTGCAAGCTTTCCATCTGCTCCAGTGTCATTTGCCTAAAAAAAAAAGCACATTCTTTCCACATACTGGGCCCTGTCTTTGACAGCAGGATCAAAGGCCAAGCTTCCTAAATTATAGGCATGATGCCAGAAATGCACACCCCAACCCAAAGACAACTGATGCGAGTGGATTTCTTCAGGGGTGCTCTTTCCTCTTGTTGCCACTGAAATATATCCACAGAGGTCAGTATCCTGTCACCAAGTGCCCCTTTATTTACATGTGGAAAGTCCTTGTCACCAATCCAGCTGCCTTAGAGACAACTCTCAGAGTGAGCAGAGCCCCTGACGCCCCTGTTTATATGAGAGCCAGGGGTCCCTGATTGGACCAGGTTAACAGGCCCAATCAGGGAACTCCGATTCTGTAAGCCCACCCAGCTGACCTCATTGCAATCACAACACTTGCAGCTGTTGGCCAATTGCTGGGGATGATCCTCTGCTTCAGGATGGGAGTTATACAGAATCTGGTATGGGCATCTCGGATGTAATCAGGAAATGGGAGCTGTACACACAGGGGAGGAGCTCGGAGTCACTTCTTCACACATCCAGTTACAGCATTTATAACAAATTGTTAACTTCTGTTCAAGTCATAAACTTGGTGTCTGATATCTGTTATTTATAAAGTCTGGTCTGGAACAATTGAGTAATTTTCAGGCTTATTGCGAATTTTAAGGTCATTCATTGCACACCCAGTGTTAAGTGGCTGATTTGGTTCGGCTTACGGTCCCTGTGGTGTAACTATTGAAACAAAGAAAACAGGAGCAGGTGTAGGCCATCCAGCCCTTTGAGACTGTTACACCATTCAATAAGATCATGGCTGATCATCCACTCCCCCATTCCTGCTTTCTCCCCATACCCTTGGATTCACGTATCCTTAAGAAATACAACGTACTCCTACTTGAAAATATTCGATGTTTAAGCCTCAAACTGTTTTCTGTGGCATGGAATTCCACAGGCTTACCAGTCTGTGGGTGAAGAAATGTCTCTTTATCTTAGAACATAGAACACTACAGTGCAGTACAGGCCCTTCGGCCCTCGATGTTGCGCCGACCTGTGAAACCAATCTGAAGCCCATCTAACCTCCACTATTCCCTTATCATCCATATGTTTATCCAATGACCAGTTAAATGCTCTTAAACTTGGTGAGTCTACTACTGTTGCAGGCAGGGCACTCCACGCCCTTACTACTCTCTGAGTAAAGAACCTCTGACATCTGTCCTATATCTATCACCCCTCAATTTAAAGCCATGTCCTGTCATGCTACCCAACACCATCTGAGGAAAAAGGGTCTTTTACCCTGTGTCGTTAGACTGTGATCCCAGGTTCTGGACTCTCCAGTCTTTGGGAACATTCTTCCTGCATTTACCCTGTCTAGTCCTGTAGGAATCTTCTTAATTTTAAGTCTTTATGAGATGTCTCCACATCTTCTAAACTCCAGTGAATATAGTCATAACTGGTCCAGTTTCTCTTCACGCGTCATTCCCATCAGGAATCTGTCTGGTGAACCTCGTGTACAAAATGCACAAAATGGCTTGAACTGTGAAGACAAATGGCTCCCTCTAGTGGTGCTCTTCCTCCTGTGACATTGTGTTGTAGAGGAGGGAGAGGGCTCATGTCAGGAAGGGACCCAATGTTGCAGCTCGTGCTTGTAACTGAGGAATTCCCACGCTTGCACCTCCCATTCAGGCCATTCCCGTTCCAGGCTGAATCAGCCTCGGGAAGTCGGAATCCTGCTGGATAAGAGATGTGTGGACTCTGCCCCTGCCCCACTCTCCCCATGCCTGGACATATCTGCTGCTACAACTGAAGATCCCTCAGAGTCCCAGCCACAGGCTGCAGATCTAGGATCGTTCGCTGTGGTCGCTTGGGAGGATGCGTGACCCGGGGCAAATCACATTATGTAGAACCTACTCCCCAGGGTAAATCTCATGGTACAGCCCCTGTTTCCGCTGGGGCAGATCTCATGGCGCAGCCCCTAAACCCCTGGGGCATATCATCTGTGCATGTCCCTTTTGTCTGGGCAAATCAGCTCACCCTCACACCATTCCACCACCTCAACCAGGGCAAACCACCCTGTACAGATGATCACCACCTCTAGGGGCAAATTACACTGTACTGAATACCAATCACCTTCCCACCCAATCCCCCACCGTTCTCTATTCAGTGAATGAATTTTCCGTACCATTCAGGGTGAGAAAATCTCCAAGTCTTAAGCATTGACTTCAGTTGAATCACTATTCCCACTGACTTCAATATGCTCCCCCTTATATCTTATATCTGTCTGGGAAGTATGGGGCTGGGTGTATTACCGTGTGGAAGTGTGGGGAAGTTCAGCAGGTCTGAGGGGGCAAGAGGGAGAGAGAGAGAGAGAGAGAGAGAGAGGGCGAGGGGGCTAGAGGGAGAGAGTGTGGGAGAGAGGGAGTGAGAGGGGGAAGTAAAGTTCATATATTCAGCAGACTCAAATGATAAAAAATGATTAAAAGGAAGTTGCATTTCTCTAGCACCTTTCGCAAGCACTGGATGTTCCCCAAAGCACTATGAAGTGCAGAAAATGTCATGGTATCAGAAGTGCAGCATACGCTTTTTTGCTCACAGCAAGACCCCACAAAACAGTGACAATGACTCGTCTCCACATGGACCCAGGAGAATACCCATGCTTTCCATTCAGAATGGCAGCGATGGGATCTATCATAACCTCTGGAGGGAACACAATGCTTTTGTTTAATAAATATAGCACTTTATCTGAGAGATGCTAGCTCTGACAACACAGCACTTCCTCAGAAATGCACTCGCAGTGTCCATCTCAGTTTTCTGTGGTTGGGTTACAGGCTACAGGTTATAAAGTGACTCAGAGGTAAGAATATCATGGAGTTATGGCTGGTGCTGCATCTCTTGTGCTGTTGCAATGAAGGCTTGTCACTCTATTCCTGACTTCAACTTGTTTTTAAATTAAAAGAAATGAAGAATTGCAGATGCAGGAAATCGGAAACTAAAACAGAAATTGCTGTGTGAATGATAACGGGAACTGCAGATGCTGGAGAATCCGAGATAATAAAATGTGAGGCTGGATGAACACAGCAGGCCCAGCAGCATCTCAGGGGCACAAAAGCTGACGTTTCGGGCCTAGACCCTTCATCAGAGAGGGGGATGGGGAGAGGGAACTGGAATAAATAGGGAGAGAGGGGGAGGCAGACCGAAGATGGAGAGAACAGAAGATAGGTGGAGAGGAGAGTATAGGTGGGGAGGTAGGGAGGGGATAGGTCAGTCCAGGGAAGACGGACAGGTCAAGGAGGCGGGATGAGGTTAGTAGGTAGGAGATGGAGGTGCGGCTTGAGATGGGAGGAAGGGATGGGTGAGAGGAAGAACAGGTTAGGGAGGCAGAGACAGGTTGGACTGGTTTTGGGATGCAGTGGGTGGAGGGGAAGAGCTGGGCTGGTTGTGTGGTGCAGTGGGGGGAGGGGACGAACTGGGCTGGTTTTGGGATGCGGTGGGGGAAGGGGAGACTTTGAAACTTGTGAAGTCCACATTGATACCATTGGGCTGCAGGGTTCCCAAGTGGAATATGAGTTGCTGTTCCTGCAACCTTCGGGTGGCATCACTGTGGCACTGCAGGAGGCCCATGATGGACATGTCGTCTGAGGAATGGGAGGGGGAGTGGAAATGGTTTGCGACTGGGAGGTGCAGTTGTTTATTGCAAACCGAGCGGAGGTGGAATGGCTGAACAGTTTTTCCATGAATTTCTAATTCTTTATCAACATCTCTTTTCTTGATGACATTGGGGATAATCAAACAAAAATGCTGGGATAGGTACAATGTAGGAGAGAGAGAGAGGCACACTGCTGAGGCTTTCTGCTTTCCCCCATCAGGATGAAATGCAAGAATACAAATCTCAAACAAGCTCTGCGATGTAAAGTGCAGGAGGGAAGTTTGCTGCTTGGTCAGCCGGCCACTCCAAAGAGCTGAGGCTTTGCCTCTGAGAAGGAAACCGGAAGCTATAGCCTCCCTCATCCCTCCACGCAACATATCAGCATTTGTAAAACCCAATCAATAACATTTGGGGTTGGATGTGATTCTGGCATCCAGAAGCATTTTTTAATTCACTTGTGGGACATTGGCATCAATGCCTGGGTCAGCAGTTATTGCCCGTCCCTAATTGCCCCTTGAGAAGATGGTGGCGTGCTGCCTTCTTGAGCCGCTGCAGTCCGACTGCTGGAGGTTGACCCACAATGCCCTTTGGGAGGAAACTCCAGGATCTTGACCCAGTGACACAGAAGGAACGACGATATATTTCCAACTCGGGATGGTGAATGGCTTGGAGGGAATCTTGCAAAGGGGTGGTGTTCCCGTGTATCTCTTGCACTCGTCCGTCTTGATGTAAGTGGCTGTGTTTTTGGAAGGTGCTTTCTGAAGATTTTCTGCAGCGCATCTTGTAGATAATACACAATCAAAAATAGAAATTGCTGGAAAAGGTCAGCGGGTCTTGCAGCATCTGTGGAATGGAATTAGAGTTAATGTCAAGCGACCCTTCCTCTGAGCTTTGCTTCTGATTTACAGCATCTGCATTTTTTTCAGTTTTTATTGGAGGTAGTGCACGCTGCTGCTCCTCAGTGTCGTTGGTGGAGGGAGTGAATGTTTGTGGATGTGGTGCCAATCAAGCGGCTGCTTTGTCCTGGATGGTGTCCAGCTCCTTGAGTGTTGTTGGAGCTGCACCCATCCAGGCAAGTGGGGAATATTCCATCACACTCCTGACTTGTGCCTTGTAGATGGTGGACAGATTTTTTTGGGGGGGAGGGGTTTTGTCAGGAAGTGAGTTACCAGCTGCAGTATTCCTAGCCTCCGACCTTCTCTTGTAGCCACATTATCTACATGGCAGGCCCAGTTCAGTTTCTGGTCAGCAGTAACCCCCAGAATGTTGACAGTGGGAATGTTGGTGATGGTTTCTGGGAACAATCAGGGGTGGCTTGCCTTTTGAACAGCAAAACACTTCCAGTCACTGAGTGATCACTTTGCTGTGCTCAGATCAACAGGAACCTGCTGTCAATGTGAAGTCCTGCCTGGTAGAGAGTGCCAGACACTGCAACTCTCTATCACAGTGAAGGTGATGTTCCTACTGCTCAATGTTCCCTCTCGGGAGACTGATGCTGCTGTCCTACTCTTTAGGGTCCATCCCATCTCCTCACTACCTGTTCCAGGTGTGCAGAGCACATCCTGTTAGGATTGTATGGCTCAATCTGACCAGAATGGACTGTGAGGTACCCCTGCCTTCCTCAGACCAATCTCTGTCTTAGAGCCTCATGTTCACCTGCTCCCACGTGTCCATTTTTCCCGGAGTGGGGGACTCAATTACTATGAGTCATGAGTTCAAAGTGAGAGGAGGCAAGTTTAAGGGAGATATGCATGGTAAGTTCTTTACACAGAGGATGGTGGGTGCCTGGAACGCGTTGCCAGCGGAGGTGGTAGACGCAGACACGTTAGCGTCTTTTAAGATATATTTGGACAGGTACATGGATGGGCAGGGAGCAAATGGACACAGACCGTTAGAAAATAGATGACAGATTAGACAGAGGATCTCGATCGGCGCAGGCTTGGAGGGCCGAAGGGCCTGTTCCTGAGCTGTAGGTTTCTTTGTTCTTTGTCCTTGGGTGAAGAATGGGCAGCACTGACTCTAGACCATTCAGGGGCTTGTAGAACCGAGTCACCCTCATTGGTTCCAGGGGGTAGCCCTTGTCTCCCAGTGGTAAGGAACCAGCCCTTGCATTGAGCCAAGAACATGGAGTTCACAAGGATGGAGATGGCAGCTCCCAGGGTACCTGGTATTGTCTTCTAGGATGGAACTACTGAAGATCACAGATGCACATGCACTTTGTTGGAATGATGATGAAGCTTATCTATGTTGTGACCTGGCATCCCCAGTGCATTTGGTGGATAGCCCATAGGTTCCTGCAGCTGGGGAAGACAGCCATCATTCAGAATTCTGACCAAGGATCACTGGACTCGAAACATGAACTCCACAGATGCTGCTAGGCCTGCAATCTCTGTTTTTGTTTCAGAATCCTATCGCCTGGGCTGCAGCACTGATCTTGGCCCAGGGAAGTGAGATGATATGTGCACTTTGTTATAGTCTGCATCAGACACAGTCCCGATCCATTTGTGGGAAATCCCACGCAAGGTCCATGGAAGGAGTCAGTCAGAGAAAGGCTCTTCACATTTGTCATCATGATGATCACAGTGTCACTAGGTATGGTCTACCCCTTCATGGGCCTATTCCAGCAGCTGGCATCTTTCAGGCCAGTGTCCTGGGTAACCCTCAACAAACACGGAGGGTAGCTTTGGTCCTCCCCTTACATTCCTCATCTATTTCTCTGCATCATGAATGGATCACTGCACCGCTGACCATATCCTCCTCCTATGGTTGGTTCCATCAGTCACATTTCTAATAAGCTTGTGCGGGTGAGTATCGGAAACAGACAAGGCCCTGACAGCATGGGCAAAAATGGTTTAACATCATCCTCCATACAGGGCGCTCTGAGAGAGACGACCTTGGAGTACATAGAACATTACAGCACAGTACAGGCCCTTCGGCCCTCGATGTTGTGCCGACCTATCTACAAGAACCTTTAACTTTGGGACCTCATTTTGATGATTATGGCGTAAGTCATCTCACAGAAAGCATAGACTCCCTATAGCGTGGAAGCATCCCAGTCAGACCATTGAGTTCACACTGATCCTCCAAACAGCATCCCATCCAGGCCCGCCCTTACCCTATCTCTGCAACCCAACATTTCCCATAGCTGGCACTTCTTGCTTGCACATCCCCAGACGCTGTGGGCAACTTAACGTGGCCAACCCCCCTAACCTGCACACCTTTGGACTGTGCGAGGTAACTGGAGCACCTGGAGGAAACTCACACAGACATGGGGAGAATATACAAACTCCGCACAGACAGTCGCCCGAGGCTAACCGCTGAGCAACTGTGCCGCTTCTGGTTTTTGTTCTTTCCTCAAAGTGAGAATCCCACTGTTGGGCAGTAATGCAGTAAGAGACTATTACAACTATTTACTGATACATTGTTCTCTATCACATCCCCACGTGCCTCATCACCTGGGAAAGACAGCACCGAGTGCAAGAGCATTTTGATGAATATTTACCCATTCAAAGGACAGGAGATCAACTCTGTGCCCTTGTCAATGAAGTATCAATGCATTGTCTTTGTGAATAGAGTTCTGCAGGTTGCCCTTGTTCCACTTTTGCTGTTTATACTGTGCCTGCTCTCCTTCTTGCCATCTTTGTTATATCAGGAAACCTTGATCTGTGAATCATCTGTCACCTCTGAACGTAGAACGCAGAACAGTACAGCACAGGGATGGGCCTTTCACGCCATGATGTTGTGCTGAACATGATGCCAAATTCAACTAATCTCTTCTGCCTGCCCTTGATTCATATCCCTCCAGTGTTTGCATATCCATGTGCTTATCTAAAAGCCCCTTAAATGCCCCTATTATATCTGCCTCCACCATCACACCCCGGCAGCATGTTCCAGGCTCCGAACATACTCTGTGTAAAAATCCTGCCCCTCACATCTCCTTTGAACTTTTCTCCTGTCACCTTAAATGCATGTTCCCTAGTATTTGACAACTCCGGGAAAAAGATTCTGACTGTCAACCCCATCTATGTATCTCATAATTTTATAGACTTCTATCAAGTCTTCCCTCAGCCTCTGCTGCTCCAGAGAAAATAGCCTCTCCTTATAACTCCCCCTGCTCTAATCCAGGCAGCATCCTGGTAAACCTCTTCTGCACCCTCTACAAAGCCTCTACACCCTTCCTGTAATGTGGTAAACAGAACTGAATGCCTAACCAAAATTTTATAAAGCTGCAACATGATATCCTCTCTCTTGTACTCAATTCCACAACTAATAAGGGCAAGCATGCCATACACCTTCACTATCCTACCTATTTGTATGGCCACTTTCAGGGAGCTATTGACTTGGACCAAAAGATCCCTCTGTACATCAATGTTGTTCTGGGTCCTGTCATTAACTGTATACTTTTCCTTAACATTTGATTTCCTAAAGTGCAGCACTTCACACTTACCTGGATGAACTCCATCTGCCATTTCTCCGCCCATATCTGCAACTGATGTATACTCTGCTGTATCCTTTCATGATCTTCTACACTATCCACAACTCTATCGATCTTTGTACAGTCTGCAAACTTACCAACCCACCCATCCACATTTTCATCCAAGTTAGTTACATATATCTCAAACAGCAATGGTCCCAGTATGGATCCCTGCGGATCACCACCAGTTATGGAATTCCTGCAAAACATCATCCCAGCACTACCCTCTGACTTCTTTGAGGAAGCCAGTTCTGAATCGATGAGACCAAGTCACCATGGATCCCAATTCATCTTAATCCTCTGGATGAGCCTACCATGAGGGACCTTGTCAAAAGACAGACTAAAATCCATGAAGAGAACATCTATTGCTCCACACTCATTGATCACCTTCATCACCTCCTTGAAATAATCAATCAAGTTAGTAAGATATGCCCTGCCCAGCACCACGCCATGCTGACTGTCTCTGATTAGACTATGTTTCTCCAAATACATGTAAATCCTTTCCCTAAGAATTGCCTTCAATAGATTCCCAACCACCAACGTGAGACTCACGGGTCTGTAATCTTCTAGATTATCCTTGTCTCCCTTTTTGAACAGAGGAGCAACATTAGCTCCTGGCCAGTTCTCTGGGACCTCTCCAGCGTGAGCGAAGATACAAAGATCTTGGTCAAGATAGTAACAATCTCCTCTCTTGCCTCTCTCAGTAACCTGGGGTAGATAGTATCAGGCCCTGGAGACTTATCCACCTCAATGCTCTTCAAGAGACCGAACACCACTTCTTTCTTGATCTTAAAAAGCTCTAACATATAAGTGTGCTTGACAGAAATCTCATTATCCTCCATATCCTCTTATATCCATAACCCTAACCATAACCCCAACCCCAACCTCAACCCTAACCCTAACCCTAACCTGAACCCTAACCCTAACATTAACCCTAAACCTAACCCCAACCTTAAACTTAAACCTAACCCTAGGCCTAACCCTAACCCTAAACCTAAACCTAACACTAACACTAACACTAACCCTAACGTAACCCTAACCCTAACTCTAACCCTAACCCTATTGCATAGGTGAATATTGGCACAAAGTACTCATTTAGGATCCTGTCCACATTCTATGCCTCCAAGCATAAGTTCCCTCCTTTATCCTTGAGTGATCCGACCTTCTCCCTAATTATCCTTTCGTTTCTAATGTATCTATGGAATGGTCTTGGGATTCTCCTTAACCCCACTTGCCAAGGTAATTTCTTGCTCCTTCTTGCTCTTCCAATTCCCTGCTTCAGTCCTTTCCGGCTTTCTTCATATTCCTCATGGGCCCTGTCCAATAATAGCTTCCCGAAGCTTGTATATGCTTGTTTTTCCCCTTCTGGCTAAATTCACAATCTTCCTCATTATCTAAGGGTCCCTTGCCTTGCTTTTCTTGTCCTTGCACTTTTCCGAAGCATGCTGGTGTTGAACTCCCATCAGCAGGCCTTTAAACGTCTCTCACACGTCAAACGTGGACTTGCCCGATAACAGCTCCTCCCAATTAACACTCCCCAGCTCCTGCCTACTACTCACATAATTTGCCCTCTCCCATTATAATAACTTCCTGCAGGGTCCTTGATGAATCCTAATTCATAGCTGTCTTAAAACTTAAGGAGTTGTGATGTTGTTTCCAAAATGTTCTCCCACCTGGCCAGGCTCATTAGCCAATACAAGGTCCAGCATGGTCTCTTCTCCGTTTGGACTTTCCATGTGCTGTTTCAAGAAACCCTCTTGAATGCACTTAACAAATTCTGGCCTGTCTAAGCCTTTTGCTCTGAGGCTGTCTCAGTCAATACTGGGGAAGTTAAAGTCGCTTCCTGCTAATTTTGTTTCCTTTATTTATTCATGGGATGTAGGCATCGTTTATTACCCAAAGTCAACCACAATGCTGTGGGTCTGGAGTCACATGTAGGCCAGACCAGGTAAAGATGGCAGTTCCTTTCTCTCAAAGACATCAGCAAACCTGATGGGTCTCCCCCCAAACAATCAAAGATTCTTAATTCCAGACATTTATTGAGTTTAAAATCCACCATCTGCTGTGATGAGATTCGAACCCAGGCCCCCCCGCATGTTACCTGGGTCTATGGATTAACAGTCCAGCGATAACACCACTAGGCCATCACCTCCCCACTCCTGTCGCAGCTCTGTTGTTAGTCCCATGGGTTGACAGCTCATTCTAGGGACCTGAGTACAAAAGCTCAGCTGACACTTCCCATGCAGCACTGAGGGAGCACTGCGCTGTCCTTCAGGTGAGACATCAAGCCTTCTCAGGTGGATTTAGAAAACCTCATGTCAATGTTTTGAAAATGGGCAAGGGAGTTTTCAACGAGGTCCAGGCTAATGCTGATCCATCTAGCAACATTACATCGGAGATAACAGGAACTGATGAAGGGCCTACCCCGAAACGTCAGCTTTTGTGCTCCTAAGATGCTGCTTGGCCTGCTGTGTTCATCCAACTCTATACCTTGTTATCGCAACATTATATGGTCCTTGAGACTTTGCTGTTTGTGGGAGTTGGCTGCAAATTGAAAAATTCTTCATCAGCTCTAAAACTCGTCCAGAAAGGTGCCAGAGACAGAAAAACAGAATGTGCTGCTTTGTAAATGCAGGCTGCTGGGGTAGTATCAGAGATAATGGGAACTGCAGATGCTGGAGATTCCAAGATAATAAAATGTGAGGCTGGATGAACACAGCTTGGCCTGCTGTGTTCATCCAGCCTCACATTTTATTATACTGCTGGGGTAGTGTTCTGGGACAAAAGTGCCACCAGAGGGCAGTCCTGCACCACATTCCAGCACATCACAGCCCCCACTCTCGCTTTTGTTAATGACATTATTGTCTTTCCAAATGATTCCTGAGCCACCAATGCCAGACTAAAATGTACGGCTCTGCCAGTCTAACACAATCCATTATTGTAAGAAAATATTAAAAAAAACATTTACTAGTTTTATGCTTGGTGCCTTGACTACCAGCCAGAGCCCTACCTGATAAAATACACAACTCATTAAATACCAATTTAAAACCTGAGAATTTGTTTTGCCAATAGCTATATATTTTTGTTTTTTTATTGAGGGGCCTGGAGGACAGTGACTTTTATCCTCCTTTGGTGATGTGCTGAGTCAGAGCAAGGGAGGGAAGGCTGCAAGAAACTGTAGCCTGTTGGGGGTACAAGTACAGTTCTTTTACTGACAATCAGATTATTATAGTTCAGCCAATCTCTGTACCTTTGGAAACAGAAACAGTTTGAATTAATACTAACATTAGAACTGAAAAAAGGCAGAATCCTAGAATTAAAGGATTATATATCATGGAAGGAGGCCATTTGGCCCTTTGCGTGTGTGTGTTGGTTTTCTGTAACAGCCTGTTTTTACTTCCCTCTCCCTTTCCTGTAGCTCTACAAATTTTTATCCTTCCAACTGTTTACCCAATTCCACTATGTAGAAAGCTACTTTTCAACCAGAACTTCTGTGAGAACTTAAAGTAAATAATGCTGAGAAAAGACGCATTTTGTTGAGGCATTTTGTTTTTGCACTTATCAGGACTTTTCGCAAGAATACAAATGCAAGGGGAACAAATTTTACACTGCAGGAGAAGAGAGTGCTGATAGGCTGGTACACTCCTCTCACGTAATCTCATGTAAAATGTCTGATACTTCTTAAAGTATAAAATGCTGTTCCTCTTTACGTCGGTATTTTTACTAAATGTCCTGTGAGTGCAAATCAAAAACTTTCAGCCATGTGTGCCTTTATTCAGCAATACTTAAGTCATAGAATCACAGAATCATAGATTACAGAAGAGACCCTTCAGCCCATCATGTCAGTGGTACACAAGCCCCACTTTCCTGCACTAGGCCCAGAGCCTTAAATGTTGTGACGTTTTAAGTGCACATGAAGAAAATTATGAAGTGTGGAAGCAGGCCATTCAGCCCAGAGGTCTTTTAAAGAGAATCTCACCCAGACCCAGCCCATCCATGAATTCCCCATGGCTAATCCACCCAGCCTGCACATCCCTGGACACAAAGGGTGATTTAATGGAGCCAATCCACCCTAACCTGCATGGAAACCCATGCAGACATGGGGAGAACATGCAAACTCCACACAGACAGTCACCCAAGGGTGGAATGGAACCTGGGTCCCTGGTGCGGGAGGTAGCAGTACTAAATACTGATCCACTGTGACACCCCAAGGCTGTGAGGCTTCCTGTCTCACCTATTGTCCAAAGCAATACAATCCAAATCCCCAGGACCCTCTCCCCGGCTTGGTCCTGGACAACCAAACAACTACTTCGAAGGAATAGCCAGTAAATTATTCAGCGGAATAATTGGACAGCTCCCAGGTTCAATGCACTAAGGGTTTAGGGGAAGCCTGGAGAAGTAGATGAGGGAACAATCATTACAACACATGATCAGGAACAAGAGGAGGCTATTCAGCCCTTCAACTCTACTCTGCATTTCAATAAGATCACGGCCGATCTGACTTTAGCCTCAACTCTACCTTCCAGCATATCCAAATAATCATTCAACTACTTAGTAATTGAGAATTTATCTCCCTCTTCCTTAAAAATATTTAAAGATCCTGCATCCACTTCTTTTTGAGGAAGGGAATTCCAAAGCCTCACCGTTCTAGAACAAAGTACAAACAACCAAACAGCACAGGAACAGGCCCTTCAGCCCTCCAAACCTGTACTGACGCATTTTGCTCTTCCATTCTAAAGTTATCTCCACTTACAGGATCCATATCCATCTATTCTCTTCCTATTCATGTGTTCGTTCACGTGTTTGAACGCTGCTGTTATGTCTGCTCCCATCACCTCCTCTGGCAGCTCGCTCCAGGCACTCACCACTCTTCGTGTGAAAAACTTTCCATGCATATCTCTTTTAAACTTCTCTGCCCTGCACCTTGAACTTGTGTCCCCCTAGTAATTGATGCATTCTCCCTGGGAGAAAGCCTCATACTTTCTACTCAATCCATGCCAAGGTCCTCTGAGAGAAAAAAAAGAATCCCTTGCCTCTGTCTTAAATGTGTGCCTCCTTATTTTTAAAGCATGACCTTTAATTCTTGAACTAGGACAGGGGGATTTAGAAGAATATTCTGCTGGAGCAAGATGTGGTAGAGTAGGAGGACTTTCAAGTGGAGTGTAAACAGTAGCATGAATCAGTCATATTTGGCTTATTTCCTTTGTGGGAATTGTTAGGTTGAATGTTTCTGGGACTGTGTTGTACATTCTTGTTAATGTGGCATGGGAAAGTTGGGAAGTGAAGAAGGAGGAGTGTGGCTACTGTGGGTAAGGGTGTAATCAGGTTCCAGGGCAGGAAAGGGAGGTGTGTGAAATCCATTCTCAGTCCAGAGCTGTGACATAATGACACAACGAAACTGCCAGGCTTGACCAGTCCACAAATGCCTTGTAGGCTTTGGTGTGTTCACCAAGCTGGGAGCTTTGATAGCAGATGTTTCGTCCCCTTTCTAGGTGGCATCCTCATTGCTGAAGACGTTACCTAGTAAGGGGGTAAAATGTCTCCTGTCAAACGTCCCAGCCCAGCGAGTACGCCAACATCTAAACCAGCGCAAGAACTACAAATCTTCATTGGTGAATGATGATTGGCTGGTCCACATGAGAATGGACACCTGGCTGATGTAACGGGAGGGGTATGAGACAATGCCAATTTCCTCTTCCTGATTATAACTTGGCTGCTGTGCAAGACTGGGCAGGGTGTATCGGTTTAAGAACTGTTAGATACCCTTCTTAGGCCTAAGTGGATCAAAGAAAACAGGGAGAAAGCAGGAACACGCTACTACAGGCTTGAAAATCTGAATGGCCTACACATTCTCCTATTTTCTATATTTCAATGTTTAACAAGTATACGGGATCATTAGAGTGACAAGTAGGGTACAAAAGCAAGGAAATGTTCCCTTTGTCAAGCCCTCTAAGAATCTAAGATAACAAAGTGTGGAGCTGGATGAACACAGCAGGCCAAGCAGCATCTCAGGAGCACAAAAGCTGACGTTTCGGTGAAGGACCTAGGCCCGTAACATCAGCTTTTGTGCTCCTGAGATGCTGCTTGGCCTGCTGTGTTCATCCAGCTCCACGCTTTGTTATCGTGGATTCTCCAGCATCAGCAGTTCCCATTACCTCTAAGAATCTACTCTGTTTTTCAATAAGGCCACCTCTCATACTTCTAGATTCCAACAGGCCCAACCTACTTACCTCCCCTCATAAAACAGTCCCTCCATACCCAGTATCAGCCTATTGAACTTTCTCTGGACTGTCTCCAATCCCAGTCTATTTTTCCTTTGATAAGGAGCCCAAAACTGTTCACCATATTCCAGCTCTGCTCTGACTAGTGCCTGAGCAAAACCTTCTGATTATTATATTCCATTCCTTTTGAAATAATGGCTGACATTCCACTTGCCATCGCTAATACACACTGAAATTGGATTCTACTTTTTGGTGATTCATAGAGGATGCAGAGAGACATTTACTGGAATGGTTTCAGGAACAAGGGTCTATAAACTATAATCTGGAGAGACTGGAGAAGCTGGGATCATTTCTCTTTGAGCAGAAAAGGTTAAGGGAACTTTTTAACATCACAAAGGAACATTGAAAATCATGATAGAGCAGAAAGACAGAAATGGTTTCCAGTAGGGGTGATGGTTGGCCGTCGGAGGAGACGCAAATTTCAGAGCATTGGCAGATTAATCAGAAGGAAAGAAGGATATGCACTTATGTAGCACAAATCACAATAACTGGACACCTCAAAATATTTCCTAGCCACTGAAGTACTTTTGAAGGGCATTCAGTGCTCTAATGGAGGAAAGCTGTGTGCACAGCAAGACCCCACAGCCAGATAATGACCTGATAACATGCCTGTCTTACTGAAGGTGACAGAGAGGTCCCCTGCTCTTGCATGAAATGAAATTGGCCGGAGGTGAGATGAAGAGATTTTGATTTTACTCTGCAAGTTGCTAGGATGCTTTCCCTGGCTGCAGTGCCCAGAACGAAGAGACAGATTCTCAGAGTTTAGAGGCAGGCCATTTAAAGCTGGGTTGAGGAGGAATCAGCTCATTCAGTGACAGGTCAAGCTTTGGGAATCCTTCTCCATCGAATTGTGCAAATTTGATCATTCAATGCCTTCAAGACAAAGATTGCTAAATTTCTAGATAGCTCCAACGCCAAAGGACCTTGGGTTAGTCGAGGAAAATGGCCTGGAGTTAAATCATCAGCCACGATCTAGAATGGCTGAATGGCCCAATCCTGTTACTATGTTTTTACAACATAGAATTTGCAGTGTGGGAAGCCTCATGATAGGGCCTGATATTGCCACTTCTACTGCAGGCAGAAATTTGATCAAACTCTGTCCCATGAACTTTCAATATGCAAACTCTAAAGTTTTGAGTTGAAAGTCTCAGCTAAATTGAAGCTTGGTGAAAATTCACATTTTTCATCCTTTTTACAATATTCACACATGACTTGTACAAATTACATTGTCAGGTTTCTCCTCAAACACCGTGACTAATGTGCTCTCACCAATCTCTTCATTCAGCACGCAAAGTGAAAGCCTTGGCTTTGTTTTCCCATTTCTTTTTTGTAGACTGACAAATGCTGGTTTTAAATAAGATTACAGGCACAAACACATGATACACTCTCTACCCAATGTAGGTGATAGAGAGCTCCTGAGCTCATTGATCTGCCGGGCTTGCAATACTGCAATTTCAAAATTCTTTCCTTTCATTTCAAGAATTTGGCGCCTTGCCTTTTGCTCTGTGTCTGGGCAGCATGATGGCTCGGTGGTTAGCACTGCTGCCTCCCAGCACAGAAATCTGAGTTTGATTCCGCCCTCGGGTGACTAAGTGTGTACTTTCTCCCCGTGTCTGTGTGGGTTTCCTCCGGGTGCTCCGGTTTTCTCCCACAGTCCAAAGATGTGCAGGCTAGGTGGATTGGCCATGGGAAATGTAGGATTATAGGTTAGGGAGGTGGCTCTGGGTGGGATACTCTTCGGAAAATTTGTGTGGACTCAGTTGGCTGCATGGGCTGCTTCCGAACTGTAGGGATTCTATGAAATTCCCCCTGTCCCACAACCCTCTGAGATATCAGAGCTCCTCTACATCTGTGATCACCGGCTCCCAGTTTTAATCACCCCACACTTTCCTGGGAGACGTTTAGTGATGGGATTGCTGGAGGAGAGTTTATATGGTATTTCAGAAGCACAGGGTCTAGGCTGCTGAAGGGGTCAGCACCGGGTAGTGATCCAGGTCCCTGGGATCCCTTCAATAGAGAGATTTATGTCAGGGTCAGGGGAAGGAACTCTTGTGCAACAGGGAATGTCAGTGAGTGCTGGATGGAGGGCAGGGAGGTTTAGGGAGGAAGGGTCATCAAAAGGAGTCAGAAACTCACAGGTGATGCACCTGAGGGAGTCTTGAAAGTGCCTGCCCCCTCTCAGCCTGAGGACAATTTGTGTTATCAAGCCCGTACTGTTAAACAGAAAAGATCGTCTGGGACCACTGAGCTGTTAATGTAACCTGACACAGCCTCTATCCTAATGGCATGAAGACCACCCAGGAAGCACATTGCTGAGTACGTCAATGTCCTTGGGTAGCTAACTCTAATTGTGTATATCCCTGGAGGTGTCATCATACCCACCACCCTGACTTTGAAATACATCGCTATTCCTTCACTGTTGCTGGGTCGAAATCTGGAACTCACTCACTAAGGGCATTGTGGATCATCCTACAGTATATGAACTGAAGTGTTTCAAGAAGGCAGTTCACGACCACCATCTCAAGGGAAACGAGGGATGGGGCAATAAATGGTGGCCCAGTTCATGAATGGGAAAGAAATGGCCTTTGACCTTGAAATGCCCTTCCCCACAGTCTTAGCATTGGTCAATGCAAATGGAGGCTCGCCTTCTGATAGCAAACAGGAAGGGGTCATCCACTTTCTTAACCAATAGAATTAATCCTGACTGTTCGTCAAACAGCATCATTTTCCATTTCTAAAAAAAACTTAACCACACATTTTTGTTTATATACCTCACTGATCTTTCCGCAGGGTTTTCATTTGTATCATTGGCATTAAGTACTAGTGTAATGATTGCAATGAGGTCAGTCAGGTGGGCCTCATAGAATTTTCTGAAGAAGGGTCTCGACCTGAAACGTCAAACTTTCCTGCTCCTCTGATGCTGCTTGGCCTGCTGTGTTCATCCAGCTTCACACTGTGTTATTGTTGAATTTGAGTCCCCTGATTGGTTAATCTGGTCCAATCAAGGAGCCCTGGCTGGCGTCAGACATCCTGTTCACTCTGAGACCTAGTTGTGAGGGAGCTGGGTCAGTGTCATGTACTACGCATATGTAAATAAAAGGTGACTTGTTGGAGGGATACTGGCCTCTGTCGAGTTATTTCAAATAGAGCTGGTCTAGGTAATAGAGCTAGAGTATGCACAATGAGCCGAACAGCTCCTTCCGTGTCGTAATAATTCTGTGTTTGTCTTGGAGTTTCATAGTTAGTTCTCAAAATTCTGGAACAATTTTACATTTGCACAGCCCCTGACTGCCCCACTTGTACACCGAGTAGGGTCAGCTGTAGTTTATTTGGGGCTGCTCCTGCTTCTAAGACTCCAGAGTCTGTGTCCAAGCCCCAGTCCAGGAAACAAACACAGCTTACTTGTTGTTTGTGGGATCTTGCTGTGCCCAAAATCGTTGCCACAGTTCCTACGTTACAGCGGTGACAACATTCCCAAAAATAAACTCGAATTACTTTGATATATGTGGCGACACTGTCAGCCTCCCTTGCCGCTGAGGTTAAAATCTGACACAGTTGTGAAGTAAAGGGAAATTGTGATCTCTAATAATCTATCACCAGGGCTTGAAGAGGTGGCTTGATGGTGCGTTGAAGATGTGAGGTACAGTCTTGGCTCAGATTGTCTTCAGAGTTGAGTAAGAGGCCTGTCCAAAAAAATTTAAATCCAGCACAAATTGAAGTCAAGTGAGCCAGGCTAGTTTTCCCACAGAAAAGGAAAGAAGATTGTAATTAGGCAGTTCAGTACTGCACTTTTAAAATCCATGTCAATCTATTCCCAAGCACCAAGAAGAGAATATTATACTCTTTGCCTGTAACACTATCTTCAAATTAGTGAGCGCTGGGGCTGTACTTCATTTTGGAAACATGAGATAGACAAATGGAAAACAATGGGATTTTGGCTCCTGGACATCCCATTTATACATCTCTGCTAATGTAGCTTTGCTGGTTAATTGATTTACTTGAGCACCTATCATTTGGTCCAATTTACACTGGCAATATAAGAAAGTGTTGCTACATCTGATGAGTATCTAGTTTCGTTTAACACAGCAATGTGTAGTGTACAAAAGGGAGATTGACTGTGGGCTACTGTTATGTGAATTTACATTCTCAAACCTTCTGCTTTGCCTTCTGATTCTGAAATGTTTCCTTTCAGCAGTGGCATTTTATTTGTTACAATATAAATGGAGAGAATGCTAGAGACACTTGGCAGGTCTGGCAGCATCTGTGGGGAGAGATGCAAAGTTAATATTTCGAGTCCTGTGTGACTCATCTTTGTTCACATCGGATTTCCAGTCCTTTGAGTTTTACTTATTCTTTGGAATGTGAGTGTTGCTGATAAAATTCAACATTTATTGTCTCTTATTACCTCAGAGAAGCTGGTGGTGAGTAGACTTCCTGAATTACTGTGATCTGTGTGCTGCGGGTTGATGCTGTTAAGTGACAATAAAGTGAGCTGCAGTTCCAAGTCAGGTTGGTATGTGGCTTTTAAAAAAAAATTCATTGAATGTGGGCATCACTAGCAAGGTCAGCATTTGCTACCATCCCTAGTTGCCCTTCAAATGAGTGGCTTGCTGCATTATTTTAGAGTGGATTTGTGAGTCATCTATATTGTTGTGAGTCTGGAGTTGCATGTTAGTAGATCAGATAAGGACCTTAGTGAACCAGATGGGTTTTAGGAGCATAGGGACAGGACTAAACTATTCAGCCCCACCATTCAATAAGCTTGACCGGAAGCCCAGCTCCATATACCTGCCTCTGGCCCATGTCCCTTAATGTCAGACATGTGCAGGCTAGGTGGATTGGCCATACTAAATTGCCCAGAGTGTCCAGGGAGTATAAGTTAAGATGATTGGCCATGGGAAATGCAGGGTCACAGGGAAAGTGTTGGGGCATAGGTCTGGGTGGGATGCTCTTTGGATGGGTTGTGTGGACTTGTTGGGCCGAGTGACCAGCTTCCACACTGTAGGGATTCTATGATTCTTTGATTATGTGATCTTTGCTTTACAAAAATTTATCCGTCTCAGATTTAAAATTAATAACTGATCCTGCATCCACTGCCATTTGTGGAAGAGTGTTCCAAACCTCTACCTCCCTGTGCGTGTAGAAATTCTCCCTAACATCTCTCTTGAATGGTCTGGCCCTAACTCTTGAATGATGCCTCCTACTTGCAGAATCTCCAACCTGTGGAAATAGTTAACCTTTATCTACCCTGCGTTTTCTGGTTAATATCTTGAAGACTTTGATCAGATAACCCCAAACTTTCTAATTTCTAGAGAAGATAGGCTTCATTTCTGTAATCTCTCCTCATAACCTAACCCCTGAAATGTAGATATCATTCTTATAAAACTCATGTTGTACTTGTTCCAAGGCCAATAAATCCTTTAATTTTTGATTGATCAATAAAAAAGTTCTGGAATTAAAAGTGATCCTAATTGTTGATCATCTAACCATTAATTCCAGATTTTTTTATTGACTTCAAATTTCACTAGCAGTTATGCTGGCATTCCAATCCATGCCCCAGAACATTGGCCTGGGGTTTAGTGTTGCTAGTCCAGTGATTTTATTGTTGTTTAAGACCCCCCATTGTTGAAAATGAAGTTTTCTCATTCCTGTAGGCAGTGGGGTTAGGGAGAAATTGTTGAGAATCCTTGGTTAGAAAGTCAAAGTGAGTGGCTGGCACTAAGAATCAGATCATCCCATTGTCCACAGAACATGAATGAGATCCCAAGGCATGCAAGCTTCAAAGAGGAGGTGCCCTCTGTGCAACATTTCCCATAATTTCTAATGGTCTTGAAATAATTAACCACTCACACACTGATTCTGGGCACTTTGAGGACAACTGGGAAACACCAGTCACCGTTCATCAAAAGATTTCAACAGGTTCTTGATTTTGAGGCTACCTGTCACTAGTAGACCCTCCCCATCACATCCCATCTCAAGAAAATCATCTGTGGACAATATGAATCTGGAGAAACTAGCTGCAAAATTCACTACCTGCCACCTTTGCTCATCCTCTGTTTGAAGATCATGGTTCAGATGCTGATATTGAAAGTCATCTTCAGAAATTTGTGTCCATCTGGCAGCTGTGTTGAGTCTCATTCACTCATCATGTTCTCTGCTCATTGATCAACATTGGCTCCTGGCCTATCAATATCATGATGTTATAGTCATCATGCTTGATTCAAGTCCTTCCATTGCCTTGCTCCTTTCTATCTCTGTCATTTGTGCCAGACTGAGATCTCTCCAAAATCTGTACCTTCCACTGATTCTGCCTTCTTGAGCATGCTGAATTTTAACTGCTGCATTATTGGTTGCAGTGTATTCAGCTGCATTGGCACGAAATTCTGGAATACTCTTCCTAATCCTCTCTGGAATACTCTTCCTAATGTTATCTTGAATTCTCTTCCTAATTCTCTCTATCTCTCTGCTCCCTTTTCTTTCAGACATTCCTGAAAGCTTACTTCATTGACTAGGTTCTTTTTCTTATGGTTGATGATCTGCTGATGTGGCTTGATGTTTGACAATGATTCTGTGAAATGATTTGGGTCATTTTACCATGTTGTTCAATATAAATGTTGCCTCTTCCTAAAAGAAAAACAACTACAACAGAGCCAACATGACTCTAGCAATTCAAGTGTACTCTGCCCTCACAAATATAGTTACCCCAAATATCCTCCGTTTCATAAATAAAATCAAAAGATAATTGTGTGCAAAGTCATTTCAATTGCACATTACAGAATATCTAATATAAATCGATCAATCGTGAGCTAAATTTATATCTGTCCCACTTTATTCAGTCTCCACACATGCATTGAAAGTGTAATATTTAAATTGTTCAATTCCTTGAGTTGTATGCATCATTGTTGTTGGTTTTTCATCAGGTATCCACTCTTCCCCGAGGTTCTTTCTTTGGGCAATGTTCCTCCCATCTTCAAAGTTGCTACTGTTGTGACTGCTGTTGCTGACCCATTGCCTTTGTTGGGGACCAGTAGACCTGTGAGATTAATTGCTATTCTTCACCAATTTCTTTCTTGGCTCTATTAAAATACTATATGTTTCACACAGATCCCTTCTGATTCGTCTGAACTCCAGTGAATTACGGGCTGTGCTGAACAAATCTCGCCTCATAAGTCCTACTGGTCCCTGTATCAGTCTAGGGAACATCCACTGCGTCCTCTCCATACTGGGCATATTCTCTCTTTGGTTGGGGGACCAAAACTGCACACAATACTCCATTTCTCCCTGTCTTATGTCATTGGTATCAAGCTACAGAGTGATTTTGATGCCAACATTGCACTAACTTGGCTCTAGTGTTGCTGTCACTAGTTGTTTGATCTGACTGGAATCTGCCTCTTTTTCTCTGCACTAACACTGCTGAACATTATTTCCATGAGCCTATGCACATGCCTACACTTTGATGACAAATTAGGCAAGAACTTTACTTGGTATTTCACAATCCCACAAGTTGTTAAACCATTCTGACATCTGCTGGCTGCTGGATCTCTGTTACTGGCCCTCAGCTTGTCAGCATCACGGTGAATTCCTTTCACAGTCAGCACATGGCCAATGTAGTTAACGTCATTTATCTTTAATTGCATCCTTTACCTGTTCAACTTCAGATTTATCCGATAAGTTCTCTCCAGGAATCTAACCAGCTTCGAATAGTTGTTTGCAATAGCTCTTTCCATCCTAACACCGATAGGCAAGCAGATCATCCACAATATCTTCTGCTCTGGGTTTAATAGCTGAGCTGACAATGCCACTAAGCCATCAGCTCCCTTCCCCAGCCGTGAAGGTACACTTAATGCTTTTATTTCAAATTATCGGCATCTGTCCTATTTAAAATACTCGTAGAATGCAATGTGGCAGTTCAAGCTACCTTGGAGCCAATGAAGTTGCTGCTGGTTTTTTGGATTGAGGGATAAGTATTAACTTGGATAGTGGGGTAACTCTCCTCGTTTTTCCTTCAAAATAATGGCTATGGGATATTTTATCTCCAACTGAGATAGAAGACAGGGCTGTAGATGGTTTGGTGAATGGTAGAACTATTTTAAACAGCTGAGCAGTCTCCTTCTGAACCTATTTCCTTTGTGGTAGACCTACTGTGGGCCCCATTATCTTGTAGCTGTTAATCCTGGTAATGGAAGTATTCAATACCCATAATACATTGCACCATTAAATAAGGTCTATTTGTGACACAGCTGTGCTCAGAATGGGGTTCAGTGATGACAGGAAACCCTTCTAAGCTGAAAATTTCTGTGCTTTTCTGTGCTGCTTGACATGGCCTGTCAAACTCTCAACTCCGTTTTTATGAAGGCACATATTTTAAGGAGCCCATAGAGAAATAATAACAGAGATAGTTACAAAGTTATCTACGGTATGTAGGAATTCCAGTGAGCTTTAACTGTTTATATATGTAACTTGACCTCCATTGTGTCTCAAACTGAATATTGATTAAATGCCTTGGCTACTCTCGGTCTAAATTTCATTCTTCAAACTGTTCAAGCCCTAGACTTGCTTGCTGAGGAGGCCAGAGAAAGGGGATTGGGTGGACGTTATGGGGCAGCGAGAGGACACAGGAGAAAGGGAAAGGGTGACAGTAGGGGACAGGGAATATAGTGAGGATGGGGTTACAGGGGAAGGGCAGAGTGGTATAATTGGTTTTGGAATTGAGGGCAAAGCAGGGTTAGCTTGGGTGGAGTTGGGAAGTGGAGTGGCAGGGGTGCAACAGCATGGGATGTAGAGCAAAAAATCTGCAGGGAAATTATGCAGAAACTCCAACATTGTTGGGCAGTTATAGATTGGGATACTGGTAGTGTAAGGAGCAAAAGTTCTTCAACTGTGTTCAGGATAGTTTCCAACAGCAGTATATGGCCAGTCCAACAAGGAAGGAAATGAGGTGGGCGATGCATTAGATGTCAGTAATGTTTAAGATGGAGTGATCATTGTATTGAAAGGCTCAGATTGGGGTAGGAAAATGATGTGCAGCAATCCAGAGCAAGAAAAGTCAATTGGTAGAGATTTCACTTCATTGGGACAAGAACAGAGCTGAGCAGGATTGACTGGAATAAGAAGTTAGTGAAAAAAGCAGTAACTCAACAATGAGCCCCCTTAGGGAACAGATGGTTCAGGTCCAGTCAAGGTGTAGTCCCTCGAGTGGAAAAGGTGGTGTAGTAATTATAATGAGGTTAGCCTGGTGGACCTCATAGAATATGAGTTCCCTGATTAGGGCTGCTAATCTGGGCCAGTCATGGAACCCTGGCTGACAGATATACACAGTAGTGTCTGAACATCTGCTACCCTGAGAGCTGGCTCTGATAAAGCTGGATCAATGTTAAGGACTCTCCATGTATAAGTAAAGGGTGACTTAGCGATGGGATACCGGCCTCTTTGGAGTTATTTCAGGTGGGACAAACAAATCCAGAGTTCCCTTGACAACCAAGGAAGTAGAAATTAACTTCAGAAGAAAAGGTGTGCTTAAGGCATATGTAACATAGAAAACACAATTGAGAATCAACAGGAATACCAAAGCTTTAAGGGGGAGATGAAGAAACAAATAAGAAATGGGGAGAAGAACTATGAGAAAAGACTGGCAGACAATGAGAAGGGAAATCCCAATATAACCATTAAAGAGTGGCTAAAGGAAGATTAGGCTGATCAGGGACCAAAAGGTGATAACAGATGGAGGCAGGGGGCAGGCTGAGGTACTAAATAAACATTTTACACCTATCATGATGCTTCCCAGGCCACAGTGACAGAGGAAGAAACTCTGTCACTGGAAAGGATCATAATTAAGAAGGATGAAGTTTTGGATAAATTGTTGGCATTTGAAGTTAACAAGACACCAGGACCAAATGAGATACATCCAAGGATTTGTTGCAATTGCGGAGGTGCTGGCCTTAATGTTTCAGTCTTCTCTTAATTCTAGGGTGGTGCCAGAAGTCTGGAGAATTGCTAACATTACAACCTTGTTCAAAAAATGGTTATAGGGCAAACCCTGACAATTACAGACCAGTTCGTTTCACTTTGGTAGTGAGGAAACTTTTGGAAATTATTACTCAGGATAGATTTCTGTGGAATCACATGGAAAAAGGTGGGTTTGCAAAGATTGAGCGTGAATTCTAAAGGGGAAATTGCATTTAGCTAACTTGAGGTAATTGTTTGAAGAAGAAACAGAAAAGGCTTATCGATGTGGTATACATGAATTTCCAGAAGACGTTTGATATAGTGCCATGTGACAGACTTGTAAGGAAGGTTATAGGTTATGGTATAAAATGAGCAGCAATGAAGATACAAAATTGGCTGGGTGACAGGAAACAGGGAACATAAGACATAAGACATAAGACATAGGAGTGGAAGTAAGGCCATTTGGCCCATCAAGTCCACTCTGCCATTTAAATCATGGCTGATGGGCATTTCAACTCCACTTCCCTGCACTCTCCTCGTAGCCCTTGATTCCTTCTGAGATCAAGAATTTGTCGATCTCTGCCTTGAAGGCATCCAACGTCCCGGCCTCCACTGCACTCCGTGCCAATGAATTGCACAAGCCCACCACTCTCTGGCTGAAGAAATATCATCTCATTTCCATTTTAAATTTACCCCTTCTAATTTTAAGGTTGTGGCCATGGGTCCTAGTCTCCCCACCTAACGGAAACAACTTCCTAGCGTCCACCCCTTCTAAACCATACATTATCTTGTAAGTTTCTATTAGATCTCCCCTCAACCTTCTAAACTCTAATGAGTACAATCCCAGGATCCTTAGCCATTCATCATATGTTAAAGCTACCATTCCAGGGATCATCCGTGTGAATCTCCGCTGGACACGCTCGAGGGCTAGTATGTCCTTCCTGAGGTGGCCAATGTATATTTTTGTGGTGAAGGGAGATTTGTCATGAAATTCCGTAGGGGTCAGTATCGTGAACTTTGCTCTCCTGATATATATTATTGATCTTTATCTTGGAGTGCAGAGGACAATTTCAGAGCTTAAAGATAACACTGCAGTTAGAAGAATTGTAAATTGTGAGGAGGATTGTGAAGAACTCCAAAAGGGTATTGGCAAGTTGGTGCAGTGGGTGGATAAATGGCAGGTGAGGTTCAATACAGAGAGATGAGAGGTGATGGACTTTGGTTGCAAGAGCATTGAAAGGCAATATGAAAAAAGGGATACAATTTTAAAGAGGGTGCAGGAACAGAGGGATCTTGGTGTATGTGTGCACAGATTATTGAAAGTGGCAGGAAAGTGGCGGAGGGAGCAGTAAAAGCAGCTTACAGTGACTTTGGTTTTATTAGTAAGATATGGAGTACAACGGCAAAGAAGTGATGTTCAACTTGTACAACACACTTGTTAGACTTCAGCTGGAGATTGTGTACAGCTGTACGCACCACATTATAGGAAAGATGTTAATGCTTTGGAGAGAATACAAAAATACTCCCAGGAATGAGAAACTTCAGTGATGAGGATAATTTGAAGAAATTGAGACTGTTTCCTTTGGAGATAAGAAAGCAGAGCGAGATTTGATAGAGGGTTTCAGAATCATGAAATAAGGAGAAGTACATTCTGTACCTGCAGTGCCTCAAAAAGACCTGGAATGGGGTCAGGCAGAAAGGCTGGTTCCAGGTTGAGGGAGCTGTGGATTCAGTGGGGTGGCGGGGGTGGGGGGGGGGGTGGTGATATTGAGTTAGGGGAATAAAGGAAATGGAAAGGGCAGATAGAGGTGGAAAGGGAACTGGTTTTGGTGTCAGTGAAGTTTGGTTTTAGTTCCTCCAGTAAATGATATCAGTCAAAGGCCAACAATAGAAAGAGCTGTTTTAAAAATGAATGCGTATTTTGGAGACACTCAGCGATAGTGGGCTTCTGTGCCCGACAATAGAATGGTAATTGGGTAAAAAGCTAGAGGCGATTTAGGCAGAATTTTCCAATGTAGTGAATTGTTGTGTGGCAGTAAAGGATGTTCAAAGTTAATTCATTGGGAAACTTCAAAAGGAATTTGAATTAATTCTTAGAAGGGGGAGAATTTTTCAGGGTCACTGTGAAGGAGCAGTGATTGGGGATCAATGGATTGTAGTAACAAAGAGCTGACACAGTGCCAATGGGCCGAATGGGCTCTTTCTGTTCTATATCTTCCAATAATTCATCTGCTGCTACTGAGAGACCCTTAAACTCATTGATGTTGCAATATCATTTCATCACAGATGTACCAACTACAGCACAAGGGCAGGTAAAACAATAACGCAGGTTCTTTATTTTTTGATTTATTTGAAGATAAGACTATGCAGAGTATATATAGTAATTGGGAAATGGTAAATGTAGAACACATCAGACCTTTGAATTTCTGCTCTCTTTTATCGAAAGAGGCATGCGATACATTTCATCCTGCCTCCTGGAAAGTAGTGACAGACAGCAGTTTAAGATATGGTACCACTTCCTAACAAGATGTGGTCAGTGTTGAGGATACAAGTTCTCATCTGTGAACCCTGGAGTCCGGAGATTGAGCTCATTTCATTGTCAGCCCTGCCTCACTCCCTGAGTCAAAAGGCTATGGGGATTTAGAAATTAGAGGCTGTTGATACCAATACTGGTAATGCTGCACAGTTGGGGTGAAATAACTGCACAGAGGCTGGCACTCTGTCACCAAGTCACCCTTTTTTTACACATGGACAGTATACTGACTGTGGGCAGCAAGCCTGGGTCAGTCCTTGAAGTGAGGATAATCTGATTCCCCAGTTTATATTTCTTTATCTTTTTTATCAGCCCTCCACTGAGGAGGTTCTAATCTCTCCTGGTTTTATATATCTATATATTCTTGTTGTTCCCCCACACTATTGCCATCCAGCAATAGTGCTTATATTCCACAGCCCACTTGTTGAATGTGTCCGGGTGTGAGACACAGTGAAAAAACACCAGGCGTGCAAATAACATTATTAACACACGACCACCAGGAAAATCACCCGCATGGCCAAAGCGTCAGTATCAAGCAGAGCCCCTGTAGGGGCAGTGCCTATGTGAAGGAAAAAGTGAGGAGGTGGGTAGGCATCAGATCAAAGTAGAATTTGTGGGGGAAACAGAGCACTCCACGCCCCATGGTGCCCACCTCTCCCAAAAGGCATTGAGAGCGCCAGTCCTCACCATGTGCTCCTTCTCCAGGGATACCCGGGCACGGACATAGCTGTAGAAGAGGGGCAGGCAGTTGGCCATGATGACTCCCTCCACGGCCCACAGACTGGATCTGTTAACAACCAGCTTGGCCAGGCCCAGGAACAGGCCCACGAGGAGATCCACTGACCCGCCTGCTTCCCTCCACACTGGGTGCCCAAAGACGAGGAGCATGGGGCTGATTTGCAGCCACAAACTCAAAAGGAGGTCTTTAAAATACCTCAATCGGTTCAAAATTGGCCCACACCCAAAATCCTCATGGTGCATGGACCCCACAGCGCCACAAAACAGATGGTTGGGCTGGGAGTCTGTGAACCACCTCAATCAGCGGTTAAATGGGACTGCTGTGTGCAACACTCTCCCCCCCCCACCCCAGATCCCCGACGTAAAGGGGGAGGACTCCCACGTAGAGAGACCCCCACTGGGGATCCCCGCCCCCCCTGGTGGTAAATAGGCATGGCAAGGTGTGTGAGGGTGGTGGACCAAGTACAAGAGGTGGACGGTGGGCAGCAGCAAGCTGTACAAGGCTCACTGTTTCACATCTTTAAACGATACAAAGGTGAAATTCCGGAGGCGGCTCGAGTTGTGGGGCACAGGCTTCCGGGGGGGTGGGGTGGGGTACGGGACTCTGGCGCCAATGCGGAATTCCATCTGAAAGCCCTGCTTATATTAGCCAGCCAGGGCTTTCTGATTGGCCCAGGTTAACAACCCCAGTCGAGGACCTCGTACTTAAAAAGATCCACCTGGTTCCGGTCACTACACAAGGGTAACAGCTTTTAGGAGAGTTTGCAGCTCCCTCCCATGGCGTCTGATCTGTATGTGAAGGAAGGTATGCTGGCTTTGTAAAGCGTTTGTGTACAGCTGCAGGCAGAGCATAAACGGGGCACTCAGGGGAATTTTGAGCTTAAACTGAGAAGGCAAACTATGTGTGACATTGTGTTCAAAATTACTCAGTACGATACACACGCTCTGAGACAACACTGCCAAACACTTCAAATTTCATTATACATTCAATTCTTAGACTGTTCTGAATTCAGATTGTACTGTAATTTCTATAATGCTAATTAACTTCAGACAAGTTAAAATACGACATTTTAAGTGGAGACTTACTTTTGCGACTCAATGTAGAGGAACTTTCAATGTCAGTTTCTCTCAACTAAAGTGATATCCTTTAGAATTGTAATCGCATTAAAGAAATTGCTCAATTGCACTTTAGAGTGCACAAAACATTTGCAATTAGGGAAAGATAATAAGAGTCTTCCAAGTCTGGGAGTTTAAACAGTGAAAGATCATTTTCAGTGGTTTTTGAATCAGTGACAAGGGAGTTTAGAATGTGAATCATTACTAGAGGAATGGAAAGAAAAAGTTTGACAAAATGCTTTCAGTCTGAGTCAGAGATTGTTATAACAGAAAGGGAAATTGGATCAGTGTTTAACCTTAAATTGAGAGCTAAGTCATTCAGGAGCAAATGCAGAAAATACTTTTACATGCAGGAGACGGTCAAAGTTTCAAACTGTCTCCTTTGCGACATATTATGGTTGATGGGGTTTGATGGACATCTTGGTATCAAGGGAAATGCAAAGTTGAAATCCAAAGCTGATTGAATTCAATGATGGAGATGGGCTGAATGGCCTTCTCCTCTTCCTGTAAAAAGAAAAGAAGGAACATGAAAGGATTGGGGTAAAAGATAATGAATTTGATTAGAGACTGAACTTACATCAACTGCTATCATAGAAGCAAGCCATTTGGCCCACTGAGCCCACATGCCCCTTTGAAGACAATCCCACTCAGACCCTTACATTTTCTGATGGCTAATCCACAAATCACTGGACACTATGGGCCTGTTGACCTAACCTGCATATCTTTGGACTGTGGGAGGAAACCAGAGCAGCTGGAGGAAGGCCACACAGACACAGGGAGAATATGTGAACTCTGCACAGACAGTTGCCTGAGGGTGGAATCAAACCTGAGGCAGCAGTGCTAACCACTGAGCCGCTGCACTGCCCACCCTGCTCAGGCATTGCTGCTGTTTTTTGGAGACGCGTATTAGCTCCCAGTCCAACAATACCTTGATTATAAGAGGATTTTCAAAATATTGTCACTGATGAGACATTAGTCTCAGTAAGAACCTGAACCTTTGTGGCTTATGCTGTACGGGCTAACATGCAGAAAACCACAAATTACATCAAAAACCCTTTCGGAAGAATTTTCCTTTTAAAATAATACTCTTTCACAGGGAAAGTTAAATTTGACTCTGCAGAGAGATTTTCTTTTAAAATTTTCCCTTTAAATCGTCAACATCTCACATGCATTTTCTGTAAAAGAAAATTCAAAAAGCTGCAGACCTGGGTTCTTTCATGATGCAACATGGAAACACAAACAGGGAGAGCATGAATGAAAAGGGCTTTCAGATCAGTTCATCCAAGTATTGAGTTCCTCCATGCACTAATCAATCTCTCTCTGCAGGATGATCACCAATCTAAATCTCATTGTCTTGAGCTAAAACACAATCAAAGCCATGGAATAGGTTTTTACTTTATTGGTGGAATTGAGTGCTACATATACTGTGATGGATTACTCAACTAAGTATGGACCTTGTCACATTTAAGTTCCTTGAATCAGAGATAGTAGGAACTGCAGATGCTGGAGAATCTGAGATAACACGGTGCAGAGTTGGATGAACACAGCAGGCCAAGCAGCATCAGAGGAGCAGGAAGGCTGTAACTCATCTGTCATCCATTACATCAGCAGCTTGCAGGTTCAAGCCCGTTCTCTGACATCTCAGCCGACATTCCCAGAGCAGCACTGACAGAGGGCTCATTGGTCTAGGGGTATGGTTGTCACTTAGCGTACTGTATATTGTTGACATGCGAGAGGTCCTGGTTTCATATCCTGGATGAGCCCAGATTCCTTGCAGGGCTGCATGGTTGTTTGGCAGTTAGCACTGCTGCCTAACTGGGCCAGGGACCCGGGTTCAATCCCTGCCTCGGGCCACGGTGTGGAGTTTGCACATTCTCCCCATGCCTGCGTGGGTTTCTTCCCGCAGTCCAAAAATGTGAGGATTAGGGGGACTGGCCATGTTAAATTGCTCCATAGTGTTTGGCGTGGGAAATGCGGGGATAAAGTAGGGGCTGGATATGGGTGGGATGCTCTTCACAGGGTTAGTGGTCTGACTGGTCTGCTTCCACACTGTAGAAATTCTATGATAAATCTTTCCCTGGTCTGGTCAATTTATGATTCCTGACCCACAGCAATGTGGCGAACTCTTAACTACCCAACGGGCAATAAATGTTGGCCTAGCCTATGGTACCCACACCCAATGAATAAAAAAAGCCTGACACTCATGTGCTCTCTCAATTATATGTGAAGATTTCCACCGTAGTTTGAAACAGAGCAGGATAAACTGATCCTGGTGACTCTTTATCAGGATGATCCTTTGTGGGGAACAGGGGAAACAATTCAGAAAGATGTCCCAAGTTAACAGTGAGGCCACACAGTTTCATTGGCAGAGTACTCACCTACCGTTGCTATAGTAACACTCATCCCCAGTCTGGGGGTGGGGAGTGACACGGTGGCTCAGTGGTTAGCGCTGGGGACCCAGGTTTGATTCCAATCTCAAGTGACTGTTTGTGTGGAGTTTGCACATGATGCCCATGTCAGCGTGAGTTTCTCCCAGGTGCTCCGGTTTCCTCCTACAATCCAAAGATGCGGAAAGTAGATGGACTGGCCATGGAAAATTGCCCAGAATGTCCAGGGATGCTCAGGTTAGGTGGATTAGTCATGGAGAATACGCAGGTTTATAGCAGTAAGGTAAGGGTTGGCTCAGGGTAGGATGCTCTTTGGAGGGTCAGTGTGGACTCGGTGGACTGAACGGCCTGCTTCCTCAGGGTAGGGATTCTATGGCCTTGTCGCCAACCTGGTTGTACACTCTCCTGCCTCCAGCAAGCCCTAAGTTTGGGTAAAAAGGTGATTATCTATCAATTGTGTGCACTATACAGATCTGTACCAGTTGTCCAGACCCCTCTGAATTGTGCATCTCTCTGGGCTTCCTGAAGCCATGTAGCAGATGATTGAACCAATATTTTCTGCAATTTTGCAAAGTCAAACTTGTTGCTGCTCTCCCCCCTCTCCCCCACAATGTGTAAAATACCTTTTTAACTTTTCCATTGGTATTTTTACAGTTATCTATCAGCCTGCTCATCCCCGCTATTCATCCAATGCCATGTACAATGCAGCCTTCATAAATAACTTTCACAAAAGGTCTTTCCCAATTCCAATCTCCCACACTCTCTACTACGACATTAACTGACCACTAATTTCTAAAAACTGCTAATTGACTTGGATTCTTCTTACAAATGACTGCATTTTTCCAAAGGTTATCAGGTTGAAGTTTGTAATGTGTAGAGCTGGATGAATACAGCAGGCCAAGCAGCATCAGGGGAGCAGGAAGGCTGATGCCTCAGGCCTGGACCCTTCTTTTTCTGAAGAAGACCATTTTTCTGAAGATGGTCCTCGGCCCAAAACATCAGCTTTCCTGCTCCTCTGATGCTGCTTGGCCTGCTGTGTTCATCCAGCTCTACACCTTGTTATCTCATATTCTCCAGCATCTGCAGCTCCTACTATGTCTGTAACAGTTTGTAATGATCTGTTCTTCAGAAGTAGTGCTCTATTCCTGATAGTTCTCACTGACTTGCTGATTAAACTAATGCCTTTAGGATAGCGAGTGAATTTGACAATGGGAGGTTGAATGCAGCAGTGAAAGATCTTTAAAGCTAATTGGCAAAGGACCCCAGAAGCAACAAGAGGATATTTTTCCAATACAACAACTTCTTGTGATATGGAAGGTGTTACCTCAAAGTGTTGTGAAAACAGTTGCTTTAATAACTTGCAAAAAAATTATACGAAAGCTTGAACGGGAAAATAGTTGCAGTGTTCTTGGGAGCTCACCCAGGTAAGGTGAACACAATTGTGTCTTGCTGTGCTCTGTGGTTCAATGATCACGTGTTTTTAAAAGAGAGCAGAGCCACTCCCAGGTTGGATTTTTTTCAAAACCCCTCCACACATGGACCTTGTGCTATTTTTAGCACTCCAAACTACTAAGAATTGGAGGCATTGGAAATTGGTATCTTGCTGTCATAGGGCCATGGAGCCATATAGCTCAGAAACAGATCCCTCAGTTCAACCAGACCATTTTTCCAAACTCACCTAGTCCCACCTGCCTGCACTTGGTCTGTATTCCTCTCAGCCTTTCCCATTCATAAACTTATCCAAATGTCTTTTAAATGTTGTAACCGTACCCATACTTCCTCTAGTAGTTCATTCGATGTACAAACCACTCTCTGTGTTGCCCCTCATGCCCTTTTTAAATCTTTCTCCGCTCACCTTAAAAATATATCATCTGCTCCCCACAGTTTTGATCTCCCACAACTTGGGGGAAAAGGCCCTTGCCATTCATCTTATCTATGTATGCTCATGATTTTATCTTATCAAACATTTTTCACAAATATAAAAGGGGAAGAGAAATGGTGGGGTCGGTGTTAAATTGAATTGGGGTGATGCCACAAGACGGCAGTCAGTGTGATTGGGACAACAGCAGTTTCACTGGTTGTGTGGAGGAAGAATAGGGCAAAGATGTCAATAAAATTGTCAATGTTTTCAAAGATGTCAATGGTTTCATTTGGCTTCTCTCATGAAGGTACTGTTGGGGATTTTTTTTATCCTGGTTGACTGCCTGGCAATGCAGAATGATGTCAGCAGCATGAGTTCAGTTCCTAAAATGGCTTACTGCAAAGAATTCTCCCTCTCACTCTCTCCCCTCAACCGACCCTCACGTTAAACCAGAACCAGTGTCTCACTGTGTTGAGAGAGCAGCTCTATGGTCTGGTAGGACTGCAGTGTCTACCCTCACTGGTCTGTTCTGTCTCCAGTGCAATCCACAATGAGGACCCTTTAGGTAGGTCAACCATCTTACTGTGATATCAGAACAGTGTTGAGTTTTAGCCCAACCACTGGGACGTGAACCATTAATCTAAGATGTTGCTACAACAGATGCATTGGATGAGTCTTAAAACAAGAGCTCTTCTGATGTGTGTTGTTTCAACACTATTACTGAAATAAACAAGGTCACAAATTGATTTGCTCTGTGCAATATAGCACTGTAAAGATGAGAGGATACAGGCTTGGTCAATTTTTTTCTCTTTATCCATTAATGGGATGAGGGTATTGCTGGCTCGACAGCATTTATTGCCCATCCCTAATTGCCTAGAGGGAAGTCCAAAGTCAACCACATTGCTGTGGGTCTGGAGTCACATGTAGGCCAGACCAGGTAAGGATAGCAGTTTCTTTCCCTAAAGAACACTGGTGAACCAGATGGGTTTTTCCAACAACCACCAATGGATGGTCATCATTCGATTCTTAATTTCAGATTTTTTTTATTGAATTCAAATTCCACCATCTGCTGTGGCGAACCCAGGTCCCCAGAATGTTATCTGGGTCTCTGGATTAATAGTCCAGCGATAATACTCTAGGCCATTTCCTTCCCTGACAAGCATAACAAGTTGATCCCAGGACTGAGACTATTGGCTTTTGTAAGTATTGTCAAGGGGAAGGGAGCAAAAATGGGAAAATGCAAAGTCGAAGTCCAAAGTTGATCAAATTCAACGAATGGAAGAGAACAAATGGACTGAATGGCATCCTCTGCTTCTCATGAAAAGAAAAGAAGGAACTTGAAAGTTTTGGGATAAAGGGTGATGAATGAGATTACCGGCTAACAGACCAAGAGCCCTGTTCACCCATTGCGGCTGTGCTTACAAGCCTATATTAGCAACCAGCCTAATAACACCTTGATCATCAAAGGATTTTCAAAGTGTTGTCAGTGTTGTAAATGAACTTTAAGACATCAGCCTCAATAAGAACCAAAAACGTCATGAAAAACACACAGAAAATCACAAATTACATCAAACTGCAGTGCTAATATTCTTTTGGAGTATTCACAGGCAAAGTTAATGTTTATTCTGCACAGAGATCTTCCTTCAAAACATCTCTTCAATATTTTGACATCTCACGTGTGTTTTAAATAAAAGAAATTCAATAAAAAGGAACAGATCTGGCTTCTTCGAGGAGGAGCGGGCAATGAAGAGGCCCAGAGGTTTCGAGTGACTATGGCTTCGGTTGGAGATACAACAAAAGATGTAACAATTAGAATGCTCAAGAGAGTAAAATAGTGCGAGTGCAGAGATCCCAGAGTTTATGTAGGTATGGATGGAGTTGGTGATGGGCAATGGCTAAGCCGTAGAGCAATTTGAAAATGAGTTGGAGAAATTTAAACTCGGAGGATTGCCAAACTGAGAGTCAGTGCAGGTCAGTGAACTCTCACACGCCATTGAGGCTGAGAATGTGATTTGAATGAAAGGTAGCATCTGCAAAGGAGCATCCAGAAAATTCAGAGAGAAAAAAAACTATCAATTTGTTATAAAAGACATCTCCACTCCCCACATTGATGTCTCTTACCCTTGGCTTCACATACTTCAGCAATAAAGCTGTCATTGGCCCAGTCCCATTCCCTTTCACCTTGCAGCCTCATGCCTATTTTGATTCAATGCCTTCTCCACCAGTTCTCTTCCCCCTTCTGCTTTCCTCCAACCCTCACAAACCCCTTTTCCCCCGTTTGATACTTGTAGTTAAATCTCTTAACTTCATGCTGAACCATGAAGTTCCTCTCCTCTGTCCGCAGCTACTGTTCAGAATCTTTGCTTCTCCTGTTTTAGACTTACGGGATCTGCAATTTCTGCTTGGCATTTCCGACGTGCTAATATCACTGGATTAAGAACCTAGAAACAAATGTGGATAATGCTGGACAAACTCAGCAGGTCTGGTAGCATCTATACAGAGAGACAGAGTCAATGTTTCAAGTCCAGAACTTGAGTTCTAAAGCAGGTCGTACTGGACTCGAAATGTTATCTCCGTTTCTCTCTCCGCAGGTGCTGTCAGAACTGCTGAGTTTCTCTGGTATTCTCTGTTTTTGTTTCAGATTTCCAACATTTGCAGTATTTTGCTTTTACTAGAAAATCAGAACACCAGGATAGTGATCTGGGAGAGAAGCTCAAATCCCACCAGGATAGTTGATGAAATTTAATTTCAATAACAATCTGGAATTTAAAGCTGGTCCATTAATGACCAGGTAATGACCTAATCCTAATCCTAAACTTAACCTTAACCCTAACCCTAACCCTAATCTTAACACTAACCCTAATCCTAATCCTAATCTTAACCCTTACCCTAACTCTAATCCTAATCTTAACCCTAACCCTAATGCTAACCTTAACCCTAACCCTAACTCTAATCCTAATCTTAACCCTAATCCTAATCTTAAACCTAACCCTAACCCTAACCTTAATTCTAACACTAACTTTAACCCTAACGTTAATTCTAATCCTAACACTAGCCCTATCCCTAATGCTAGTTCTAACCGTAAACCTAACCCTAACCCAAATCTTAACCCTAACTCTAATCCTAATCCCTACAGTAGCCCTAGTTTTAACTCTAATCTTAACTCTAATGTTAACCTGAATCGTAAACCAAACTCTAAACTAACACTGTCTTTAACCCTAATCCGATCCCTAACCATAACTCTTAACTCTAACCCTAATCCTAACTCTAACCCAACTGTAATCTTAACCCTCATTCTAACCCTTAGCCTGTCATCAAACCTGATGTCTGGGACTGCAGGCCTGACATGGAGGGAGAGATTGGATTGATCATGACTATATTCATTGGCATTTATAGGAATAGTGTGGAGGATTCTCAGAAGCCCTTTTGGACTGAGGTGAGAAGAAATTTATGCACCCGGAGAGGAGTAAATCTGTGGAATTCACTGCCACAGAAGGTGGCTGAGGCTAAATAATAGAATATCATTGAGTCCCTACAGTGTGGAAACAGGCCATTCAGTCTAATAAGTCCACACTGCTCCTTCAAAGAACTTCCCACCGAGACCCATCCCCTTACCCTTTCCCTATAACTCAACATTTGCCACTTCTAATCCACCTAATTTACACACCCCTGGACAATATGGGGAATTTAGCATGGCCAATTCACCTTAACCTGCGCGTCTTTTGACCGTGGGAGGAAACTGGAGTACTCAGAGGAAACCCATGCCGACACAGGCAGAATGTACAAACTCCACACCGTCGCTGGAGGGTGGAATTGGACAGGAACTGAAATGTAAAGCAATGGGTCAATGAACCAGCAGAGGGAGTGAGAGAAACACTCATGCCTAAGTTCCCAGCGCTGGGATTTTCTGCTCTTTCCCAGGCTTCAGCTTTCATTACATTCGAAAGTTGAAGACATATCCAGAACCATTGATACATCCGGCAGAGAAAGAGGCCATCAGCCCATCCTGCCAGTGCCTGGAAGCAATGTCCAGTTTAGCCCATTGTTCTGGCCTTCCCTAATTATCTGCAGCTTTTCATTTCTTTTTCAAGTCTCAAGACAATTCCTTTTTAAAAGTTACTATTGGATCAGTTTCTGCCATTTTTTGAAGAAGTGGTGAACAGTGCTTCTGCCTGTGGACACTGGTTCTCCCTGTTTACTCAATCTGCCACAGCAGAGTACGTGCTTCTCATCAGACATACACCAGAGATAATCGGGGGAGATGGTCGGTGCTAATCTGATGCTAGTGGCAGTATCAGTGATTGCCCATTAAGTCAAAGGACGTAAGGTATTGCCATGGGATTCTTGGCTGTTAGTGCCTTCTACACCCCTGGACAATATGATGCGTTACAATGAGTTCAGGCTCGAGACGGACTGGTCAAGGAGAAGGCAAAATCAAGAACTGTCTTCAGGTTTATACTTCAAAACAGGACAATTTATCATCTGTTAGTACTAAATACTGTTTTATATATAGCCTTATATATTGAGGGAAGTGAAAGAGGAAATACCCGGGGCCTTAACAGATATCTTTGCAGCATCCTTCGACGTGGGTGAGGTCCCGGAGGACTGGAGACTTGCTAATGTTGTCCCCTTGTTTAAGAAGGGTAGCAAGGATAATCCAGGTAATTATAGACCAGTGAGCCTGACGTCAGTGGTGGGGAAGCTACTGGAGAACATACTGAGGGATAGGATCTATTCCCATTAGGAAGAAAATGGGCTTACCAGTGATAGGCAACACGGCTTTGTGCAGGGAAGGTCATGTCTTACCAACTTGATAGAATTCTTTGAGGACGTGACAAAGTTGATTGATGAGGGAAGGGCTGTAGATGTCATATACATGGACTTCAGTAAGGTGTTTGATAGGGTTCCACATGGTAGGCTGATGGAGAAAGTGAAGCCGCATGGGGTCCAGGGTGTACTAGCTGGATGGATAGAGAACTGGCGAGGCAACAGGAGACAGAGAGTTATAGTGGAAGGGAGTTTCTCAAATTGGAGACCTGTAACCAGTGGTGTTCCACAGGGATCTGTGCTGGGACCACTGTTGTTTGTGATATATGTAAATGATTTGGAGGAAGGTATAGGTGGTCTGATCAGCAAGTTTGAAGATGACATGAAGATTGGTGGAGTAGCAGATAGTGAAGGGGACTGTCAGAGATTATAGCAGAATATAGATAGATTGGAGAGTTCGGCAAATAAATGGCAGATAGAGTTCAATCTGGGCAAATGTGAGGTCATGCATTTTGGAAGATCTAATTCAAGAGCGAACTATACAGTAAATGGAAAAGTCCTAGGGAAAATTGATGTCCAGAGAGATCTGGGTGTTCAGGTCCATTGTTCCCTGAAGTGGCAACGCAGGTCAATAGGGTGGTCAAGAAGGCATATGGCATGCTTTCCTTCATTGGATGGGGTATTGAGCACAAGAATTGGCAGGTCATGTTACAGTTGTATAGGACTTTGGTTCGGCCACATTTGAAATACTGTGCGCAGTTATGGTCGCCACATTACAAAAAGGATGTGGATGCTTTGGAGAGGGTGCAGAGGAGGTTCACCAGGATGTTGCCTGGTATGGAGGGTGCTAGCTATGAAGAAAGGTTGAGTAGATTAGGATTATTTACATTAGAAAGACAGAGATTGAGGGGGGGACCTGATTGAGGTCTACAAAATCATGAGGGGTATAGACAGGGTGGATAGCAAAAAGCTTTTTCCCAGAGTGGGGGACTCAATTACTAGGGGTCATGAGTTCAAAGTGAGAAACGGAAAGTTTAAGGGAGATATGTGTGGAAAGTTCTTTCCACAGAGGGTGTTGGGTGCCTGGAACGCGTTGCCAGCAGAGGTGGTAGACGCAGACACGTTAGCGTCTTTTTGGACAGGTACATGGATGGGCAGGGAGCAAATGGATACAGATCCTTAGAAAATAGATGACAGGTTAGACAGAGGATCTTGATCTCGATCGGCGCAGGCTTGGAGGGCTGAAGGGCCTGTACCTTTGCTGTAATTTTAAAAAAAACATTATTGTCATCGCTGTTACCTGGATGGGTGCAGCTCCAACAATACTCAAGAAGCTTGACGCCATCCAGGGAAAAAGCCACTCACTTCATTGGCACCACACCTCTAGTTACATTGAATAAGGACAATTCTAACTTTATCATGTGTTCATGTTCATGTTCATGTCCTCGTAAGTCTGTCTCTCATTCTAGAATGCTCTGATCTCAAGTGGTATAGCCTGATGCATTTCTGATGTGGCCCACATGGTGCTATTTATGCTCAATGATGTGCAGGCCTGAGACAACATCATGAGATTGCTCCAGGATCGTGAGGGCCTTATATATCAGGGTGTGGGATGTGAATTAGGCTCATTAATGAGTCAACGAACATCCGATTATCACTGACCCAGCTTTGTGTTTCAGGATCAAATGAAAGCAGCACATTTTCTGTGCATATTCTGAAAGCCATCTAGCGAAACCTGTTGGATTTTACAACTGTTTCCTGGGGAGGATGTGTGGGTGGATGAATTTGTAAGAGATTTCTTCCTCACTATCAAGTTTTCTGTGCTCAATAGAGAGATGTAGCATCGGATAATGGAGATGGGCACTGACAGCCAACCCCAGCACTTGCCTCCAACACCCCTCCCGTCTTTGCTCACCTCTGGCCTGGGGTGGAGTTTATAATCCTGGCCCTCAGCTGGTGCAGTTCCACCTGCAGCCACCATTTCTTTTGGTGGCAGCAGTGAGCTGTGGACACCTGATTGGTTGGTAGGGGGAATGCAACTGCAGGGAAGGCCTGTTGCAGACAAAAAGGGCACTTGAAGGGTCAGGAAATGTATGGGGTTTCCCGTTGGTTCTCTGACCATTGGAGGAGATCCTATCACTCCAAGTAAATCTCAAACACTCTTGGGCCAACTACATAGAACATAGAACATAGAACAGTACAGCACAGAACAGGCCCTTCAGCCCACAATGTTGTGCCGACCATTGATCCTCATGGATGCACCCTCAAATTTCTGTGACCATATGCATGTCCAGCAGTCTCTTAAATGACCCCAATGACCTTGCTTCCACAACTGCTGCTGGCAACGCATTCCATGCTCTCACAACTCTCTGCGTAAAGAACCTGCCTCTGACATCCCCTCTATACTTTCCACCAACCAGCTTAAAACTATGACCCCTCGTGCTAGCCATTTCTGCCCTGGGAAATAGTCTCTGGCTATCGACTCTATCTATGCCTCTCATTATCTTGTATACCTCAATTAGGTCCCCTCTCCTCCTCCTTTTCTCCAATGAAAAGAGACCGAGCTCAGTCAACCTCTCTTCATAAGATAAGCCCTCCAGTCCAGGCAGCATCCTGGTAAACCTCCTCTGAACCCTCTCCAAAGCATCCACATCTTTCCTATAATAGGGCGCCCAGAACTGGACGCAGTATTCCAAGTGCGGTCTAACCAAAGTTTTATAGAGCTGCAACAAGATCTCACGACTCTTAAACTCAATCCCCCTGTTAATGAAAGCCAAAACACCATATGCTTTCTTAACAACCCTGTCCACTTGGGTGGCAATTTTAAGGGATCTATGTATCTGCACACCAAGATCCCTCTGTTCCTCCACGCTGCCAAGAATCCTATCCTTAATCCTGTACTCAGCTTTCAAATTCGACCTTCCAAAATGCATCACCTCGCATTTATCCAGGTTGAACTCCATCTGCCACCTCTCAGCCCATCTCTGCATCCTGTCAATGTCCCGCTGCAGCCTACAACAGCCCTCTACACTGTCAACGACACCTCCGACCTTTGTGTCGTCTGCAAACTTGCTGACCCATCCTTCAATTCCCTCGTCCAAGTCATTAATAAAAATTACAAACAGTAGAGGCCCAAGGACAGAGCCCTGTGGAACCCCACTCACCACTGACTTCCAGGCAGAATATTTTCCTTCTACTACCACACGCTGTCTTCTGTTGGCCAGCCAATTCTGTATCCAAGCAGCTAAGTTCCCCTGTATCCCATTCCTCCTGACCTTCTGAATGAGCCTTCCATGGGGAACCTTATCAAATGCCTTACTGAAGTCCATATACACCACATCCACAGCTCGACCCTCATCAACCTTACTAGTCACATCCTCAAAAAACTCGATAAGGTTTGTAAGGCATGACCTACCCCTCACAAAGCCGTGTTGACTGTATTTGATCAAGCCATGCTCTTCCAGATGGTCATAAATCTTATCCCTCAGAATCCTTTCTAACACCTTGCAGACGACAGACGTGAGACTTACCGGTCTATAATTGCCGGGGATTTCCCTATTTCCTTTCTTGAAGAGAGGAATTACATTTGCCTCTCTCCAGTCCTCAGGTACGACTCCAGTGGAGAGCGAGGATGCAAAGATCTTCGCAAGTGGCGAAGCAATTGCATTTCTCGCTTCCCAAAGCAGCCGAGGACAAATCTGATCCGGGCCTGGCGACTTGTCAATCTTAATGTTTGACAAAATTTTCAGTACATCAGCTTCCTCTATCTCTATCCATTCCAGCATGCACACCTGCTCTTCAAAGGTTTCATTCACTACACAGTTCGATTCTTTCGTAAAGACAGAAGCAAAAAACTCATTTAGGGCTTCCCCTACCTCCTCAGGCTCCACACACAAGTTCCCTATGCTATCCCTGATCGGCCCTACTCTTTCTTTGACCATTCTCTTATTCCTCACGTAAGTGTAAAATGCCTTTGTGTTTTCCCGGATTCCTTCTGCCAAGCCTTTCTCGTGCCCCCTCCTGGCTCTCCTCAGACCATTTTTGAGCTCCTTCCTTGCCTGCATGTAATCCTCTCTAGCTGAACTTGACCCTAGCTTCCTCCACCTTATGTAAGCTACCTTCTTCCTTTTCACTAGAAGCTCCACCGCTCTCGTCATCCAAGGTTCCTTTATCTTACCCCTTCTTGCCTGTCTCAGAGGGACATATTTACTCATCACTCCCAACAACTGTTCCTTAAACCATCTCCACATGTCTATAGTTCCCTTACCATGGAACAACTGCTCCCAGTCCATGCTTCCTAACTCGTGTCTAATCGCATCATAGTTTCCTCTTCCCCAATTAAATATCCTCCCATTCTGCCTAATCCTCTCCTTCTCCATAGCTATGTAGAATGAGAGAGTGTTATGGTCACTATCACCAAAATGCTCTCCCACCACAAGATCTGATACCTGCCCCGGCTCGTTTCCGAGCACCAAGTCTAGAATGGCCTCTCCCCTCGTCGGCCTGTCAACGTACTGCGTTAGGAAACCCTCCTGAACACACCTTACAAAAACAGCTCCATTCAAATCTTCTGCTCGAAGGAGGTTCCAATCAATATTAGGAAAGTTAAAGTCACCCATTACAACAACCCTACTGCGTCCACACTTTTCCAAAATCTGTCGACCTATGCTTTCTTCAATCTCTCTGCTGCTATTTGGGGCCTGTAGTAAACCCCTAACGAGGTGACTACTCCCTTGCTGTTCCTAATTTCCACCCACACTGACTCAGTAGGCAGATCTTCCTCGACAATGGAAGCTTCTGTAGCTGTGATACTCTCTCTGATTAGTAGTGCTACACCCCCTCCTCTTTTTCCCCCCTCCCTATTCTTTTTAAATGTTCTAAACCCTGGAACATCCAGCAACCATTCCTGCCCATGAGAAACCCATGTCTCTGTTATGGCCACAACATCATAGCACCAGGTACTGATCCATGCTCTAAGTTCATCACTTTTATTCCTGATACTCCTTGCATTAAAGCAAACACACTTTAACCGATCCCTTGGTTCCTTCCCAGGAAAATCCTTCCCACTAGCTGGTCTACCTCTTGCTACTGCCTCACCTGCATCAACGCTCACCTCTGGTATACAGCTCAGGTTCCCACCCCCCTGCCATACTAGTTTAAACCCTCTCGAACTACTCGAGCAAACCTTCCACCCAGGACATTGGTCCCCTTCCAGTTCAGATGCAACCCGTCCTTCTTGTACAGGTCCCACCTTCCCCAGAAGGCATCCCAATTATCTACATATCTGAAGCCCTCCCTCCTACACCAGCTGCGTAGCCACGTGTTCAGCTGCGCCCGCTCCCTGTTCCTCACCTCGCTATCTCGTGGCACCGGTAGTAAACCAGAGAACACTACTCTGTTCGTCCTGCTCTGCAGCTTCCATCCTAACTCCCTGAAATCACTTTTTATATCCTCAAACCTATTTCTGGCTATATCATTTGTGCCAATATGTAACACGATTTCTGGCTGTTCACCCTCCCCTTTCAGAACTTTATACACCCGATCGGAGACGTCCCGGACCCTGGCACCAGGGAGGCAACATACCTTCCGGGAATCCCGATCTTGCCCACAAAATCTCCTGTCGATTCCCCTAACTATCGAGTCCCCTACCACGAGTACTTTTCTATTCTGCCCCCTTCCCTTCTTTGCCACAGTGTCAGGCTCAGTGCGAGAGAACTGACTACTATGGCTTTCCTCTGGTAGGTCAACCCCCCCAGCAGTATCCAAAACGGTATACTTATTGCTGAGGGGAATGCCCACAGGGGATCTCTGCACTGTCTGTCTGTCCCCTTTCCTCCCCCTAACTGTAACCCATCTATCCTCGTCCTGAGCCTTAGGAGTGACCAACTCCCGATAACTCCTCTCAATTACCCCCTCTGCCTCCCGAATGATCCGTAGTTCATCCAGCTCCAGCTCCATTTCCCTAACACGGTTTTCAAGGAGCTGTAGCTGGGTGCACTTCCCGCAGATGTAGCCAGCGGAGACGTGTGCCACATCTCCCAACTGCCACATTTTGCAGGAGGAGCAAGCAACTGCCCTGGCATCCATACCCCACTTATCTGAACACCCACTCAATACTAAAGCAGAAAGCTCACTTCAAGTAATAATAACAAATTAATAACAAACTTATGTTCAAGAGCCGCCTTGCTGATATATATGGTCACTGCTTTCCTTCCCGGCTGCCCCTCTGCCCCTCGTCACTTCCTCTGATGCTCCCGCTCCTTCTCTGAAAGAGGAAAAAAAAACACCGCTGCCCGCTACCGGTAAGTAATTTAAAAAATAAACTGCTTTACCTTAGCTGCAGTCTTCCGGGTCCGTCTTGCCTCCGCTGCTGCTCGCACTCAAAAACATGGCTCAGGCTAAATTGATCATGCTACAGGATTTTGGCCCACAGATTTACAATTCTCATTCTTCAAATCCTTCCATGATTTACACTTCTGGATCTCTCTAGCCCTATAACCCTCTGCGCCCCTTCAGTTGGGGCCTTATTTTGCTAATCTCTGTTTGCCTTTCTGTCAATGGCAGGTAGGCCTTAACCTTTGACCTTAAACACCAAAATTGCCTTCCTGAAGTATTTTGAAGAAGAGCAGGAGATATTTCTCTGCTTTGTTGGTTAACACTTACCCCGAAACCAACACCTTAAATGTGACAGGATATGGTATACACTGTCATCCCCTACATTAACAGGGGCAAGAGCAGGGAGGTGCTTTTGAACTTGTACAAAACAATTTTTAAACTCCAACTGGAGAAATGTACCATTCCGGGCACCATAATTTCGAAAAGATGTGAGAGCATTGGAGAGAGTGCAGAAATGGTTTACCGGAAATGTTCCAGGATTGAGAAAGTTCAGTGATAAGGATTGAGTGAAGAAGCTGGGACTGCTCTCCTCGGAGAGAAGAGGGCTGAGGGGAAGATTTGATAGAGGCTTTCAAAATCATGCATGGGCTGGATAGGGAGAAGCTGTCCCCACTTGTAAATGGAACAAGAACGCGAGGGACATAGATTGAAAGTGATTAGCAAACGGAACAAGGCTCATCCAGCAAATAGGGTATGGAATGCAATGCCTGGAAATATGGTGGAGGCAGGTTCAATGAAGACATTCAAGAGAGTGTTGGATGATTAATTGAGTTGAAATTGTGAGCAGGGTTGTGGGGAAACAGTAGGAGAATAGCACCAGGTAATAATGCTTGCTTGAAGTGCTGATACAGACATGATGGACTGAATGGTCTCCTCCTAAATAGTAACAATTGTGTAATCATGTGATGAAGTTACAATGTAATTTCTCTTCACTTCCTGCCTGCCTTTCTTTATGTTTTCTAAGGAGATGTTAAGTTTCTTTGATTTGTCCAATTCTAAAGAGCGGTCATCTCGCTGAAAGGTGGACATTGTTTCAGATCCTGTAGACACTGCCAGACCCACTGAGTAGGTCCAGGGGATTTTCTGATCTTGTTTGTGGTACTGCTGGAAGTTTCCTTCCACTCCTGAAATTGTTTCCTTGTATCAGCCTTGACTGTTTGAAGTCATAAGAGGGCAGACAGATGACAAGATGAGGCGATGCAAAGAGATGGCAGTTCTGCAGATTATGGAATGATTTACAGGAACAGATTGTAAAGATTCTGTGCTCTTATACACACTATTAATTGTCATTACAGCAGCACCAGCTTTACATGAAACTTCTTGTTATTTTCTCCGCAGCTTAGTTACCTCCATGACCAGCTGCTCAGAACTTAGCATGAGTGAGGACCTCCTAGGCCCAAATATATGGTTCACGAAGGAGGGCAAATTTACTCACATCAGACTAAATTGATGTACAGTTTGTAACAGGTGAATGGTCACTTGGCCCATCTGGTCTAGACTATATGAATTGTCTTCTGCGCCTTCTCATATCACCTTGTCGGAGTAACCTTCTGTTCCTCTTATAGAGTTATACGGCATGGAAACAGACCCTTCTGTCCAATCTGTCCATAATTCCAAACTAATCTAGCTCTACCTGCCTGCTCCTGGCCTATATCCCTGCAAACATTTCCTATTCATGTACTGAACCAAATGTCTTTTAGAATGTGTAATTGTATCCACGTCCACCACTTCCTCAGGAGGTTCATTCTCCAGAAGAGCCACCCTTTGCAAAAAAATTGCCCCCATGTTTTTTTAAAATCTCTCCCATCTCACCTTAAAAAGTGCCTGTAGTCTTGAAATCCCTCAGCCTAGGTAAAAGACAACTATCATTAACTCTATTTATATCCCTCAATATTTTATAAACTTCTATAAGGTTGCCTCTCAACCTCCTATGCGCCAATGAAAAATGTCCCAGCCTATGCAGTCTTTCTTCATAACTCAAAACTTCCAAAACCTGGCAAGATCCTGGTCAATCTCTTCTGAGCCCTCTCTAGCCTTCCTAAAACTGGGTGACCAGAACTGGATGCAGTATTCCAGAAGAGGTCTCACCACTGACCCGTACAACCTCAACATGACTTCCAACTCTTTTACTCAAAGGACTCAATGAAGGCAAGCGTGCTAAACACCTTTTTAACCACACTATCTATATGTGACACAAACTTCAAAGAATTATGTAGCTGCACCCCAAGGACTCTCTGTTCTACAACACTATCCAAAGCTCTGCCATTAACTGTATGAGATCTACCCTTGTTTGTTGTTCTTCATGTTCATTACTTTTCACTGTACTCCTGTGCCTCTGTACTTGAGAACACATGACAATAAAATCTAAATCTAAATGTACATCTAAATCCAATAAAGCTTCCCTTACGTGAGACCGTCCCTGCATGTATGTGGATTAGGTTCCTGTGCTAAAGGAGTGATGTATTTGCCACGGTGACATACAATGAGAGGGCCAGTCACACTAATCCCTGGGATGGTGGGAATATATCAGGAGTGGAGATTGAGGAAACTGGGTCTGTATTCAAAGCTTGAGAGGTGTTTACATTGCTCCCTGCAGAACACCTAAATGGTTCAACAGAGTGTTTGCAGAAAGGATGCTTCCCTCTGACTAAAATCATGGGACACAGTTCAGAATAAGGGCCAGATGAGGAGGAATGTCTCCACCATGAAGATGATGATTCTTTGGAACTCTCTATGCCAGAGGGCAGTGGGACCTGAGTTATTGAGTTAGCTCAAGGCAGGGATTGATAGGTTTCTTGTTACTATTAATATCAAGAGACTTGGGAATAGTGTGGGAATATGGCGTGGAGATAGGTGATCAACCAGAATTTAGAATGGCAAAGCAGGCCAAAGGGGCTGAATGGCCTCCAGGGTATCAACAAATCTCTGTGGAACTGTGACGCCCCCCATATCTGCAGAGTATGGTATTTCTCTTGAATCTCCACTAGATTTATTAGTGACGCGCCTATATATCCCTTTCTGGCCTTGGGCTCAACACAACTGAAAATGTTTATCATTTAAGGCTGAAACCCACCTGTTATACTTTTGTAGAAAAGAACCTCAACTTGCTCGGAATGGTCTCACTCAAGGATAAAGCAGGGAACTTGTGCTTGGAGGCAGGAACCTAAATGAGTACTTTGTGCCGGTATTCTTCCAGGAGAGAGATATGGAGGATACTGAGATTTGAGTGGAGCATGCTAATATGCTAGGGCATTTCGAGATCAAGAAAGAAGTGGTGTTGGGTCGCTTGAAGAGAATTAAGGTAGCTAAGCCCCTAGGACATAATGGTGTCTACCCCAGTTTATTGTGAGAGGCAAAAGAAGAAATTACTGGGGTCTTCACCAAGATCTTTGTGTCCTCACTAGCTACTGAAGAGGTCCTGGAGAACTGCTCAGTAGCTGATGTTCTTTTGCTGTTCAAGAAGGGAAATAGGGATAATCCAGGAAACTACTGACCGGTGAGTCTCATGTTGGTGGTTGGGAAGCTTTGGAGAGAATTCTTAGCGATAGAATTTATGAACATTTGGAAAAACATGGCCTAGTCAGGGACAATCAGCATGGCTTTGAGTGCAGCAGGCCATGTCTTGCTAACTTGATGGAAATTTTGAGGAAATGACAAAGGTGATCAATGAAGGTAGAGTAGTGGGGTGTTGTTTACTTGGATTTTAATAAAGCTTTTAACAAGGTCCCTTATGGTAGGATCATTCAGAAAATTAAGATGCATGGGATCCATGGTGACTTGGCTGTGTGGATTCAGAATTGGCTTGTCTGTAAAGACAGAGGGTGGAAAGATGTTTTCAGGCTAGGGGTCCGTAACAAGTAGTGTTCCGCAGGGATCCATTCTGGGACCTCTGCTGTTTGTGACGTATGTAATTGACTTGGATGAAAATGTAGATGGGGGAGGGAGGGTTAGTAAAATTTCAGATGATACAAAGATCAGTGAAGTTGTGGATAATGTGGAAGGTTAGCAAAAGAAATAGTGGGATATAGATCAATTCCTGATATGGGCAGAGAAATGGCAGATGGAGATTAAACTGAATAAGTGTGAGATGCTGCACTTTAGGAGACCAAATGTTAAGGAAAAATATACAGTTAATGAAGGGACCCTAAACTACATTGATGTACAGAGGGATCTTGGGGTTCAAGTCCATAGTCCCCTGAAAGTGGCCATGCAATTAGAAAGGGTGGTAAAGAAGGCATATGGCATACCTGCCTTTCTTGTTTAAGGAAGAGTTAGGATGTCACATTTCAGCTTCGTAAGACTTTGGTTAGGGCACATTTAAAGTATTACATTCAGTTTTGTTTACCACATTACAGGAAGAATGTGGAGGCCTTGGAGAGGGCGCAGAAGAGGTTTACCAGGATGTTGCCTGGATTAGAGGCTATGAACTATAAGGGGAGGCTAGAAAAACTCGGGTTGTTTTCTCTGGAGCGGCACTGGCTGAGGGGAGACTTGATAGGAGTCTATAAAATTGTGAGGTGCATAGATAGAGTTGATGGTCAGAATCTTTCTCCCAGAGTTGAAATGTCTAACATTAGGGAGAATGCATTTAAGGTGAGAGGGGGAAAGTTCAAAGGAGATGTGAGAGGCAAGTTTTTTACAGAGAGAGTGGTAGGAGGGTGGAATGCATTGCTAGGAGTAGTGGTGTAGGCAGAAATGATAGGTATATTTAAAGGACTTTTAGATAAGCACATAATATGCAAGGGACAGAGAGATATGGACCAAAGGCATGCGGAAGGGATGAGTTTAATTTGGCATCATGTTTAGCACAATATCTATGTTCTGCGTGCTATATTACAACCTCTTACATCTGATATTTTCTTCCTAAATCCTTTTTATATTGATAACATCACATCAAAATTACGGGACAGAAAGACCCATTGTTCTGTGCTAGCCTTTATACTTTTCACTAGCTCCCTTGCAGTCCTCATCATCTCATCCCGTCAATCTTTTATTCCTCTCTCTCCCTTGTGTTTATCAAGCTTTCCAATAAATTCCAGAATCCTAATTCTGTTTTCAAATCCTTTCCCTGTCCCTTTCATTGTAATCTCCTCCAACCCTGACAATTCTTCTATACCCCGGTGCTCCTCCAATCTTGGCCTCCTGTATGAAGTTTCCCAGCACTAGTGGCTATATCTTCAGCTGCACTGTTCCTTCCCTGTAGAATCGACTCCCAGAACCTCTACTTTACTGTTCTACTTATTAAAATTAACCTGAAGCCAACAAGCCACTGGTCACCTAGCCTAGTATCTTGGGCCACGGTTCAGGGATAAATTCAAACATTTCTGTGAATTGGCGTGTCATGTTTTACAGTTTAAGTTGCTATACAATCTCAAAGTTCCTGCTGCTGTTAATTGTGCCTATTTCGCTACTCAGTGACTGTGAGAGAAATTGGGTTACAGACGGGAAATTGCGAAAGGTGAGATGTATGCAAGGACACGACTGAAGGTGCTTTACTCACTGTCGAGCTGCAATAGCAAGGAAGGCTCCAGAATGTTAGTGGGAGGTGCTAGCAAGTGGCAGATTTTATTTTCAATCAGTTTTGCAATGTGGGTGTCATTGGCAAATCTTGTGTTTTATTGCCCATCTATAGTTGTACCTCGAGAAGCTGGGATTGGAGACTGTTTTTTTAGAAATATAGGAATGGAGAAAATAGAAACAGGAGTAGGCCCTTCAGCCCTTCGAGCCTGTTCTACCATTCATTGTAATCATGGATGATCATCTAAGTCAATACCTGTTCCTGCTTTCACACCGACATCCTTTCATCCCTTTAGCCCCAAGTTCTATATCCAACTGTTTGAAATCACACAGTATTCAGGCCCTGAACTCTTACTGTGGCAGAGAATGCCATTGACTCACCACTTCCTGGGTGAATAGATTTCTCCTCTTCTCAGTCCTAAATGATTTAACCTGTATCCTTAGATTGTGACACCTGGTTCTGGAGTGCCCCCATCATCAGAAACATCCTTCCTGCAGCTGCCCTGCCTCATCCCGTTTATAGCTAATAGGCTTTGTAGGTTTCTATGAGATTCGCCTTCATTCCCTTGAACTCCAGTGATTATAATCCTTACCAATTCAACCATCCTCATAAGTTAAACTTTCCAAAGAATGGTCCCACGAATGTTGAAGATGCTGGGACTGTTCTCCCTGAGAGGGAGATTTGACAGAGGTTTTCAAAATCAGGAGCAGCCTGGATGGAGTAGATAGTGAGAAAGTGTTCCCATTCCTGAATGGACAATAAATGAGAGTCCGTGGATTTAAAATGATGTGAATATGAAATAACAGTGCTATGGGAATAATAAGCTTTCACTCAGTGAGTAGTTTGGGTGTGGAATGCACTGTCTGGAAATGTGGTGGAGGCAGGTTTATTTGAGGCCTCCAACAGGGTGTCGGATAGTTATTTGGACAGTCATAATGTTCAGGGAGATGGGGAAAAGTCAGGAGAATTGCAATTGGCTAACACGTGATGGGCCAAATATTCTTTTTCTGACCGTGTCAGTTGTGAGACTCTGTGAATTATTATAACTCATGCATTTACCTGTACATGACTGCTTCGGAAGGGCAGTAGCGACATTGATATGTGACTAGAGTCAGGTATAAAGGCCCAAAAGCAGGTAATGATCGCGGGTCTCCTTTCCTAAAATATATTATTACGACCTGCACTTGAACAGTGCCACTTATGTGGTAGAACAATTCAATACTCTCGGAAGGTTGTAGGGCTGAAAGAGGTTACAGAAATAGGGAAGGTCAAAGCAATGCACTTTTTGCAAATCACAATGGCGATTTTAACATTGAAAGTGTTACTAAAGCAGGAATCAAGGTAGATCAGCAAGCATGGGGCTGATGTGGGCTTGATCTGAACCATCTCTAGGAAGCAGAGTTTGGATAAGCTTAGATTCATGGAAGATAAAAGATTGGACACCAATAGGAGAGCACAGGGGGATGGTTGTGAACAGAGCTAATAAATTTGAGTTGAGGGAAAGCTGCCTGCATTATGTTTAAGCTTAAAACTCTGAAAAATCTTGTCTGTTGCTGTTAAGTAAATATTTTATTTTACTGTCGGCACATGATAACATCTAACTGGTGAATGTTACAGATTATTTTTTTTGGCAAACATGAACACTTTCAGTTGCTGTCATCTTGCATTAGTGGAGGAGAAAACTGATGAAGCTGATGAGACTTCCTGTTGCTTTCAGACCCCATGCCCATCATTTGTGGATGAAGTGAAGGCATTAGGTTTTTGTTTCTTGACAATAAAATGTGAGGCTGGATGAACACAGCAGGCCAAGCAGCATCTCAGGAGCACAAAAGCTGACGTTTCGGGCCTAGACCCTTCATCAGAGAGCTCTGATGAAGGGTCTAGGCCCGAAACGTCAGCTTTTGTGCTCCTGAGATGCTGCCTGGCCTGCTGTGTTCATCCAGCCTCACATTTTATTGTCTTGGAATTCTCCAGCATCTGCAGTTCCCATTATCTCTAGGTTTTTGTTTCTTGCTGTCTTATAGTTTAGCAGACGGAAGTTATGCATTTCTTCTTACTCCCTGTGACCAGGCAGAACGGGGCTCGTCCGCTCCATCCACTCTGCTTTTCCTTCTTTTCTTTTCTTTTTTTTCTCGCTGTTTTCTTTCCTTTTTGTTAACTCACATGTTACCTCTTGTCACAGTGATGGCATCATAGGTGGTGAGGTGTGCCCAGTGCGAACTGCGGTTGCTGTGTTGTCGGAGAGCTTTGTTCCCAGAAGCTTCTGCACCCAGCTGAAATTCAAGGAGGCAGCAATAGGGTCAAGCCTGGGCCCAGGAAGAGACACAAGGGCATCAGTGGTGGCTGTATTGGCGAGGTCCAGTGATGACTCATTGTTAGGGATATTCTCAGAAGGAGCGATCGCAGTATGGTTGAATTTAAAAGACAGATGGAGGTGAAAAGGTAAAGTCCAATAACAGTGTTTTGTGCTTAAACAAGGGAGATGACAACATGATGGCTAACGGGAACTGGGAACAAAACTTTATGGTGGGATAATTGAGGACCAGAGAAGGACTTTCAAAGCAATTTTTCACAGTGTTCAGCAAAAGTATATACCAGTGAGAAGGAAGGGCTGTAGAGAAAGGGGTAAAAAGCCATGGACAACTAAGGAAAGAAAGGAGGCTATCAAATTGAAAGCTAATGCATACAAAGTGGCAAAGGTTAGAGGGAAACTAGAGGATTGGGAAATCTTTAGAGGTCACCTGAAAGCCATGAGAAAGGCTATAAAAAAAGGTAAGATAGATTATGAGAAAAAATTAGCTCAGAATATAAAAACAGATAGCAAAGTTGTCTACAAATTTGTAAAACCAACGAAGAGTGGCCATGGTAAACATTGGTCTGTTAGAGGATGGGAAGGGGGATTTAATAATGGGAAATGAGGAAATGGGTGAGGCGTTGAACAGGTATTTCGCATCGGTCTTCACAGTGGAAGGCACAAATAGCATGCCAATAATTGATGACGTTTTGTTCCCCTTGAGAAAAGGGAAGAGTTTCAATCCATTGAGGAAATCAAAAAAAACTGAAAGAACTGCAGAAGCCAGAAAACAAAACAGAAATTGCTGGAAAACCTCAGCAGATCTGGCAGCATCTGTGGAGAGAAATCAGAGTTCATGTTTCAGCTCCAGTGACCCTTCCTCAGAGATTTTCCAGCAATGTCCACAAAAAAGTCAGTTGATCGTCAGACTGGTCATCTTTTTGGGATTAGGTCATAGAGTCATAGAATCATAGAGCTGTACAACATGGAAACAGATCGGTTGGTCTAACATGTCCATGCCAACCAGATATCCCAAATTAGTCTAGTCCTATTTGCAAGCATTTGGCTCATTTCCCTTCCTATTCATATACTCTTCCTGATGCCCCTTAAGGATTGTAATTGTCCCAGCCTCCACCACTTCTTCTGGCAGCTCATTCCTTACACACAACACCTCTGCATGAAGAAATTGCCCCTTAGGTCCCTTTTAAATCTTTCCCCTCTCACCGTAAATCTATGCCTGCTAGTTCTGGAGTCCCCTACCCTGGGGAAAAGATCTTCCCTATTCATCATGTCCATACCCCTAACGATTTTATAAACCTTTCTAAGTTCACCCTGCAGCCTCCCTAGGCTCTAGGGAACAAAGCCCCAGTCTATTCAGTCTGTCTCTTAAGCTCAAGCCCTCCAAATATGGCAACATCCTTATAAATTTTTCAAGTTTCACAACATCTTTCCTACAACAGGGAGACCAGAATTGAATGGTCTAAAAATGGTTTCACCAAGGTACTCTTTGGTGTCAGTTCAAAAAAACAATCGTTTGAAGTTAAAAATACACTGCAGCATGAAAACAGGGAATAGTAAAGAACATAGGAACAGGAGTAGGCCATTCAGCCCCTCAAGCCTGTCCCATCATTCAGGGAGATCATGGCTGATCTGTGGCCTAACTCCATAGACCTGACTTTGGCCCAAATCCCTTCACACCTTTGCTCAACAAAAATTTATCTCCCTCAGATTTAAAATTAACGACTGATCCAGCATCCACTACCATTTGTGGAAGAGCATTCCAAACATCTACCAGCCTTCATCTGTAGAAATGTTTCCAGAATAGTGCATCCCTAATTGTTCGACTATGTCCCCTAGCTTTAGAATCTCTAACCAGTCAAATATACTCAACTTGTTCAGTTCTATCAATAAAGACATAATCAAACTGAGAACTGATTGGGAAAATAAAACAGCAATATCTGGAGCTTTGGTCATTGGTGCATGCTAATCATTGATGTGAGCTCAGGCTGCGGTAAGTGCTGGTTCAATGAGATCCATTGCAAAGAGATACTTAGTCCTTTAGTTCCATGGTAGCATCCAGCTTTCCTGTCAATAATTCCAATGGCTTTGCCTTCACCACTTTGTTGGGAAGTTTCCAAAGAAGTTTTTCATCGTTTGTGAATAATTTATGATTTTTGATGCTATGTTAAATCAAGGTCTTCTCAGCCTGATGTGAAAGATCTCACAAATACTCTGTTAAAGAAAAACAGAGGCTTTGTCATCAGTTTCATGGGCTACTGTTTATTCCTTAACCTACATTTAGAAAGTAGAGATTACCTGGCCCTTTTCACATTGTATTTGTGGGATCTTGCTGTGTCTCAACTGGATGTTACACTTCTTTGTCTTACAGTAGTGAGTGCACTCTGTTTGTAACACTGGGCTTAGTGTTGTGTATTTCCATCCATTGGACCTCAGGCTTGAACAATCAAGCACAGTGAGCATCAGTAGTAAACACACTCACAGAAGCAAAAATAGAATAATTGTACATCACATGAGATGGCAAGAGGTACAAGCCTCATGTTAGATATCCAGTGCATGGTGAGTTGTTTTGGGAATGGCTAGATGGGGATAGAATTGGGTGTGAACAACGTGTGAGAGTTGGAGTCGGTCATTAATTACGATATGGCGGTAAGGTATGGTGCGAAATCTTGCTGGGCCTTGAGGTGTGAATCCCTCCGAAAAAATGTTCTCAAATCACACTTTGTCAAAGCAAACAAAGATTTAGTCCAAATTGCTCTGTTACAATTACAACATACCCGGGTAGCCGTCCAAGTTTGGATCTTTAATGTCACACAAGTTAGTTAGCGGTTTGGTTTCTCAAGGGGAAGAATGCACTCATAAATAATAAATTAAGTCTTTGCAATCATGGTCGCTGTGCTTTCTCCATACCTGATTTCTTTATAATTGTGTTCATGCGAAATCCATTCTATATTAATGCATTCCTTAGACATGCATAATTGCATGTTTATCAAAGTATCTTCAGGCATGAGCCTCTTTATAAATAAATAAGCCAGTTTATGCAGTATTTTTACCACTGTTAATAGCCTATAAATGACCATATTTATTGTATTCAGTTCCACAATTTTCCATATTGGATATAATCTCTCACTTGCCCCTTACCCTCCCAGGATTCTGGTCCCATACTAAAGTCCATCGCATTAACAATATCTTGACAGTTTAATATTTAGATATTCTTACAGTGCAGAATCATATTTAGTATTTTTGTTATTGGGATCTTTCTGATAAGTGGATTTATTATTTTCACTGGGAAGAGACTGGTCTAGTTTTCTTATGGGGGTGAAATGTGGATTGATTGAAAGTGTAAAGTTAGGGAGTAATAAATAGGCTGGTGACTGCCTATGCCACAGTCTGCATGTTTGCTCAAAGCAGATGTTAAGTATTTTCTGTCTTCTGTATTGGGAGGAGATTTTAAGAGGCTGAATTCCTGTGCTCCGTGCTGCTGCTAAATATTGGCACAGCAGAAAGTCTGGTGGTGTAGTCTCCTTGCCCCGATCCATATGCTATGGGTTCAAAATTCCACTCCAGGCATTGATGGCCAAGGAGATAGGTCAATCTAATCTCCACAGCTACCTTATACTATCATCCATATGCCTAACTAATGGCTGCTTAAATGCCCCTAATGAGGCTGACTCAACTACCCTCTCAGGCTATATATTCCACACTCCGACCACTCTCCGCGTAAAGAACCTACCTCTGACATCTCCCCTCTATCTACCTCCACTCACTTTAAAACTATGCCCCCTCATATTAGCTACCTCCACCCTAGGAAAAAGTCTCTGGCTGTCCACTCTATCGATACCTCTGATCATTTTGTACACCTCTATCAAGCCACCTCTCATCCTTTGTTGTTCTAAAGAGAAAAGCCCTAGCTCTCTCAGCCTTTCCTCATAAGACCTTCCCTCCATTCCAGGCAACATCCTGGTAAATCTCCTCTGCACCTTTTCTAACACTTCCACATCTCTCCTGTAATGAGGCAACCAGAACTGGACACAATACTCCAGATGTGGCCGAACCAGGGTTTTGTATAGCTGGAGCATACCTTCTTGGCTCTTGAACTCAATCCCTCTAATAATGAAAGCTAACACACCATGTGTCTTAACAATTCTATCTACCTGGGTGGCAGCTTTCACAGAATTGTGAACATGAACTCCAAGATCCCTCTGCTCCTCCACACTGCCAAGAATCTTTCTGTTAACCCTGTATTCTGCTTTCAATTTTGTCCTTCCAAAATGAATCATCTCACACTTTTCAGGGTTAAACTCCATCTGTGACTTCTCAGCCCAGCTCTGCATCCTATCAATGCCCCTGTGTAACCTAGAACAGTCCTCCGCACTGTCCGCAACTCTACCCACCTTCTTATTGTCCACAAAATTACTAATTCACCCGTCCACTCCTTCATCCAAATCATTTACAAAAATCACAAATAAGAGAGGACCCAGAACAGATCCTCGTGGTACATCACTCGTAACTGAGTAACATGTTAAATATTTTCCATCCACTACTCCCTTTGTCTTCTAAGGGTCAGCCTATTCTGAATCCAATCTGTCACATTTCCCCCCATCCCATGCCTCTTCTGCATGAGCGTACCATGGGGAACCTTATCAAATACCTTACTTAAATCCATGTATACCACATCTACTGCTCTACCTTCATCCACACGTTTAGTCACCTCTTCAAAGAATTCAGTAAGGTTTGTGAGGCATTCTCTACCCCTCACAAATCCATGCTGACTATCACGAATCAAACTGTGCCTATCCAAGCGATCATAAATCCTGTCTCTCAGAGCCCTTTCCAATAATTTGCCCACCACTGACGTAAGACTTACTGGTCTGTAATTTGTGGGGTTATCCCTGTTCCCCTTTTTGAACAAGGGAATGACATTTCCTTCTCTCCAATCTTCCGGCACTATACCCGTGGACAGTGAGGACGAAAAGATCACCGCCGAAGGCCCTGCGATCTCGTCCCTCACTTCCCATAGAATACCTAGATAAATCCCATCAGGCCCAGGGGACTTATCTATCTTCAACTTCCTCAAAATTCTTCGTACATCTTCTTTACTAACATCAACCTCCTCAAGACTGCCTGCCCGTTTCACACTGTCCTCCTCTGCAACTAGGTCCCTCTCAGTTCTGAATACTGCAGAGAAGTATTCATTAAGGACCTCTCTGATCTCTTGAAGCTAGGTGCACAATTTGCCTTTACAATCTTCTATTTGCCCTACCCTTTCTCTGGCCATTCTCTTGTTCTGCTTGTACGTGTAAAAAGCTTTGAAGTCTTCCTTGATTCTATCTGTCAAGGTTTTCTCATGCCCCCTTCTAGCTCTACTAAACCCTTTCTTCAGCTTCTTCCTGGCTAACCCGTATCCCTCTAGAGCCTCTTCCGTTCTTCTTTTCCTAAACCTTACATAAGCCTCCTTCTTCTTCTTAACCAGTCGTTCGACCTCTCTCAAGAACTAAGGCTCCCTCACTCGACCGCATCTTCTCTGCCTGCTTGGGACAAACATATCGAGCATGTGCAGTATACATTTCTTAAACAATCTCCACATTTCTGTGGTGCTCTTCCTTGACAGCATCTATTCCCTATTTATTTTACTCAGTTCTTGCCGAATTGAATTGTAATTACTCTTCCCCCAACTGTAAACTTTACCCTGTCCTATGTACCCATCCTTACCCATGACTATCGTGGAAGAAACAGAGTTATGATTGCTCCTGCCAAAATGCTCTCCTCCCAACAGGTCTAACACTTGGCCCGGTTCATTGCCAAGCACCAAATCCAAAGTGGCCTCTTCTGAATGCGCTGGACAAAATCCGTTCCATCTAAACTATTACAACTAAAATGTTTCCAATCAATATTTGGAAAGTGGAAGTCACCCATGACTATAACTCTGTGACTTCTGCACCTTTCCAGTGTCTGCCTCCCAATCTGCTCCTCTACTTCTCTGCAACTATTAGGGGTTCTGTTAAAATCTCCCAACAAAGCGACTGATCCTTTCTTGCTCCTGACCTCAACCCAAACTGACTCTGTAGACATATCATTCTCGAACTGCCTTTCAGTAGCTGCTATCCTAGCAATGCTACTCCCCTGCCTCTTTTACCACCTTCCCTATTTCTTTTAAAGCATCTAAATCCCAAAACTTCCAACATCTATTCCTCTCCCTGAGATACCCAAGTTTCTGTAATGACCACAACATTGCAGCTCCAAGGACCGACTCATGCTCTAAGTTCATCCACTTTATTTCCAATACATCTAGCATTGAAGCATACACACCTTAAACCATCTCGGTGTCCGCAATTACGCTCCATCGACTGCATTTCTTTATAAACCACCTCACTCCCTGTTGTGTTCTAACCTCTTACCCTGGTCTCCCCTTCGATTACAGCAAATAATTCCATTCTCCAATAAAATGCCCCCAATTCAACTAAAAAACCTCCATGAGAGTTAAGGGAATGTGAGCTTGTTCTGTGTAACCTCTCTTTCCAATATGGACCAGGTTAAAGTCTGGTGGCTGAGCTTTCACTCTAAAGTTTACACAACCTCACTGAGGTGAAAGATGACAAGGTGTAGAGCTGGATAAACACAGCAGGCCAAGCAACATCAGAGGAGCAGGAAAGCTGAAGTTTCTCCAACATCTCCAACATTCCTACTAACTCTCATTGAGGTCTAGATCTTTGACAGTGCTGGCCTTAGAACAGGGGAGATGATAGTGTTGTGATAATATTATTGGCTAATGTTCCGGGGACATGAGTTTGCATCCCAGCAAGGTAGATTTTTATTTATGTTCTCTCGTGGGATGTGGGAGACACTGGCTGGCTCAGCATTTATTGCCCATCCCTTGTTGCCCCTTGAGAAGGTGGCGATGAGCTGCCACAGTCCATGTGCTGCAGGTTCACAGAATCATCATCATCAAAGAACCCCACAGTGTGGAAACAGGGGATTTGGCCCAACAAGCCCACACTGACCCTCTGAAGAGGGTCCCATCCAGGCCCATGCCCCCAGCTAATGCACTTAACCTACACATCTATAGAACATAGAACATAGAACATAGAACAGTACAGCACAGAACAGGCCCTTCAGCCCACAATGTTGTGCCGACCATTGATCCTCATGTATGCACCCTCAAATTTCTGTGACCATATACATGTCCAGCGGTCTCTTAAATGACCCCAATGACCTTGCTTCCACAACTGCTGCTGGCAACGCATTCCATGCTCTCACAACTCTCTGCGTAAAGAACCTGCCTCTGACATCCCCTCTATACTTTCCACCAACCAGCTTAAAACTATGACCCATCGTGCTAGCCATTTCTGCCCTGGGAAATAGTCTCTGGCTATCAACTCTATCTATGCCTCTCATTATCTTGTATACCTCAATTAGGTCCCCTCTCCTCCTCCTTTTCTCCAATGAAAAGAGACCGAGCTCAGTCAACCTCTCTTCATAAGATAAGCCCTCCAGTCCAGGCAGCATCCTGGTAAACCTCCTCTGAACCCTCTCCAAAGCATCCACATCTTTCCTATAATAGGGCGACCAGAACTGGACGCAGTATTCCAAGTGCGGTCTAACCAAAGTTTTATAGAGCTGCAACAAGATCTCACGACTCTTAAACTCAATCCCCCTGTTAATGAAAGCCAAAACACCATATGCTTTCTTAACAACCCTGTCCACTTGGGTGGCCATTTTAAGGGATCTATGTATCTGCACACCAAGATCCCTCTGTTCCTCCACGCTGCCAAGAATCCTATCCTTAATCCTGTACTCAGCTTTCAAATTCGACCTTCCAAAATGCATCACCTCGCATTTATCCAGGTTGAACTCCATCTGCCACCTCTCAGCCCATCTCTGCATCCTGTCAATGTCCCGCTGCAGCCTACAACAGCCCTCTACACTGTCAACGACACCTCCTATCTTGGTGTCGTCTGCAAACTTGCTGACCCATCCTTCAATCCCCTCGTCCAAGTCATTAATAAAAATTACAAACAGTAGAGGCCCAAGGACAGAGCCCTGTGGAACCCCACTCACCACTGACTTCCAGGCAGAATATTTTCCTTCTACTACCACTCGCTGTCTTCTGTTGGCCAGCCAATTCTGTATCAAAGCAGCTAAGTTCCCCTGTATCCCATTCCTCCTGACCTTCTGAATGAGCCTACCATGGGGAACCTTATCAAATGCCTTACTGAAGTCCATATACACCACATCCACAGCTCGACCCTCATCAACTTTTCTAGTCACATCCTCAAAAAACTCGATAAGGTTTGTAAGGCATGACCTACCCCTCACAAAGCCGTGTTGACTGTATTTGATCAAGCCATGCTCTTCCAGATGGTCATAAATCTTATCCCTCAGAATCCTTTCTAACACCTTGCAGACGACAGACGTGAGACTTACCGATCTATAATTGCTGGGGATTTCCCTATTTCCTTTCTTGAAGAGAGGAATTACATTTGCCTCTCTCCAGTCCTCAGGTATGACTCCAGTGGAGAGCGAGGATGCAAAGATCTTCGCAAGTGGCGAAGCAATTGCATTTCTCGCTTCCCAAAGCAGCCGAGGACAAATCTGATCCGGGCCTGGCGACTTGTCAATCTTAATGTTTGACAAAATTTTCAGCACGTCAGCTTCGTCTATCTCTATCCATTCCAGCATGCACACCTGCTCTTCAAAGGTTTCATTCACTACAAAGTTCGTTTCTTTTGTAAAGACAGAAGCAAAAAACTCATTTAGGGCTTCCCCTACCTCCTCAGGCTCCACACATAAGTTCCCTATGCTATCCCTGATCGGCCCTACTCTTTCTTTGACCATTAAACATCTGTTGACACTATGGGTAATTTAGCATGGATAAACCTGCATATGTTTAGACTGTGGGTGGAAACTGGAGCACCCAGCAGAAACCCACAGAGGCACAGGGAGAATATGCAAACTCCACACAGATAGTTGACCGAGGCTGGAATCGAACATGGATCCCTGGATCTGTGAGGCAGCAGTGCTAACCACTGAGCCACTATGCCAGCCGTTGGATCCATAATGCTCTGAGGGAAGGAATTCCAGGATTTTGATCCAGCAACACCGAAGGAACTGTGAAATATTTCCAAGTCAGGATGGTGAATGGCTTGGAGGGGAACTTTTAGGGAGTGGTATTCCCATGTAATCTGCTACCCTTATCCTTCTAATTGGAAGTAATCAGAGATTTGGAAGGTGCTGTCTGAGGAGCTTTGGTGAATTTCTGCAGTGTATCTTGTAGATAGTACACACTGCAGCTACTCAGTGTCAGTGGTGGAGGCGGGGGGGATGCTTGTGGATGTGGTGCCAATCAAGCAGCTGCTTTGTCCTGGATGGTGTCAAACTTCTTGAGATACTGAAACTTGAATTCAATAAACTCTGTAATTAAAAATCCAGTGTAACAGTAACCATATAACACTTGTTGTAAAGGCCGCCGGTTCATTAATGTCCTTTTGGGAAGGGAATCTGCTGTCCTTGCGTGGTCTTACCCACATGTGAGTCCAGACCCATCGCAATGTGATTGATTCTTAAGTGTCCTTTGAAATGGCCTGGAGAGCCAATCGATTCAAGGACTGATACCAACATCCCATGAAAGAAGTACTTAAAGTATGCCTGAGCTGATCATGGGAATTATTATGCCAGAATTCAATAATTCCAACTCGCGACAACTATTCGAACTGAACAAAGCCAGGATGTACTTCAAATTTCCACCTTAAATCAAGTGATTATCTGTGAGCTGCATTTGGACTCAGGTATTTATGTATAGTGTTCACAAAGCCAACTATAGAAACTAATTCACAAGAACATGTTTGAGCATCGTCCCTTTGATAGTGTGAGATGCAGTGTGTGAGGTGCTATAAATTTGTTTGAAATAAATCAGAACAAAAGTTCCTTGGGAGGATGAAGCTTATGCTGGAATCAATGCAGCAACAATAAGAACTGTCTGTATTTATATGGCACCCATAATGTTGCATAGCACCCGAACATTATTCACCGGGATATTATCATTTGATTCATAATGATAAAACTTTATTGATAGAGTAAATGAGGAGACAGTTGAATTGGAGTTGGGTAGCTCAGTTGGTACTTCAGCTGGTTTGCCACAGAGAGCGACATCAGCAGCATAGTTTCAATCCCTGCACAGGCTGAAGTCACACTAAGGGCCTCAATCTTGTCCATTTCTTGAGGCACGTATACCCCAGGTTAAACTTCTCACCAGCGATCACTCTCTTTCTAATAAGAGTGCAGGCCCTAGGACTATGGTAGTACTCCCATACAGGCATGGGTAGGGTGAATCGTCAATGTCTTTTTCCCAGGGCAGGGGAGTGAAAAACCTAGAGGGCATAGGTTTAAGATGAGAAGAGAAAGATTTAAAAGAGACCTTATGGGCAACGTTTTCACACAGAGGGTGGTGTGTGTATGGAACGAGCTGCCAGAGGAAGTGGTGGGGGCTGGTACAATTACAACATTTAAAGGCATCTGGATGGGTCCATGGATAGAAAGGGTTTAAAGGGATATGGCCAAACGCTGGCTAATGGGATTAGATTAATTTAGGATACCTGGGTCAGCATGTACAAGTTGGGGTGAAGGGTCTGTTTCCGTGCTGTACAGTCCATTACAATGTATGGCTCTACATAAGGGCCAGTGAATAAAGACTTAGTCAGAAGACCAAGCTTTAAGAACAACCTTATAGGACCAATTAGGCAGGGGGTGTTTTATTGATGGAAGGATACATTTTTTGAAATAAACTCTTGATGCTGGGATTCATACTAGACTAACAAACACCAAAGGAATGGATGAGTGATGATGATAATTGTCCTGAGATTTCTTTCCTCTTTAAGGTAAGAAAATAAGGGATCATGAAAGTCGTAGAATGATACAGCAGGAACACCTTTCTCATGTTAGCTGCACTCTCTACTTCCCTTCCATTATTTCCTCATCAAGGATTTACCCAATTCCCAATTGATAGATCCTATCCAATCTGCTTCTGCTGGTCTTTCAGGCTGCATGTTCCAGGCCCCAGCAGCGATTCGGCTCTGTTCCTCTCTAGTTTTTTGACAATCACCCTCAATCTGTGCTTACCAACCCTTTTGCCACTGGGAGCAGTAGCACCTTTAAAGCAAAAGTCACCATAGTCCCAGAGGGTGCTGTCTCATTCGAGAGAAAGATGATTGGCAGGAAGTTTAACTCGAGGGTCACCACATCTCAGCGCCTTCAGGGTGATTTCTGCCAGAACAGGAACAGAAACTGGGCTCTGCTGATGATGTTCGACATTACAAACCAGTTGGTCAGCAACTGATCTAACCAACCCACTCATGACACCTTACTTCCTCCTTATTTACTCTGTCAAAACCCTTTCCTGCTTCTGAATGTGTCTAATAAATCTCCCCTTTGTCCTCTCTACTCTGGGGAGAACAATCCCAGCTTACTAACTGAAGCCCAGAATCCATGGTGAAGATCATAACACCTCAGAGCTGAAGTAGGCCATTCAGCTTATTGAAAAATCTCCCCCATTCAATAAGGTCATGGCTGATCTGATCATCCTCAACTCCACTTTCCTGCCTTTTCCCCAAAACCCTTGATTCCCTGCTGATGAAGAAGTCTGCCTATCTCAGCCTTGAATATTCTTAGTGACCCAGCCTCAACAATTCGTTGTAGAGAAGAATTTCACAGAGTCACTCCCCTCTGAGAGACGAAATTCCTCCTCACCTTTGTCCTAAACGTAAGACCCCTTACTCAGAGATTACATTCTCTGGTCTTAGACTCTCCCACGACAGGAGACAACCTCTCTACATTTGTTAAATCTCCAAGAACCCCGTACATTTCAATGGGGTCACCTCTCATTGTTCTAAATTATAATGGGTACAGGTCTAATTTACTCAACCTCACCTCATAAGGCAATCCCTCCATACCCAGTATCAACCTCGTAAACCTTCTTTGAACTGCCTCTGATGCTTCTATATCTTTCCTTAGATAAGGGACTAAAACTCCAGCTGTGATCTAACTAGTCCCTTTTACAGTTTTAGCAAGACCTTCCAACTTTTGTACTCCATTTTTTTTGCAATAAAGGCCAACATTCTATTTACCTTCTGTATTACCCACTGACTCTGGATGCTAGCTTTTTTGTGTTTCATGGGCAAGGACTTAAGACTCTCTCTCCCCTGTAGCTTTCTGAAGTCTTTCTTCATTTAAATAAATATGATTACTGTCTAGTGAATCTTTGAGCTCTCTCTAAAGGAGCCACCCACATATAAGCAAACTTTAGTTGGGGCTCAACATTTTCTATTTCTGGTTGATGCGACCGGACCACAAGTGTGCCCTGAGCATGCAATCCAATGCATTTACCAATAACTAAACTTTCAATGGGACTGCTGAGCTAAATCGCTGATTGAGCACTCCCCCTCCCATTCTTTAGATGACATGTCCATCATGGGCCTCCTGCAGTGCCACAATGATGCCACCCGAAGGTTGCAGGAACAGCAACTCATATTCCGCTTGGGAACCCTGCAGCCCAATGGTATCAATGTGGACTTCACCAGCTTCAAAATCTCCCCTTCCCCCACCGCATCCCAAAACCAGCCCAGTTCGTCCCCTCCCGCCACTGCACCACACAACCAGCCCAGCTCTTCCCCTCCACCCACTGCATCCCAAAACCAGTCCAACCTGTCTCTGCCTCCCTAACCTGTTCTTCCTCTCACCCATCCCTTCCTCCCACCCCAAGCCGCACCTCCATCTCCTACCTACTAACCTCCTCCCACCTCCTTGACCTGTCTGTCTTCCCTGGACTGACCTATCTCCTCCCTACCTCCCCACCTATACTCTCCTCTCCACCTATCTTCTTTTCTCTCCATCTTCGGTCCGCCTCCCCCTCTCTCCCTATTTATTCCAGAACCCTCACCCCATCCCCCTCTCTGATGAAGGGTCTAGGCCCGAAACATCAGCTTTTGTGCTCCTGAGATGCTGCTGGGCCTGCTGTGTTCATCCAGCCTCACATTTTATTATCTTGGATTCTCCAGCATCTGCAGTACCCATTATCAGCTGATCTAGCAGATGAGTTGCGAAACTCAGTAGGAGAGTTGCTGTGATCGAGATGAGCTGATTTCAATGTTGTCGCACCTGGCTGAAATCCAGGGGGAAGGTGTGAGACATTCCTGCCAGCAATTTAAATGGGAATTGAAAACAAAGTTACATAAAAAATATTGTCCCTCTGGCCATTTTGAGGTCCTGTATTTCTGCCGCGCACATGCAACCTCCAGACAGCAGTGATGCTTGCTGATGCCATTTTATAGCCATGCCACCCAGCGCTTGCCTTGTCCTGCAGCCTTTCTGGTAAGGGAAGGTGAACAAATGAGAGAAGGAAAGCTGGCAAAGATCTAAAAAAACGCAAAACGAAAAAACTGGTTTTGTACTTTCACGGTCTCATGATAGAGAGGCCCGAAGAAAAGCAATCGCGTTCTCCTAGCCAATATTTATGCCTCAGGCAGCCTCATTGCAATCTAGATGAGCTGACAGCGGTGAGCTGGTTAACAAGTCTGGCAGGCTGCACAGTGAAAATGCCTTCTGTGGGACATGATGGGGGAGGGTCTCAGTCAGCGCGGAAGGTTTAATGGCACACATGATGAGGGAGGTGACAGATGCTCCCCAGTCCATCCTGTTCATTGTCAGCTCCAAATTCAGTGCTGGCTCTTTGGTCTCCTGTTGCCAGAACTGCTTGGAGAAGGATGTGCACTGCCTATCTCTGAGATGGAAATATTGCAAGAGAGTGAGCCAAATGCTCCCTCTGGCTCTTTGATTAACATGGTCCACAGTGCCTACACCAGACTTTTGAGGCGAGCATGATTGTTGCCTCTGGCACTATGGATGTGTGTCTTTGTGTTTTGCACATTTATTGACTGCTGAACCTTGAAAGAGGCCACATCTGATCGAGCAGATGGTTTGAGACACAATACAAGATTGTGCAGTGAAATTATAATGAGAATCATTAGAAGCTCCACAGGAGGTCTCTGTAGACAAACAGCTCCAAATGGAAGAAAAAGGAAGGAGGGAACTTCCTCAACCTCAGGACATCCCAAAGTGCTTTAGACTGGTAAATGAAGCATTGAATGGCATTCGGCAGCGCAATTTCACCTTGTCACAATAACTGTGTCACTGTGGGAACGCACACCCAAGCCACGTGCCTCTGGATCAAGTCCCACATTAGGAGCACAGAATTAGGGGACTGCTGTATTATTGACATTTTTCAGATGAGATGTCAAACTGAGGCAAACTTCGGGAAATGCTGGAGAAACTCAGCAAGTCTAGCAGCCTGCACCAGGAGAGAAATACGCAGTTAATGTTTCCAGTCTGATATGAATCTCATTCTTTGTGTTATCAAATACTTGGAGCTTGGGCGTGGCAGAAAGTAAAAATTCATGCAAATATATTGCCCATCAAAGCACTGTCCCAAACAAATTGAGCGACAAGATATATTGGAAGGAAAGATGGAAATTTAAGGCTTTAAGCAAGAAAGACAATAGCATTCATTTTGGGAATTACTGTCAAGATTGACTGTTCAATAGATCAATGGTTAAGTTCAGATGAACATTGGAGCCCAGCTGTGTATAGACCTGTGACCCTGACATCCTTATGACTCACAATTTGTCCTGCTGTCTTTCTGAGATTTATGTATTTGGTCTTGTACACTGTCAGAGTTCTAACCCATATCACATTCAACAACAGAATCTCATCTTCCTTCTTGACATCCCATGCCACCCTCACCAATGAGGGACTGTTGTACACTGGCCCAGTGACAGGATGGTCATCTTACGGTCAGCTTTGTCTCAGTCTCTTCTCTGAGTCTGAAGATTCTAGGCACACAAACACATGTCTTAAGCTGACATAGCTAAGGTAGGACTAGGTGAATACCACACTTTCAGGGGTTCTGCCCTTTGCTTGACCTTTAGAACATAGAACATAGAACATTACAGCAAATGAACAGGTCCTTCGGCCAAATTAAACTAATCTATTCTGCCTGTTCATGGTACAATACCCTCCATTCTTTGCATATTCATGTGCTCATCTAAAAGTCTCCTAAACACGCCTATCGTATCTGCTTCCACCACCCCCCCGGGCAGTATGTTCTAGTCTCCTTCTACACTCTGTGTAAAAAAGTTGCCCTGCACATCTCCTTTGAACTTCTCCCGTCTCACTTTAAATGCATGGCCCCTAGATTTTGACATTTCAATTTAGAAAAAAAAAGTTCTGACCGTCAACCCTATCTATGTATCTCATATCTTTTGAAATCCTCTCCTGTCTTCTTAGTTGTAAATGATCCCTTGTCCATTATTCATTGAACAGCCAGGAAGTACTTCCTGGTGTCCTGGCCAATATTTATCTAACAAGTGGTTCCTTTGCTTCTGGAGGAAGCCACCTCAACTAATGATATGCATCTTTATTGAGCCTTTATTGTGGTGAAATACCTCAAGATGGAGAATTTCTGAGCTGCATGAGCAGACATTCCTGGTGACCTGAATATGAGGTGCATTTTAAGGAAGGTATTAAAGTAGGAGAGAAGCCCTGATATTGAAGAGTTTAAGGGTGGGATTTCACGGATTAATGCTCAGGCAATTGAAGGCACAGCTGCCAATGGGGAACTGATGAAAGTTTAGGGTCGATAAGGATATAGAACAAGGGGATGAAGAGAGAGTGTAAGGCTGAAGAGGACAACCTCATGATAGGATAGTTCATATTTAATCATGCATGGACTAAATTTCCCATTGCCTGTTTGTGTTGTAAAATCTTCAGACATATTTTAGGCTCCAAAAGCACAGTGGCCACATACTAATGAATTAGGATGCTGCTCTGCTCAATTCCCAGAAGGCATTTCAATAAATTTCCATTCACCATAGTAATTACATTCCCTCTAAAATCTTTAAATTGTCATTCTCGCTCACCAAAGGTATTATGACTGATTAACTCAGGGTGATAAAGAATGGTTTGCTGATTGCAGGCATACAAATTAATTTACAATTTGGAGTAATCTCTTTATGTGTAACTGTCTAATGCTTAAAGCTTTCAGAATATAAGGAAAAACATTGACATTGGTCTCATGAGTAAGTAAGTAAGCGAAGAGGTGGACAGTGAGAAGGAAATCCTTATTCTTAGAAGGGTGTTACAAGGGTTTGAACAGCTGGGAGCACTCTGGAGAATTTAGACATTTCCTTGGGTTTCCAGTAGTTTCTCATCATGTGCAAGTAGAAGACCCGCAACGCCAACTTTCCTGCTCCTCTGATGCTGCCTGGCCTGTTGCGTTTCTCTAGTTCCGCACTGTGTTATCTGTGACTCCAGCATCTGCAGTTCTTGTTATCTCAGCAATTTTATTGCCATTTCCTCCTTGCCTTAACTCTGCTCGTGACCCCTACTCCATCCATTTCTGTAGGTGACCCAGCTGTATTTGAAGCTGAAAGGGTTAATATGGTCAAGAAGTACCACTCACTGTGACTGCACCATAATTGTTTTGTGAGCAGAATAGTCTGAGATATTTAAGGAATAAGATCTGACATCAGATCATAAGACTATAAGACTAAAATATCAGAGCAGAATTAGGCCATTTAGCCATTGAGACCCCATTCGATCATGGTTGCTTTACTTCTCAACCCCATTTTCCTGCCTTCTCCTCCTAACACTTGATCCCCTTAGCAATCAGCAACCTATCTATTTCTGTCTTAAATACTCAATTGTCTGGCCTCCACAGCCCTCTGTGTGGCAATGAGTTCCACAGATTCATTACCCTCTGGCTGAATAAATTCGTCCTCATCTCAGTTCTAAAGGGCCATCCCTTAACTCTGAGGCTGTGCCCTCGTGTCCTAGTGTCTCCTTCTACTAGAGACGTCTTCTCCACATCCACTCTGTCCAGACCTGTCAGAATTCAGTTTCAATCCAATACCCCACATGGGATCTGATTGCATGGATCATTAATGTAATCCATGTGGATTGGGAGTCACTCACTAAAGCGATAAAACTGAGAAGGAGGAATAAAGTATTAATCTGCACAATGCGGGATTTATGCTCTGCAGTCATGGCAAAAGGGCCAAATTAAACACAGAGTTGGATATCTCGGAGAAAACTGTTTTGAGCGATGTAATAGCTTTCAAAGTCAAATACTAAATCAGAAGCTGAAGAAGCAAATGCACTTCTGCTCATAATTGGGAATATAGCTGATAATGTTATAGCCCCCAATGTGATAAAGCAGCCACAGAAACTATTGAAATGGTACTAAAAGCCTTTGACAATTTTGTCAATCTTAGAACTCATAACATCCTTGACACATCAAGATGTAATACAAAAGTTCACAATCCAGGGGAATCCACAGATGGTTTCATTAATGATCTCTATAGGAGAAATATGATTGTCATGATTTGAAGTAGGGGATGTGATGGCATAATAGTATTATTGCTGGGATGTTAGAGACCCAGGTAATGCTCTGGGCACCCTTACTCAAACCCCACCATGGCAGATGGTGGAATTGAATTCAATAGAAAACATCTGGCATTAAGAGTTTAATGTTGGGTAGAGTATTTGTGAAATGGAAGGCAGGATTTTAGAATTTGTTTGTAAAAATAATATGGGGAGGAGTGCTTGAACTCTTTCAGAGGTGATGTGCTTAGAGATAAACAAAAAGCCTGCAAGCAGCTTTGGATGCATCGACAGTTATGAAATTGAAGCATACGTATCAATTGGTTGCTTGGTTGGCAGCCTGAACTGGTTTTAATGTTAAGGCATCCAGCTTGAAAATTAGCCAATTAATTTAAGCCGGGCACATAAAGACTGAAAACCAATTGAATTTAAATCTGATGGCATTGACAACCTAGCACCAACCCTATAGTGAGAAAATTGACAGGTCATCAAGGGTATATAGGAAGAGGGTTTTTGACAATCCATGTGAAATCAAACTGCTGTTGGAGGAGTAAAACTCTGCCTCTCACAGAAATCTTTAAGCTCTCTGATTAAGCACCATCTAAAAGGTACCACAGCATTCTTGGCTAATATTTATTATACAAAAATCTGACAAGGAAAGAATTCCCGACAGAAGGATAGTGGAAAACACATGGAAAATTCTGGAAGACATATCTAGACTGTTGTTTTGAGTTTAAGCTTTAATTAATCTTTTTCTTATTAGTCCAGTTTAGGGACTTATATTCATTGGAGCAGCATACCATTAGAATTTTGTTTTATTCAGAAATAGTATTTGGGGGTAATTTTTTGGTTTGTTAGTAGTTCTGCTAATATGATCACAGTTAGAGTTAGATAAAATAGTTACTTGTTGCTTCTAAAGTGAGCATCATGGATTTCGTTTCATTTAACCATCCGCTCTGTAACAGATTGGGGGTTTGAGTCCAGGATCTGGCAGGTTTGTGTACGTGATCTGGCTGGTTCACGTATGTGATCTGAACAGATCTGATTGGATCTGAACATTTGGACAGATTTGGGGTACAAAAGTTCCCATCAGATTTAAACAGGCTTCAGGATTAGTGTCCTATATCTTTGAATAAAACTTAGGTGAGAAGTGGAAAATCTGTTTAATTTTGGTTGCTTGTTGTTGGTTAAGTCAAAAATGAGGTCATGGTTCCTTTAGTCACTAAAAGTTTTGTGGGGGTTGGAAGAAAAGACTTTGGGATTTTACACAAAGGTGAGCAATGAAACGATGCTGGAATTGGCAGATAAGTTGGAGTTGGGGTTGCCTTTGTCTATGAGAAAAGAAGAGGTAATTACAGCAAAAGCTCAAAGTTTACATTTGCCAGAACAGCCATCAGAACATTTGGAAATGACCAGAAGTCAACTGCAGGCAAAGCAGCTTAAACAGGAAAGGGATGACAATGTGTGAAGCTGGATGAACACAGCAGGCCAGGCAGCATCTCAGGAGCACAAAAGTTGATGTTTTGGGCCTAGACCCTTCATCCTAGGCCCAAAACATCAGCTTTTGTGCTCCTGAGATGCTGCTTGGCCTGCTGTGTTCATCCAACTTCACACTTTGTTATCCTGGATTCCCCAGCATCAGCAGTTCCCATTATCTCTTAAACAGGAAAGGGAACTGTTTGTATTACGGTCACAAGCAGAGGAAAGACAAAAACAGAAAGAAAGACCAGGAGAAGGAGAGAGAATAAAGGCAGAAAGAGAGAGAATTCGAACTTCAGAAGTTGCAAATTAGAAGGGATAGCTGAGTTAAAATGATGGAAATGAAGGTAGAAGGTATGGGTCAGCGAGGAGGAGAGTGATGATGAGCAGACGTATTGTAGCCAAAGGCCTGTTAGGGATATATATATATAAATACGTCAAAACTTTACCAACATTCAATGAAAAAGATGTAGAAACCTTTTTCATTTCCTTTGAGAGATTGGCTAAACAGATGAACTGGCCAGAGACTGTGTGGGTAATGTTAATTCAGACCAAATTAGGGCTAGTCAGGGTGAGTTTGCAGGTCTGTCGGATGAGGTGGCGAGAGATTATGAAGATGATGAACAGGCTATTTTGAGTGCCTAAGAATATAGACAATGGCTCAGAAATATTAGGAAAGAACCAGGCCAGACTTATGTTGAGTTTGAAAGAATTAAACACGGCAACCATGATAGATGGGTACAGGATCAGGCAGAGGTGTTTAGCTCTGAAGACGACGAATGAAGTTACAAAAAAAATTGAGACAAAAATAATTTATGTCATAAAGCCTACTTGAAAAAGGAATGAGAATATATTCTGGACTGTTATTATTTTAAGGATAGAACCCTAAGGTGGAAATGGAGACTTTAGAAGGTTAGCACAGATGAGAAATCGGCAGAAGTTCACTAGATTGTGCTGCTGGTAGATTACAGACAGGAAGCATTGTGGGTAGCACATGCATTACCTGGAGGAGGTCATCTGGCAGGGAGGAAGACTCAGGCTAAGATACAGAAGCATTTTTATTGGCCTGGATTATATAAAGATTTGGTTGAAGATTGAAAAGACATATGAGAATCTTAGAGAGACTATTCTGCTGGAGGAGTTCAAAAACTCACTTCCAGAAATGATAAGAACTCATAGAACATAGAACAGTACGGCACAGCACAGGCCCTTCAGCCCACGATGTTGTGTCGACCTATTGTCCAACTAAGATCAAACTACCCAGTATACCTTACATTTTACTGTCATCCTTGTGCCTATCCGAGAGTCGCTCAAAAGTCTCTAAAGTATCTGGCTCCATTACCGTTGCTGGCAGCGCATTCCACATACCCAACACTTTCTGTGTGAAGAACCTACCTCTGACATCTCCCCTACACCTTAATTCAATCACCTTAAAATTATGTCCCCTTATAATAGTCATTTCCACACTGGGGAAAAGTCTCTGACTGTCCATGTTGAGGAACAGAAAGCTACCAAAGTAAGAAGACATGCAGAGATGGCGTATGAATATGCTTTCGTGCATAAGTTGAAATCTAGCTTTTAACAGAAATTCCATTCCATGAAGGATAGAAATTGGAAAAAAGGGAGATCTTTCAATGAAAAACAAGAAGTAGATCACAATGGGACCAGTTTACCACAGGTGAAAGAAGAAACCCAAGAGTGTGGTAAATAGGCAAAGTTTTTACTGTAAGAGAGGGGGACGTACAAAGTCACAGTGCTGGTGATTTAAGAGAGGCACTGGGGAATAGAATGTGGTACAAGGGGCTGAACCAGTGGGATTAGTTGAGATAGTGAAGGAAATCCCAAGTTGAGCAGCTGCAGGAGAGTGCACAGCCTAGTCATGGGCTGGATAGCAAGGCGGTGCCTGATTTCTTCAAAGACATCACCTCTGTGGGTAAGGTTTGCTCAGTACAAAGGAGAAGGTAAAAAAGTTAAAATATTGAGAGGTATGGGAGCTAGTCAGTCTGTAAGAGTAAGAGATGGAAGTATATGCACTCCATCTGAAAATTATCCAAGAGAGCATTCGTCTCTGGAATAAATGGAGAGGGATTTAGCATTCCCCTGTGTAAGACGCGTCTAGAAAGTCCAATCAAGACTGGGGAAATGAGAAACAGGTGGAAGTTCATCAGATTGTGTGTCCGGTAGCAAACAGACAGGAAGTATTGTGGCTAGCACATGCATTACCTGGAGGAGATCATCTAGGGGTGAGGAAGATTCAGGCTAAGATACAGAAGCATTTTTATTGGCCTGGATTACATGAGGATGTGGTTGAATTTTGCCGTACCTGTCATGCATGTCAAGATGGTAGGAAAGCCACAGGCAGTGATAAAACCAGCACCTTTGATGCCAATTCCCACGTCTGAAGGCCTTTTCATGCAGGTTATGATTGATTGTGTAGGTCCCCTCCCTAAAACAAGTGGGAACCAGTATTTGCTAACCATAATGGATGTGTTTACCAAGTTTCTGGAGGCAATTCCATTATGGAATGTAAAACAGAAAAAGCTTGTGGAGGAGTTGCTTGCTTTCGTTACCTGTTATGAACCACCCAGAGAGATTCGGTCAGGACAAGGGTCCAGTTTTACTGCTAAATTATTTAAAGGAGGTCATGGATTGTGGTGGCATCAAATATTTTAAATCAAGTGTGCACCATCCTGAATCCCAGGGAGCATTGGGAAGGTGGCATCAGGCACTAAAGACTACGATGAGGGCTTCTTGCCAGGATTACCCATATGATTGGGATAAAGATAGCCATTTTTTATTGCTATTAGAGATCCTCCATATGAATCGGCTCAATTTATTTCATTTCAGGCATGTAAGAGGGCCTTTAAAATTAATTAAGAAAAAGTTGATAGGTGCAAATTCAGAGATCTCACAGTTGGTTTATATATCTGAGGTGAGAGAGTAAGATTAAACAGAGTAGGTGAATTAGCAAGACAACATTTGACGGTGGCACAGCACCCAATGAAGCAAGAAGCAGATAAGAAATCTAAAATTCCTGCAATTTCCGATGGAGATAAAGTTTTGGTGCTGTTACCAGTAGTAGGAGATCAAAACAAGGTTTAGTGGTCGCAATCAAAATGAGAGGTTAAATCAGGTGAATTATCTGGTAAAGATGCCAGACAGGAAAAAAAAAAATCGGATATGTCATGTGAATATGCTGAAGCCTTATTATGACAGGGAAAGGGAGCCGGAGAAACAGGTATTAGCTACTGACACTCAAACAACAATCAAATCCAGGTGATTCAGATTTTGATGTGCATCTTAATATATTGAATAATGAGGAAGTCCTGAAAGAATGGGATAGGGTAGTAAGCACTGAACTGAATTAAAAGACTTGTCGCAGCACTATGAGGATGTATGTAGAAATAGAATGAGGAGAACAGGTACCATAGCACATGGGGTTGACATAAGGAATGCTGTTCTGATAAAACAACACCACTACAGACTTAACCCTCTCAAAGCAGTTCAAGTACAGAAGGACGTGGAAGCGATTCTCGAAGAAGATACCATCAAGCTGAATAAAAGTGAGTAGAGTTCACTGATTGTGTTAGTTCCCAAATTTGCTGGCACTCAATGATTCTGCGTAGATGACTGGAAGGTCAAAGCCATGACCAAGCCTGACTCATACCCAATTCCAAGGCTGGAAGACTGTGTAGAAAAAGTTGGACATGCCATTTACATCACAAGTTGGACTCGGTTTGTGGCTACTGGAAAGTACCTTTGTTGGAGAGACTGAAAGAAGTTTTCGTGTTTGTAACCTTGAATGGGCTGTATCAATTGAAAATAATGCCCTTTGGAGTGAAGAACGCACTAGCCACATTTCAAAGACTTATGGACAGAGTTGTGGCAGGATTAACTAATTGTGCCACCTATATAGATGAGATTGTGATCTTTAGCCATTCGTGGAAACATTATATGGTGCATTTTGCAGGGCTCTTTGAAAGATTATGGGAGGCAAAACTGGTCATAAATTTATCAAAAACTGAATTTGCGAAGGCAGAAATGACGTTGTTGGGGGCATGGGAGGGAGACACCAAGGAACGTGAAGTTGAAGGCCAGTGAGCAATTTCCAAGGCCATTCTCAAAGAAGGAAGTGCTACGCTTTTCGGGGCTGAGTGGATTCTACAGGAAATTTGCACAAAACGTGAGTAGCTTCATGGCACCATTGATGGATTTGTTGAAGAAGAAGATGAAATTTTGGTGGACAGAACAATGCCAGGAGACATTTGAGAATTTAAAGGCAGTGTTAACCATCAGACCAGTTTTAGCACACCAAATTTCTTGAATCCCTTTAAAGTCAGTAACAACACCAGCAATATAGGGGTTGGAGCAATGTTGTTACAGGAGGATGATTGTGGAATTGAAAGGCCAATCAGTTATTTTTCAAAGAAACTCAATATCCACCACAGGATATATTCAATCATTGAAAAAGAGTTATTGTGTTTGGTACTGGCCTTACAACATTTTAATATTTATGTTATGAACAATCACAACCCTTTGACATCTTTGGAAAGATTTAAGGACAAGAACATCAGACTATTTTGTTGGAGTCTTATGTTACAAGCATTTATTTTACAGACTGTACATGTTGCTGGTCATGAAAATGTTATTGCGGATGCTTTATTATAGGTTTAAAAGAAAATGTTTACATAAGATGGAAATGTTCAATGTTATAGATGTGTACAGAAATAGTATGAAATGAGTAACTCTAGATTAAGACATTATGGATTCAGTCATAATGGCATAAGATTTACAAAAAGAATGAAGCCATTTTTTTCAAAATGATGTTTTTTTTCTTAAGGAGGGAGTATTGTGAAGTTGGTAGAGTACTTGTGAATTGGAAGGCAGGATAATAGACTCCCTACAGCATGGAAACAAGCCAACTGGCCCATTAACTCCACACTGCTCCTCTGAAAAGCATCCCACCTGGACCCATCCCTCTACCCTTTCCCTGTAACTCTTGATTTCGCATGGCCAATCCATCTAACCTACACAGCTTTGGACACTCCAGACAATTTAACACGGCCTGCAGGTGGAAACTGGAGCTCCCAGAGGAAACCCGAGCAGGCTAAGGGAAAATGTGCAAACTCCTCACTGACAATCACCCAAGGGTGGAATTGCATTCAGGTCCCAAGCACTGTGAGGTGGCAGTGCTAGCCATTGAGCCACCGTACACGTGAGCACCACGCATTAGAATTTCTTTTTAAAATGATAGGGATGAAGAGTGTGTGGTCCCTTTAAGAGATGATGTGCTTTTCTAAGCTTGGAGGTAAAAATAGTTTGTAAGCAGCTGCAGCTGCATAGACAATTCTGAAATTGAAACATATGTATCAATTGACTGTGTGCTTGACAACTTAGGATGTTTTGTTGTTAAGGCAACAAGCTTGAATATTAGCCAATTAATCTATGTCAGGCACTTAAAGACTGAAAACCAATTGAATTTAAATCCAATTGCATTGACAACCTAGGACCAATCCTATTATAAGAAAATTGACAGGTCATCAAGAGTGTATAAGAAGAAGGTTGTTGAAAATTGGTGTGAGAGTGAGCTTCTATTGAAAGAGTCAAATACTGGCTCCTGCAGAAATTGTTAAGCACCATCTAAAAGGTACTGCAGCAATTCTGCTAATATTCCTGATATAAGGATTCAATGAAAAAAGAGTTCCTGACTGAAGAATAGTGGAAGAAGCATGGAACATCCTGGAAGATACATCCTGACTGCAGTTTTGAGAGTCTAAGTTTTTAAATTTTATTTTTATTACTTTGGTTTATATGTGGGACATACATTTCACCCAAAGAGTGTTGAGCCTATGGAATTCATTTCACAGAAGGTAGTTGATGCCAAAACACTGAATATATTCAAGAGGAGATTAGATACAGCACTTGGGGGTAAATGGGCCCAAAGATTATGGGGAGAAAACAGGATTAGGCTGTTGGGTTGAAAGATCAACCATGTTTGTGAAGAATGGCAGAGCAGGCTTGAAGGGATGGATGGCCTCCTCCTGCTCCATCTTCTGTTTTGTATGTTTCTGTTATTGGAACAGTATGCTACTAGAGTTTTGTTTTATTTGGGAAATAGTTAGTAGTTAAAGGGGAATTGTTTGGTTTGATTTGCTGTTAGAATTACACAAACTGTTACTTGTTGCTTCTAAAGTAAGCATCACAGATTTCATTTCACGTAACTATTCTGTCTGTAACAGGAGGTAATAGCATAATGGTATTATTACTAGATTGTTAATTCAGAGACCCAGGTAATATTCTAGGGGCCTGTTTAATCCCACTATGGTGGAATTGAATTCACTAGAAGGAAAAAATGGGATTGAGTCTAATGACAACCATTAATCCATTGCTGACTTGGGGAAAATCCCATCTGGATCTCTAATATCCTTTAGGGGAGGAAACTGCCATCCTTAGCTTGTCTGGCCAATGTGGTTGACTTGTATCTGGGCATCGAAACTGGTCTAGTCAGTTTTGCCTACATCCCATAAATGATTTTTTTTTTTAAAAAAGAATGAAGCATTCATTTGAACTGAATTGTTACAGGAATTTGCTGGTGAGTCTTTGCTCAGATTTATTGCAGACTGGTTTTCTCTCCAGTCAATCTTTTTCAATCAGATGAGTAAAGCAGAAGTCTGGAAGGGTTGACCTGCATTGCTAAGACGAGAAGGTCAGCCCTGGCACATGGGATCAGCAGGCTCCATTTCAGTCTCTCTCAGGCAGAGAATAGAAAAACAGGTGTGACAGACCAGTACAGAAATTAGATAGGTAACTTGACAATAGAAGAGATAATGGGAACTGCAGATGCTGGAGATTCCAAGATAATAAAATGTGAGGCTGGATGAACACAGCAGGCCAAGCAGCATCTCAGGAGCACAAAAGCTGACGTTTCGGGCCTAGACCCTTCATCAGAGAGGGGGATGGGGAGAGGGAACTGGAATAAATAGGGAGAGAGGGGGAGGCGGACCGAAGATGGAGAGTAAAGAAGATAGGTAGGGAGGGGATAGGTCAGTCCAGGAAGACAGACAGGTCAAGGAGGTGGGATGAGGTTAGTAGGTAGCTGGGGGTGCGGCTTGGGGTGGGAGGAAGGGATGGGTGAGAGGAAGAACCGGTTAGGGAGGCAGAGACAGGTTGGACTGGTTTTGGGATGCAGTGGGTGGGGGGGAAGAGCTGGGCTGGTTTAGGGATGCAGTGGGGGAAGGGGAGATTTTGAAACTGGTGAAGTCCACATTGATACCATATGGCTGCAGGGTTCCCAGGCGGAATATGAGTTGCTGTTCCTGCAACCTTCGGGTGGCATCATTGTGGCAGTGCAGGAGGCCCATGATGGACATGTCATCAAGAGAATGGGAGGGGGAGTGGAAATGGTTTGCGACTGGGAGGTGCAGTTGTTTGTTGCGAACTGAGCGGAGGTGTTCTGCAAAGCGGTCCCCAAGTTTCCGCTTGGTTTCCCCAATGTAGAGGAAGCCGCACCGGGTACAGTGGATGCAGTATACCACATTGGCAGATGTGCAGGTGAACCTCTGCTTAATGTGGAATGTCATCTTGGGGCCTGGGATGGGGGTGAGGGAGGAGGTGTGGGGACAAGTGTAGCATTTCCTGCGGTTGCAGGGGAAGGTGCCGGGTGTGGTGGGGTTGGAGGGCAGTGTGGAGCGAACAAGGGAGTCACGGAGAGAGTGGTCTCTCTGGAAAGCAGACAGGGGAGGGGATGGAAAAATGTCTTGGGTGGTGGGGTCGGATTGTAAATGGCGGAAGTGACGGAGGATAATGCGTTGTATCTCCAGCACATCCCTCACCTTCCTGGACCTCTCAGTCTCCATCTCAGGCAACCAGCTTGTAACTGATGTCCATTTCAAGCCCACCGACTCCCACAGCTACCTAGAATACACCTCCTCCCACCCACCCTCCTGCAAAAATTCCATCCCCTATTCCCAATTCCTCCGCCTCCGCCGCATCTGCTCCCACGATAAGACATTCCACTCCCGCACATCCCAGATGTCCAAGTTCTTTAAGGACCGCAACTTCCCCCCACGGTGACTGAGAACGCCCTTGACCGCGTCTCCCGCATTTCCCGTGACACATCCCTCACACCCCGCCCCCGCCACAACCGCCCCAAGAGGATCACCCTCGTTCTCACACACCACCCTACCAACCTCCGGATACAACGCATTATCCTCCGTCACTTCCGCCATTTACAATCCGACCCCACCACCCAAGACATTTTTCCATCCCCTCCCCTGTCTGCTTTCCGGAGAGACCACTCTCTCCGTGACTCCCTTGTTCGCTCCACACTGCCCTCCAACCCCACCACACCCGGCACCTTCCCCTGCAACCGCAGGAAATGCTACACTTGTCCCCACACCACCTCCCTCACCCCCATCCCAGGCCCCAAGATGACATTCCACATTAAGCAGAGGTTCACCTGCACATCTGCCAATGTGGTATACTGCATCCACTGTACCCGGTGCGGCTTCCTCTACATTGGGGAAACCAAGCGGAGACTTGGGGACCGCTTTGCAGAACACCTCCGCTCAGTTCGCAACAAACAACTGCACCTCCCAGTCGCAAACCATTTCCACTCCCCCTCCATTCTCTTGATGACATGTCCATCATGGGCCTCCTGCACTGCCACAATGATGCCACCCGAAGGTTGCAGGAACAGCAACTCATATTCCGCCTGGGAACCCTGCAGCCATATGGTATCAATGTGGACTTCACCAGTTTCAAAATCTCCCCTTCCCCCACTGCATCCCTAAACCAGCCCAGTTCATCCCCTCCCCCCACTGCACCACACAACCAGCCCAGCTCTTCTCCCCCCCCCCCCCCCCCCCCCCACTGCATCCCAAAACCAGTCCAACCTGTCTCTGCCTCCCTAACCGGTTCTTCCTCTCACCCATCCCTTCCTCCCACCCCAAGCCGCACCCCCAGCTACCTACTAACCTCATCCCACCTCCTTGACCTGTCCGTCTTCCCTGGACTGACCTATCCCCTCCCTACCTCTCCACCTACACCCTCTCCACCTATCTTCTTTACTCTCCATCTTCGGTCCGCCTCCCCCTCTCTCCCTATTTATTCCAGTTCCCTCCCCCCATCCCCCTCTCTGATGAAGGGTCTAGGCCCGAAACGTCAGCTTTTGTGCTCCTGAGATGCTGCTTGGCCTGCTGTGTTCATCCAGCCTCACATTTTATTATCTTGACAATAGAAGTCCTTGTCTGCACTGTGCAGCAAACAAACCCCACAGATGCTGTGCAACTATTAAAAGTTCAATGCTTTATCTGTCATAAACATGCCACCCTCAGAGACTAGAGCAGTGGGGCCACAGTTTCAGCAAAATAAGAAACCAATAGCGCTGTATATAAAATAACTTGAGGTAGACAATAAGAGGTAGTTGGGGGGGAAAAAAAGAAACATTTGGGTTTTGGGGTTGCATTAAGCCAATTCCCCTCAAGCCTGTCTCTCCTTCCTTTCTTTCTTTTCTCTTCCCTTCTTCCCCCCTCCACCAATGAATCCTCACTCCACTTTCTACTCTTTTTGGTCTAACCCCTTGGTCCTCTCATTGATCAAAAATTTTCCTAACTCGTGAATGACCTTAAAGCTCCAGCCTCCAATTCCACAAAGTCTTAGAGGGATAAAATTCTTTCCACCTCTCTGGCTGCAAAGGCAAGAGCTCTCCATTTTGAAGCGATGACGTGTGAGGCTAAAATCTATTGTGAAGGCAGTTTGAACATACAGAACAGTACAGGCCTTTCAGCAGATGTTATGCTGACCTATTATCCTACTAAGATCCATGTGCCTATCCAAGAGTCGCTCTAAAGTATCTGACTCCACTACCACTGCCAGCTGCGCATTCCATGCACCCACCACTGTGTGAAGAACCTACATCTGACATTGCCCCTATATCTTCCTCCAATCACTTTTAAAATTATGCTCCCTCATAATTGTCACCCCCACCCTGGGGGGGAAAAAAGTCTGACTATCCACTCTATCTATGCCTCTCATCGTCTTGTACACCTCTACCAAGTCACCTCTCATCCTTTCTCGCTCCAATGAAAAACCTTTCCTCGGAAGACCTGCCCTCCGGTCCAGGCAGCATCCTGGTAAATCTCCTCTGCACCCCCTCTCAAGCTTCCACATCTTTCCTATAATGAGGTAACCAGAACTGAGCACAATATTCTAAGTGTGGTCTGAACACTGTGTTCCTGGCTGGCATGCCAGGAATCTCATGTCTGTGGAGTATGTGGCTCTTTATAAAGTGAGGGAGGTGGCTAGGGTTAGCCAGCGATCTGCTCACCCCCACCATTAATTAAAATTGGCTGAGCAAGAGCCAGAACAAGATGTACAAATATACACTTTAGGAAAAGCTGGTGCACAGCTAATAGAAGCGATGCAGGGAGCATTCCACTTTTTAAAAATTATTCACTCTTGGGATTCAGGTACTGCCACTAACACCACCATTTGCTGCCCATCTCTAATTGCCATGTTGAGGGTCATTTAAGAGGGCAGTTAAGAATTAGAATTAGAATCCCTACAGTGTGGAAACAGGCCCTTCGGCCCAACAAGTCCACCCGAGAGTCAATCCAATTTGGATTTACATGTAGACCAGGCTGGATAAGGGTGGCAAATTTCCCTCACTGAAGGGCGTTAGTGAACCTGTTGGGTTCTTACAACAATCATCAGGTTATCATTTGGCCAGCTTTCCATTCCAAACTCTTATCGATTTCAATTTCCACCATCCGCCATGGTGAGATTTGAAACCATACCCCCAGGACATTAGGTCCAAAGTTACTACTCCAGTGTCATTACCATGTGAAGAGGTTAAGTAATAGGAAAGTAACAGGAAAAGAGGGTGGGTCATAAGGACCTGCTCAAATACTTTATGATTGGCTTTTTGGCCACTTGGATGGACCATGCTGCTGTTGGGTCATTTGATCTCGTGCCGACTGCATACTGAGGGTAATGGCAAGCCCCTGTTGTGGCTGTCATTTGCCTTTCACTATTGCAATATAGAGTCATTTTCTGCACTGATCGCATTTAAAACAAAACTAGGTGCTGCATTTTGGGAAAACTAACAAAGGCAATACTTATGCAATTAAAAGTAGGACCTTGGGTGGTGTTATAGATAGAGAGACGTCGAGGTTCAGATACATAATTCTTTGAAGTTTGCATCATGTATGGACAGGGTTTTTAAGAACGCATTTAACGTGCTTGACTTCATTGCTGAGTCCTTTGAGTTTAGGAGATGGGATGTCATGTTGACTTTGTCTGGATGTTGGTGAGGCCTGTTCTGGAGTATTGTGTCCAGTTCTGGTCTCTCCGTTATGGGAAGGATATTATTAAATTGGAGAGGGTTCAGAAGAGAGTTACCAGGATGTTGTCAGGAATGGAGGGTTTGAGATATAAGGAGAGGCTGGATAGGCTGGGACTTTTTCACTGAACTGTAGGAGGTTGAGGGGTGGCCTTTATAGAGGTTTATAAATTAATGAGGGATTTAGATAAGGTGAATGGCAGGTGTCCTTTCCATAGGGTGGAGGATACCATGACTGTGGGCATATCTTCAAGGTGAGATGAGAAAGATTTTAAAAAGACATGAGGGACAACTTTTTTACATTGAGTGCCTTGTGTGTGTGTGTGGAATAAACTTCTGGAGAAAATGGTGGATGTGGTGCAATTATAACATTTAAAAGACTTTTGGGTAAGTTAATGAATTAGAAATGTTTGGAGGGATATGGACCAAGAGCAGGCAGGTGGGACTGGTTTAGTTTGGGATTATGGTTGGCATGGACTGGTTGGACCCATAAGTCTGTTTCTATGCTGCACGACACTATGATTTTGTGCCTTTTATTTGTTCGCAGTGTAGCTGTCTAGTTCAGAATTTATTGTTCATCCCTCACTGTTAAGAGTCAGTCATATTGTAGGGATGAAATCACATGTAGGCTAAACCAGGTTAGGACAGGAAATCTCCTTCCCTAAAGAGCATCAGGGAGTGAGTTGAGTTTGTATGGCAATTGTCAATGGTTACATTGGACATTGAGCCCAATTAAGGGCTCAGTACTTTAGGACAGCCTCAGCGAGGATCATGATTTGTTGCAGAAATAATCTTGGTATCGGGTTTCCTGCTTGGGATTGAAAATTGTGCCTAAATGACAATGGGATAGAAACAAAATACCAGAAATACTCAACAGGTCAGTCAACATCGGGGGAGAGGACGAGAGATAATATCTCTGGTTAGTGATCTTGTGTTAGAAACAGAAATTGTTGAAGCTTTAGCAGATTTAAAATCTGTGCAGTGCCAGAGAAATGGTGGCAAAAGATGAATGAAAAAGGAGCAGTTTGAAGGCGCAGGTGTGATTACATGGCAAATGTGATGATGGTGCAAAACAAAAGGAGAGACTCGCGTCACAGTAATAAATTACTGAAATATTGAGGGCAGATAAATTGCCACAGTTTATAATAAGAAAAGCAAGGACAAATTAATCACAAATAATGTATAGACAATAAATGTGGAAAAATTCTCTAGCCTGAAGCATTCTGTTTTTATTTCCGATTGTCAGTATTTTGTTTTTGCTCGGATATTAATCATTAATCTTGCTCTCTAATCATTACTTGATTCTACCCTTTCTCCTTCTAATGTTTTTCTTTATTTTTTTCACCAAGATGTGCCCATCTCAAGTTGTATTTGAAGCTGAGTGGCTTAAGACCATTAGACATAGGAGCAAAAGTTGGCCATTCAGCCCATCAAGTCTGTTCCACCGTTCAATGAGATCATTGTTGATCGGATAATCCTCAACTCCACTTTCCTCTGTTTCCCCATAAGCCTTGATTTCCTTACTGATTAAAAATCTGTCTATCTAAGAAATGGCTAATTGGCAAACTGAGGGAAGTTATGAGTCAATTATATTGCTGTATCTGGAGTTACATATAAGGCAAAACAGGTAAGGACAGCAGATTTTCTTCCCTAAACATCATTAGTGAACCAGATGGGTTTTATAACAATTGATGATTGGATGTTGACTATTAGACAACAAGACTAGCTGTGTATTACAGATTCATTAATTAACTTCAATTTTCACTCCCTGCCATCATGGGATTTGAGCTTTTCTCCGTAGATCATTAGCTGTGGCCTCTAGATTACAAGACCAGCACTGTTTCCAGAACACCATCAACTTCTCCCTCCTCTCGAATTTTTCCATCTCCCCTGTGTCTAATTTATACGACAGTATTTTTTATATTTACAGGAGATGAAATTTGTTAATTGCTCCCTAGGCCTTCTGTTTAGAAGGCAAAACTTAGCTCATTCCACTGAAGGAAAGATAAAATTATGTTTATATGGCGTCTTTGAGGGTCTCCAGGTCTAAGCATCTCATGGCCAATGAAATAGTTCAGTAGGCAACCAATTTGTGCATAGCAGGTTTCCACAAACGTCAATGTGATAGTGATTAGATTATCTGTTCTGTAGTTGTTGACTGCCTTGATTGGTAGAGACAGAAATCCTCAAAACATTGGAGACATATAAGCTATGGGCCAAGTGCTGGGAAATGGGATTAGAAGAAGGGTCTAGGCCTGAAACATCAGCTTTCCTGCTCCTCTGATGCTGTTTGGCCTGCTGTGCTCATCCAGCTCTGCACCTTGTTACTTCAAATTCTTCAGCATTGGCAGTTCCTACTACCTTTTGGAATAGTCCCATTTGTTTCAGACCAGCTCATACTTGATAGGTGTAAAGGTTTTTTCTGTGCTGTAGGTCTCTATCCCTCCATGACTAAGGGATAAATATTTCTCTTGGTCAAAAGGTGTCACAGAATTCTGTGTATTAGCTGAGGTAATTTTTACTGTAATCAAAATTTCTTACCTGGGAACTTGACATAGGCACTGCCTGGTGTGTGTTAGGATCAAAACTATTCCTAGTGTGTGTTACTCAATACCATACTGGATTTTTTCTCTTTATTCATTCATGAGATGAGGCTGTCACTGGCCAGGCAGCATTTATTGCCCATCCCTAATTGCCCAGAGGGCAGTTAGGAGTCAACCACATTGCTGTGGGTCTGGAGTCACGTGTAGGCCGGACCAGATAAGGATGGCAGTTTCCTTCCCTCAAGGGCATTAGTGAACCAGATGGGGTCTTTCCCCCAACAATTGACATTGGGTTCATGGCCATCATTAGATTCTTAATTCCAGATATTTTATTGAATTCAAATTCCACCATCTGCTGTGGCGGGAGTCAAACCCAGGTCCACAGAACACTATCTGGGTCTCTGGATTAATAGTCCAGCGATAATACCACTAGGCCATTGTCTCCCCAACTGAATGATTCTAGTGTGTGTTCGAGTTTCAGTGTTACACACTGCTAGAGTATGTTTCTCAGTATCTCACTGAGTGTCATACTCCTGGAGTGTGCCACTGTTTCATACTGGATTACATACTCCGATTGTCAGTTTCACAACAGACAATAAACTAGTGGGATGCAGCGGCAATTAGTGTTTCAAATGTTTTTTTTGAGGTTCATTTAATCTCTCATCTCCAATGACTGTCGGTTGGTGAAAGAAGGCTGTTGTTTTTGAAAGAGTCACACTGTGACACGGTACATCAAACCTCCATTCCCCTTCCATCACACCTCTATTCCCCTTCCATCACTGCGATCAAGATAGTGATCTGGATGACAGATGTAACAGTGAGGAGCATTTGAGGCTCATATGCAGAATACAGACTGTCTCCCTTAACAGTGCCTGGCCTATTACATCAAACCCTGCACATGGAGAGTGAATTTCTGTTTAAAAATGAATAGGTTATTTTGAGCAGTGAAGGATCACAGTCTGGTTTGGTAATCTGCTGTAAAAATAGGCTGCATTTATATGGTTTCGTTTACAATCTCAAATTCCAATGTCATTTTCTTACTCTCCGTCTTCAGTCCGCCTCCCCCTCTCTCCCTATTTATTCCAGTTCCCTCTCCCCATCCCCCTCTCTGATGAAGGGTCTAGGCCCGAAACGTCAGCTTTTGTGCTCCTGAGATGCTGCTTGGCCTGCTGTGTTCATCCAGCCTCACGTTTTATTATCTTGGAATTCTCCAGCATCTGCAGTTCCCATTATCTCTCACTGCTAATCAGTTCTTTTTTTTTTTGAAGCTAGACACATTTTAATGTAAGAAACATAGCAAGCTCCAGTGTGGTGATAACTGGGTAATGGGTGAGATCAAATGCTGCAGACCGATATACAACTGAGATGGACACCAGGACCCTGCAGAAGCATCTGACTCTGAGTTTATTGCCTAATCTTAAAAAATGGCACGTCTAACAATGCAGTCCTTCCTCAGTGCTACACTCATGAACCTGAAACCTCTGGACTCTGAGGGGAAAGTGTTACCCACTCAGCCACAGTTGACACATAATCTATGAATAATATAAAAATATATAAACTGCATAGATGTGTCTTAAACGTTCCTCACTGTTAGGTCTGTCATCCAGGTCACTGTCTTGATTCATACAATTCCTTGCTCCTTTTGTTAACGGGCAAATTGAGTAGCCCCAGTTAAATACACAGCAAGATCCCACATTGGCAAAGCAGTAATTGAGTGATTTTTCTTTCACCTGTTTTCTGAGCTGAGTCAGTATGTGGAATGACAACAGGCTGACTGAGAACACCAAACTGAGCCACAGCAAATGCTTGCAGACAACACTCAGAGCATTGGGAGGCTCTCAATGAGGAATAGTGAGAGGGCAGTTCAAATGCTTTCCTCTAAAGACCAAGAGTGGGGCAAGACCAGAATTAATTCTTCGACAGATTTAGACTGAAATGAACAATAAAAAAAACCTCGGTCGATGGATTGTGATTTAGGCTTAACGAAGCAAAAACTTGGATAACCAGCTGTGGTGTTGTACAATATATTTTTACTGTAATTTATTAAGTTTAATTTTTTAAAAAATCAATTAAACTTCAATGTGTATCATGTACTCCTTCAAGTCTTGTTTTGATCTTTTATAGAATATTTCTGGCTGATCTCAGTGACAGGCTGACTCTGCAACCTAGTGAGCTTGGACAGGGAGGCAGATTCCACATGATCAATCTGGTATCATGCCCCCTCACAGTGTCATCAACAGTCTAAGATTACACCACAGATTGTTGGAAAACTCCCGGATTGGAATAAAGTAATTCAGAAGAATCCTCTTCACTGAGAGTGCATGAGAATGTACAACTCAGTGCCTCAGGGAGAGGTTAAAATGAATAACATGGGTACATTTCAGGGAAATCTGGATAAATACACAAAGGAGAGAGACATAGAAGGATATGCTGATAGAATGAGATGGAAACGGGTGACTTGTAGAACAGAAATACCAGCATGGACCTGTGGAACCAGATGGGCCTGTTTTGGTATATTCCATCTCTTTAAAAATAAAAGCCATTTTAACTCAAGGTCAACATAACAGATTGATATATTTCAGGAATTATCATTTAGTCACTGAAACTTACAAGGAGCAATTTTTCATTCCAAACCTTGAAGACTTCACCACAAACAAAGGAATCTTTCAAACAGAATCACATTACAATGGACACATAGGGACTATTGTCTATTAGTTTCTAAATCATTTTCCTGCACTTTGTAATCCACCAAATTAATTTTTTTCTTACTTAGTGGAACTCAAGTAGTAAAAAAACACAAAGCTGCACCCTCAGTTACGAATCGACTCTGTCACTCAGGATGTTGCACAATATTCAGCTTAGCTTTGAGTTTCCAATTTCATGGAATACAAAACTCATCTCTCAGGAAAAGTGATGTAGATGTGTGATGTGCTTCAAGCTCAGAGGCTATCAAACTTCTTTTAGGGAAAAAAGAGTTCATGTTAAAGAGGCTGCTCTGACTTCTCGCTTGTGGGAAGATATCGAACTCCAAGAATTTTAAGAGTTGTTTAGTGATGATGTCACTTATTCCTGCAACAGCATCTCTGGACTATTTGCAATACCTTAGCCTCAGAATGAGACCCTGCTTATTGACCACATCTTAACCAGACCTTCCATATTCTCACGTTCATCCCTAAAGTTGTTCTCATAACCTCAGCTATTTCTTTTAAGCCAAATACTCAGCAAGTTGTGTATACCATCTACACGATGCACAGCAGCAATTCACCAAGATCCTTATACAGCACCTTTTCTGAAGAAGGGTCCCAGCCCAAAACATCAGCTTTCCAGCTTCTTTGATGCTGCCTGGCCTGCTGCGTTGCCTCAGCTCAACACTGTTACCTTCCACACCGATGCTCACTTTTGTGTCTAGAAGGACAAGGGCAGCAGATACATGGTAACACCAACCCCTGCAAATTCCCCTCCAAACCACTCATCATCCTGACTTGGAAATATATCACTGTTCCTTCACTGTGCTGGGTCAAAATCCTGGAATTCCCTCCCTAAGGGCATTGTGGTTCAACCCACAGCATATGGGCTGCAGCAGTTCAGCAAGACAGTTCACCCTCACCTTCTCACCATAATTTCTTCAACACCATAATTCCAAACAAGTCCATCTCCAAACTATGGGACAGTAGGAACTGCCGATGCTGGAGAATCTGAGATAACAAGGTGTAGAGCTGGATGAACACAGCAGGCCAAGCAGCAGAGGAGCAGGAAAGCTGATGTTTCAGGCTGAAACACTTCTTCAGAAAAAATATCTATGGGACCCAGGTCTTTACTCCCTTCTGTGTAACTGGACTCTTGACTTCCTTACCAAGGAGCTATTGTTCATTCACAACCTTGAAGACTTCACCACAAGCAGAAAGGGCAGGTGACAGCACATCGTCCTCAACACTGGTGCTCCTCAAAGCTATGTATGAAGACCCTTACTTTACTCCCTATACGCACATGGCTGTGTGTCCAAATTCCACTTACGAGTTTGCTGATGGCACCACTGTTGTCGGCCAGATCGCAAATAACGATGAGATGGAGTACAGGGAAGAGACTGAGTGCATAATGGTAAAGACATCAGTCTCTTTGACAACATCAGCAAAATGAAGGAGCTGAAGATTGACTTCAGGAAGCGGAGTGGAAGACATGCCCCTGTCTGCATCAATAATGCCAAGATGGAGATGGTTGGGGCCATCAAGCTCTGTGGGGTGATGATCACTAACAATCTGCCCTGGTCAACCAACATTGGCACAAAGGCCAAGAAAGCACAACAACATCTCTACTTCTCAGGAGGCTGAGGAAATTTGGTATGCCCATAAAGACTTTTAATCGATGCACCATAGAAAACATCCTATCTAGATGCATCACAGTTTGGTATGGCATCTACTCATCCCAAGACCGTGAGAAACTACAGAGAGTAGTGAACACAGCCCAGCCTATCACAAAAACCAGTCTTCCTTCCACTGACCCCATCTACACTTCCTGCCTCAGGAAAGCAACCAACATAATCAAAGACCCCTCCCACCCTGGTCATACTCTCTTCCAACCTATTCTGCTCGGCAGAAGATGTAAATGTTTGCATACATGTACCAACAGATTCAAGAACAGCTTCTTCCCCGCTGTTATCAGACTTATGAATGGACATTTTTAATGTTAACATTGATCACCCTCTCTGTACATTTTTGACAGCAGTGATATTGTATTTTACACTTTGTTCTGTTACCCTGACACACTTGTACAGTGTGATCTGTCTGTTTAAGCAGATAAGACAATACTTTTCACTATATCTTGGTACATGAGACAGTACTAAATCAAATCAAGGGGAACAAGGGATGGACAATAAATGCTGACCTAGTCTATGATGCTCACATTTCCAGACTAGATTTAAAAAAATCCACAATGTCCAAATATTGCTGCAGTTTTGAGCCCTGCTTTCATAAGTGAAGGATACATTGACCACTTCTGATTGTCCTGCGATGTAATGAGAGAAATTTTGCAGTATTGTAAGTAATTCAATGTTGACCTCTGTTAGAGGTAACAATGCTGTTTACACCTTTACCTGTTCCACATGATCCAGATAGTAATTGACCTTTTTATAACAGAAAAAGTAAAGTTGTTCCAGGTCAATGAGAAGAAGCAGAACTTTTTAAATTGGCCTTTTGGCATTTCAAATAGGAGCTTTTGTTCTTTTACAATGTTCATATATTCGTCTGCCATTCCTACAATCACAGAATCACAGATTCCCTACTGGGCAGGAGGAGGCCATTTGGCTCACTGTGCCTGCACCAGCTCTGTTATCTGGTACCCACATCCCTGTGCACCATCACTGCCCAAACAAACCCACTGCAGTCTGGAATGCCTCGACTGAAGTTACCTCCACCATGTTTCCAGACTGTGCATTACAGACCCTGACTACTCACTTTCTCACATCACAATTGCTTATTTGCAGTTCACTTTAAATTTATGCTTTCTCAATCTTTCACAAGTGGAAACTGCTTCTCTCACTCTCACTCTCTTCTAAAGCACCATCGGAAACCACAAGATGTCCCAAACTGCTTTCATAGCTGATTGTGAGCTTTTTAAAAAGTCAGTCACTGATGAAGTGTAATGAAACACATGTAGCCAATTTGTGCACAGCAATAAGCCAATGGTCAGATAATTTGTTTCAGCCTGGGGTGCTTATTTAGGGCTCTTGTGGTGCATGGCAATGTCCCTACTTCTGAACTAGGTGGCCTGGGTTCAGAGGTTTGTCATATGACCTGATGCGCAGGTTGATTAAAAAATATCTCACCTGACATTGTGGATGTGGTTGGCATAATTCTCAAGATTGAAATAAGTGGCCATTTTTAATTGGTTGAGGGTATCCAGGAAAATGGAAAAAGCTGACATATGGAGCTGAGGCAGAGACCAGCTCATGAGTTAACTGACTGACAGAATAGACTCAAATGACAGAATGATCTCCTCCCTGTTTCTGGAGGGAGCCAGTTCATGCAGGTTATAAGCAGAATGTGTTCTGCAGCCAGGTCCCTCTTCCAAGGGAGGTGTGGAAATCGCTTTACAATGCAAGGCATGAACTGCTTTTGTGTCGCTCCAGTGCTTGTAACTTCTCAATCTTGACATTTAATTTACGAATATAAATCACTTTGGAGGCTCGTTAAGTACTCTAATATAGACTGAAACATGAACTTGTTACATTTTAAAGGAACAAATAGACCTCAGTGCAATTTGTAAATCGTAAATACATTTTGCAACATGTTTACACCAAACTTCAATCACCGGTGGTGTTTTTTTTTTAGCAATTGTACCAAGATATCAACATGGATACGGTTTTGCTTTGAATCTCATGCCCTAAAAGAGCCATTTGATTGAGCAAGCACATGATGCTCCTCCCATTCAACTTCATTTCAAACTGTCAACATATTCCTTTCTTATCCATATTTCTTTCTATTCCTTTTTTCCTCATGTACTTTTCCAGGTTCTCCTTCATGCAGCTAAATTATTCACCTCAGACTCTCCCAGCGGAAGTTAGTTCTGAGGATTAACATGCTTCTGATAAAGATGTTGCTACCAAACTCCCTATTGGTTTCAATTATGATGGGTACTTTTTTATTCAGGATGAATGGGTGCCACTATCTAGGTTAGCATTAAATGCCCTTGAGAAAGTGGTGGTGAGCTGCCTCCTTGAACTCCTGCAGTCCCTGGGGGTGTGCAGGGACAACAGCAGGGGGTCTCAGGGAGGGAAGATAACGGGGAATGCCTTGCTTTTATCGGAGAGTAAACGGAGAGGGAGTTGCACTGCCAGGTACAATGATGCTGACCCTTTAGCACATTTGGTACAGCTTCAAACCTCAATAATACAGACATTGAAATTAGGAGCAGAAAATAGCCTGTTCAAATCTGATCTGTCATGAACCATCTGTTTGTTTGCCAATTGTTGCATTCCCACCGATCCCTTATTATCTTTGATTCTCTTCCCACCTTCAAAATATTCAATGGCCCCCATCTTCGCTTCTTCCTGAGGAAGAGAGTTCTAATGTCAGACTACAACAAAATCAGAAATTGCTGGAGAACCTCAGCAGGTTTTGCAACATCTAGAGAGAGAGGGAGACCTCTCTCAATTTTTTGCGTCCAGTGATCCTTCACGAGAACTAACAGTAGCTAGCAAAAGACATGGGGTGGGGTGGTGATGATGGGAACTGCAGATGCTGGAGAATCCAAGATAATGAAATGTGAGGCTGGATGAACACAGCAGGCCCAGCAGCATCTCAGGAGCACAAAAGCTGATGTTTCGGGCCTAGACCCTTCATCAGAGAGGGGGGATGGGGTGAGGGTTCTGGAACAAATAGGGAGAGAGGGGGAGGCGGACCGAAGATGGAGAGAAAAGAAGATAGGTGGAGAGGAGAGTATAGGTGGGGAGGTAGGGAGGGGATAGGTCAGTCCAGGGAAGACGGACAGATCAAGGAGTTGGGATGAGGTTGGTAGGTAGGAGATGGAGGTGTGGCTTGGGGTGGGAGGAAGAGATGGGTGAGAGGAAGAACAGGTTAGGGAGGCAGAGGCAGGTTGGACTGGTTATGGGATGCAATGGGTGGAGGTGAAGAGCTGGGCTGGTTTTGGGATGCGGTGGGGGAAGGGGAGATTTTGAAGCTGGTGAAGCCCACATTGATACCATTGGGCTGCAGGGTTCCCAGGCGGAATATGAGTTGCTGTTCCTGCAACCTTCGGGTAGCATCATTGTGGCACTGCAGGAGGCCCATGATGGACATGTCATCTAAAGAATGGGAGGGGGAGTGGAAATGGTTTGCGACTGGGAGGTGCAGTTGTTTATTGCGAACCGAGCGGAGGTGTTCTGCAAAGCGGTCCCCAAGCTTCCACTTGGTTTCCCCAATGTAGAGGAAGCCACACCGGGTACAGTGGATGCAATATACCACATTGGCAGATGTGCAGGTGAACCTCTGCTTAATGTGGAAAGTCATCTTGGGGCCTGGGATAGGGGTGAGGGAGGAGGTGTGGGGGCAAGTGTAGCATTTCCTGCGGTTGCAGGGGAAGGTGCTGGGTGTGGTGGGGTTGGAGGGCAGTGTGGAGCGAACAAGGGAGTCACGGAGAGAGTGGTCTCTCCGGAAAGCAGACAGGGGTGGGGATGGTAAAATGTCTTGGGTGGTGGGGTCGGATTGTAGATGGCGGCAGTGTCGGAGGATGATGCGTTGTATCCGGAGGTTGGTGGGGTGGTGTGTAAGAATGAGGGGGATCCTCTTGGGGCGGTTGTGGCAGGGGCAGGGTGTGAGGGATGTGTTGCAGGAAATGCGAGAGACGCGGTCAAGGGCGTTCTCGACCACCTTGGGGGGAAAGTTGTGGTCCTTGAAGAACTTGGACATCTGGGATGTGCAGGAGTGGAATGCCTCATCGTGGGAGCAGATGCGGCGGAGGCGGAGGAATTGGGAATAGGGGATGGAATTTTTGCAGGAGGGTGGGTGGGAGGAGGTGTATTCTAGGTAGCTGTGGGGGTCAGTGGGATTGAAATGGACATCAGTTACAAGCTGGTTGCCTGAGATGGAGACTGAGAGGACCAGGAAGGTGAGGAATGTGCTGGAGATGGCCCAGGTGAACTGAAGGTTGGGATGGAAGGTGTTGGTGAAGTGGATGAACTGTTTGAGCTCCTCTGGGGAGCAAGAGGCGGTGCCGATACAGTCATCAATGTAACGGAGGAAGAGGTGGGGTTTGGGGCCTGTGTAGGTGCGGAAGAGGGACTCTTTTGACTCCTCCCACTTCCTACAGACTCTCTTTCGATTCCTCCCACTTCCTACAGACTAAAGGGGTGGCCATGGGCACCCGCATGGGCCCCAGCTATGCCTGCCTCTTTGTAGGTTATGTGGAACAGTCCCTCTTCTGCACCTACACAGGCCCCAAACCCCACCTCTTGTAACTGATGTCCATTTCAAGCCCACCGACTCCCACAGCTACCTAGAATACACCTCCTCCCACCCACCCTCCTGCAAAAATTCCATCCCCTATTCCCAATTCCTCCACCTCCGCCGCATCTGCTCCCACGATGAGGCATTCCACTCCTGCACATCCCAGATGTCCAAGTTCTTCAAGGACCACAACTTTCCCCCCAAGGTGGTCGAGAACGCCCTTGACCGCGTCTCTCGCATTTCCTGCAACACATCCCTCACACCCTGCCCCCACCACAACCGCCCCAAGAGGATACCCCTCGTTCTCACACGCCACCCCACCAACCTCCGGATACAACGCATCATCCTCCGACACTTCCGCCATCTACACTCCAACCCAACCACCCAAGACATTTTTCCATCCCCATCCCTGTCTGCTTTCCGGAGAGACCACTCTCTCCGTGACTCCCTTGTTCGCTCCACACTGCCCTCCAACCCCACCACACCCAGCACCTTCCCCTGCAACCGCAGGAAATGCTACACTTGCCTCCACACCTCCTCCCTCACCCCTATCCTAGGCCCCAAGATGACTTTCCACATTAAGCAGAGGTTCACCTGCACATCTGCCAATGTGGTATACTGCATCCACTGTACCCGGTGTGGCTTCCTCTACATTGGGGAAACCAAGTGGAAGCTTGGGGACCGCTTTGCAGAACACCTCCGCTCGGTTCGCAATAAACAACTGCACCTCCCAGTCGCCAACCATTTCCACTCCCCCTCCCATTCTTTAGATGACATGTCCATCATGGGCCTCCTGCAGTGCCACAATGATGCCACCCGAAGGTTGCAGGAACAGCAACTCATATTCCGCTTGGGAAGCCTGCAGCCCAATGGTATCAATGTAGACTTCACCAGCTTCAAAATCTCCCCTTCCCCCACCACATCCCAAAACCAGCCCAGTTCGTCCCCTCCCCCCACAGCATCCCATAACCAGTCCAACCTGTCTCTGCCTCCCTAACCTGTTCTTCCTCTCACCCATCCCTTCCTCCCACCCCAAGCCGCACCTCCATCTCCTACCTACTAACCTCATCCCACCTCCTTGACCTGTCCATCTTCCCTGGACTGACCTATCCCCTCCCTACCTCCCCACCTATACTCTCCTCTCCACCTATCTTCTTTTCTCTCCGTCTTCGGTCCACCTCCCCCTATCTCCCTACTTATTCCAGAACCCTCACCCCATCCCCCTCTCTGATGAAGGGTCTAGGCCCGAAACGTCAGCTTTTGTGCTCCTGAGATGCTGCTGGGCCTGCTGTGTTCATCCAGCCTCACATTTCATTATCTTGAGGTGGGATGGTGGTGGGAGGGCGTAAAGGAAATGGGGCCCAGGAGAGAAAGACAGTTGGGCAAAAACTGAGTTGGGGCAATGCCGAATGCAATCGGTGGCAGTGCCAATGCTATTTTTGTCAGACAAGGTACAAAAAAAAAACTGTAACGATATATGATGTCATTAAAGCCTTCAAAATCTGTTTTAGTTCAAGGATTAACCCCGATATAAACAGTGCAATATTTAATTGGAAAAACCAGGAGCCAAGGGAAGCTAGTGATGTTTCTAATAATGATTTAAAATGCCTCACAGATAATTGCCAGTAAAAGTCCTTGAAAGGAGAGCTAATATGTGGCCACATTGTAGAGGTGCTCCAGGATGAAACCTAATCAGAATTTTCACATTCTAAAGAAGGCTTTACACTACCACAATTACTGCAGATTGAACTTTTCAAACTTGATAGGCATCAGATTTGAAGAGACAGTGAATTTCCTTGGTGTTAGCCTACTGACTCTCAGTTATCCCATTTTGTCGTAGGCACACCTTGTTGCAGGAGAGTTCTACATAGGCACCAGCCCTGTGCAGCTAGTGATGCTGAATACCATGCTTGCTCAGGTGCAGTAGGAGATTTTTAGCTGATGGCAAGAAAGCTAAAAGAAACACACACCATCCCAGTCAGCAACTATTCAAGAAGGACATGGCACAGTGTCAAAGAAAAATTCATCTTGGGAGAAGAGGTAGTTCAACAACTGTAAATAGTGAATCAAAGCCAGTCAGGGAAAAAGTATGCTTTAGGTGCCAATGGAACCATGTCATTAATCAATGCTCAAAAATTCATATTCTACAAAAACTTTAGCCTGCAACTGTGCTCAGCAACCTGTAGAAGAACTCAAGGCTCCTTTCAGTAAAGAGAAAGAGGGCAAAATCATGGAACTTCTAGAGATACAGAATGCCTTGGTGTCACTGAAATTCAAGCATCAATAGGAATTCAACAGATCAACTGAAAACAAAATCCTGTACATTTGAGATAACAAGGTGTAGAGCTGGAGGAACACAGCAAGCCAAGCAGCATCTTAGGAACATGAAAGCTGACCTTTCGGGTCTAGATCCTTCTTCAGAAATGGGGGAGGGGAAGGGGGTTCTGAAATAAATAGGGAGAGACGGGGAGGCGGATAGAAGATTGATAGAGGACAAGATAGATGGAGAGGAGATGGACAGGTCAAAGAGGCGGGAATGGAGCCTGGAAAGGTGAGTGTAGGTGGGGAGTTAAGGAGGGGTAGGTCAGTCCAGGGAGGATAGATGGGTTAAGGGAGCGTGATGATGTTAGTAGGTAGGAGATGGGGTTGGGGCTTGAGGTGGGAGGACGGGATAGGTGAGAGGAAGGATAGGTTAGAGAGGCGAGGACTAGTTGGGCTGGTTTTGGGATGTGGTCAGGGGAGGGGATATTTTGAAGCTGGTGAAGCCCACATTGATACCATTGGGCTGCGGGTTTCCCAAGCAAAATATGAGGTGCCGTTCCTGCAAATTTCGGGTGGCATCGTTGTGGCTCAGCAGGAGGCCTGGGATGGACATGTCATCTCAGGAATGGGAGGGGGAGTTGAAATGATTTGCGACTGGGAGGTGCAGTTGTTTGTTGCAAACTGAGCCTAGGTGTTCCACAAAGCGGCCCCCAAGCTTCCTGTGCATTTGGACTACCTCAAAGAAATTGGTGGCTTAAAAGCCAAGCTATTTGCAAAATTTGGTCTCCAGCATTGTCATAGCGGAAAGTCTTCTTTAGACTGTAAAAATTTTGATAAGACTTCATATCACACCATAACTACAATGTGGTCCTGTGTGAGGTCTTCTTTCAAGAGTTTATTTTTGGTCTTACCTGTGAGGCATTTTAAGTCATTTATACTGTTATGGACCAGACTAAAGCCCCTCAAAATACATTGAGAATATAGTCAAGACCCTAACTTATTCTTATTTTAAGGCTAAGTGTAAGGCATAGTGTTCTGGATGCAATTTGATTGGTCAAACTACCAGGCTTGAAACAAAACACGTTTTATACATACACTATAATTAAAATACGGATAAAATAAAATGACAGAAAAGAATTGGGTTGACTGTAACTCGATTGAAAATCTTAACAAAATAATATTAATTACCACTAATTAACTGTTCCAATACAGTAACATCCCACAAACACACCAATGGGAGTAGCAAATTCAGTAAAATAAATTGTCTCACAGGCAATTCGAGCAACAGGAAAAGAACTCTAGCTTTTGGCTGTAACAGAGAGAAAGAGGAATAAGAGCTTTCACATCCAGCTTCAAGAACCTAGAAACTGCTGAAAACCGAAACTAAAAAAAATCCTGTTTTTTTGGGAGGTTGACTCCACCCATTCAGGCTGCTCCTATTGTTCCAACTTTAAAAGAAACAAGACCTCACAGGCTGTTTACTTTATTAGCATTGGAGCAGATTACTTGACGTCTCTGTCTCAACCTTTCCTGATTTAAAACAAAACACAGGACAAAATGCACCTCCTAAAGCCTTTGTCATAACAGAGAAGCCAATACTTTCCCTATCACCTGGGTTTTCTAATCATCAGTCACACAACATGATTACATCCTGCAATTGGGAGGGCATAGATTGTAGAATATTTACAAGTATCCTATATAGAGACAGTTACTGTTCTCCAAAATTGCCACAGCAACAAGCTCAATGGATGAAGTTAGAAGTTTCTCTTTCACAGATTTATTCAAAGCTCCAGGATCTCAATGAACTCTTAGCTGAGGAATGTTTGTGGTGACTTTGTGTTTGAAAAATGACACTTTTTGAGAAAGAGGAAGAGGAAAAAAGCACTTCTACTTAAGTTTACAGAGACTTATTATGGAGAAGCAAATAGTTTATAAAAGATGAAATTCACCTGCATATTGAGGGTCAACGTTTGAAAAAAGCCTCTAGTCACTCTGAGAAGTTAATGAACTTGCCACACAGTGTGCAGACCACAAAGCTGGGAAGCGACATCTTTTGGTGCGAGTGTCAATTTCCTCCTCAACATTGGTGCACTTTGACTTTTTTGTTGAAGCTTTGGGAGAGTTTGTGTTTACAGAGTATCCGTAACCTTCTGTACTCTGACACTTACCCCTTCCGACCAATGATGATGGAATATATACTTCCAATGCAGGCTCCTCCAAGACAGCTGAGAATGAATGCTGTTTTGGGTTAAATCTTCAAGTGAAACTGACATGAGAAGGGTATTAGGTGGAATGATAATGGGGCTGGGGAGGCAAAGGGTTTGGGAACTAAGAGTAAATATTCGAGGGTAAAAGCTCATGTTTAAAAGTGAGGAACTGGAGGGGACATGCAGAGTAAAGGGTTAACCATACATTGACTCTAATAATTATTAAGATAGTGAGCATGTGCACAACATGCTTTGTTATGCTGACATCAGACTATAAAGAATGGGAGGCTGAGTCTGTTGGTTTCCAGAAGATGTCCTCTTTTAACCTCTTTCGAATAAAGCAATAAAGCTTGTTAATATTTACTTACAAGTGTGTTGAGCTGGGCTACTACAGTATCCTTTGTATCGTGGAATGACCAGAATGTAAGTATATGAGAAATAGTCTGATCTGGATGGAAATGGTTTGTGACAATGATGAGATACAATGTTCACAATGACGATGCCGAAGACCATTTAATTTTTACCATGCAGCACGTCAGCCCCATCAGAAAGGTCATGGGTTTCCTGATTGCCTTTGAACAGATTGTGTTCCACACATTTTTATTTATGAAGTGATCACACGCTTCACTGCTCATCACAAATCTAATTATTGTCTCGTTTGGATTCCCCTGCCCCCTCTACAGAAAGGTTGGTGAGAAATGAGCTGTTGACACCCTCCTGGATTGGAGTTCATTTTCACAGCGTCCTGCTATTTACAGAGCTGCCACCCTCACTGTCTGTGATTGTATACAGCCCAGGTCTGCCCACAGGAATGGTTTGTTCTGATTCCCTTTGTTTCTGCATCAACTGCATTCCATTCATGCTGCTCGATTGTGTCCAGCCAGGAAAAGACTCAAGAAGCTCAACACAAGCCACGCTGGTTGATTTGATCCGATCCACCACCTTAGCCATCAGCTCCACTCCCCTTGTCATGAAATACAGCAATGCCTCTACTTCCTTGGATAGCCACAGAAATTGTAAAGACTCTGACCAAAGTTAAGAGATGCACCATAGAAAGCATCCTATCCAGATGCTTCACAGCAACTGCTCTGCCCAGGACTATAAGACACTACAGAGATAATAAAATGTGAGGCTGGAAGAACACAGCAGGCCAAGCAGCATCTCAGGAGCACAAAAGCTGACGTTTCGGGCCTAGACCCTTCATCAGAGAGGGGGATGGGGAGAGGGTTCTGGAATAAATAGGGAGCGAGGGGGAGGCGGACCGAACATGGAGAGAAATGAAGATAGGTGGAGAGAGTATAGGTGGGGAGGTAGGGAGGGGATAGGTCAGTCCAGGGAAGACGGACAGGCCAAGGAGGTGGGATGAGGTTAGTAGGCAGATGGGGGTGCGGCTTGGGGTGGGAGGAAGGGATGGGTGAGAGGAAGAACAGGTTAGGGAGGCAGAGACAGGTTGGACTGGTTTTGGGATGCAGTGGGTGGATGGGAAGAGCTGCGTTGGTTGTGTGGTGCAGTGGGGGGAGGGGACGAACTGGGCTGGTTTTGGGATGCGGTGGGGGAAGGGGAGAGAGAAGGAGAGTTGTGAACACAGCCCAGTTCAACATGCAAACCAACCTTCCATCCATTGACTCCACCTGTACTTCTTGCTACCTTGGGAAAGCAGCCAACATCATCAAAGACCCTTTCCACCCTGGTTACAATTTCTTCCAACCTGTTCCATTGGGCAGAAGATACAAAAGCTGAAACACAGCTACCAACAGATTCAGAAACAGCTTCTTCTGCATTGCATTAGACTTCTGAACAGTCTTTCCAAATTTTAGATTTAATGTTGATCTTGCTGTCTTTGCACTTTCTCTGCAGCTGCAACATTCTATTTCTCGCTCTGTTCTCATACCCTAATCAACATTTTTCACTCTCCCTTGGTACATGTAACAATGATAAATCAAATCAAATTTAAAAAAAATAAAAACTCAAAGAACTGCGATGCTGTTCTGAGGAAAGGGTCAGTGAAGCTGCAACATTAACTCTGTTTCTAACTTCACAGATGCTGCCAGACCTGCTGGGCTTTTCCAGCAACCTCTGTTTTTGTTCTGAAAAAAAAATCACTGAATCTGCAGTGTTACTATTCACAAAGCATCAACTTGTTCAAGACTTCTTTCCCCGCTCCTCCTTATCTCCAATCTACAAGAACAAAGGCAGCAGGCACAAGTTACCTTGCTAGTCACGCACTACACTGAACAGAACTATGTTGGCGTTCCTTCACTGTTGTTGCGTCAAAAATCCTGGAGGTCCCTTTCTAACAGCACTGCACCTGCACCTCATGGACAGCTGTGGGTCAAAAAGAAGGTCACCACCATCAACACAGGGAAATTACACTAGCAGGTGGCCACCTTTCAGATAAGAATGAGGTAGTGATCCTGCCTGCCGACCTGGGTAGGTATAACTCATGCCAATGGCTTTACTGGGGGAAGCACAGGGGGCTTTCATCAATTGCCAACCCTGTAGACAGATGACCTAGCTGTTACTACACAAGCTGTTTGTGGAATCTTGCTGTGCAGTGAGCGCCTGCTGTCTTTCCTACATTACAACAGTGGGCGCACACAATGCAGCATTGCCACCATGCGCATCTCATTGAGTGCCTTTCTCCAGCCTACATTCCATTCACACTCAGAACTTTTCGGCCAGTTTATTCTCCCATGGGATATGGGTGTCAGTGACAAGGCCAGCATTTATTCTCCGTCCCTAATTCCCCTCTAACTGAGTGACTTGCTAAACCATTTGGTTAAGAGTTAACACTATGAATATGAGTCTGGAGTAATACCGTAGGCCAGACCACGTAAAGATGAACTTCTGAATCACTGACATTTTGACTTTACTGACATATCACCAGCTCACATGGTGGGCACTGAACCATCTAATTCTTAAACAGCAGCAACCCTTGGTCTCTCAGTACACCCTCAGCGCTGTTAAGGAGGGAGACCCGGGACCCAGCAACAGTGAAAAGACAGTGATATATTCCCAAGCTGGAATTGTGCATGTCTTGGAGGGAAACCTGCAGATGGTGGTGTGACCATGTATCCGCTGCCCTTGTTCTTCAAGACGGTTGGCGTTGCAGGTTTCGCAGGTGCTGTTGAAGGAACTTTGTTACAGTGCATCTTGTACATGCTACACACTGCAACTACTGGGTGGCAGTAGTGGAGGGAATGGACGTGGATGTGACACCAATCAAACAGATATTTTGTAATGGATGGTGTCAAGCTTCTCAAGTGTTATTGGAGCTGCACTTATCCTGGCAAGTGGAGGATATTCCAATATGCACCTGAGTCATGCCTTGTAGACATATTGTGCCTAAATGATTATTTCTAGAATTTTCCCACCACCAAAGTTAAGCAGGCTGATCTGTATTTGCTGGGCTTATTCCTTCACTGTTTTAAAACAAGGATGTAATGCTTGTGGGTCTCTGGTCCTCTGGCATTGTCTCTAAGGCTAGGGAAGACTGAAAGATTGTGCAGTGTCTTTGCACTTTCCACTCTCACTTGGCTCAGTATCTGTGAATGCATTGCATTGAATTCCAGTGTCTGAACAACTCTAAATACTGGTAGCCTTTGCAATTCTATTCCTCTTGCAACAGGGAACAGCTTTGAATTGCACTACATTGATTCCCATCTGCCAGATCTTTACCCACTCACTAGCTATATTTGAAAACTCCTTATGTCTTCTTCACAAAATACTTTCCCATTATCAGAGATAACAATAGACGTTTGGAATTCCCACTGGAAAAAACTCCTGATACTGGATGACTAGTGGATCCCTCAAGCCTGAGATCAATAGATTACCCTTGGATAAAGAGATCGAGAGATGTGGAGCAACTGGTATTACAATACACTTAACTGCAGTCTGATTGAACCATGAAGAAAGCCTATGGTTCCTGAGTTAAACCTACAACTATATGAATCAGGGGTATGCCATTCAGCCCTTCGAGTCTGTTCTACTATTTATGACTGATCTGTTTGTAATCCCAAATCTGCATTCTTGCCTACCCCAGTCTTCTTCCACCCCACCTTGCTTATTAAGAATTTATCGGCATCTGCCTTAAAAATATTCAAACTTTCTGTCTCTACCACCTTTTTGAGAAGAGAGCTCTGAAAATGTTCGAGAGAACAAATTTACCTCATCTCTGATTGAAATGGATGACCCCCGATACTTAAACAGTTCTACATCCTCCCACAAAAGGAAACATTCTCTCCACATCTGTCCTGTCAGTACCCCTCTGGATCTTGTCTGTTTTAATCAAGTTATCTCTTACATTTCTGAATTCCAGCAGGTACAGACCTAGCCTGTCCAACCATCATAAAAAAATCCCCACGGTATTAGCCCAGTAAACTTTCTCTGAACATATTTATATCCTCCCTTAAATCAGGTATCCATCAGGTACAGACTTTGGCCTAACTTTTTCTTCTGGTTTCAGGACCGGGGCCATTCACATAGGGGACAGGATATTAGCCATCAATACGGTGAGTCTTAAGGGCAAACCGCTGAGTGAAGCCATTCACCTGCTCCAGATGGCTGGGGAGACAGTGACCTTGAAAATCAAGAAGCAAGCAGACTGTGAGTATTAACCACGGGGAGCAGCGTTACGGGGTTAAAGGGTCGAGGGGGAGGTTAAAGTTCAAAGGCAGGTTGCTTAAATCTGACTATGACCCAGTTGACCGTACCATGTAGCTGTAGATGTAGGCCATTCAGTCCATCGAGTCCATTCTACCAGTCAATGAACTGGCTGATAATCCTCAAATCCATTTTCCTGCCTTGTTCCCATAATCTATACACATTCCTTTGTTGATTAAAAACGAGTCTATCTCAGCCTTAAGTACACAACATCCCAGCTTCAACAGCCTTTTGCAGTGAAGAGTTCCATGGATTTGTTTTCCTCCAAGAGAAAACAGTTCCTCTTCATTTATGTCCTAAATATGTGACCCCTTTACTTTGAGATGATGCCCCCTGGTCCTGGGTTCTCCCACAAGGGGAAACAACCTCTTAACATCAACCCTAAAAAGCCCCAAAGAATCTTTGTCTGTTTCCATACGGTCAGCTCTAATTCTTCTAAATTCCACTGAGAACAGGGCCAAACATACTCAACCTCTCCTCATGAGACGTTCTTCCATTTCTCATATCATCCAAATGAACCTTTTCTGGACTGTCTCCAGCATGTGTATACCTTGCCTTAGATAATGGCACCAAAACTGTTCATAATATTCTACCTGTGATATGACCAGTTCCTAACATAGTTTTAGTAAGACCTCCTTATCCATGCCCTTTGAAATAAAGGCCGATATTATATCTGCCTTCACTACTACCAAGTAAACTTGTACGTACCTATAAATGATTGCAATAACAACAGTCTGATGATCCATTTTCAAATGCACAAATATAACGCGTGCATGTAGACTATTAACTGAGGAGGGGCTTTCCTTCTGTATGAAGCATCAAACCGCATGGGGTATTCTGCAAGGCTCCATCAGGTAGGGAAGATCTCTGGGCTCTCTAACCTGGGAGGCTAACTGGAAAATCCCAGTCGGTCGTCACTGACAGGTCATAACAGGCTGTTAATTACTTCAGTCATGTACCCGCCATCCTGATTACCCTTAATATTGAGGCCCAGAGAATCAGGGAGGTCCCTGCTGATGGGTGTGGTCTTGCCACTCAGTCTGACCACCTGCACTGTGAGGGCAGCAAGTGAAAGGTGAGGCTCATAGCGATCCCTGGAAATTGCCACCCAGGTTGATAGGGTTAAGAAGGCATACGGTACGTGAGGTTTTATTGGTAGAAGGATTGAGTTTCGGAGCCATGAGGTCATGCTGCAGCTGTACAAAACTCTGGTGCAGCCACACTTGGAGTATTGTGTACAGTTCTGGTCGCCTCATTATAGGAAGGATGTAGAAGCATTGGAAAGGGTGCAGAGGAGATTTACCAGGATGTTGCCTGGTATGGAGGGAAGATCTTATGAGGGACTTGAGGCTGTTTTTGTTAGAGAGAAGAAGGTTAAGAGGCGACTTAATAGAGACATACAAGATGATCAGAGGATTAGATAGGGTGGATAGTGAGAGCCTTTTTCCTCGGATGGTGACGGCTGGCACAAGGGGACATAGCTTTAAATTGAGGGGTGATAGATATAGGACAGAAGTCAGAGGTAAGCTCTTTACTCAGAGAGTAGTAAGTGCGTGGAATGCCCTGCCTGCAATAGTAGTAGGCTCGCCAACTTTAAGGGCATTTAAATGGTCATTGGATAAACATGTAGATGATAATGGAATAGTGTAGGTTAGATGGGCTTCAGATTGGTTTCACAGGTCAGCGCAGCATCAAGGGCCGAAGGGCCTGTACTGCGCTGTAGTGTTCTATGTTCTATGTTCTATAACAAGGTGTAGAGCTGGATGAACGCAACAGGCCAAGCAGCATCTTAGGAGCTGTGTTCATCCAGCTCTACACCATGTTATCTCAGATTCTCCAGCATGTGCAGTTCCTACTATCTCTTCCCATTATCTTTCTGTCATCTGTGTGAATTTAGCCATTACGCCTTCACTCCCCTCATCTGAGTCATTGCTGTAAGTTGCAAAAAGCCGAGTCTCCAGTCAGACCTCTGTGTGCCTCCTCAAATCACATTCTGACAGTCAGACAAGGATCAAATTATGTACACCTATGGTTTTCTAACAGCAGGCTAATCTTCTATCCATCCTAGTACGTTACCCCTTACGTCACGAGCTATTATGTTTTAGCAATGACACTTGATGCATACTTTGTTAAATGCCTTCTGGAAATCCATGTACAGTATATCTACAGACTCCCCTGTACGTACAACACATAATACTCCTTCCACTTCAAAAAACCATGCTGACCCTTCCCAATGGCCTTGTATATCTACAGACTCCCCTGTACGTACAACACATAACACTCCTTCCACTTCAAAAAACCATGCTGACCCTTCCCAATGGCCTTGTGTTTATCTAACTGCCCAGACATAATTTCTTCAATAGTCAATTCTAACACCTTCCTAATCAGAGAAGTCAAGTTAACAGGCCTATAGCTTCCTGTTTTTTTTTGCCTCCCTCCCTCCTTGACTGGGGAGATTATATTTGCCACTTTCTGGCCTGATGGAACCTCATCTTTTTCCTGTATTTTGGGAATTACTTGGTCCATCTCATTTCTAAGAACTACTGTCTCATTTCTTGTTGGGCTGGAACTATACTGCTGTAGGAAATGCTCCTGAACACAATCCAGGGATTCTTGACCTTTCCTGCCCTTTACTGTACCACTATCCAAGTCTATGTGTGGATAATTCAAATCCACTATAAGTCCCATAACTACTCTATAATTATTACATGTCCCTGTAATTTCCTAGCAACTCTATTCCTTTCCATCCTCCCTAATAGTTGATGGCCACTGAATTACACCACAATTTTTTGGCTCCAGCCAAATGGACCCGATCCTTGAACCATCTGGGATGTCTGCTTTCTTCAATTCAACATTCCTCTCCTTAATGGATACTACCACTTTGCGCTTTTTTTCTCCTTTCCTATCTTTCCAGAACGGTGAGAATATCCAACATCTACTGCTGTCCTTTTTTGAACCTGGTCTCTATTATCTACACAACAACATACTTTAACTTGCAGTCTCTGCCTGCAAATCACAAAACGCCATGCATTCATATATGTGCACCAGCCGCTGATTTAGATTTTAGTAAAACAAAGAACTGTGGAGGCTGGAGATCTAAAACAAAGACAGAAGTTGCTGGAGAAACTCAACCGGTCTGGCAGCACCTGTGGAGAGAAATCAGAGTTAATGCTCCAGGTCCAGTGACCCTTCTTCAGACTTTAGTACTTTCTGCCTTACCCAATGAGAGGCAATGGCCTAGTGTAATTATCACTGGACTCTTAATCCAGAGACCCAGTTAACATTCTGGGGACTTGGGTTTGAATCCTGCCACAGTAGATAGTGGAATTTGAATTCGATAAATATCTAGAATTAAGAATCTAATGATAACCATGAATCGATTGTTGGGGAAAAACTTACCTGATTCACTAATATTCTGTCAGGAAGGAAACTGCCATCCTTACATGGTCCGGCCTACATGTGACTCCAGACTCACAGCAATGTGGTTGACTCAACTGCTCGCTGGACAATAAATGCTGGCCTAGCCAGCGATGTCCTCATCCTGTGAATGAATTTAAAAAAAAAAACTCTGACCCCATTCACTGAGACAATAAGACAAGGTGTAGGTGCAGAAGTAGGCCATTCAGCCCATTGAGTCTGCTCCACCATTCATTGAGATGACATCTAATCTGATAATCCTCAACTTCACTTTCGCATCTTTTCCCATAACCCTCGATTCCTTTGCTGATTAGAAATCTGTTTACCTTAGCCTTGAATATACATATTGACCCAATCTCAACAGACTTCTCCAGTAAAGAATTCCACAGATTCTCTACCTTTTGAGAAGAAAAAAATGCTGCTGATCTCTGTCTTAAATGACCGACCCCTTATTCTGAGATAATGCTCCCGTTCTAAATTCTCCCAGAAAGCGAAACAAGCTCACCATATCTCCCTTGTCGAGCTCCCTCTTATATGTTTCAATGAAGCCCTTTCTCATTCTTCAAAACTCCAATGAGTACAGGCCCAACATACTCAGCATGCTCTCATAAAGAAACAACTTAATTCAGAAAGTACTTCATTGACTGTGAACTGCTTGGCATCATCTTGAAGCTGTGGAAGTGTAGTGAATGCTTGTTCTATCTTCCCTAAATGGCCATAAATTCTTCAGGGAGGAATTGAGCATCAAGTGCTATCAATTCCCTTGCTCTTCAGTATCTAGAGTCGGGATCCAGGAATCCTTTGACAAGGAAACAAAAGAATGCAGATGGTGGAAATCTAATAAGTTTCAGGAAATGCCAAAGAATTCAGCAGGTCTGACAGCAAATGTGGGAGAGAGAATTAATGTTTCAAGTCCGATATGACTCATCTTTGGAGCTAAGGGCTCCCTTGACATGCTGAGTTGAAGATTTTAATATTTTTGGGCAGTTAGTAAAGTTTCAGGTTAATGGAAGGTCTCAAAGTGAGAAATAGTTGACCCTTGTGCTCTATTCCTTCATTAATTAAAGAAACAGTAAGGTTTGTGGAGGCACGGCTGGAATTACTGATGCCCCATGCAGTATCCAAGAAATCGAAAGGCATTCTTTATATCCGCACAGGTTTGATGTACTAAAAAAATTAGAAGTTTTGTTTCAAAAGACACAAAGGGCATATCATGACTTGGGGTTAGATGTAAAATTTGATTCATCTGTTGATGAGGTTGGCTACCAGTCAGTGTAGTTTATTGTTTGTCATCATTTAGGCAGCTGCACTTGAAGAAGTATCATGTACTAATTGGGTGATAAGTGCAATACTGCATTTCAGTTCACTCTGAAGACCTGGGTTCAGTTTCCCTGATCCTCCTTCCACATGCACTGATGACAAACTGCTCCGTCTACAGCAATATCCAACTCTGCACCCTCTACCATCTGGAAGGACAAGGGCAACAGATACATGGGAACACCACCAACTCTAAGTCCCACTCGAAGCCACTCACTTGGAAATGACATGGAAATATATGGCCGTTCCCTCAGTGTCAATGGGTCATGATCCTGGGGCTTACCGCACCATGATTGTGCCTCCCCACAAATGGATTGCACCATCACGGTGGGCTGGTACGGTGGCTCAGCGGTTAGCACTGCTGCCTCACAGCACCAGGGAGACAGGTTCAATCCCACCCACAGGTGGTCTGTGTGCAGTTTGCACCTTCCCTCAGTGTCTGAGAGGATTTCCTACTGCAATCCAAAGATATGCAGGTTAGGTGGATTGACCGTGGGAAATGCAGGATTAGAGGGATAGGGATAGGGAGACACAGGTCTGGGTGGGATGCACTTTGGAGGTTTGGTGTAGACTCAATGGATTGCATGGTCAGCTTTCATACTGTTGGGATTCTATGATGATCACCTTCTCAAGGGACAACTAGGGATGGACAATAAATTTTGCACAGCCATGAAACCCATATCCCATGAATGAACACAGAAAGAAAGTTTTAGGTGAATTAACAACAGAAAACAACTCATAATCCAATGTGAAGTGGCATTAACCATGGTTTAGTGACAGTAAAATCAAGGTCAGCTTAGTAACAGCAATTAAAGGATTAAAATTGTGAGATCTAATTTTATAGTTTGTTTCCTGCAGCATTAGAAAGTGAGGAGATGATTTGATGAAGTTGTCTGGAACGATTAAAGGATTATGAAGGTTTTTGGAATCTGTGCAAGAAATCTTTGAGCTAATGAAGAGCTTGTGTTGAAAACATTTAACCGATTTGATACGATTGAAATAGAGAAGTTTTGCTTCTCTTCTCCAGTGTCCTGAACCAATAGGGAGTCAAGAATCCTCCTTGGGACTTTCTGTTTGGCAGTTGGATGATTGTGCTGTTACAAATGTGTGATCAATGGCTGGAGAATGGTGGGGAGGGCGGCAGCACGGGGGCAGAGTGAGTAGGTCATGTGTTCAAACCTTCAAAAATGCATCGAACCTGAGGTAGCAAACACCTAGATTGAGTGCAATGTCTTTATCTTGGAGCAGAAAGAAGTTGCCATCGTGATTGATTGCACTGCTCAAACACCACCAGCTCATGATCTAGCTCCAGGAGATTATTATGCCTGATAGCTCTGTGAGCACCCTGGTGAACTTAGCCCACTGCTCGATCTTTCTCAGACCCTGAGACCTAGAGCTACATGGGGTTATAAATCATTGGTCTGTCAGGACTGCCACTGCTGACTTCTGCACCTGCTCTTAGGCAATGTAGAGAAATGCCCATTTATCTCAGATTCCACATGAGAGCAGTCCATTCATACAGTTTCATTTCAATTCCAAGCTCAGACTGTATCTCCACAGAAGCTGTTCGCTCAAACCTCTGATGTGCAATAAATGTACAGTTTTAATTCAGCTTGTGTGGTAAAATGCTTATAAAACATTCTATTGTTGGCAGGCAACTGGCAACTTAGAACACTTGAGCTGCACTTTGTGCTTTCAACAATATTAAGATATCACTCAGATTTTTACCTCCATCTTCAAATAATCTCTATGTTTCGCTCTCTCCAGTGTGGAAATGTTCATTTTATTTATTAAACATACCTTTAGTGTTCTTTTCTGGTGAATTCTACACTCCCCGCGGTAAAATAAAGGATCAGGAAAAAGGTATTCAGCTCCTCCAGTCTGATAGAAGCTTAGAAAATAGGAACGGGAGTAGGCCATTTAGCATTTGTTGTTGATGCTGTTATGTATGAAAACCTACTGATGATGAGAAAGTGAGTTGATGTTTCAGAATGATCATGTTACGGTGAAAATTCATTGGCCAAAAATCTCATCTCAGATGTTTCATAACCCAGGAGGAGGCATTGAGCCCATTATGGCTGCACGGTCTCATTAATTAAGCTCCACAACCCAGTACCAATCTCCTGAATATTCCCCGAAAGCCTTGCACTTTTTAAAAAATCTAAATAATCATCCAATTCCCTCTTGAAAGCCTCAACTGAACCTGTCTCACCCACATTTCCAGACAGAGCCTTCCAGACCCTAACATCACATTTTTCGCACATCACTCTACTTTTGCAGATCACTTTAGATCTATGCCCCTCTCATTTTGCGCCTTTTTATGAGTGGAAACAGCCTCCCCCTGGCCAGCCCAATCATGACTTTGAAAACCTCAATCAAATCTCCTCTCAGCCTGTTTCTCTCCCAGCAGAACAGTTCCAGCTTCTTCAATCAATGCTCAATACTGGAACCATTCATGTAAATTTCCTCTGTCCTGCCTCTGGTGCATTCACACCTGTACACCTTACACCGCTGAGGTCTAAGAAGGGTCTTGTACACTGACCAGAATATCCTACTCATTCTTCTCAGGATTCTGTCAGCACAAACATGGGCAAGATACACACCCCACACCCCATACGAGACACCATCATGGGTAGAAAGTCCCATTGGATCAGTACCTGGTGCTATGATGTTGTGGCCATAACAGAGACATGGGTTTCTCAGGGACAGGAATGGTTGCTGGATGTTCCAGGGTTTAGAGCATTTAAAAAGAAAAGGGAGGGGGGAAAAAGAGGAGGGGGTATAGCACTACTAATCAGAGAGGGTATCACAGCTACAGAAGCTTCCATTGTCGAGGAAGATCTGCCTACTGAGTCAGTGTGGGTGGGAAATTAGGAACAGCAAGGGAGTAGTCACCTCGTTAGGGGTTTACTACAGGCCCCCCAATAGCAGCAGGGAGATTGAAGAAAGCATAGGTCGGCAGATTTTGGAAAAGTGTGCACGCAGTAGGGTTGTTGTAATGGGCGACTTTAACTTTCCTAATATTGATTGGAACCTCCTTCGAGCAGAAGATTTGAATGGAGCTGTTTTTGTAAGGTGTGTTCAGGAGGGTTTCCTAACGCAGTACGTTGACTGGGCCGATGAGGGGAGAGGCCATTCTAGACTTGGTGCTCGGAAACGAGCCGGGGCAGGTATCAGATCTTGTGGTGGGAGAGCATTTTGGTGATAGTGACCATAACTGCCTCACATTCTACATAGCTATGGAGAAGGAGAGGATTAGGCAAAATGGGAGGATATTTAATTGGGGAAGAGGAAACTATGATGCGATTAGACATGAGTTAGGAAGCATGGACTGGGAGCAGTTGTTCCATGGTAAGGGAACTATAGACATGTGGAGACTGTTTAAGGAACAGTTGTTGGGAGTGATGAGTAAATATGTCCCTCTGAGACAGGCAAGAAGGGGTAAGATAAAGGAACCTTGGATGACGAGAGCGGTGGAACTTCTTGTGAAAAGGAAGAAGGTAGCTTACATAAGGTGGAGGAAGCTAGGGTCAAGTTCAGCTAGAGAGGATTACATGCAGGCAAGGAAGGAGCTCAAAAATGGTCTGAGGAGAGCCAGGAGGGGGCACGAGAAAGGCTTGGCAGAAGGAATCCGGGAAAACACAAAGGCATTTTACACTTACGTGAGGAATAAGAGAATGATCAAAGAAAGAGTAGGGCCGATCAGGGATAGCATAGGGAACTTGTGTGTGGAGCCTGAGGAGGTAGGGGAAGCCCTAAATGAGTTTTTTGCTTCTGTCTTTACGAAAGAAACGAACTTTGTAGTGAATGAAACCTTTGAAGAGCAGGTGTGCATGCTGGAATGGATAGAGATAGAGGAAGCTGATGTGCTGAAAATTTTGTCAAACATTAAGATTGACAAGTCGCCAGGCCCGGACCAGATTTGTCCTCGGCTGCTTTGGGAAGCGAGAAATGCAATTGCTTCGCCACTTGCGAAGATCTTTGCATCCTCGCTCTCCACTGGAGTCGTACCTGAGGACTGGAGAGAGGCAAATGTAATTCCTCTCTTCAAGAAAGGAAATAGGGAAATCCCCGGCAATTATAGACCAGTAAGTCTCACGTCTGTTGTCTGCAAGGTGTTAGAAAGGATTCTGAGGGATAAGATTTATGACCATCTGGAAGAGCATGGCTTGATCAAATACAGTCAACACGGCTTTGTGAGGGGTAGGTCATGCCTTACAAACCTTATCGAGTTTTTTGAGGATGTGACTAGAAAAGTTGATGAGGGTCGAGCTGTGGATGTGGTGTATATGGACTTCAGTAAGGCATTTGATAAGGTTCCCCATGGTAGGCTCATTCAGAAGGTCAGGAGGATTGGGATACAGGGGAACTTAGCTGCTTGGATACAGAATTGGCTGGCCAACAGAAGACAGCGAGTGGTAGTAGAAGGAAAATATTCTGCCTGGAAGTCAGTGGTGAGTGGTGTTCCACAGGGCTCTGTCCTTGGGCCTCTACTGTTTGTAATTTTTATTAATGACTTGGATGAGGGGATTGAAGGATGGGTCAGCAAGTTTGCAGACGACACAAAGGTTGGAGGTGTCGTTGACAGTGTAGAGGGCTGTTGTAGGCTGCAGCGGGACATTGACAGGATGCAGAGATGGGCTGAGAGGTGGCAGATGGAGTTCAACCTGGATAAATGCGAGGTGATGCATTTTGGAGGGTCGAATTTGAAAGCTGAGTACAGGATTAAGGATAGGATTCTTGGCGGCGTGGAGGAACAGAGGGATCTTGGTGTGCAGATACATAGATCCCTTAAAATGGCCACCCAAGTGGACAGGGTTGTTAAGAAAGCATATGGTGTTTTGGCTTTCATTAACAGGGGGATTGAGCTTAAGAGTCGTGAGATCTTGCTGCAGCTCTATAAAACTTTGGTTAGACCGCACTTGGAATACTGCGTCCAGTTCTGGGCGCCCTATTATAGGAAAGATGTGGATGCTTTGGAGAGGGTTCAGAGGAGGTTTACCAGGATGCTGCCTGGACTGGAGGGCTTATCTTATGAAGAGAGGTTGACTGAGCTCGGTCTCTTTTCATTGGAGAAAAGGAGGAGGAGAGGGGACCTAATTGAGGTATACAAGATAATGAGAGGCATAGATAGAGTTGATAGCCAGAGACTATTTCCCAGGGCAGAAATGGCTAGCACGATGGGTCATAGTTTTAAGCTGGTTGGTGGAAAGTATAGAGGGGATGTCAGAGGCATGTTCTTTACGCAGAGAGTTGTGAGAGCATGGAATGCGTTGCCAGCAGCAGTTGTGGAAGCAAGGTCATTGGGGTCATTTAAGAGACTGCTGGACATGTATATGGTCACAGAAATTTGAGGGTGCATACATGAGGATCAATGGTCGGCACAACATTGTGGGCTGAAAGGCCTGTTCTGTGCTGTACTGTTCTATGTTCTATGTTCTATGTGTATATCAGGTACTCCAATTGAGCTTTCATTTGAAACACTTCCTGGGGCAGCGAATTTTCAACCCCTCAGAACCATTCAGAGCTGCCAGAAACTGTGTTCCACAGTGCCCCTGCAGCACGGTGGCGACACAGTAATCATGAGCTCAAAGAGCCGTGGGCATGGTAGCTCATTTACTGGGGGATGGTTTGGGATCATTGAGTGGGACACATGGTGTGAGTTGATGAATGGGTTGGGGGTGGTGGGGGGGTGTGTCAGCGGTTCAGAAGAAATTGTTGGGAGCTGGCTTTCACTCCTTCTCATCACATCCAGATTGGGGATGGTCGAGGTACATCCTCACCCCCACGCTGTGGCCCTCTGTAATCCAGCATTGCACTAACCTTCCTGATCATGTGCTGTACCTGTGTATCATTGTCTTGCCCATCAGAATGCAATTAACCATGACAGTGATGTCAAGACATCCTTATCCAGCCCAGACTGTAATGTTTGTGGTAGTCTGCCTGAGGTCAACCCATCTTTTTGTTTTTTTTGGCAAGGCTAGTGTTTGTTGCCTATCCCTGACTAGCCTTAAACCAAATTTCAAATGGCTGCGGGTCTGGAGTCACACGTAGGCAGACATCCCTCCCCAAAAGGATTTAGTGAAACTGATGGGTTTTGATGAGGATTGGTCAGAGCTCATGGTCACCATTACTGTTTAAGAAGCTAGCTCACCACCACGTTCCCAAGCGCAGCTATGGACAGGCGATAAATGCTGGCAAGATAGCGATGCCCACGTCCCACGCGAGAAAACAGAAAAAGGAATCATGGTGATTGAATTTATAAATCACCAGCTGCTGTGTTAGGTGTTGAACCAATGTCCACAGAGCGCCCTCCTGCCTCTCCATTAGTTCTCCAGTGATTTGACAAAACAACCATCTGGCCCCGAGTTATTATCTAATTATTTTCCTCTACTTCCACCTTCGCTGTTGCTCCTCAGGACAGACAGGAGATCTAGATTTCTACTCTGCTCTTGGAGAAGGAGTGCTTCCTGACATCATTCCTGAGAAACCAGCTTGAATTTTGAGATTTGTGATTGAAATTCACACTCAGAACACTTTGTCTAGTTTGGACATTCCGGCACAGTGACAACAATACCAAACCTGCGTCCCCAATCCCAAACCTGCGTCCCCAATCCCAAACCTGTGTCCCCAGTCCCAAACCTATTACCTCAATTCCAAACCTGTGACCCCCCCAATCCCAAACCTATGCCCCCCGAACCAAAACCTGTGTCCCCAATCCCAAACCTGTACTCCCCAATCCCAAACCTGTTACCCCAATCCCAAACTTGTGCCCCCAATCCTGAACCTGTGCTCCCTAATCCCAAACCTGTGCTCCCCAATCCCAGACCTGTGCCCCCCAATCCCAAACCCGCTAACCCCAATCCCAAACCTGTGGATCCCAATCCCACACCTGTGGCCCCCCAATCCCAAATCTGTTACCCCAATCCCAAAGCTGTGCCCCCAATCCCAAAGCTGTGCCCCAATTCCAAAGCTATGACACCCCAATCCCAAAACTGTGCCCCCACTCCCAAGTCCGTGACTCCACCAATCCCAGACATGTGCCTCCAATCCCAAATCTGTGTCCCCAATCCTAAACCTGTGACACGTCCCAATCCCAAAGCAGTGACCCCCTAATCCCAAAGCTGTGTCCCCCCCCATCCCAAACATGTCCCTCAAGAAAGTCCCTTTAAGCATCACTGAGTCAGGGAACAGTTGGGTGTGAATGGGCTCCATTTGTATTCAGTCCTGGCAATCCTCCCAACTTGAAGTGTCAGAACTCCACAAGACAGAGCAGCTACAGAGTCATAGAGGGCTTCAGCACAGTAAAGGGCCCTTTGGCCCAGCAAACAAGTCTGCACCTGATAAAAGTAAGAACTCAACAATTTGAATCCCATTTTCCAGTGTATGACTTGACTTTGCAAATGCAATGATGCTTTAAAGGTGATAACTTCCAAAGCAGGCCTCAGCATATCAGGTGTTAATGAGTTTTCCACATATTGCCCTGATGTGGGAAAGTTCTGGAAATTATGCTAGTTTTCTATGGCTCAGAAGCACGACTCAGCATGTTTTAAAAGTTGCTTCACATCAAAAGTATTTCATGAATATAAAAGCTGAGTGACGTGCTCCAACAAAATTACGAAGCGATTCAGCATAATCCTCGAAATTTATTTTTGCTGTTCTTATTTGTCCTCTCATCCGCTCCTCAACAGACCTCCCTCAGATCTCTTACACTCCTCAGACTCTGGTCTAATGTCCTCTCTCCTCCCAACACCTGGTAACCCCCAGCTATCTGACAAAACCTAGCCCCAAAGGGACCCAATACCTCATCCCAGGGCATTGGACAAAGTCCCTCTGGGCTGGAGTAGCAAGTGGCCACTGGGATTGTCCAAGCCAATCAGTGTACTGATGTGGAATGGTGAAACATCCACACATGCAGGTCACTGCTGTGTTTGGATATTAGGGGCTGGTGAAGAGGAAGAAAGACTGGGGAACACCACTCTCTGTACCTCCTTTCCCTTTGTTTGATACTACACCCCAACTCCAGACCCTAATACCCCTTCCCTCACTGTAGCCTCTTATTCCCTCTCTCCGATTCCAGACCCTAATCTCCATCCACCACTCTACACTCTGAACCCCCCTCTCAATTCTCTAATCCCCCTCCCACTGCTCCATACCCTGAAATGCCTCCCACTCCAGTCTCTTATCCCCTTTCTCCATTCCACACCCTATTCTCCTCACGTTCCAGTTCCTAATCCCTTGCCCCCTCTCTAGACCCTTGTCCTCTCCCACTACTCCAGTCTCTAATCTCTCTTTCCCAAATACAGGCCCTAATCACCTCCCCCAAGTCAAGACCCTCATCCCTCTTCCCCCAGTCCAGACTCTAATCTTACGTCCCCCACTCCAGGCCCTAATCCCAATTCCCCCCACTGCAGATGCTAATATAACCTTTTTCCACCGCTGCAGACTCTAATTTCCCATCTTCCCAGTCCAGACTCTAATACCCCTAAGCACTCCTGACTGAAATCTCCCTTCCCCACTATAATAATCCTCTCTCTAAGGTTTTGGAGTAGATTTGTAGCTCGGGTTGTGGATGATGTGGTTGGTTGGCTCGTGGAGCTGTTTCGTTGTTTCGCAGACGTTTCATTACCCTGCTGGGTAACATCATCAGCCTCTGATGAAGTGCTGTTGTGTTTTCCTGCCTGGCTTTTAAACTCTGGAGTCCGTTGAGCTGGATTATCTCATTCCGGTTTTCCTTCACAGTGGAGTGTATATGGGGGTCATAGAGATCGACGAGCCCACCAACCACAATAATCCTCTCTATGCCAATGGATGGAGCTTATCTGATGATTTCAGTTAACCCCTCAGATATTATCTGCCTTATTTAATGGGAAATAGAATTGCTTGCGAAAGGACAGTAGGCAGGAGTGCCTGTCTAAGGGATAGCATTGCATGGAGTAGGAGGAAGCTAACTGACAATATAAACGAAAGCTGGATGCAGAGCAGCAACTAGTTACAGCAGAATCATTTCCAATGCTTGCTGCTTTAGGTAGGGGCTCAGTGGCAATGATCTCAATTTATTGAACTCAACATTCAGGGAAGAAAGCTATAAAGTGCTTCCTTAGAAGATTAGATGCAGTTCTCTTTATGTTGAGCTTCATTGAAACACGACGCTTTTGTCTTTATTTAGATCACAAATTATAAAGTAAATCAATTTTGTTCTGGGGCCTCTTACCATCTCTCTAGCCTTGCATATAATGGGCACTTAATCAGAGCATACAAAGTACATGCACTCACCAAGGCTAGTTGTAAAATGGAACAGGTTCAAAATAATGCAGCATGCCTTTAAGTCATTTGATGAAGTCTTGGGAAGGACAATACAAACTACCCATCCTTTTGCCGCTGAAATTGAAACTTATGCCTTACATTTACTCCTTGGACACTTTATAAGTTTCTTGAATGGAAATTTCAAGTGATTGAGCTTTTCTCGAAAGAAATTGTGTTTTGAGAACTATTCAAAGCATGTTTAATGGAGTAAATTGACATTGTTATCTCAGCAAACGGAAGGACACAGCAAATTCAAAAGCTGCGTTATCTCCCACGGCACCACAAAAACCAGTCATTATGATGTCTTCATCTTGAGAATGCTGGCTGCTAAGCAACCAGCCCTTGCATAGATGTTGGACCAGCTCAGTGTTTGCTGCTTAATGCTGACTGTCAAAGAACAGAAACTGTAACATGGGAAGCAAGAATTGCGAGACTCAATGGAGCAAGTGCAAAGTAGTGCAGACACTGGAAACCTGAGATAAAAGCAGGAAGTCTTGCAAACCAGGCAACATCCTTGTAAATCTTTTCTGTACCCTTGCAAGTTTCACATCATGTTTCCTATAGCAAGGAGCCTAAAATTGAATGCAATCAAAAAGTGGCCTCACCAATGTCCTGTACAGATGCTGCATGATCTCCCAACTCCTATACTCAACACAATGACCAATAAAGGCAAGCAAACCAAATGCCTTCTACACTAAGATAACAAAGTGTGAAGCTGGATGAACACAGCAGGCCCAGCAGCATCTCAGGAGCACAAAAGCTGATGTTTCGGGCCAAGACCCTTCATCAGAGAGGGGGATGGGGAGAGGGAACTGGAATAAATAGGGAGAGAGGGGGAGGCGGACCGAAGATGGAGAGAAAAGAAGATAGGTGGAGAGGAGAGTAGAGGTGAGGAGGTAGGGAGGGGATAGGTCAGTCCAGGGAAGATGGACAGGTCAAGGAAGTGGGATGAGGTGGTAGGTGGGAAATGGAGGTGCGGCTTGAGGTGGGAGGAAGGGATGGGTGAGAGGAAGAACAGGTTAGGGAGGCAGAGACAGGCTGGGCTGGTTTTGGGATGCAGTGGGGGGAGGGGACGAACTGGGCTGGTTTTGGGATGCGGTGGGGGAAGGGGAGATTTTGAATCTGGTGAAGTCCACATTGATACCTTCTACACTATCTTGTTCATCTGCAATTCTGCTTTCAAGGAGCTATGAACCTGAACCTCAAGTTCTCATTGTTCGGCAACACTCCCCAGGGCCTTACCATTCGGTGTATAAGTCCTGTCCTGGCTTGCTTTCCAAAATGCAGCACCTCATACTTATTTACATTAAACTCCATCTGCCACTCCTGGGTCCATATGTCTATCTGATTAAGGTCCCATTGCACTTCGAGGTAACTTTCTTTGTTGTCCACTACACCTCCAATTTTGGCTTCATTGTCCGATTTACTAACCATTCCTCCTACATATACATTTTTATAAATGATAAAAAGCAGTGGACCGATCACCAATCTTTGTACCACACTGCTGGGCACAGGCCTCCAGTCCAAAAAGCAAACCTCTACCACCATCCTCTGTTTCCTACCTTCAAGCCAAATTTTTTTACCTGAATGGCTAGTTGTCCCTGTATTCCATGTTACTAACCAGTCTGCCATGGGAATCTTTTTGAACATCTCACTCACAAGTCCATATAGGCATAAAATTTATGTTTTTTTATTTTATTTAGTCACGGGATAAGGGCATTGCTGGCTAGGTCTGTTTCACCACTCAAGATCTCAGGACAGCCTGAGGAATTTCACAGCAACTTTGGGTTATTTTTTAAAATTTCAGCAGGTTAACACATATGAGGCAGTGACCAAATGAATAGTTCTGGTTGTTAATTGGGGGATAATTAGGGATCAGAACATCGGAGACAACCACTCCTTCCTTTCTTTAAAATATTGAATTGAGACTTTTCATGTCTGCTTGAGAGAGGCTTGACAATGGAACTTTGATTTAGCCCTAATCCTAATCCAAATTCAACCCTAACCCTAATCCAAGCCCTAACTCTAATCCGAATCCTAGCTATAGGTCTGATCCTAATCCTAATGATAACCATAACTCTACTGGATTAGATTAGATTACCTACAGTGTGGAAACAGACCCTTCGGCCCAACAAGTCCACACCAGCCCGTCGGAGCCCCCCACCCAGACCCAACCCCCTATAAACTGAATTACAGGCAATTTAGAATGGCCGATCCACCTAGCCTGCGCATCTTTGGATTGTGGGAGGAAACCCATGCAGACACGGGGAGAATGTGCAAACTCCACACAGACAGTCGCCCGAGGCTGGAATCGAACCCAGGTGCCTGGCACTGTGAGGCTGCAGTGCTAACCACTGAGCCACCGTGCCGCCCCACAAAACTCTTAACCCTAACGCTAACCCTAACCCTAACCCTAACACTAACCCCTTATTTATCACTGCTACTGAATTTGAGTACATAACAAACAAGTCCATTTGGCACCTCGAACCTGCTCTGCCATTCAGTAAAATAATGGCCAATTTTTGATGTTTAATTCCCCTTTCCTACTCTTGATTCTCCTGGTAACCAAGAATCTATTAATTAAAAACTGAAAGAACTGAGGACACAGTAAACCAGCAACAAAAACAGAAATTGCTGAAAAAGCTCAGCAGGTCTGAGTTCTGAGGAAGACCCAAAATGTTAGGTCTGATTTTTCTTCACAGATGCTACCAGACCTGCTGAGCTTTTCCAGCAATTTCTGTTTTTGTTTAAGATTCTATTAATCTCTGTCTTTGTTACATTTAACTGAACAACCATGACCACTAGGATAGACATTTCCAAACTGTCACAAACCTCTGAGTGAAGAGATACTGCCTTATCTCAACCCGAATCCTCAATCCCTGATCCTGAACATGTCCCCCTAAACTCTACAAACAACTACCAGGGGAAAGAATCTCTCAGCAATGTCTCAAAAATCCCCTCAAACTCTTTTAAGCTTTAATGTGATGATTTCCCTTTCTTCTAAACTACTGAAAACATCCGTCCAATTTAGTCGACCTCTTATCAAAGAACAAAGCCTCTCATCCCAAATTTTTTTTCAGCGATTGCTTGGGATCAGGAAAGACTTGCTCCCACTCCAGTTTGATGGGTTTGAGGTAGCTGATGGTCTAATGCAAAATCTGCAGGGTCCGCTACATGAGAGGCAGGTGATGATTGAAGGGTTGGGCGGACATATTATTGGGAGGTTTGTCTGCTCTCTCCAATGACTTGGCTTCTGCTGCCAACAAAATCTCTTTGTAATTGGTGCCTTCTCAAATGAACCTTCTCCATTTGGCCATTCACAGACCTGAGACTCCCATAAGCTGGCTCATGAGGACCCTAACCCTAACCCTATTGCAAGACCAATCCTGGAACCTTGAGGTATTTGTCACCTCTGCCAGAGGGTGGTACTGGGTCAGGGTTGTTTGAGATAATTCAGTACCAGGAGTCCTCCTTTATCTTTGCTTTGTCTTGGGTCTGTCCACTGATTAATGGTAGAGGATGTAGCACTGTAGAGTTTCTGGAGAAGAGACATTGTCCTGAGAAAGTAAAATGGTTTTTTGCATAATACCAATAAGCACAACAACATTTGGTCAAGGGTAATTGCGAGTGCCTTATGGAGCTGACTCTTGCTCTGAAAGTGAGAGTAGGACTTGTCATCTCTATGTCTGTAGGACTCTGTGGTATTAGTAGAATGGGCGCAGCCAAAGTTACATGAACATTAACCCTGTCAAATCCATTACCTTATACAATTGATCCCCCAACCTTCATTCACCATAGTTAATCCATTGTAGATTAATGTGTTATAACTATACTTCATTTACCACAACCCACATCTCCTCCATGTCTCTGGCTTCATCAATGCAGATGGCCTGGATGTCTCACACTTTTTTGTGAACTCACTTCCTTCAGACTTGGAGAATGGTAGGTCATTTGGTGGAGCACAGTTCACTCTGGTTCTAATCTGTGGATCATTCCTCTGATGCAGGATCGTTTTTCTCTCTCAGATATCCTTCACAGAGGATGTTGCTCATTGTTGATGCTGCTCCATTAATTTAACTAGAGCACCCTCCGGAGTTTCCTGATAGATTACATTGTAGCCACATGCCATCATCTGGGCAACGTCCAGAAACAGAAGGAATGAGCTAACTGAAACAAAACCGAGAATGTTGGTGGCACGAATAAGGTAAATAGCCAAAGTCTTTTCGCAAGTTCAAAACTTGCGGGCATAAGTTTAAGGTGAGGGACAAAAGATTTACAAGGAACCTGAGGGGTAACTTTTTCACACAGAGGACGGTATCTATATGAAATGAACTGCCAGAGGAGGTAGTGAAGGCTGGTACAATTACAACATTTAAAAAGGATCTGGATGGATATATGAATAGGAATGGCTTAGAGGGATATGGGCCATATGCTGGTATGGATGAGTTGGGCTGAAGGGTCTATTTCCATGCTGTACATCCCTATGACTCTATAACTATGTCTGACAGCATCTGGAAACAGAGAATGTTTCGAATCCAGTGTCCTTTCTTCTGAAAGTGAGTTTCTCCAGCAATTTTGATTTCTGTTTCAGATCTTCAGCAGGTGCAATTCTTTGTTTTACTTTATGAACCAACTGAAGCCTGACTCATGATTGGTTTGAAGGTGTTAATGTCACACATTTACTGCAATTATGAATCAGATCAGTTCCTGGCAAGGCTAGAAAGATGCTAAACACCCACCACTATAGGGGAAATCACTTTATCTTTCTGCTGTGCAAACAACAGAGGAGGAAGGAATGAATTTGCTCTGACCTTGTCCTTCTGCAACGCTCAGGAGATCAAAAGATCAAGACAAAGGAGTGTGGAAGACTAAGCAATGCAGCAATCTGTTAACTAAATCTACACCTGAGGTTCATAATTGTGACTGGGATACTGCAGGACTGGACATTGAAGTGTCATCACTGCAGTCAGACAAAGACAACTGGTCACCAGTCATCTCCAGATCCAGGCCTACAGCCAACAGCAGTACTAAACAGTCGTGTGGGTGATTGTAGTTTAGATCAAGGCATGTGTATTGTAGAAATGCCACTTCTGGAGGAGATACAATGGAGAACGTCAGGTCCAGAAACTCTACTTGACACTGCAGAGTGACGCTACAGCTACAATCCAACTGGAAGGGTGATCTATTGAGCTGGCCCTTCAAACATTCCATGAAGTTATTGCTGCTATCTGCCAGACAGGTGCTATCAGTGCTCATCCCACTGCAAGTTATAGGAACATAGGAACTGGGGTAGGCCGTTCAGCCCCTTGAGCCTTTTCTATCATTCAGTGAAATGGGGTGGCTCAGTCATTAGCACTACTGCCTCGAAGTGCCAGGGACCTTGTGTAATTAGCATAATTCTCCCTGTGACTGCATGGGTCTCCTCTGAGTGCTCTGGTTTCCTGCCACAATCCAAAGATGTGCAGGTTAGGCCATGCTAAATTACCCGTTATGCCCAGGGAAGGTGGGTTAGCCGTGGTAAGTGTGGGGTCACAGGGAAGAGGGTGGGGGCAGGGGGTGGGAGGCTGGGCATGGGATGCTCTTTGGAAGGTTGATGTGGACTTGATGGGCCGAATGGCCTCTTTCTGCATCATAGGGATTCTATGATCAGCTTCACAATGAGATCACTGCTGACCTGTTGTTCATAACCCAAATAAACTTTGCTTAAAAACATCAATCTCAGATTTTAAATTAACAATCGGTCCAGCTGCTTCTGGAACAACTGTTGTTTCTTGAAGAGAGTTCTAAGCCTCTAACACCCTCCGTGTGCACAACCAGGGATGGGCAAGAAATGCTGGCCAGCCAGCAATGCCCACATTACACAAAATGAACAGAAAAAAAATGCTTCCTAACATCTCTCCTGAACGGCCTGGCCCTAATAGTTAAACAATGCCACGTACTTCAAGAATCCCCATTGAGTGAGAATAGTTTCTCTATCTTCCCTGCCTTTTCCTGGTAATATTTTGAAGACATTGATCAGCATAACACTTTCAATTTCAGACAACACAGGCCGAATTTGTATATTCTCTTCAAAGCTTAACCCCTGAAGCCAGGTACCATTCTTGTAAACCTACATTGTACTCCCTCCAAGGCCAATCTATCTTTCCTAAGATAGAATCTTCTCACAGACTCCAATGGGGTCTAACCAGTCCAAATACAGCCAGGAACAGTTATCTCACTTTCGCCAAGTGTAATGGGCACTTCAGTGCCTCCTGGATTTTCAGCCCCGGGTTCTCATTGGACAAGTAGAAAGCGACCTCAGAGCTGACATCAGACATGCAGGGAGGGTGACGTTATTTCACATAGAATACAGTGACACTGACTGTTCATGCACTGATGAATTCTGATGTGGGACTATTAGTCGTTAAAGATATCAGGCCCCTTTGTACATGGTCAGCGGCTAGCTTATGGCCAAGTTGGCTTTCATGCAAATTACAGGTATTTTGCAACCTTGGGGATTCTTGATCCTGGCCACTGAGAACAATGTTTATTCCCCTGACTATACTATCCACGATTACAGATGCATTTATCTTTCCTGCCCTCTTTTGAATGGCTCATGTTCAGTTTGTCCATCCTCCCTGCAGCCTCCACTCTCATCCCACACTGGGAGTAAGAACCTCAAAACCTGTTAGACAAGCTCAAGGACTGAGGTTCCTTCAGCACCACCTCCTGGGTCCCTCTACCAGCCTTGCTCGTAGTCACGCCACCCTGTCCCTGATCATTGACCATATCTGAGGTAGTTGATCTAAGGAGTGTGACTGCCTCCTGAAACACAGCGTCCAGGTAACTCTCCCCCCTTCCTGATGTATCACAGTGTTTGAAACTAAGGCTCCAGCTCATCAGCTCTGAGCTCGAGTTCCTCAAACAAACAACACTTGCTCAGATCACACATCATACAGGTTCAACATATCGCTGACCTGGCATCTCTATTTTAATTACAAAGTTCTTAATTTGATTTTTTAAAAAAATCATACTGATCTTTTAGCTTGTAGCCTATAAATATTTCCCTGATTTACCTTCAACCTGAAAGTAACCTTCAATAGATAGTCAAATTAGCAGCTACCAGCGACCAATGAATTTACTGTTTACCTGTGATGTCAGTCTTTTGCACAGGGCCCCTGATCCTGGGCTTCAATTTATCCTATTATAAAAACCTTACAAACTATGAGCCAAACAAAGGAAGCAAAAAACACTTCTTCCCTTCTCCACCAAATTCCCACATTGCTCCCAAATTATACCCTTGCTCAGGCTGTGTCTCACTCTAGGTTTGATCTCTTCCTTCTGACTGTGCGAAGCTTTCTGATCATATGTTTTCAAGAGGCCCTTTCTTAAATAAAATCATTCTCCTTTTCAGTGTTGTCTTCTTCCCGCAAAACTTGCTGAGTTTTGATCTTCTGTTCTGTTTGCAGTAATGACAGGAGTGTTTTCCAGACTTTCTAATCCTTTACTAGGAATTATGAAATCTTCAGTGCATTTTGAGATTACTGCTGTATACCTAGCAATGCCTCAGTGACTCTAATGTATTCTTTCTTGTCCATCTTCCTGAAGGGAAGCTGGGATAACCTCTCTTTTGTCAAACACTAGTCATTTATGATTGTGACATGATGTTGGTTCTCAAAAGTATTAGTTTTCAGCTAACCTGCTGCACCATTGATCTGCCCCTTTTCAACATGTTATGGTGAACATCAGAGCCATCTTGGTCACTCTTCAGTTCTTGTTCAGTTTGATAACCCATGAGCGAAGAAACAAAAGGAGTGAGTTTCTAATTGCATTCCTTTCTTGCAATGCATTCTAAAAAGTTTCTGTGTTTTAAATCTCTTCATGGTTGGCTATGATTAAATCGAAGGTGGAGTTCTTCACAAAGTACGCCAACCCATCAACATTTTTACAATTCTCATCACCCTTGCTGCTGAGCTAATGCCTGAATCTATGTTCTTTTTTATTCATCCACAGGATGAGGGCATCGCTGGCTAGGTAAACATTCATTGCCCATCCCTGGATGCTCAGAGGGCAGTTAAGGGTCAACCATATTGCTGTGGGCCTGGAGTCACTTGTAAGCTAGACCAGGTAAAAATGGCAGATTCCCTTCCCTGAAAGACACGAGTGAACCAGATTGATTTTTCCGAACAACCCGCAATGGATTTATGATCATCATTAGACTCTTAAATCCAGATTTTTTTTCTTGAATTCAAATTCCACTATCTGCCTGAATCCCCGGACCATTATCTCAGAAATAGATTACCAGTCCATAGATAATACCACTCGGCCATCACCCCTCTTGTGATGACTAGAATAATTTTCCATTTTCTCAGATAGCATATTTCTAGTTTTCACCTCCAATAATTTAGATTTGTTCCAGTAAGTCTCAGATAATAACAAAATTCTCAAATTTTGTGAATACGCTTCCATCAAACATTTTGTTTTGATTAATAAAACATTGATATTCCTGACTGAATGATATACTGTAACAAAGTTTAAAGTGTGTAGGTTTGTACCGGAACTGTTAAAATTTGCATTAATAATGTGTCACAGTTTTATTAGGCTTGCTATTGTTTTAAGCTCCTTGTGCTTTAGGGAAGGAGATTTACTGTCATTTCCTGGTTGAGCCTGCATGTGGCTCCAGACCCACAACAATGAGGTTGAATCTTAACATTCCTCTGGGTAATTAGGGATAGACAATAAATGCTGGCCTAGCCAGTGATGCTGACATGGTATGAGTTAATTAAAAAAAAACCTTTCTTCTCAGTGTTAACCACCTGGCTAATCTCTGGGCCATGTGCAAATTTACTTATCATGCCTCCCACATTCTCATCTACAACATTTATGAATATTACAAATAATAAGTGACCCAGCATTGAATCCTACAGTTCAAACACACAATGCTCAAAGAGTTCATACATTATAAAATATACAGAATTTATGGTATGTCAGGCTGCACGCTGGCCTCCAGTCACATAAACAATCTTCTCTGTCTCCCCTCAGTATACCAATTTTGAATTCATCTTGCCAAGTTACCCAGGATGCCATGAGCTTTTAACTAATTTTAAAAAGTACTGACCTGAGCTTCTGCAAAGCTATTAGCTAAGTGTTGCACCCTCCTCCTATCACAAAGCACCACAATATAAACAAACTTCCATTAACACTCCAAGAGGACTTCAGTAAAGTGTTCTGACCCATACTCATTTTAACAACATTTTTCTGAAAAGACCAATCCTGTTGATTATTAAACGCCTTTATGCGTAAGAACATGGAGCAATTTAGCTCATTGAGACTGCTCCACCATTTAATATAATCATGACTGATTGCACAAATAGACAGGCACACACATGTCACTAGTTCAATTTTCAGACCCTGAAAGAATACATTAATATATGTATATCCATGACACGCACTTATCAGAGTGTTGCTGTGTAACTTGCAGCAGACCCCCTATACCACATCGATTCATCTCTGTGGACTGTGGCTTCTGTTTCTTCAGCCAAAGTAACTAGTCTAATATGATAATGAGCTCAGCAGTGGAATCAAGCCTAAATTGAATTAGATGTTCATTGCTATAAAGAAGTTCCACGAATTTTGGATTATTGGAAACACAATTTCCCCCATAAATGTAGATAGTAAGGACTGCTGATGCTGGAGGCTAGAGTTAATAAATGTGAAGCTGGAAAAGCACAGCAGGTTCTGATGAAGAGCCTTGGCCTGGAACATTGACTTCCCTGCTTCTCTGATGCTGTCTGACCTGCTGTGCTATTCCACCTCCATATTCATTGACTTCCCCTATAAGTGCCTCAGTTAACTTTTTAAAAAGGAGATTGCTGAGCTATGTTAAGGTCTTTGCCTGTGTAACCGCCTCTTTTTCTGCCATTCTGTAACTGTCTCCTATGTCTGCACTCAGTGTTTGAATTTGAAACAATGCTGTACCTTAGGAACTGTTGCCCTTATGTAGTCTGATCTGGTGTTCTGTATCATGGAATCGCTACTGTGTGGATCATCTAATCCACAATGACCCTCTAAAGGGTATCCCACCCAGATGCACACCTCTGTCTCGATAACAGTGCTAATCACCTGCTACTGTGTCACCTGAAGCCCGCACCCTAACCTGGAATTTGCTGGAAAGTATTTAAACTCCATTCATTGTTTCTCAATGTGCTGTAAAGCTATTTTAAATCTGTAACATTGTAATATTATTCCTAATCTGCCTTAAACTTGCTTTCTTTCATTTATGAGTGCTGTTTCATATACAGTTACTGTATACCTTGCTGGAGTTAATTCTGCCCTCTGTAGATTCCCCTTCATTTCCTTTTTTTTAACTCTGTATTACTGTAAAAGTCATAGAGTCATACAGACAAGGGGTTTGCGTTAAGTTCTTCAACAACAGTGTTAAATTGTATTCTGAGCTATTCTGTAGTGATATGCTGTTTCCAAGATTTTAAAATCTCTTCCTTTCTGTAAAGCAGAATTTTAACATAGTGTCATTTTCATTGAGATTCATGAATGGTTTCTTTCTGGAAGAGCCCCACTGAGTTTTTGTCAGTTATCGACCCGAATTCTGACACTCACCTGATTCTCTTATTCGCTGTAGCCCGAGCTAATTGTCACTGCTGGAACATCCCAAAATCCATTAGCTGGCAGCTTCTTGAAAGGACCTGCTAAGCCCATGGTCAAGCACTGCCAGTCTGGAACAGCCCTAAAAGGTTTGTGAAATCTGTCCTGATTAGGGGAACGTGGTGCCCAGCTTTGCAGGTGTCCTGCTTGACAGGTTTGTGTAGGTGAGGGAACAGCAGTGGAGTCATGACAACAGACTATGCCAAACTGGTCCATGTTTGCCGGTTGGGTTAGTGTGGTCTCAACCGTGTAGAGGAATGCCCAGCACTGCAGGAAGAAGGTCATTGACTTTCTACATTCTGCCAGGGTAAGTGCCACTCTCCTATCTCCCCTACCGCAATCTCACTCAATCTCTGCTACTTCAACGACCAGCGATCAATCATGCTATACCACTCTCACTATTGCCTGCAATCGATTCCAACACTTTACCAATGAGTTACATAGGTCTAGTTGCGCTTTGTTTCTCTCTCCCTCTGTAGCCTGTCACCTTACTGGGGGAATGCAACAAAGGGTTTAGCACAGAGGATGGAAAGCAGAGGCTTTTTTTTGTAGCAGTGAAAAGAGCAACAGAGAGTTCTCTGTTATGTTTCAGCAGCCAGAATGTACCATCCTTGGGGTGGCTCAATGGTTAGGACTGCTGCCTCACAGCACCTGGGATCTGGGTTCGATTCCAACCTTGGGTGGCTGTCTGTGTGGGGTTTGCACATTCTCCCTGTGTCTGTGTGGGCTTCCTCCGGGTGCTCTCGTTTCCGCCCACTGTCCAAACGTCTGCAGGCTACGATGGATTGGTTATGCTAAATTGCTTATAGTGTCCAGGGATGTGTAGATTAGGTGGGTTAGCCACGGGAAACACAGGGTTACAGGGATAGGGTAGGGGTGTGGGTGGGATGCTCTTTGGAAGGTCAGTGTGGACTTTATGGGTCAAATGGCCTGCTCCCACACAGTAGAGATTCAATGATTTGATGATCTCACTGAATGGCAGAGCAGATTTGATGGGCTGAATGGCCAATTTCTACTCCTTCCATGTCATGGGCTAATCACTCTTAATTCTGAATCAAGAAGATCATTGGCTTGAATTCCACACTAGAGGGATAACAGCATTCCACTAGCAGACTGTCTCGGGGATGTACTGGAAGTGCACTGCATTGCCCGGGCTTCTATCTCTCCATTGAGATGTTGAAGCAAGGTATTGTCTACTGTTCTGTAAGACTGTTGGACTTTTTGTCTTCATTAAAAGGAATAAAATCACCTTGGTCAGTATTAATTACTCAACGAATAAACAGAAAAAAAATCAGGTTAATTAGCTCATCACTATTTATGAGATCATTTGGCCGTGTTACTTCCTACATTATAACAGTCACTACATTTCCTAAATACTTATTGGCTGTAAAGCCCTTTCCTATGCTGAGGTTTGCTGTTTGAGGGTGTGAGAGTCTGAAAGGGCTAATGCTGTGGAATGCACTAAGCACCACCCACTTGGATGATGACATGCAGGCTCAGGTGGGTAAAATAAACTTGATCTCAGAGGAGAAAGACGTTACATTGGGATCTTTGCCTGCAACGGTAGTAGATTCGCCAACTTTAGGTACAATTAAGTCGTCGTTGGATAAGCATATGGACGTATATAGAGGCTTGGGGACTGCTTTGCAGAACACCTCCGCTCAGTTCGTAACAAACAACTGCACCTCCCAGTCGCAAACCATTTCCACTCCCCCTCCCATTCTTTAGATGACATGTCCATCATGGGCCTCCTGCAGTGCCACAATGATGCCACCCGAAGGTTGCAGGAACAGCAACTCATATTCCGCTTGGGAACCCTGCAGCCCAATGGTATCAATGTGGACTTCACCAGCTTCAAAATCTCCCCTTCCCCCACCGCATCCCAAAACCAGCCCAGTTCGTCCCCTCCCCCCACAGCACCACACAACCAGCCCAGCTCTTCCCCTCCACCCGCTGCATCCCAAAACCAGTCCAAGCTGTCTCTGCCTCCCTAACCTGTTCTTCCTCTCACCCATCCCTTCCTCCCACCTCAAGCCGCACCTCCATCTCCTACCTACTAACCTCACCCCACCTCCTTGACCTGTCCGTCTTCCCTGGACTGACCTATCCCCTCCCTACCTCCCCACCTATACTCTCCTCTCCTATCTACTTTTCTCTCCATCTTCGGTCCGCCTCCCCCCTCTCCCTATTTATTCCAGAACCCTCACCCCATCCCCCTCTCTGATGAAGGGTCTAGGCCCGAAACGTCAGCTTTTGTGCTCCTGAGATGCTGCTGGGCCTGCTGTGTTCATCCAGCCTCACATTTCGTTATCTTGGATTCTCCAGCATCTGCAGTTCCCATTATCACTGGACGTACATAGAATAGTGTAGGTTAGATGGGCTTGAGATTGGTATGACAGGTCGGCACAACATCGAGGGCCGAAGGGCCTGTACTGTGCTGTAATGTTCTATGTCTATGCCTATGTCTATCTCCCTCATTGTCGCTGTAACATTGTTTATCACATCAATCTAACTTGTCCTGGGTTGCTTTTGTGCACTAAACTACATTGTACCCAAGACACTAGCCTCTTCTCACTGGCTGATTGAGTGGTTTGCCTCCACCACACTAGATCAAGCAGATCCCTGCAGAATACTCCCAACTGGATCTTTCACCAAGGTCATTGTGGCAAGGAACCATCATTCAGTGATATCAATGGAAACTATATCTTTTAATTGCCAGTAATCTCAGGGATTTGGATTGCAATTTAATAGTTCCTGCTCCCTTGCAGAATTGTGAGAACCACAGAAATGGAAGCTTGCACACACTTCAAAGGCTCCAAAACTCTGCATCAATAAAGCAAAACAAAAATAAAGCAATAATCTTTTTGTTAAGAAAAAGATGCTGCGCCGCCTTGGGTCTACAACAGGGCTGCTAGTAGAACAAAGATTGAAGAACAAACAGCTGGGGAAAAGGCCCTTCAGCCCTCCAAACCTGTGCTGACACATTTTGCCCTTCCGTACTGAAAACGTCTTCACTGACAGGATCCATATCCCTCTATTCCCTTCCTGTTCGTGTGTTCGTCCAGGTGTTTCTTGAAAGTTGCTGTTATGTCTGCTCCCACCACCTTCTCTGGCAGCTCGTTCCAGGCACTCACCACCCTTTGTATGAAAAACATGCCTTGCACTTCTCTTTTAAGCCTCCCCCTTGCACCTTGAACTTGTGACCCCTAGTAACTGACCCCTCAACCCTGGGAAAGTGCTTCATACTTTCCAATCTATCCATGCCGTTCACAATCTTATAAACTTCTATCAGGTCGCCACTCAACCTGCTGCATTCCAATGAAAAACCCAGTTTGTCCAACCTTTTTTCATAGCTAAAATCCTCCCCATAGCAGGGAACCGAGGCTTTTTTTGACTACCTTGTCGACCTGCACTGCCATATTCAGTGATCTGTGGGCCTGCACACCCAGATCCCTCTGCATATCAATTCTGCCAAGGGTACTACTGTTCACTGTATAATTCCCACTTGTTCTTGACTTTACAAAATGTATCACTTCACATTTGTTGGCATCTACCATTTTTCTGCCCATGATTCCAACTGATCTATATCCTGTTGTATCCTTTGACAATCCTCCTCGCTACTCTTGAATCCTGAGTTTCTCTTTCTACCTTTCCCCCCCTCTACCACTTTGCTGATGGGCAAAACACTTACTTCAAGCCCTGTCAGTAACTCGCAGGCAGTAGAGCTGCTAAAACCTACAAGCTGCCAAACCAAACCCTGCCTCATCAATTATTGCTTAAGTCTACTTCAATCTAATCTCTTAGTCATAATGTGATTGAATGTGTTTTCCCAAAATGTTGACAGTATTACAAAACTAATGTTTCGATAAGACTTATGATTGTGCCAGATTACTTAAGAAGATGTTTGTTGATTTTCTTTAGTGATGCTAGCTTTGGGGGTTGTTGTTAATAGAGTGTGTTTGTTAATATACACAAGCTTGTTCAGTATATGCATATTTATGTGTGTCTATCCTATATGTAGTTTCCTCTGTACACAAATGTCTGGCTACAGCCTTGCTCACATATTTAGCTTTATATTTCGTTTGTTCATGAGTTGATTCACGTGTTTAGCATCTACTCACATTTGCACATACTGTGCCCATACACAGGTACACTGTTGGCACATGCCAGTGTGCCTATTGCTGTGTGTAACTCGGTGTGAATCTGTGCATACCTAAAATATCAATTGATGGGACATGGGCATCGCTAACAAGACTAGCATTAGTTGCCCATCTGAATGGCTTTATAGGCCATTTAATAGGGCAATTAAAAGTCACGCACACTGCTGTGGGTCTGGAGTCACACATGGGTCAGAATAAAGACAACAGTGTTTCCCAAAGGGCATCAGTGAACTAGATGCATTTTTAACATCAATCACTAATGGTTATTGAAAGCACCTTTCAATTTATTTCAATTAAAAACCCACTGGGTGATGTGGTGGGATTTGGACAATGGCCACAAGCAGGTTGACCCGAGTTCTTGGTTTACGAGGCCTATGTCACCACTGCTCCCAGTCGCAAACCATTTCCACTCCCCCTCCCATTCTTTAGATGACAAGTCCATCATGGGCCTCCTGCAGTGCCACAATGATGCCACCCGAAGGTTGCAGGAACAGCAACTCATATTCCGCTTGGGAAGCCTGCAGCCCAATGGTATCAATGTGGACTTCACCAGCTTCAAAATCTCCCCTTCCCCACTGCATCCCTAAACCAGCCCAGTTCGTCCCCTCCCGCCACTGCACCACACAACTAGCCCAGCTCTTCCCCTCCACCCATTGCATCCCATAACCAGTCCAAGCTGTCTCTGCCTCCCTAACCTGTTCTTCCTCTCACCCATCCCTTCCTCCCACCCCAAGCCGCACCTCCATCTCCTACCTACTAACCTCACCCCACCCCCTTGACCTGTCCGTCTTCCCTGGACTGACCTATCCCCTCCCTACCTCCCCACCTATACTCTCCTCTCCACCTATCTTCTTTTCTCTCCATCTTCGGTCCGCCTCCCCCTCTCTCCCTATTTATTCCAGAACCCTCACCCCATCCCCCTCTCTGATGAAGGGTCTAGGCCCGAAACGTCAGCTTTTGTGCTCCTGAGATGCTGCTGGGCCTGCTGTGTTCATCCAGCCTCACATTTTATTATCTTGGATTCTCCAGCATCTGCAGTTCCCATTATCACTGCCCTCAATATGCTGCTGTTTTTTGAATGAGGTAACCCTCAGCTTGCAGTGAACCTGTGTGAGTCAGTGTTACTGAGGGATGCAGCCCTGCTCCCCCTATCATTGTGGAAATGCTGAAGGAATAGGTTCACCTGTGTTTCTGTATGTGTGTGCATGTGTATATGATTTGGAGGTGCTGGTGTTGGAGTGGGGTGGACAAGGTCAGAAACCACACAACACCAGGTTACGGCCCAACAGGTCTATGTGAAGACGTAAGCTTTCAATGCCTCAGTCCTTCAGGTGTTAGTGAGAGAGGTAGTATCAGACACAGAGTTTATAAGTAAACACTTATACAGAAAAAGTATGCACACACACACACACCAACCCAACTCCCCCACTTTCCCTCACATACCCTCTCTCACCAACGCCCACTCACACATACACCCTCTCCATACACACACACACACACACACACACACACACACACACACACACACACACACACACCCCCCAACCCTCTCCACCTCCCCCACCCATCCGCACATGCACACTGACTTGCTCACACATTCGCTTACTGACTCCCAATGCTAATCAATAAACATAAGTATAGGCAGGCACTGATTTGTCTATGAATTGATAATAGATGCTGTGCTTGGTTTTGCAGTTAAGTTACTGGAGTGTAATGCTGTGTATTCTCTGTTCCTTTGTGTGTTGAAGCATATTGTGTGTGTGTGTGCGTGTGCGTGTGTGTGTGTGTGTGTGTGAGTGCGTGTGCGTGCGCGTGTGTGTGAGTGTGAGTGCGTGTGCGTGTGCATGTGCGTGTGTGTGTGTGTGCGTGTATGTGTGTGTATGTGTGTGCGCGTGTGTGTGTGTGTGTGTGTGCGTGCGCGTGCGTGTGCGTGTGTGTGTGTGTGTGTGTCTGTCTGCATGTCTGCGTGTCTGTGCCTGTGTGTGTGTTTGTTGGGGGCTATGGGTCTGTGTTTGAGCAAGGGCAGGAATTATGAGCTGTAGGCATTCTCAGAGAACAAAGGTCATTACGCCTCAGTCCACTTTGTTTTTTACTTTAATGAGGCATGTGATTAAAGTAAAACACATTAGCAGTAGCTGTCAGCCATCAGTGGACTCGTTTATTTATGATTCCAAACAGCCTTCTGAGAGGATTCGAGGACAAGAGCAATGCTGTCTTGCTGTAATTGTACAGGGCATTTGTGGCTGTGATCTGGAGGGTGATTTTCCAGGACGAGTCTGAGCTGAGGGCTGACATCATCGTCGTCAGAAGATATTCAGATTATCGCTGGATCGTGATTGTGAGCAGGGCTTGAAGGATCGCTGGTTGAACTGAGCTGCTTCTGGTGGATCTTTATGTTAGCTTCGGTCCTAACACCACTTCAGTGACCGGCTAACGTGGCTCCAGGCCAGGGGACTCACGAGACAGTCAGGGTGACTGTAAATAAGGTGGAGCAAGGATTGCCGGTCGACTGGACCTTCTTCATGAAGAGAGTCCTCCTGGATTGCTGCAGGTTCCAAGCAGCAGATAGTTTCTGCCTGCAGGATTTTCCCAGCGGGGGGCTACTTCAACGTGACCTTCAAGAGTGTGAATGTCTCCTGAAGGTATTCAAAGAGAAAGGAGGTGAGAGTCCCCTCTCCATCCTGTTTGGGATACTCATCTCATAGAATCTCACAGAATCTCTACAGTGTGGAAACAGGCTTTCGGCCCAACAAGTCCACACTGAACCTCAGAGCATCCCACCCAGACCCATCCCTGTATAACCCACCTAATCTACACATCTCTGAACACTATGGGCAATTTAGCATGGCCAATCCACCTAGCCTGCATATCTTTGGACTGTAGGAGGAAACTGGAAGACCCAGAGGAAACCCACGCAGACCCACGGAGAGCGTGTAAACTTGCACAGACAGTCACCTGAGACCAGAATCGAAACCCCTGGACTGAGGGTTGTTACAATCCATATATTCTGACAGCAGTCATCCTGATCTTCCCAGGAACGTACATACAGCTTGAATGAAGCAGCACTGACGCAGTGAACCCCTTCGATATCTGGACCAGTGAACGACAGGTCAAGGTGACCCTGGAGGTGGGAGCACTCTCCTCCTGCCCTCCAGCTTTGCAAACTGGAGGGAGCTGAGGCTACCTGAAATATGCAGGGCTGCCTAGAGTGTGCCAAACCTGTGGGAGGGCAGGGCACATGGCAGCGGACTGCAAAGTGGCCCTCAGCAGGAGCTGCAACCAGGAGGGCCACGGGCGGACGCCAGTGAGGGGAAGCAGGCTACCTGTACCCAAGCCTGCCCAAGACAAGGGGAGGTCACAGACACTCAGTTGGATGGAAGTGGCAATGTGGGCCTTGGATTCCCTCCCTACCCCCGTCTAATGACAGTGAAGTGTCACACTCCAGCATGGAAAGTGAAGGAGAGACAGGCTGGAGAGGAGGAAATGGTAGCCAGTGCACAGGCACAGTAACTGACCCAACACGCCCCACACCTGAACAGATGGACTCAGTGGAGGAGGAGGAAACAAAGGAGGGTGGGGAAGAGTTGCGGCTGCGTGGTGGATACTCCAGCAACTCCTGTGACAATGAAGAGTGTGTAGAGGGATAGCCACCAACAAAAAGAGACGCACAGCATCACAGGGTAGAAGGAGAGGAGCCCTGTCCCAACCCGAAAATGACGTTCAGTTATCGGACCCTTCCAGTGTCTCAAATATATGCAACCAGTATGCTGTGTCAGAAGGAAATGGTTTTCAGCTTTTGGAACTGTTGGGATAGTCAAACCCCCAATGTTTGTTTGTTCTCAATATGCAAAGATTGCGCAGAACCAAACTGCTTTATTGACACCAGAGATAGTAAGAACATAGAACAATACGGCGCAGAACAGGCCCTTCGGCCCTTGATGTTGCGCCGGCCTGTGAACTAATCTAAGCCCCTCCCCCTACACTATCCCATCATCATCCATATGCTTATCCAAGGACTGTTTAAGAACTGCAGATGCTAGAGTCAGCGGTAACACAGTGTGGAGCTGGATGAACACAGCAGGCCAGGCAGTTTTAGTTGACATTTTGGGTTGGGGCCCTTCTTACAGAAGTCAGAAATCCCATCCCGAAATGTCAGTTTTCCTGCTCCTCTGAGGCTGACTTGGCCTGCTGTGTTCCTCGAGCTCCACACTTGTGTTATCTCTGCTTTATTGATATGTATTTTTATAAATAAAGTATATTCTTGAAACAAAGACAATTATTCGGGGCCTTGGTGAGACCACACCTGAAGTATTGCATGCAGGCCTGATCTCTTTATGCAAGGAAGGAAGTTCTGGCCATGGATGGAGTGCAACGAAGACTGATTCCTGGGATGGCAGGACTCACGCATGCAGAGAGACTGGATGAGTTAGGATTATTTTCACTGGAGTTTAGAAGAATGAGGGGCGAGTCTCATAGAAACCTCCAAAATTCTAAAAGGATTAGACAGGGCAAACACAGGAAGATTGTTCCTGCTGACTGGGGAATCTGGAGCCAGGGATCACAATCGAAGAAGACAGAGTAGGTCATTTTAAAATCTATAGGCGTCTGTCTAACTGACCTCTTTCATCAAGCACCTTGCCACTTTTCACTGAAACCCTTAAATAAATGAATCAAACTTCCTTGAATACATTGATGCAGTCCCTCAGTTGCCTGGCATTAAATTATTCAATGTAGTTGCTCCTAAGCTCAAAATTATTTCTTGTTAGCTTCTCTTCTTGCTCCTAATGTTTTTATTGTAACGTTTATTGTAATGTTTTTATTAAAAGCAGAATCAGTAGAATTGCACCAATGGTTTTATGTAGCATGGAGCTTTGAGATCACTGAGGAGAAAGCGCATAAATGGAGAACAAAAACAGAAGTTGCTGGTAAAGTTCAGCAGGTCCGGCAGCACCTGTGAAGAAAAAACAGAGTTAATGTTTTGGATCCGGTGACCCTTCCTCAGAGCTGATTGTGGTTGGGAAATGCCAGTTTATATGTGGAAAATAGGGAGAGGGATGGGTTAGGGTGTAAACATTTGGAAAGAGCTTGACGAGAGACACCAACAGTTGGACAGACAAAGGAGTTGCTAACGATCAGGCTGGGAGGGTGAATAGTTGTTAATGGGGACTGTTAGTGATTAACAACAGGGGTTTGTTTCAGAGACAGTAGGAACTGCAGATGCTGGAGAATCTGAGATAACAAGGTGTAGAGCTGGATTAACACAGCAGGACAAGCAGTGTCAGAGGAGCAGGAAAGCTAACGTTTCGGGCCTAGACTCTTCTTCAGAAATGGGGGAGGGGAAGTGGATTCTGAAGTAAACAGGGAGAGCGGGGAGGCAAATAGAAGATGGATAGAGGCGAAGATAAGTGGAGCGGAGATCGACAGGTCAAAGAGGCGGGGATGGAGCCAGTAAAGGTGAGTGTCGGTGGGGCGGTAGGGAGGAGATAAGTTAGTCCAGGGAGGACAGACAGGTCAAGGGAGTGGGATGGGGTTAGCAGGTAGGACTGCTATACCTGCCCCATCACCTCCCCTCTCACTCCCATCCCAGGGGCCAAGAAGTTTTTCCACATCAAGCACAGGTTCACCTGCACATCTGCTAATGTGGTATACTGCATCTGCTGTACCCGTTGTGGCCTCCTCTACATTGGGGAAACCACGCGGAGGCTTGGGGACTGCTTTGTAGAACAACTACACTCGGTTTGCACTAAAACAACTGCATTTCCCTTTTGCGAACCACCTCAACTCCTCCTCTCATTCTGCAGATGACATGTCCATCCTGGGCCTCCTGCAGTGCCACAATGATGCCACTCGAAGGTTGCAGGAACAGCAACTCATATTCCTCTTGGGAACCCTGCAGCCCAATGGTATCAATGTGGATTTCATAAGCTTCAAAATCTTCCTTCCCCACACCGCAACCCAAAATCAGCCCAGCTTGTCCCTGCCTCCCTAACCTGTCCTCCCTCTCACCTATCCCCTCCTCCCACCTCAAGCCTCACCCCATCCCCTACCTACTAACGTCATCCCATCTCCTTGACCTGTCCATTCTCCCTGGATTGACCTATCCCCTCCCTAACTCCTCTTTACTACACTCACCTTTACTGGCTCCATCCCCACCTCTTTGACCTGTCTGTCTCCTGCCCACCTATCTTCTCCTCTATCCATCTTCTATCTGCCCCCCCCCTCTTTCCCTGTTTATTTCAGAACCCCTTTCCCCTCCCCCATTTCTGAAGAAGGGTTTAGGCCCGAAACATCAGCTTTCCTGCTCCGATGATGCTGCTTGGCCGCTGTGTTCATCCACTCCACACTTTGTTAACAGGGTGTGTGTAATGGCAGGCTATGTGGTAACAAGGTCTGGCGTGTGAGGTAGGGGGCTGGGACATGGGAGAGTTTCGGCTCTAAAATTATTGAACTCGATATCGAGTCTGGAGGGCTGTCGCCCCCAAGCAGAAAATGAGGTGTTGTTTCTCCAGTTTACATGAGCTTTGCTGGGGCACTACAGCAAGCCAGAGACAGAGATGTTGGCCAGGGAGCAGGGTGGTGCACTAAAGTGGCAGATAACAGGTAGTTCAGGGTCTTTTTTGTGAGCAGAATGTAGATGTTCTGTGAAGTGGTCACCTAAGTCTACGCTTTGTTTCCCCCAGTACAGAGGAGACGATATTGTGAGCAGTGAATGCAGTAGACTAGATTGTGGGAAGTGCAGGTGAAGTGTTGCTGGGGAGGGAGGGGGTAAATGGGCAGGTGTTGCATCTTCGCTGGTTTCAGAGGAAGGTGCTATGGGGCACCTATGTAAGTCAATTTTCTTGACAAGTGCACTGTATGTCAAAACAAACACAAAGAAAAATACAAAGATGTAGCAAATAGGTGAAAAATAACTTTATTCTTGATTTGTTCACAATTTATGATGGTCTGAATAACAACAGTGAAAGGCAGTGAAAAATGCTCCAGTTAGCTTCAGGAAAGTTTAATAGAGGGGCACCCTGATTCTTGAGCACTCATATTTAAGAGCAGAGAAAATAGGACAGTAAGGCACAGTACATGCCCTTCGGCCCAGGAAGATGTGCCAACCTATTATCTTACGAAGATCAATCTACCCTGCATACACTACATTTTACCATCCTTCGTGTGCCTACCCAAGAGTCGCTTAAAAGTCTCTGAACTATCTGACAAAGGTGAATGTGATCCCATATGGGGGAGGTGTAATCTTAAAGACCAGACATACAAACATATCGTGTCCTTTCAAACCGCTGCTGCATATGGTCCGGCATTATGTTCTGACTTGTGTACAAATTGATTTGCAAATAGAAGTCAGAATGGAACCCAGGAATTGCCTGCCATCGTTTCCTGCTCAGCGTACTGTCTGCTTTAGTACAACACAGTCTACCATGTCACCAGTGCAATCAAACGTCTCTTCCGTCTTTTCGTGTCACCGTGTGAAATCCTGGAATACTCTTCAGGCTCTGTGGCTTTGGCTGAGGAAACAGGTGAGAGAGCAGATGGGTATTCATCAGAGTCTTCAGGGTCATCAGCATCTTCAGCTGAGACCGTGCTGCATCAGTGTTTATCTCATCTGTCTGCCCCGTGGTGTAGCAGGCGTTGGCGTTATCTACCTTGAGCTACATTTCCACGCTTGCCTCAGCTAGAATAGACTTCTTGGCCTTCTGCAGGTGAGCTAAAAGGTTCCCAGCACAAGGCTGGCTGGCTTCACCCAACTCCTCACTGTCTTACACAGCCGTAGTCCATTCTGATGCAATGAGTTGGAAGCAGTTGGTAATTATTCCTGCCATCATTGTCTTCTGTAACTTCATCCTCAAGTACACGGCCCTCTGGAACAAATGGAATATATTCTTGCTTCTGATCGTTGACCTCAATAATGTGAGATATCAGCTGCTGTTTGTCGCGTCATAGAACTCCTACAGTACGGAAGCAGGTCATTCACCCCATCGAATCCATACTGACCCTCTGACAAAAAGTCCCACTCACACGCAACCTATCGCTCCCATGACTAATCCACTTAGACTGCACATCCCTGGACAAAATGAACAAGTTGTCATCGCCAACCCACTTAACCTGCTTATCTTTGGACTGTGGGAGGAAACCAGAGCACCCAGAGGAAACCCACACAGACCCGAAGGGGAGGTGGGGTGGGTAGTCAAATCTGGTTCTCTGGCACCGTGAGGCAGCAGTGTGTCACTGTTGTTGGTGATGTTTCAGGTACGTTGGTGGCTGCAGAATCCAGCACCGATCTTCTCAGATGCAGAGAAGGGTAGGAGTGCTGTTAGAAGCATAATAGTAAAGCCGTGCAATCTCCTAGTGCAAGGCAACGCTATCCAATCCATGTGTGAGTTGAATTGGGGTTAAATATTCCATAAACCCAGGTAATGTTCCAGGGACCCAGATTCAAGCCCTGCTTTGGCAAAAGGCAGAATTTGAATTCAGTAAAAATCTGAAATTAGAGTCTCATAATCACCATGTGTCAACCGGTCAGGAAAATCCTAGATGGCTCATGAAGCAGTTTGTGTCAGAGTGAGCAATAATATCAATTTAAATTATAACTTATAGCATTTCACCTGTTTCTGGTCGAAGTATTATAGAAATACGTTTTATTTTATATTGTGCAAAATAAGGGAATTCGGAGATTGAACAAGGGAAGTTCGTGGTTAAGTAAACAAGTCTGAGAAAGCATGCCAAGTGAAATACAAGAACTGTTAAATCCAACCCATCAGCAGTATTTATTTTGATAACACCTGCAGTCCTCCTTTCAGAGCTCAGTCTTAGGGCTTCACACTTGTGCTGAGGCGGAAGTATTTAATGTGACTGAAATGTCTGATATCATAGTATGACAAATGACAAGAAGCAAATGCAGTCTGCTCCAATCCGTCTGTCCCAGGAGGAGGGTGTTGCTGGCTGGACTAGCATTAATTCCCTACCCTGGAGGGCTTTTGAGAGTCAAGCACACTGCTGTGGGTCAGGAGTCACATGTAGGCCTGACTGGGTAAGGACGGTAGATTTCCTTCCCAAAAAGGACATTGCAGTAGCAAAATAGGGGCATACAACCTGGAGTATTCCACATTCAATCAGATTGTGGCTGATTTGTGGCCTAACGCTATAAACTTGCCTTTGGCCTATATCCCTCATTACCTATGCTTGACGAAAATTTATCCATCTCAGACTTAAAATGAGCAACTGATTCTACATCTGCTGCTGTATGTGGGAGAGAGTTCCAAACCTCAACTATTTGTGTTTAGAAGTGCTTCCTAACCTGAAAGGTATGGTCTTAATTTTTAAACCTATGCCTCCTTGTTTTAAAATCCCCAACCAGTGAAAATAGTTTACCTACCCTCTCTTTTCCAAGTCATTAATAAATAACATGAATCATTGAGGGTCTAACACGGATCCCCATGGGACGACACTGGTCACATTTTGCTACTTCTAGTGCCTACCCAATATCCTTTCTTTCTATTCGTTCAACCTGCCTGTGTGATAAGCTGGTAAAGGAACAACAGTTTTCATTTCTAAAGTGCTTTCCATAACACAGGAGCACTTTCTCTATCAATGAAGTGTAGGCATTATTCTAACGCACAAAATATGACAGCCAAGTTTTACACAGCAAGCTTTTGCAAATAGCTAGGGAAACAATGGCCTAGTGGTATTATCACTGGACTATTAATCCAGAGACCCAGATAGTGTTCTGGGGACCCAGGTTTGAATCCCACTGTGACCAGTTGATGGTATTTGAATTCAATAAAATATCTAGAATTAAGAATCTAGTGATGACCATGAATCCATTGTCAATTGTTGGAAAAATCCATCTGGAACACTAATGTCCTTTAGGGAAGGAAACTGCCATCCTTACCATGTGCTTATCCAAATGTCTTTTAAGTGTTGTAATTGTACCCACATCCACCTCTTTCTCTGCAAGTTCATTCCACACACAAACCACCCTCTGTATGAAAAAAATTTCCCTGCAGGTCTTTTCAAAATCTCTCTCCCCTCACCTATAAAACGTGCCCTCTAGTCTTGAAATTCTCTGTCCAAGGGAAAAGACAGTGACCATTAACCCTCTCATGATTTTAAAAATGTCTGTAAAGTCGCCTCTCAACCTTCTATGTTCCATTGAAGTAAAACCGTTGAATGTCAACAAGGGGTAGTTAGATACAATAGGAACTGCAGATGCTGGAGAATCTGAGATGACAAGGTGTGGAACAGGATGAACACAGCAGGCCAAGCAGCATTTGGGAGCAGGAAAGCTGGTGTTTTGGGCCTAGACCCTTCATCAGAAATGGGGGAGGGGAAGGGAAGAGGTGGGGTTGGAGCCTGTAAAGGTGTAGTTAGATGCTGTCTTGGTGCAGATGATCACAGACTGACATCTGTCTGGTATAGTATTAATTGTTATTTATCAACCTGAGCCCGATCTTTGGCTGAAGTCCTGCTTCAGATGGAAACGAATTATTTCCGTATTTGTAGAATTGCAAGTGACATTGAGTACTGTAAAATCATCAGTGAGCCTCCCAGTTCTGATCTTATGTTGATGTTACTGATGATGTTTGGGTCTAGGATGGTGCCTTAAGGATTTGCAGCATTGGTGATTTAGTATAATTCAGGGAGACCAGCAATGGTGGAGGATCCCACTCCCCTCAGTATCACTCCCCTCAGCTGTTGTAAAACAAATGTGTTCCCCATTTGCAGTGATGGTGCGATGTTTTACAACGGAACACCACCCCACCCCCCCGACTGTCCTACCCTTCAATGAGTTTTCATGAACTGCCCTGGCCGCCTCCAGTAGCTTTATTCAGGGGGTGGCTAGGATGGGAATTCCACTATCCCTCATCACTCCTGAAGGAATGGCCAGGGCTGGGAACACTGTCAGAAGGTGTGGCTACCTTCCGGTATAGAAATTTTTGGATGCTGTCTTTTTCCTTCCCTCCGCCACCAGGGGATACCATCTTTCAGGTGAGATCGTAAATGGGGCTTCTGCCTGACATTTCTGCTGAAAGTACAAGATTTCTGGGCACTGCCAAATGAAATGGTAGCATGTTCTTCTCACCATTTATCTCTTGCTTGATCACCATCGCCCAAAGCAACCAATCACAACATTGTTTGTGGGATCTTGCTGTGCACAGACTGACTATTGCCATTCCTGTACAACAACAGTGGCCACCATTCAACGGCCTCCTCAGCTTTTGGGAAACAGTTAAGGAATGATGTGACAGATATTAGTTGGCACACTTGGAGTATTGCATGCAATTTTGGTCCCCTTACTCGGGGAGTTGTATTAGAGGCAGGCCACAAAAGATTTGCTGGATTGATTCCAGAGATGTAGGGTGTGCCTTATGGAGGAAGATTTAGCAGTTAAGGCCTATGCTCTCTGGAGTTTAGAAAAATTAAGGAGATCCAGTTGAAGTCTGTAAGATGCTAAAGGGGAGTGAGAAAGTAGACACAGAGAGAGGATGTTTCCACATGTGGGGCAATCTAGAGTGAGAGGTCATGGTTTTAATAGAAGGGACAGCAGATTTAAAACAGATGAGGAGAAATTACTTCTCTCAAAGGGTTGTCAATCTGTGGAACTCACTGTGGCAGAGAATGGCTAAATGTCCCAGGATCCACCAGTCGTTCAAAATTTAAGGAAGAGAGAAACAGATTTTTAATGTGTAATGGGTTGAAGGATTTTGAAGATTGGGCAGGAAAGTGGAGTTGAGGCTGAGATGAGATCAGCCATGATCATATTGAGTGGCCTACTCCTGTTCCTAGTTCTTATATTCTGATGTTTTAAATAGGTCATCAATGGGATTCTTTTCTCCCTCCTTTTTCAGGTCTCTACGACATGTCCTGGGACATTTTCCTAAGTTACATCTTTTTAAGCAAATGCACCTTGTGGCTGTTTACACTTGATCTTTGGGAAGTGGGAGTAGCTGGAGGTGGCTGAGAGATTCTGCTGAAGTTACAGCTGATATTGTCCATCGGGAATGCGCAGCTCACCTCCTTCCAGAGTCTGTCGTATCCCTCCCCCAGGACACTAACTCGTGAGCCCCATTAATTCATTGTCTTTGAAAACCCTCCAGATTATCGTCAGCTGAGAGTTCCATCTGGGATGCACTTCCTCGCTTTAAGGTTTGCTTACTTATGTCATTGTCAGATTCTGTCTGCGCTCATTCCAGACGCTGACACATTCTCGGTATAGACGACAATTCACTGACTGACAGTGATGGGGCTCAGAGAGTCACTAACGCTTCTGACAAGAAGAAGTATCTTCTTCCTGTTGAGAAAGCTGAAGTTGGAGCTAATATTGGGCAGAAAATTAGAAGGCTCAAGATAAACTGAGCATAGCCTTTCACTGTGCATTTACTGCTGAAGGTTTTAGGTTTGACAGACACATCAGGGTAATTTCTGGGGCATTTTTTCAAGACTCCAACATTAGGGTCTCCTGTGGTGCCAAGGCAGTGTTCTTACCTCTAGGGACTGAGGGTGTTATACTTAAATTGCACACTGTTTATAAAACAAGATAAATGAGCTTGTAGTCCAGATTGAAATTGGCAGGTACGATGTTGCAACAGTCAGAAACAATATCTTCAAACAGTTTATGGGCATTCTGCCTGTAAGGGATGATATCAGCTTTTACCATAAGACCATAAGACATAGGAGTGGAAGTGAGGCCATTCGGCCCATCGAGCCTACTCCATCATTTAATCATGGCTGATGGGCATTTCAACTCCACTTACCCATACTCGCTCCGCACCTGCCCTTAATTCCTTGCGAGATCAAGAATTTATCAATCTCTGCCTTGAAGACATTTGATGTCCCAGCCTCCACTGCTCTCCGTGGCATTGAGTTCCACAAGCCCACCACTCTTTGGCTGAAGAAATGTCTCCTCATTTCAGATTTAAATTTACCCCCTCTAATTTTAAGGCTGTGCCCACGGGTCCTAGTCTCCCCACCTAACGGTCACAACTTCCCAGCGTCCACCCTTTCTAAGCCATACATTATCTTGTAAGTTTCTATTAGATCTCCCCTCAACCTTCTAAACTCTAATGAATACACTCCCAGGATCCTTAGCCGTTCATCATACGTTAAACCTACCATTCCAGGGATCATCCGTGTGAATCTCCGCTGGACACGCTCCAGAGCTAGTGTGTCCTTCCTGAGGTGTGGGCCCAAAATTGGACTCAGTATTCTAAATGGGGCCTAACTAGAGCTTTATAAAGCCTCAGAAGCACATCACTGCTTTTATATTCCAACCCTCTTTAGATAAATGGCGACATTACATTCGCTTTCTTAATCACGGACTCAACCTGCAAGTTAACCTTTAGAGAACCCTGGACCAACACTCCCAGATCCCTTTGTACTTCGGCTTTATGAATTTTCTCACCGTTTAGAAAATAGTCCATGCCTGTATTCTTTTTCCCAAAGTGCAAGACCTCCCATTTGCTCACATTGAATTTCATCAGCCATTTCCTGGACCACTCTCCTAAACTGTCTAAATCTTTCTGCAGCCTCCCCACCTCCCCAGTACTACCTGTCTGTCCACTTAACTTCGTGCCATCGGCAGATGTTGCCAGAATGCCCCCAGTCCCTTCATCCAGATCATTAATATATAAAGTGAACAGCTGCGGCCCCAATACTGAACCCTGTTGGACACCACTTGTCACCGGTTGCCATTCTAAAAAAGAGCCTTTTATCGCAAGTCTCTGTCTTCTGTCGGACAGCCAATCCTCAATCCAAGCCAGTAGCTCACCTCAAACAGCATGGGCCCTCACCTTACTCAGCAGCCTCCCGTAAGGCACCTTATTAAAGACCTTTTGGAAATCTAGATAGATAACATCTACTGGGTTTCCCCGGTCTAACCTACTTGTAACCTCTTCAAAGAATTCTAACAGGTTTGTCAGGCACGGTACCACCTTACTAAATCCATGCTGACTGGTTCTAATCTGACCCTGCACTTCCAGGGATTTAGAAATCTCATCCTTAATGACAGATTCTAGAATTTTACCAACAACTGAGGTTAGGCTAATTGACCTAGAATTTTCCATCTTTTGCCTTGATCTTTTCGTAAACATGGGGGTTTCAACAGCAATTTTCCAGTCATCTGGGGCTTTCCCAGGCTCAAGAGGCTTTTGAAAGGTCAGAACTAAAGCCTCCGCTATTTCCTCAACCACCTCCCTCAGAACTCTAGGATGTAGCCCGTCGGGGCCAGGAGATTTATCAATTTTTAGACCTTTTAGTTTTCTAGCACTTTCTCTTTTGTAATGCCTACCATACTCAACTCTGCCCCCTGGCTCTCCTTTAATTGTTGGCATACTACTCATGTCTTCCACTGTGAAGACTGACGCAAAGTACTTATTAAGTTCTTCAGCTATTTCCTTATCTCCCATCACTAGCCTTCCAGCATCAATTTGGAGCGGCCCAATATCTACTTTTGCCTCTCGTTTGTTTCTTATGTATTGAAAGAAACCTTTACTACCATTTCTAATATTACTGGCTAGCCTACCTTCATATTTGATCCTCTCCTTCCTTATTTCTATCTTTGTTATCCTCTGTTTGTTTTTGTAGCCTTCCCAATCTTCTGATTTCCCAGTGCTCTTGGCCACTTTATAGGCTAATAAAGTGTGAAGCTGGATGAACACAGCAGGCCAAGCAGTATCTCAGGAGCACAAAAGCTGATGTTTTGGGCCTAGGCCCTTCATCAGAGAGCTCTCTGATGAAGGGTCTAGGCCCGAAACGTCAGCTTTTGTGCTCCTGAGACGCTGCTGGGCCTGCTGTGTTCATCCAGCTTCACACTTTATTATCTTGGATTCTCCAGCATCTGCAGTTCCCATTATCACTTTATAGGCTGTCTCTTTCTCTTTGATACATTTCCTGACTTCCTTTGTCAGCCATAGCTGTCTAATCCCACCCCTCACCCCCGATAATCTTTGTTTTCTTTGGGATGAACCACTGTACTGTGTCCTCAATTACACCCAGAAAAGGGTGTGGTAATTTTACCACACACAGAAGTAATAATTCTAGAAGGAAGTAATAAATAGTTTGATAGTACAGGTCTAGAATATTGTTGAAGAAAAGACATATTTTGTCAAAGCTTTTTGTTCTTGCATCATCAGGACAATTTGTAAGAATGCTTGTGTATTCTTGTCAAATGTCCTGATGAGTGCAAGACAAAAGCTTCAACATAAGTCATATCCTTCCCCCTGAGCCTTTGACCAATCCCCAGGAGAATAGAAAGCAGAAAGTACTAGACTTTCCATATGGCTTATTTCATTCAGGCAATGTGTAACATTTAGTCTCCTGGTTGAGCTGAAACAGAGTTAGAGTGAAAAAAATCCAATAGTTTCTCTCTAGGTCAAACACCAAGGCTTGGATGAAAGATAGCAGTAGATTTTTTTATCTGGGTGAAAACAAATCAATAAAGATATTAAGAGATGATATGAAGGATTTGGCTTTGTGTATCATTCAGGTGATTGGACAAATAAAATGTTGATCTCATAGTTTAAAGTAAAATTGGGAGCTGGAGAGAAGAGGCCAATTGTTTCAGAGTTTAAAAGAAAATACAAACTGGTTTGGGAATGCTCAGCTTGTGGGTACTTATAAAATTAGCACACAATTCAATTGAAAGAGATCACTCTATTGATGGATCCTGTGTGATGCTATTTGCTTATTTATTTTCCTCAGTTTGCTGTTCATATCCTCGTGATCTCGAAACAAAGTTCAGCAAACTTAGTTAAAATAAATTGCAATCCTGTACCTTTGCCAGCACCATAGCTTATTCTATTTGAGTTTGAACTGTAAAATTTTACACAAATGTGGGTCATAGATGTATCTTTTGACATAATACACTTTTGAGGCCAGGAGCCAGGAGATACCTCTTCACAGAGTGACTTTTACAGCTTTGGGATTCACTTGCAAGATTAGTCACAGAGGCAGAAACATTTAGCATCAGGTCAGAAAGGGGAATGAAGCAACATGGTTTGAATGGAAATGAGGCACAGGCTGTGTACATATGATTAGGAATATTTGCTTGCATAGATGTTAAACATTCACATGAACTGGTTGGGTTAAAACAGCCACTTTCCACGTTGTTAGTTCGGTAAGTTTCAATGAGTAGAAAGAACGGGTTAAATCAGGTTTCAAAAGCCTTGACATTAGTGCTGGAACTGAGGCTTTGACACTGTCAAATCAGAAAAAGGTTTCCAACTCAAGAACTGAAATGTTAATTAGCTCACAATTGACTGTAGACTTTAAAAAAAAATCCTGATCTATAAATAATATTTCATCCAACTGGTTATAATCGGAGAATACACAAGGAGGGGATCAGTATTTGAAGTCCACACAAAAGTAATGACACCCTTGTTAGATTATATCATCATTGCTTTGACTTTTGCAAAGCTATAATTTGCAATGTACCAGACAGTCCCACTGCACGTTATAATTTAAATGTCAATTGAAATGTGCAGTAATACTGCTCATTAAAGCTAGTTACACTGCCAAAATAATTAGAGTGTAGTCCAATAATGCAACTGACAAGAGGAACCTGGGCTTCAGAAAGCTGTGACTCAATAAATAGTTTCTACAAGATAAAAGCCTCATTTAATACACACGCATATATATTAATTAGATTGCATCTAACAGAATGTTTATATGATATCCAATTCTTTCACAGCCTCACAGACTGGGGTCAATTTGTAGTGGACAAAGAGAGTTTAATGCCTGAAAGCTATAACTGCTGTCTTATATTTTCTCAGTGTTGGAGAGATGACAGTACTAACATGTCTCTCCCGAAGGAATGAGGCAGTGTTAATATGTAAATAGGTCATACATTGCTATCACACCATCAACACTGAATGTCTTCATGAAGAGAAAGGACTTATTATACAGGTTTATGATACACAGGAACCATCCAGTTACCTGTGAGGAGCAGTCACAATTTGCCTGCAAATGGTCAATACTTAACCAACTGAGACAGCACAAATGGTTGTACTTTAAAGAACACAACTGCTGATCTGATATCGTTCTAGATTCGAAGCAGGGTTGGCTGAAACGTTGTGAATTTAATGCCACTGAACAACCCAATTAGCACTTAGCTTTCCAGTAAACTGTAAATCCACTCTGGCATGCTTCAAGCTATTCAAAATACAACAGGGACACCATAATTTATGCCAAAATTCAAAGAAAAACCTTTATACAGTATGCAAATTTATCAGTAGTGCTGCTCCATAGAGTAGCAGGGAATTAAGGATGTATTAATCAACGATTATCTGCAAGGTTTGCTGATATTAGCAGGTCTTGTCAGTAAATTGGTATAATTTTCAGTATTTTTAAAATGTTAATGCTTGCATCCTGAGATGTGAGGGATTATTGACTCTCCTTGAATATTAGTCGCAGAGTAGTTTGTTTCTTATTAACACAGAGATTGACTTCTATGCAGAATTACATATTTAAAGACACACTTTGTTTTGATTGATAATAATCTCAGCGCATCAGAAAGAGGGAGATTTCTTGACATCTCCCTGGCCTTTCATTCACTGACAAAAAGGTTTGCTCCACAATACAAACACATCTGATGCATTTTCAGACAGGTAAGATAAACTTCTTTGAAGAAAGTGATAGAAGGAAATGTTGACGGGATTTGTTGAAGTGGGATGGGAAGAGGCACATAAGAAGCATGAATAACAAGAGACCAGATGGGCTGAATGGCCTGCTTCTGTGCAGTAAATTGCATATGATTCTATGTCCTGGAGAATTATGAGTAATCTACAGGCACTCTCTGAGTCTGAACTTCACTAAAGGCTGTAGAAGTTAACAGACAGCCCAGATTGAATAAACAGTAAACCTTGCAAATTCCACATACTGTTCCAGTTCATCTTGTATGTTTCAAACTGACACTCCAGTACAACTAGTATGTTCATTTCCAAGATAGGGTTGTTAAGAAGGCGTACAGTGTGTCAGGTTTTATTAATAGAGGGATCGAGTTCCGGAACCAAGAGGTTATGCTGCAGCTGTACAAAACTCTGGTGCGGCCGCACTTGGAGTATTGTGTACAGTTCTGGTCACCGCATTATAAGAAGGATGTGGAAGCTTTGGAAAGGGTGCAGAGGAGATTTACTAGGATGTTGCCTGGTATGGAGGGATGGTCTTATGAGGAAAAGCTGAGACACTTGAGGCTGTTTTTGTTAGAGAGAAGAAGGTTAAGAGGTGACTTAATAGAGACATACAAGATAATCAGAGGATTAGATAGGGTGGACAGTGAGAGCCTTTTTCCTCAGATGGTGATGGCTAGCACGAGGGGACATAGCTTTAAACTGAGGGGTGATAGACATAGGACAGATGTCAGAGGTAGGTACTTTACTCAGAGTAGTAAGGGCGTGGAATCCCCTGACTGTGACAGTAGTAGTAGATTCACCAACTTTAAGGGCATTTAAATGGTCATTGGATAAGCATATGGGTGATAATGGAAGAGTGTAGGTTAGATGGGCTTCAGTTTGTTGCACCAACCTGTGAAACCGTCGAGGGCCGAGGGCCCCGTACTGCACTGTAATTTTCCATGTTCTATTGTCATTTATCCTGGGAAAAATCTGACTGAAGCTTCAACAGAGACTAATAGAGATTGATAGGATAGCAACATCTGACATAATGACCTCCTTAACGAGGTATTGACCTGGGGGCTCAAAGAAAATCAGGACAAATAAGATCTTGTCCTTTTTGCAATCATTCTCAGGCTATGGGTCTCACTGAAAAGGGTTGGGTTTAATATTTGGACCAGATCCATTGTGAGTGATCAGCTCCTTGAACTAATAATGGATGTTAGATACAACTAAGCAGCTTGCTAGGTGACAGAGGGGAGAGTCAACCAGACTGGTGATGGACTGGAGTCACATGTGGACCAAAACCAAAGGAGGCAGGTTACATAGGAGAAGGAACTTTTTTGGTGATATTTTGGATGAAGGTTTAGAGGGAAAGGGTTGAGGAGTTTGTCACCCCATGCCATCACATTTGCCCCACGTTAATGAAAGAGATCTCCCTCTCATTGGATTACACAGTGTGGAGCTGGAGGAACCCAGCAGAGCAGGCAGCATCAGAGGAGCAGGAAAGTTGACTTTCTTGAAATGAAAGTTACTCTTTTGTTTTTGACTCTTGCTAAAAAGAGACAAGATACCAAAACTTCTTGTCTTGCATTTATTAGGATTAGGATTTTAGAAACAGACTTGAAAAGGGGGATTCTGATTTCTACAAAGTAAATTGTATAAATTAGTGTCCTATCTTTGTGTCATCAGCAAGTTTAGCAACCCTTCATCCAAGTCATTAATAGGTTGAGGTCCCTGCACTGATCCCTAAAGCCTACCAGTCACTGTATCTCACCGGCCAGTAAGTAGTTCATTTATGCCGACTCTCTATTTTCTGTTAGCCAGCCATTCTTCTATCCTTGCCGATATCTGACTCCCTGGATGGTAAGATTTTATTTTCTGTAATAACCTTTGATGTGTCACATTATCTTCTGGAAATCTAAGTATTGGACATCAATCAGTTCCCTTTATTCACAGCACGTCTTACTTCTCAAAGAATTATAGGTTGGTTCAACTTGATTTCCCTTTCACAGCACCTTGTTGACTCTGCCTAATTACCATAAATCTTTCTCAGTGCCTTGTCAAAATGTCTTTAATAGTAACTTCTGACATCTCCTCTATGACAGATGTTAAGATAATTGGTTTGTAGTTTTCTGTTTTCTAAGCTATTTTGAAAAATGAGCTTCATTTGCCATTTCCCAATCTAGTGAAACTTCGCAGAACCTAGGGAACTTTGGAAAATTAAAAGGAATGCATCAACCATCTCACTAACTACTTCTTTTATGACCTTAGGATGAAGTCTATCAAAACCCATGGGTTTGCTTGCCCACAGAATCAATAATTTGTTCAGTACCACTTCCTCAGCAACTTCAATATTCGTGAGTCCCTCACATTTCCTGTTGTATAGCTTGTACTTTGTGCAGAATTTTAGTCACAGATTCCATAGTAAAGACCAATGCAAATCACTTGTTTAATTAAATTGGCCATCTCCTTTTCTTCCCCTATTAATTCCATAGAATTATTTTCTATCAGAGTAACACTTTAATTTTAAGTGCTTTTCTCTTAAAAATATCTGTAGAAATTCTTACTGTTTTGCTATTTCTCGCTGACTTACCTCAATTTTTGTATTTTTCCTTCTTATTAATCTTTCATTCCTTCTTTACTGTTTTAATAATCTGTCCAATCTTTTGCCACAAACTTTCGTACAACTATATGTTTCACTTAGTTAAGTTTGTTATTATCTTTAACTTTTTTTAGTTAACTACAGGTGGTGGGCTATGTCCTAAGAATTTTACTTTTCTTTCTCATTCATATATGTCTATTCTACAATGTCCACTTAAATGTCTGCCACAGCATGCTCTGTTTCTCTAACCCTGTCTTTAACTTGCCCGATTACTTTAGCTTGTTTGATTTCATGTGCTCATTTTTAAGTTTAAAATGCTAGACTTGGATCCAATCCATTCTCCCTCAAATTGAATTCAAAATTCACTCATGTCTGGCAGTACCTAAGAGTTGGTGAGCTTGTTTGGTTGGATGGTTGGTGAGTGATATGAATATATTTTAGATTTTAGATTTTATTGTCATGTGTACTCAAGTACAAAAATATAGGAGTACAGTGAAAAGTTTATAATGTTGCAACACATGGTGTCATTTTAGGTACAAAAAGGTGCCTGGGCATTAAAAAAAAACTAAGGCACAAAATAGAAACAGAAACAAGAACCAAAAAGGCAAACACCGCTTCACAGAATAGCTGAGAGACAAAGAAACAAAGGCAATAGCTAACATCAGAGGGCTTCATAGAGCAAACCAGAAACAAACCAAAATCTCAACAATCTTTGAGTCCTTTCCTGCACCAGCTGAGGTTACCACAAATGAAACTCTTTCTTATCCTCTCCCCTCATCTGAGGTGTAATGACCCTCACACTCATGGCACCACCAGATATTCATCTAATGAGACAGCAACCTTATGTTCCTCAGGCACTTTGCCTTTTCACTACCTTCACTAAGAAGTCATTAATTCATCAAGCCTATCTATGGTTTAGCCTGCTGTCTGATTAGCAACCTATTGGAGCCAATCTAAGCAACAATCCTGAAAACATTCAATAAACTGATGAAGGGTCTAGGCCCGAAACGTCAGCTTTTGTGCTCCTGAGATGCTGCTTGGCCTGCTGTGTTCATCCAGCCTCACATTTTATTATCTATAAACTCCTCAAATAGGCTTCCTTTATCTATTTGATTTTTCCAGTCTATATATAGATCAAAATCCCCCATGATTTTGGTAGCTAGCTTTCTGACAAACTCCAATTATTTCTTCCTTCATCCTATAATACTGTCACTGTTTGGGGGTTTGATCACCACTCTCATACGTGATTTTTTTTGGATTTAATATTTCTCATCTCTACCTAAGTTTGCCTTTTCCATCCTTGTTCCCTAAATGTACATCATCCCTCGCTGTGTTAAATCCATCATTAGCATATAATTGCATGAGAGACATCAAAGACATTAGGAAATAATTGCACTCGAGACATCAGAGAAGGTTCATTTGCCTGATTCCTGGAATGGAGGGGCTGTCTTATGAGGAATGACAGAATAGGTCAGGCCTGAAACCATTAGAATTGTGAAGAAGCAGAGATGGTTTTATCGGAACATTTAAAGTTCCCCAGGGGGCTTGACCTGATGGATATTGAGAGGATATTTTAATTCTATCCCTATGGGAGATTCCAGAATTATGGGAAAGAGTTTAACAATAATGGGTTCCATTTGGAAGGAGGTGAGAAGGAACTTATTCTCTCAGGGGGTAGATAGCCTCTACTGCTGTCTGAGGAAGAGAATTACAAAGACTAAGTCACAAGGTTGAGTTAGTGGGATTTTTGATCTACAAGGGAGCCAAGGGTGGGAACAGGGAAGAGGTGGATAGGCAGGCAGGCAAGAAAGTGGGGCTGAAGCCATAACCAGGACAGCCTTGATCTTATTAAATGATGGAGTGAGGCTGAAGGGCTGAGTGACTCACTGCTAGCCCTATTTCTTATGTTTTCAGTATAGTGTGCTGTTGTGATCTGGCATGAGCTGCCTCAATGAGTGGATTCAGTAGTCACTTTCAAAAGAGAACTCAATGAGTACTTAAAAACGGGGACCAAATACAGAGCTACATTGATAGAATGCAGACTTACTACCAATTGGATTGCTGTTTCAAGGAGATGGCTCAGGCATGATGGAACGATTGGCCTTGTTCTGTGAAGTATGCTTTTACAAAATCCCTTAAGCTGCAAGCATTGCAGAGGTGTTAAGATTGACATTTGCGCTCAAAAACAAAATCCTAGCTAAACAAATAAAGCTGTGTTTATTTTTGAAGAGTGGCATTCATTAAAACAGGTCACTGTTTTAAATCAAGATGAGAGATTGCTAATCTCAATAAGTGGCATATGGTAGATCTGGGAACATTATGCAGAACATGTCCCCAGTGAGTGACAATGCAGCAGTTTAATGAACAAGTGTTCAGGCTGAAGATGATGGTTGTGGGATAATGCTTTTGAAAATGACCCAAGGCTTCTCCTATTCCACAAAAGACCAGCACTTCCTCATTCGCACCCTCAGGCTATTCTGAGATGTTTAACCCCCTAGTTGAGCAATTCTCAATGGCATCGTTGCAAAGTTTGGAGATGGGGCAACCAATTTGCCCACAGCAAGTTCAAAATTTCAAAAACATGACATGACTGAATCGATAAGAGGAATCTGTTTCCACTGACAGAAGGACTGAGAACCAATGGACACTGATTAAGGTTCTGCAGAAAGGCCAAATTGACTCACAATGTTAACTCCATTTCCTCGCTCCACGGATGCTGCCAGACCCACGGAGTTTCTTCAGCGTTCTCTGTTTTTGTTTCAGATTCCCAGCACCTGCAGCATTTTGCCTATATTGCTGAGTTTTCATTGATTAAAAATAAATTGGTCAAAAGGGCCAAGGGCAACGTGAGGAAAATCTTTTTGACACAGTGAACAGTTCGGATCGGGACTGCACTGAGGGTGTGATAGAGGAAGATTCGATCCTAGATTTCTAAAGGGATTTTGATGATATCTGAAGAAGATAAAGTTTCAGAACAATGTGGAAAATGCAAGGGAGTAGCTCTGGGTGACTTTCTGTTATCGGGTAAAGGGAAAAGTTGGTATTGTCCCAGATGGCCACTCTTCTGAGACACGCACACAGCTGGTAGAGTTTACCCTGAGGGTTAACACACCTCAGGCAAGGGGATGCAATTGTTACTGGCAAGGCCAGCATGTTGTGCCCATCACTCATTGCCTGTCAAATTAGGTGACTTGTTCAGCATTTTACAGGATAATTAAAAGTGAAGAATGGTGCTATGAGTCTGCAGTTAAGCATAGGCCAGACTGGGTAAGGACTGCAGATCTCCCTTTCCAAACAGCATTTATGAACCAGAGATAGCAAAGTGTGGAGCTGGATGAACACAGCAGGCCAAGCAACATCTTAGGAGCAGGAAAGCTGACGTTTCAGGCCTAGATCCTTCATCAGAAATTTAACAATTTTAATAGTTTCTATTATTCCTGATACAATTTTAACCCACTGCAAAGCCACATCTGCAGTTCCTATTATCTGAAACAATTTTAACCCTACTGCGAAGCCCTTTCTGATGAAGGGTCTAGGGATGAAATGTCAGCTTTATTGCTCCTCTGATGCTGCTTGGCCTGCTGTGTCAATCCAGCCCTATACCTTGTTAGAGATAATGGGAACTGCAGACGCTGGAGAATCCAAGATAATAAAATGTGAGGCTGGATGAACACAGCAGGCCAAGCAGCATCTCAGGAGCACAAAAGCTGACGTTTCAGGCCTAGACCCTTCATCAGAGAGGGGGATGGGGCGAGGGTTCTGGAATAAATAGGGAGAGAGGGGGAGGCGGACCGAAGATGAAGAGAAAAGAAGATAGGTGGAGAGAGTTTAGGTGGGGAGGTAGGGAGGGGATAGGTCAGTCCAGGGAAGACGGACAGGTCAAGGAGGTGGGATGAGGTTAGTAGGTAGATGGGGGTGTGGCTTGGAGTGGGAGGAAGGGATGGGTGAGAGGAAGAACAGGTTAGGGAGGCAGAGACAGGTTGGACTGGTTTTGGGATGCAGTGGGTGGAGGGGAAGAGCTGGGCTGGTTGTGTGGTGCAGTGGGGGGAGGGGATGAACTGGGTTGGTTTAGGGATGCAGTGGGGGAAGGGGAGATTTTGAAGCTGGTGAAGTCCACATTGATACCATTAGGCTGCAGGGTTCCCAAGCGGAAACAGCAACTCATATTCCGCTTGGGAACCCTGTAGCCTAATGGTATCAATGTGGACTTCACCAGCTTCAAAATCTCCCCTTCCCCCACCGCATCCCTAAACCAGCCCAGTTCGTCCCCTCCCCCCACTGCACCACACAACCAGCCCAGCTCTTCCCCCCCACCCACTGCATCCCAAAACCAGTCCAACCTGTCTCTGCCTCCCTAACCTGTTCTTCCTCTCACCCATCCCTTCCTCCCACCCCAAGCCGCACCCCCATCTACCTACTAACCTCATCCCACCTCCTTGACCTGTCCGTCTTCCCTGGACTGACCTATCCCCTCCCTACCTCCCCACCTATACTCTCCTCTCCTATCTACTTTTCTCTTCATCTTCGGTCCGCCTCCCCCTCTCTCCCTATTTATTCCAGTTCCCTCCCCCCATCCCCCTCTCTGATGAAGGGTCTAGGCCCGAAACGTCAGCTTTTGTGCTCCTGAGATGCTGCTTGGCCTGTTGTGTTCATCCAGCCTCACATTTTATTACCTATGCCTTGTTATCTCAGATTCTCCAACATCTTTAGTTCCTATTAACTCTGATAGCATTCATGAACCAGATGTGTTTCCGACAACAATTGATGTAGTTTCATTGGCCAGTTTGCAAATCTGGCTCCTATTACAATTTAATTAGGCTGCACAGTGGTACAATGGTTAGCACTGCTGTCTCACAGCGCCAGGGTGACTGTCTCAGATAATGGGAACTGCAGATGCTGGAGAATCCAAGATAACAAAGTGTGAAGATGGATGAACACAGCAGGCCAAGCAGCATCTCAGGAGCACAAAAGCTGACATTTTGGGCCTAGACCCTTCATCAGATGAAGGGTCTAGGCCCGAAACGTCAGCTTTTGTGCTCCTGAGATGCTGCTGGCCTGCTGTGTTCTTCCATCTTCACACTCTATTATCTCGGGTCACTGTCTGTCTGGAGTTTGCACATTCTCCCTGTGTCTTGCGTGGGTTTCCTCCAGGTGCTCCCGTTTCCTCCCACAGTCCAAAGATGTGCAGGTTAGGTGGATTGGCCATGCTAAATTGCCTGTAGTGTTCACGGAGGTGTAGGTTATTGGGGGGGGAATGAGTCTGGATGGGATGCTCCAAGCTTCAGTGTGGACTTGTTGGGCCAAAGGGCCTGTTTCTACACTGTAGGGATTCTATTCTAAATTGCTGCTGTGTTCTCTAAATTTTAGCCTGGATTGTATTTGATCTGGAAGTTCCAGTGTCAGACTAACACAAGCCTTTTGAGCCTCACTCCTCCTTCAGGTGTTAGAGAAAAGGAGCATTAACATTTAGAGTGAAATATGACTTTTTTTCAGAACCAAACCTGCCTTCACCTGATGTGCGTGTGTGCGCGCGCACACACACACACACACACGAATGTGTGTGTGTGTATTTGCGGATATATTCTATTTTGTTCAAAACAACATACAATTTATAGGCAGTCAATGTAGCATTTTATAAATTCCTACTTTAGAAATAAAACCAGTCTGACTCCAAACCAAAACACAAACAGATCCTCAACAAGGTCTCACACCTAACACATTGTCTGACCTAAAATGTCACATTTTTTTAAAAACTCTGATAAAACCTTTAGTTCTCTCAGGACAGTGACTTGGAAAGAATTCAGGGCTTTACATACACATATTAAACAATTGATGCCTTTTAACTGAAGATTCAACAGCATTTTAAGGTTTGGTTCATACATTCTCATCAGTTGTGTGACTCCTTGATCTTATACTTATATATTCTGTGTTGGATACTACCTCTCTCAATAACACCTGCAGAAGGAACAAGCCTCCGAAAACTTGTTTTCAAACATACTTGTTGGACTATAATTTGACGTTATGTGATTTCTGACTTGGAATGTACATCCAGTGATAATGCTACTACTCCATCCCTTTCCTTCACCCTCAGTCAAATTCAAAGGATCTCAAGAAAGGCAGAACCGTGCTGACGGCCACACAACCTTTTCCTGCACCTGTTTCTGCCGAGGCCGGCTCTTCACCTTGGACGTTTGTTTGAAGATATACCATGCTGGTTGAAGAACTGCAGCACATTTCCACCAGCCAAACAATTTTTTCCTCTTACTGTATAAGGTAATGTTTCTGAATGAACATCAAACATAGAACTGTATAGCACAGGAACGGGCCCTTCGGCCCACAGTGTTGTGACAAACATGACAAAATGAATCTAATCCCTTTTGCCTGCCACTGGTCCATATCCCTCCATTCTTTGCATATTCATGTGCTTATTGGAAAGTCCCTTAAATGCCCCGATCATATCTGCCTCCACTGCCACCCCAGCAGTGCATTCCACACTCTTATCACTCTCTGTATTAAAAAACTTGCCCCTCATCTCTCCTCTGAATTTTCTCCTCTCACCATAAATGCATATCCCTGAGCATTAGACATTTCAGCTCTTGGAAAAAGATTCTGACCATCAACTCTATCTATTCATCTCATAATTTTATAGACTTCTATCAAGTCTCCCCTCAGCCTCTGCTGCTCCAGAGAAAACAACCTGAGTTTTTCTAGCCTCTCCTTACAGCTCATACTGTCTAATCCAGGTAGCACCCTGGTAAACCTCTTCTGCACCCTCTTCAAAGCCTCCACACCCCTCCTGTAACGTGGTAAACAGAACCGAATGCAATGCTCTAAATGTGGCCTAACCAAAGTCTTATAAATCTGTAACATGATATCCTGACTCTCGTACTCAATTCCCCAACCAATAAAGGCAAGCATGCCATACACCTTCTTTACCACCCCATCTACTGGCATGGCTATTTTCAGGGAGCTATGGTCTCGAACCCTAAGATCCCTCTATACATCAGTGCTGTTCAGGGTCCTGTAATTAACGATAGTCATTTTCCTTAACATTTGATCTCCTAAAGTGCAGCACCGCACACTTACCCCGATTAAACTCCATCTGCCATTTCTCTGCCCATATCTGCATCTGATCAATATCCCGCTGAATCCTTTAACAATCTTCTGCACTGTCCACAACTCCATCGAACTTTGTATCATCTGCAAACTTACTAACCTTCATCCAAGTCAGTTATATGTATCACAAACAGCAGAGATCCCATTACGGATCCCTGTGGAACACCACTCGTTACGGAGTTTTAGTCTAAAAATCACCCTTCCACCACCACCCTCCGTCTTCTATGGACAAGCCAATTCTGAATCCACACATTCAAGTCACCATGGATCCCATACATCTTAATCTTCTGGATGAGGCTACCATGAGAGACCTTGCCAAAAGCCTTACTAAAATCCATGTGAACAACATCCACTGCTCTACTCTCATCAATCACCTTTGTCATCTCCTTGAAAAATTCAATCAAATTAGAAAGACATGACCTGACCCTCACAAAGCTATGCTGATTGGAAAATGATGGCCTAATTAGGGACAAACATGTGTAGACCCTGCCCCTAAGAATTCTGTCTAATAGCTTCCCAACCACAAATGTGAGACTCACCAGTCTGTAGTTTCCTGCATTATCCCTGTTTCCCTTTTTGAATCAAAAGGAATAACATTAGCTACAAAAAACAAAAGTTGCTGGAAAAGCTCATCAGCAGTCTGGCAGCAACTGTGAAGGAGAAAACAGAGTTAACCTTTCAGATCCAGTAACCCTTCCTCAGATCTGAGGAACAGTTCAGAATTCTTAGGGTTAGGATTTGCACACATTTGGAACAGTTCTGAGGAGGCGACACCAGACCAAAATGTTAACGTTTTTTTCCTTCACAGATACTACCAGATCTGCTAAGCTTTTCCAGCAGCTCTGTTTTTGTTCCTGATTTACAGCATCTGCAGTTCTTTCGGTTTTAACATTAGTTACTTGCCAGTCGTCCAGGATCCCACCAAATAGGTAGTGAAGAAACAAAGATCTTGGTCAAGGAGTTAATACTGAATTGCATTGGATACCCCCCAACCCAACCCGCTAATGGTCATATAGTCTTTAAGTAGAGCATTCGTCAATCTCACACAAGGCCCTGCTGGAAACATCTTGTGGCTCCTGATAGTCTTCCTAATTGTGCCTGACTAACTAATATTTGTTGTGCCTCTTTCAATCATGTAACAAACTATCCCTTGTTATGGATAACACGTGTCTCGTCTTGTCAGGACTCATTAGTGTTCTGTCCTTTACTGCTGATAAGTAATCAGGTAAACACTTAGATTAGGCACAGAAAGGACAGCTATTGTTCCTCAGGAAGGTAGAGAGAAGCAGCAAGGTCACTGGGCTAATAATCCACAATCCCAGTCTAATTATCTGGGGATGTGGGGCCAAGGCAGTTGGTGAAATTTAAATTAGATTTAAAAAAAAACTTGGTATTGCGTGATTGATATAATGTTGTCAATTATCCAGGTATTATCAACTGTTTTAAAATCCCACCTTGTTCACTCATGTTCTTCAGGAAGAGAATCTGCTGATCTTACCCTATCTAAGCACCATGTGACTCCAGACCCACATCAACGTGATTGGTTCTAAACTGCCCTCTGAAATGGCCCAGCAAGACACTCTGTTCAAGGGCAATTAGAGATGGTTAATGAATGCAATGATACATCCCATGAATGTGACCTTCCCAAGCTGCCAGTCATTGGTTCCTAGAGCCCAATTAATCAACTTTTTTACTGGTGCTTGTAACAATAACCATGAACTTGTCAGAGTGTTATGACAACTAAATTCTCCAGGAATACTCCCTGTGGTATAGAAAGAAAGAAGCATAGGGAAAGACTGTCAGTAAGGGACTATCTAAGTTCTACATATAACCTTTTAATATTTCTCTCCTGCTTTGCATTGAAATGTGATTACGTCTAGACTGATGGGGATGATTATCTTTGACTTTCATCACCTTTAACAAAATTCAAATAGCAAGTTCGCTCGAAACCCATCTTCATGCGTGATTGCTTCTTGAGAGTTTCTGAGATAATCCCTCGATTGATGGGTTGAAATGTTTGATCTATCAGAATCGATCTCCCACGTCTTTAATTGAAGTTTCCAAGAGGAGAGAGGGAAAAAGTAAAGCTGCAGCCCACAGGATTGTGAATAAGCATCACACCACATTCCTAAACTTTGAGACTGCTGAAAGTGGCAGCAGGTTCAGTGGCTGTCAATTAACACAGAAGGACGCCATTCAGTGCATCATGCCTATGCGGGCTATTTGAAGGAGCTGCCACTCACTGCCCCTTGTCCTTCCCTGTGAGCCCCAAAAGTTATTGCTTTTCAAGTATCTACCCAATTCCCATTTCACCCCAACTCAGTGCACTAAGGTCTGGTTAAGTACATTGTTAAATTTGTAAATGTCTTATTTAAGGTGACGAAATAAAATGTGGTGGGTATTCACGGACTGAGCACATGTACTGGGGGCAGGGTTTTTTGATGCAGCAGTATTGTCCCTACCTTTGAGCCAGGGGACATGCATTCAAGTTCCACCTGCTCCCAAGGTGTGAATCGTTTCTCTAGACAGGTGAATGAGTAAATACAAACAAAATGAGCACCTGATGTTTGAAGTGGCTGGAAGAGCTGGGAGGCTGAGTTGTTGATAAACTCGATTGAAAAAACTGATATGCCTGTTTATGTCAAGCACCAACAGGTCTGGATCCAAGATAACACTCTACACTGACCCAACCAGTGACCTCTACAGGTTTAACTTATCTTCATTAATTTGATACGACCTGCCCTTAGCTTTAAAGCCCCAAAATTCCAAAGTGCCTGCACTTCAAAGATTAGCGAAAGACGAAAGTGGAATACTTTGAAATGCAGAGGCTAATGGAGCAGATGGAGATGGTTGGGTCTAGGACACTACCCCGAGGAACTCCTGCAGAGATGTCCAGGAGCTGAGATGACTGGCCTCCACCAACCACGACCATCATCTGATGTGCCAGGTATGACTCCAACCAGCGGAGAATTTGCCCCCAATACCTACTGATTCCAGTTTTGCTAGGGCTCCTTGATGCCACGCTCAGTCAAACGTAGCCTTGATATCAAGGGCTGTCACTCTCACCTCACCTCTGGAATTCAGCTCTTTTGTCCATGTTTGAACCAAGGCTGTAATGAGGTCAGGAGCTGTGTGGCCCTGGTGGAACCCAAACTGGGCGTCACTGAGCGGGTTATTGCTGAGCAGGGGCTGCTTGAAGCACTGATGGTGACACTTTACTGAGGATTGAGAGTGGACTAATGGGGCAATAATTGACCGGGTTGAATTTATCCTGCTTTTTATGTTGAGGAGATACTTGCGCAATTTTCCACAACGTTGGGTAAATGCCAGCATTATAACTGTACTGGAAGAGCTCAACTAGGGGAGCATCAAGTTTTGGGGCACAAATTTTCAAACTAATCTTTGCATTGATGTACAGGGCTGTTCCATCATTGAGGCTGTTTAATTGTCCACCACTATTTATGACCAGATGTGACAGGACTACGGAGCTGAGATCTGACCCGTTTGTTGTGGGATCACCTAGCCCTGTCTATCACTTGCTGCTTATGTTGTTTGCGATGCAAGTAGTCTTGTTTGGTGGCTTCACCAGGTCATTGCCTCATCTTAAGGTAGCCTGGTGCTGCTCCTGGGATGCTCACTTGCACTCTCCATTGAACCAGGCTGATCCCGGGCTTGACGGTCATGGTTGAGTGGGGGATATGCCAGGCCATGAGGTTACAGATTGCGCTGAAGTACAATTCTGCTGCTTTTGATGGCTCACAGCACCTCATGGATGTCCAGACTTGAGTTACTACATCTGTGCAAGGTCTGTCCCATTGAACATGGTGATAGTGCCACACATCATGATGGAGGCTATTCTCGATGTGAAGGTGGGACTTTGTCTCCACAAGGGCTGTGCGATGGTCACTCTTACTGATACTGTCATGGACAGATGTGTCTGCAGCTGGCAGATTGGTAAGGATGAGGTCAAGTATGTTTTTCCCTCTTGTTGGTTCCCTCACCACCTGCCACAGACCCAGTCAAGCGGCTATGTCCTTTAGGACCCGACCAGCTCACTCAGTAGTAATGCTGCCGAGCCACTCTTGGCTGTGGACATGGAAATCCCCCACCCAGAGGACATTTTGTGCCTTGCCACCCTCAGTGCTTCCTCTAAGTGTTGTGCAACTTTGAGGATTAAGGATTCATCAGCTGAAGGAAGACGGCATGTGGCTATCAGCAGGAGGTTTCCTTGCCCATGTTTAACCTGAACCAATGAGACTTCATGGGGTCTGAAGTCAAAGTTGAGGACCCCAGAGCAGATCCATCCAAACTGTACTACTGTGCTGCCCCCTCTGCTGGGTCTGCCCTGCCGGTGGGACAGAACATATCCAGGGACGGTGATAGTGGTATCTGGGAATATTGTCTGTAAGGTATGATTCTGTGAGTATGACAATACCAGGCTGTTGCTTGGCTATTCTATGAGACAGCTCTCCCAATTTTGGCACTAACCCCCAGACGTTAGTGAGGAGGCCTTTGCAGGGTCAACAGGGCTTTTTCTGCCGTTGTCTTATCCTGTGCCTAAGCTGATGCTGGGTGATCCGCCTGGTTTCATTCCTTTGAAACTTTGTAGTGATTGGTACAACCGGGTGGCTTGCTGGGCCATTTCAGAGGGCAGTTGAGAATCAACCACGTTGCTGTGGGTCTGGAGTCACTTATAGACCAGACCAGGTAAGGATGGCAGACTTCCTTCCCTAAAGGATATCAGTGAGCCAGATGGGTTTTTCTGACAATCAACAGTGGATTAATGGTTATCAGTAGAATCTTAATTCAAGATTTTTTTCTTAATTGAATTCAGATTCCGCTATCTGCCCTGCAGAATTTGAACTCAGGCCCCCAGAACATTAGCTGAGTTTCTGAATTAGTAGTGTAGTGATAAAACTACTAGGCTGTTGCTTCCCATACCCAACTCCCACTCTAACACTCAACTAACCTTCCCAGCTGTCACCTTGTCTGTCTGCTATCCTACCAAGTTGCCACCCTATTACCCTTTCACTCTGTTCAGCTCCTGCTTAGTTACTCCCTTCAGAAGGTACATTACCCCCTCACCCACTTACTTCAACAACCTGTAGACCTTCTGCACTCACACAACTGCATATTCAACCATTCACTTGTGCACCTACTGACACAACGAAATGCACTGGGACATCTAAACTCTGGCCAGATTGAGGCCTTTGCAGCTGGGGAAAGGGATTATGGGCTAGTTTGCCCTGCATTGTGTTGTGAACTGCCCATTTCTTTATGATGGAAACTCTGGGGAATGTCTAGGATCAGAGTGAGGCCTGATAGAACATGTAGTTGTCCCGGTGATTAGAATCATTTGGAAATGTCATCATGTTTTTTGGATTTAGGCCAATGTTTCAGGTCCACAAACTTTCATCAGAATGGCAATAAGTTGGGGATGTAATGGTGTGATCAAGTGGTGGCTGGAATGAGGTTAAGGGGTGGAATTTATGATCGAGTGAATGACAGAAGAGTTAGTCTTCCAGGATTGTCCACAGCATCACTCCAGAGAGTTACCAAGGATATTCTTTAACCGTGTATGTGACAATTCAAGGCATTCCTTCTCTTGCTTCTGAACTCTTGACTAAATCTGAGGCTGGAATAGACCTTTCTCCCCAGTTGTCCATGCTCACCTGTAATTGACAAGAATGTGGTCCTTTTTGAACTTATACATTGTTGAGGTTGGTTGCCTCGCCGAGCTGGTTTGTTGTTCCGCGGATGTTTCATTACCCTGCTGGGTAACATCCTCAGTGCAGCCTCCGATGAAGCGTTGGTGTGTTTTCCCGCCTGGCTTTTAAACTCTGGGGTCCGTTGTGATGGATTGCCTCACTTCTGAGTTTCCTCCGTAGTGGAATGTATTGGAGTCATGGTGCCATGCTCCACGAAGCATGCTATTAATAAACACATTGAACTTGACCCCATGTACATTCCACTACGGAGGAAACCTGGAAGTGAGGCAATCCATTGCAACGGACCCCAGAGTTTAAATAACATGCAGAAAATCCCACTGACGCTTCATCGGAGGCTGCACTGAGGATGTTACCCAGCAGGGTAACGAAACGTTTGCGGAACAACAAATCAGCTCGGCGAGGCAACCAGCCTCAACACCCACAGCCAGAGCTACAGATCTACTCCAAAACCTTAGAACTTACACATTGATAAGAGCCCCCTGGAGCAATATGGAGATACTGTTTGCTTTAACACTTTTAGGACAAACACTGACACCTTCATCTGTGCATCACAGGTACTTGGTAAATTATCTCCCGATTTATACTATTTCGCATGAAGAGTTCTCTTTGCACCTCAAGCCTCCGTTTCAAGTCATTCAGCTGTAGTCACATCAGAAGGGGATATTATCATATTGTCTCCTTGGAATTAGTATAAATAGGCGAAGCAGTGGTACAGACAATTTGCATTTATTTGTTGAACAAAGACATTCCCTTGTGACAGGTGGCAAGACAAAGTCTCTTCTTTAATCCACAAGTCTTCACTAGCTTCTAATCCCCAACCGCTCACTCTCCCTCCATGACATTCAGGCAAATAGAAATTTACAGCACAGAAGGACGCCATTCAACCCATTGTGTATGTACCAGCTCCTGAAAAAGCTACTCAGCTAGTCCCCTTCTCCAGCCCTGTCTCTATAACTTCATCACCTCCAACCACATATTCAGATCTCTTTTGAATCCTCATGTGGAACACACCTCCACTGCTCTCCTCGGTAGTGCATTCCAAATCCTAAGAACTGTCTGAGTAAAGAAGTTTCTCCTCATCTCACTCTTAGCTCTATTGTTGACAATCTCGAAATTGTGATCCCTAATTACTGACATACCAACTCGTAGAAACTGAATATCCTGTCAAAATATTCATTACTCATGATGATGTCACTTAATGCACAACTGACTTCAGTGAGAACAAAGACCTCAGTTTGGAATGAGCATGTGAAGGGCGAGATCTTGGACACTACAAAGAGAGCTGCATTCAGTAGCTTAGTTGTAGAGATGTAAGTAAAGGACTGATATAGAGTACATAGCTAGCAACCTCAGAGATAGTGAATGTGCATGCGCTCACAGCCTGTGAAGCTCTAGGCCAGTTTCTCAATGTGCAGGTATTGGCTCAAAATGCAAGAGAAAGCACTGTCTACTTTAAATCAGTTAATATGGAGAAAAGCTCAGTGACCATGAACTCATCGTTAGTCATTGTAAAGGCTTACTTGATTCACAAATGCTCTTTAGGAAGGAATTCCCCTGGGACAGGCCGACACTGCCAACTCCAGGCCCATAGCAACATAGTTGGCACTTCACTGCCCTCTGAAATGGCCCAGTGAACCACTTGGTTAGAGTATGATTAGGGATGAATAATAAATGACAGCCTGGCTGCCATTCCCATGTCCCATCAAAGAATAAATAAGCTAGTCACGTTCTTACTTCTGACTCTGGAATCTGTGGGCTGATATCTTTGAGAGCCTTAAGAATGAATTTTCATGGAATATTTCTATTGCTCACAAAGTAAGCATTTATTGCTCATTCTTACTTCTCCTTGATGAGGTCAGGGTGATGTTGATGTCCATGTGCCGCGTGTGTGCACAGATCTGTTAGGGTGCCCCTTCCAGGATTTTGATCTCGTGACACGATGGAATGGTGAGACAATTTTGGATCAGGATGATGTTTGGTCTGAATGCAGACAGCATAGCCTGTTTCATTATCTGAGAGGAGGCGATAGCCTGGTGGTGTTATCGCTGGGCTGTTAATGTTGAGACCCAGATCGCATTCTAGGGCCCGGGATTGAATCCCACCATGGCAGATGGTGGAATTGAATTCAACAGAATATCCGGAGTTAGGAATCTAATGATGCTGTGAATCCAACGTCGATTGTTGGGAAAGCCAATCTGGTTCACTAATGTCCTTTAGGGAAGGAAACTGCCATCCTTACCTGGTCCAGCCTACATGTGACTCCAGACCCACAGCAATGTGGTTGACTCTGAACTGCCCTCTGGGCAGTTAGGGATGGGCAATAAATGCTGATCTAGCAGCAACGCCCTCATCCCGTGAATGAATAAAAATAAAAAAAAGTGAGTGGATTTGAACCCTGCGATCATCGGTGAAGATCCTCACATCTGACCTTGTAATGGAGGTACAGTCAGTGGTGAAGCAAGTGCAGATCTTTGGGGCGGGGACACTTACCCAACACCTGAGATGAGTGGCTTCAGACTCGCAAGTCAGCTATGGCCACTTTCTTCATCAGCCTATTTACATTTTCCTGTCAGAATGTTTAACCAACTCCCGGTCGAAGACATAATTGGATCTGTCTTCACCACAGTCTTTAATTGTATTCATAGTCAGAAAAAAATTCTCATGTTACCTTTTGATTTTTTTCTTGCATTGTTCTGATCCCAACTGATGGTAAAACTGGACACGTCAGATCCCAGAGTGAGACCTGGCTTGATAGACCCTAATTTTTATTTTTGCAGTTGGTTATCTGGCAGTTTGGGGTCAGTTCTCTCAGTTGTTTGGATGATTGGTTTATAATACAGTTAATAATTCCTGCACCAGCTACAGTTAGAACATAGAACATAGAACAGTACAGCACAGAACAGGCCCTTCAGCCCACAATGTTGTGCCGACCATTGATCCTCATGTATGCACCCTCAAATTTCTGTGACCATATACATGTCCAGCAGTCTCTTAAATGACCCCAATGACCTTGCTTCCACAACTGCTGCTGGCAACGCATTCCATGCTCTCACAACTCTCTGCGTAAAGAACCTGCCTCTGACATCCCCTCTATACTTTCCACCAACCAGCTTAAAACTATGACCCCTCGTGCTAGCCATTTCTGCCCTGGGAAATAGTCTCTGGCTATCAACTCTATCTATGCCTCTCATTATCTTGTATACCTCAATTAGGTCCCCTCTCCTCCTCCTTTTCTCCAATGAAAAGAGACCGAGCTCAGTCAACCTCTCTTCATAAGATAAGCCCTCCAGTCCAGGCAGCATCCTGGTAAACCTCCTCTGAACCCTCTCCAAAGCATCCACCTCTTTCCTATAATAGGGCGCCCAGAACTGGACGCAGTTGTTATGGGTGGCTCTCCTTTTCAGCCTCACCCCATAGTTAGTTGTGGCGATGCTCGGGCTCAGTCACCATTAGTTTGGTCTCTGCAATGACAGAATAGGCAATTTTGGATTTGGTGATGTGTGATGAGGCTAACTTGATTCGGGAACTTTTGGTGAAAGAACCCAGAAGGAGCAGTGACCATAATATGATAGAATTCATCCTGCACTTGGAACGGGAGAAGTTGGAATCAGATATGGAATCAGCCTGGTTTAGCCACATCTGGAGTCTTGTGTCCATTTCTGGTCACCTCATTACGGGCAAGATGTGGAAGTGTTAGAAAAGGTGCAGGGGAGATTTACCAGGATGTTGCCTGGAATGGAGGGAAGTCTTATGAGGAAAGGCTGAGAGAGCCCGGGCTTTTCTCTTTAGAACGACAAAGGATGAGAGGTGACTTGATAGAGGTGTACAACACAATCAGAGGTATAAATAGAGTGGACAGCCAGAGACTTTTTCCTAGGGTGGAGGTAGCTATTACGAGGGGACATAGTTTTAAAGTGAAAGGAGGTAGATATCGGGGAGACGTCAGAGCTAGGTTCTTTACTCAGAGAGTGGTAGGAGCGTGGAATGCATTGCTGGAGAGGGTAGTGGAGTCGACCTCATTAGGGGCATTTAAGCGGCTACTAGATAGGCATATGGATGATAGTATAAGGTAGGCGTGGAGGTTAGATAGACCTTAGGTTTCGGGTAAAAGTTCAGCACTGCATCGTGGGCCGAAGGGCCTGTACTCTGCTGTACGGTTCTCTGTCCTATATTCTATAATAGAGTTACATCTGAGGAAAGGTAACTGCGAAGTCATGAGGGAGGGGCTGACCAGAGTTGATTGAAAGGGGGCCCTATCAGGGAAGATGCTGGAGCAGTAATGGCAGGAGTTTCTGAGGGCAATTCCAACAGAAATTCATTCAAAGGAAGAAAACTACTAAGAGAATGAGGCAAGCATAGCTGACAAGGGAAGCCAGGGACAGCATGAAACCAAAAGAAAAGGCATACAATGTGGTGAAGACTAGTGGAAACTAAAAATTTGGGAAGGTTTTAAAAACTAGCAAAGGATAACTGAAAAAAACAATAAAGGTAAAGAAGATGAAATATGAGACGAAGCTGGCTGGTAATAGAAAAGAAGATTGCATGAGTGGTTTTAGATATCTAAAGGTAAGAGAAAGGCAAGAGTGGGCATCAGACCACTGGAAAATGAGGCTGGAGAAGCTATAATAGTGAACAGGGAAATGGTGGAGGAACTGAATAGATACCTTGCATCAGTTTTCACAGGGAAAACACCAGTAGCATACCAGTACTTCAGAGAGTCAGGGGCAGTGAGTGTAGTGGTCATCACTGAGGAGAAGGTGCTGGGGAAACTAAAAGGTCTGCAGGTGGATAAGTCACCTGGACCTGATGGACCACATTCCAGAGCTCTGAAGGAGATAGCTGAGCAGATTGTAGAGGCATTGGCGGTGATCTTTCAGGAATCACTGGAGTCAGGGAGGGACCCAGACAACTGGAAAATGGATACCATAACACCGCTGTATAAGATGGGCAGGAGGCAGATGACAGGAAACTATCGGTCGATTTGTCTGACCTCAGTCGTTTTGAAGTCCATTCTCATTCTTATTTGCCTGTTATTAAGGATGAGATTGTGGAGTATTTGGAAGGGCAGGGTAAAATAGGGTAGAATCAGCACAGCTTCATCAAAGGAAGGTCATACCTGATAAATCTGTTAGAAGTCTTTGAGGAAGTAATGAGCAAGTTACACAAAGGAGAGCCAGTAGATGTGATCTATTTGGATTTCCAGAAGGCCTTTCACAAAGTGCTGCACAGGAGGCTGCTAAATAAGGTAGGGGTCCACGAGGTTACGGGTAAGGTACTGGCCTGGAGAGAGGATTGGCTGGCTGGCAGAAAGCAGAGGGTGGGGATAAAGTGATTTTTTTAGGATGGGAGCCCGTGACCAGTGGAGTTCCACAGGTGTCTGTTTTGGGACTGTAACTCTTCATGTTATACATGAAAGGTCTGGGCAAAGGAACTCAGGGCATTGTTGCTAAGTTTGCAGACGACACATGGATTGGTGGAGGGACAGGTAGTGTTGATGAGCAGGGAGGCTGCAGAAGAATTTGGACAGGCTAGGAGAGTGAGCAAAGAAGTGCCAGCTGGAATAAATGTGGGAAAGTGTAAGGTTATTCAATTTGGTAGGAAGAATAGAGGAATAGACTATTTTCTAAATTGCAAAATCCTAAAGCATGTTAGAAATCTGAACACAAACGGATTTGGGAGTCCTAGGTCAGGATTCTCTTGATGCTAACAGGCAGGTTCAGGAAGACAAATGCAATGTTAGCATTCATTTCAAGAGGGCTAGAATAAAAGAGACGGTATAGTACTGCTGAAGCTGTACAGGGCTCTGGTCAGACTGCATTTGGAATATGGTGAACAGTTTTAGGCCTCGTATCTGAGGAGGATTGTGCTGGCTTTGGAGGAAGACCATAGGAGGCTCACAAGTATGATCCCTTTGAGGAGCGGTTGAGGAATCTGGGTCTGTACTGGATGGAGTTTAGAAGTACGAGAAGGGATCTGGTTGAAATTTGCAAAATACTGAGAGGTCTGGATGGAGTTGACGTGGAGAAGATGTTTCCATTGGTAGGAGAGACTTGGACTTATGAGGCACAGCCTCAGAGTGAAGAGACGACCCTTTAGAACTGAGATGAGGAATTTCTTCAGCCACATGGTAGTAACTCTGTGGTACTCATTGCTGCAGAAGAGTGTAGAGGTCAAGTCATTGAGTATCTTTCAGACAGAGATAGATCGGCTCTTGGTTAGTGAGGACATCAAGGGTTACGGGGAGAAAACTGTAGAATGGGCTTGAGAAATATATCATCCATGGTAGCGTGGACTCAATGGACCAAATGGCCTAATTCTACTCCTACATCCAATGGTCTTATGACTTCTAAGAACTATCAGATCAATCACATCGGGGTTTCCATACCTTCAGCTCCAGCATTACTTGGCCAGTCTTCTTACTAGCTGATCATTTTGCCCTCTCACACTTCACTGACACACACTCACTGTCTATTTGGATATTTTTCTCTGAAGCAATTCAGGCCATGTCCCTGGCCCCATTTTTGGAGAATGCTAAAACGACCAGTACTTTTCGTTTCTGATTGAACATTCACACTGACTCTGTTTCTGGGAATTTCTGTCATTCCACGAAACTAGGTTACTGTCACTTAGCAAAAATACTCCTTTGCTATCCATCCTGTTATCTTAAGGTACTAAACTATTCACATGAAGATTTTTAAGGATCTCATTTAAATGAAAACAAACAGTAAAATATCCAGGCACCCCTGTAGCACTCACAAAATTGAAAAATGAAACTGAAACTATATCTTTGCTCCCTCTAAAAATACAAAAGGTGGAAATATAAAATAAATTTAAAGCTAACCTTTAGAACACACATCTCAATATGATATTACTCCATGTACTGTCATCAGACTATCCACCTTGAATTAGTGCCCCTGAGTTTTCAGTCCTCCTGCACTGGGAAAGTTTCTTCCTATATATTCTGACCAGACCACTCAGGCTGTTTTAACCTTCCTTCCCCATAGAGAACAATGCTAACTTCTCCAATCTATCCACATATTTGATTTGATTTATTATTGTCACGTCCATAAGTACGGTGAAAACTTCTGTTTTGCGAGCAGTACAGGCAGACCATAACAAACAAGGACGTATAGAATGTAGGGTGCTTGGACAGAGGGAGGCAGACAGGGTTACACAACTCAGATTTCTCATCACTGGAGCCATTCTTGTAAATCTTTACTGCACTCTCAATTTGTCTTAAAATTTAGTGCTCAGGACTGGATGGAACAGTCCAGGTGACGCCTGCGTGGCTTTTACATTTGAGAATATGCTTTGTCATTCATTCACAAGATGTGGGCATCGCTGTCTAGGCAGCATTTATGGCCCATCCCTAATTGCCCAGAGTGCAGTTAAGAGTAAACCACATTGCTGTGGGTCTTCAGTCGCATGTAGGCCAGACCAGGTAAGGATGGCAGTTTCCTTCCCTAAAGGACATTAGTGAACCAGATGCGTTTTTCCAGCAGTTGCTAATGGGTTCATGGTCATCATGAGACCGTTAATTCCAGATTTTTGTTGAATTCAAATTCGACTGTCTGCCATGGTGGGTCCCCAGAACATTACCTGGGTCTATGGATTAGCAGAGCAGTGATAATACTACTGTCACTGCCTCCCCTATACCTCAAGTTAAAAATTTCAACATTCACCCTGTGACAGAGACAAGAAATTTTCTTCTCCCTTGCACAGAATTGTAAGTCTTTGGAATTCTCTCTGCGAAAAAGCAATGAAAGCAGAAACTGGAATCTTACAAGGCCCTCAACAAATTGGACTATGGTGAGAAACCTGGGACAGTTGTGTGAGAAGTTGCACAAGATTCTCGATGTTGGGAGGAACACATTCCTTTTTCTGTTCGGAGATCTGGGTGCCGAGGTAAGTTTCTCGCCGTGCTGCGGTGAGATGTGCATTAATGGGGATTATTATTTGCTGTAAGCCTCAATAACAGTACATCTCATCTCTTTAACATGCGGCCTGCCATTGTAAGAGCAGACCCAGTGCCTACACCATGAGGAAGCCAGGATCTGGGAATTCTTATCATGGACATCTGAATGGGTATCTGGTGACTCCAGTTCACTGTTTGCTTCCCAGACCTCCACGCTGGCCACCTAACACCAATGACTCAAGTCAGTGACTGCATGCACACTCATCTGACATGTACCAACTGCTCTGCGTTTTCATGACATATCTCTCATCCACTTTCATACATGTTTGCCTTTCAAAGATGCATTTTGGAGCACGTTGGAAACCGTCTTTCCTGCGCTGCTGAAAGCACACTTTGCTTTTTCCTTCGTTCACTCGTGGGAGTTGTTGGCTGGGCCAGCATTTATTGGAAGAGTTTGAGGAGGAGTAGCAGGCCAGTTAGCTTAGTTGGTTGGATAGTCAGTTGGCAAGGCAAAGTGATGCTGGTACAATGGTCAATTCTCACACCAACTGAGGTTACCATGCAGAGCTCCCCTTCTCAATCTCACCTGAGGCATGGTGAGCCCAAGGTTAAACCGCCATCAGTCATCTCTCTCTCTAATGAGAGAGCAGTCCCATGGCCTGGAAGGTCTATAATGATTTTGCTTCCACCTTGCTTCAGCAATCTCACAGAAGCAGCAAGCTCATGCACCGTTTGTGGCAAGCACACTGACTGTAACTGCTTAATTGCTGCGCAATGCAATGCTCCTCTTGAAGGCCTCAATTGAAGCTGCCTCCACCACAGTTCCAGGCAGTGCATTGCACACTCTAACTACTCGCTGTGTGAGAAAGTTTCTCCTCAATTCACCCTTGCTTTGTTTGCACATCATTTTCAAAATTACTTTTGGGCTTTCAGTCCAGGGAGGCATAGCCTAGTGGTGTTATCGCTGGACACTTAATCCAGAGACCCAGGTAATGCTCTGGGGACCTAGGCTTGAATTCTGTCAGGGTAGCAGGTAGCATTTGGAGTCAATAAAGATCTGGGATTAAGGGTCAAATGACGACTGTTGTTGATTGTCAAAAATACCCATCTGGTTCACTAATGTCCTCCCTTTAGGGAAAGAAACTGCCATTCTTACCTGGTCTGGCATACATGTGACTCCAGGCCCACAACAATGCGGTTGACTCTTAACTGACCTCTGAGCAAATATGGATGAACAACAAATGCTGGCCTAGCTAGTGACATTCTCATCCCTGAATGAGTATCTGTAAAAAGAAGTTCAGGTGTGGTTCTAACATAGCCAGGTTGGAAAGATATCCGATGGGGGTCTGGTCTCTCATTGGTCGGGGCTGATAGTTATCTTGTTCAAGGTAGTGGACCATGGTCAATCCAGGGGGCGCTCCGTGCTCTAAATGTCATGGGGATACTCCAGTGGGCTGGAATGGTGGGAGAGAGGTCGGATAACTGATGAGTGAGGAATGGATACATAGTGTTGGGACATGGAGAATATAGCAGCAGTGAAAGGGTTGACAGTTCAATTGCTAAGGAGAGGAGAGTGGCTGTTGTGGCACATGGGTAGTGTCCATAACTTTAAGCCAGGTGGCCCAGGTTCAAGGCCCACATGCTCCAGTAATAGGTCATACCACTTCTGAGTAGGGTGATTTTCCAAAACAAATCTACAAGTTGTGAGATGATACAGCAGAAGGGGTTGAAGTGTCTTGGAAGAGCTGGATCATCATTGGTAGCAGCCCGATGTTTGGGAAAGGGCTAGTCAGTGAACTACAACACCCAGAGTGTAGTGGGCAAGCAGGTTTAGTATGTACTTAAACAGGTGCAAAGCCTGTGGAAGAAAGCTATTGGGAGGGACTTGTTGATGTTTGGGAGAGTTTTCTTACACAGCCAGGCAGAACCTGGAATTCATGGCCCAAAGAATGGCCTCTGTTCGTTTTATCATCCTGAAAATAATCAGTGCACAATGGAAATAAAAATAAGTGTGTCCACACCCGGAGTGGGAGCCATCTGGGAGGGAGAGGACTGCAAGTTATAGCCATGACGGGCCCTTCAAAGGCCAACACCAGGAAGCACACACACACACGTGGACAGTGTCAAAACACACTGGCAATTTCAGCATCCTTCGTGAGCCTGAGGCATTGTCAAATGGTGCGTGGCCCAATTCCTTGTTCCAAGATCTCCTGGCCATTTCATGTAGGCTAACAGCTGAATGGCACTGATACCTGCAGGACAACAGCAGGGTAATTCTCTCGAACACTAACCCTAACCCATTGCCAGATCACAGTACAACAGCTGCTCATCTCACACCTTGGTCCATGGAACATCATCTCAGAGTAAGGATCTGAGGCTCCTATACTTTGAAGTTTGCATTCTTGGCAGCACAGTTTAAATTCATTCTTGGACAGTCCCCCACATATAATCCTCCATAAAGCTGCTCCCTCAATTCCTGGTATTGAAACTCTCATCAAATCCCAGCACCCCCTGTTGCTGTATCATCTCACACCTTGTAGACTTGTTTTGGAAAATCACCCTACTCAGAAATGGTATGACCTATTACTGGAACATGTGGGCCTTGAACCTGGGCCACCTGGCTCAGAGTTATGGACACTACCCATGTGCCGCAAGAGCCGCTCTCCTTCCCTTAGCTATTGAACTGTCAACCCTTTCACTACTGCTATCTTCTCCACTTCCCAACACTGTGTACCCATTCCTCACTCATCAGTTCTCCAACGATTGCTGCCCTACATTGAGGTTAAACAAAGCCTCAATTGTAAAGTTCTCATTTTTGTTTTCAAATCCCCCCCATTGCTTTGCTCCTCCCTGTGTCTGTAATCTTCAGCCCTGCAATCCTCTGAGGTATTGGTGGCCCTATCATTCCCAATTTTAATCTCGCCACCTTTGGTGGCCATGCTTTCAGATTGGAACTCAACAGCAATATTGTCAGCCTTAAGTTATCTTTTAGCTTTTAGTTATCAGCCAAATATTGCCTCGCCTGTCTCAGTGTAACATTATGTAGCATGGCTGCAATGATTAAAGAAACCAGCTCAATGCCTCCTTCTTAAAGCAAGTAAGGCATGGACAATAAATACTGACCCAGTCAGTGGCTCCCATGTCCGATAAAATATTTTATAAACATCTTGGTGAAGTGTCTCAGAAGATTTCATGACATTAAAGACAGTTCAGAAATATTACTGCACCCTTTTGGGGCAGATGGGACTTGGATCTAGTTTGTTGACTCTAGACATAGGACCAAGGCACCAGAAGGTCCTTTCTGACGGGGCTGCTTATATTGGTGCATGTTAAATGGATACATGCTTTTCAGTCCATATTTAATTAAATGAATGAATTAAGTTCCAGAAATTTATGAAAAAATTGACCTCATGTTTCTCTGATTATTAGGCTTCTAGTTTTCCAATCCAATGGGAAAAACAGCGCGCTCATTTATTCCCAACCATGGCTGGTATTGGAACAAGGGACACATTTCCAGAATGGAAACTGTTGGAGATGTTAATCCTTTTTATGTAAAAGCCTGAATGGAAATATTTTGAGGAAGGGCAGTGCTGGTTTTCTCTGGTATATTTATCTCTCAACCAGCATGACTAACCAGATATGATCTGGTCTCTTCTGTTTGTTGAAGCCTGCTTCCTGAATAATGACTGCCCCTGTACAATTACAACAATGGCGACGTTTTGGCTGCAAAGCGTTTTTTGACATCCTGTGGTTGGGGAAAGGACTATTAAGAGACAGGTTCCTTTTGTTTTTTCATCACTGATTTCTCAGTTTTAGCAACATTGCTATAGTCACTGCTTCCCTGAACCCTCCTCAACAATTTTCCTAGTAATTAAACAGTTGCTCCAACAATACAATCTTCAACCCCTTTGTCACATTACTATGTCAAAAGTAAGACTCATGTCACCCTTTTGGAACAAAGGATTGGGAATGAATATTTTAAGCTTGTTCCACCATTCGGTAGATCAGAGCTGATCTGTTACTCCCTCTTCTATACTTCAACCATTGACCCATATCCCTTTCCAAGATGAAAGTCTATCGATATCAGTTTACATAACTGATGACTGGCCTGGCAACTATTGCTTTGCATTAGCAAGTTCCAAATTCCTTTCACACCTTGTTAATTAGAAGTGTTTCCGAACAGCCTTCCTGAACGATCTGCAAAAATGTTCAGGTTCTGGGCGCCGGTCCTAAATTCTCCAAACAGCTTCTCCTTAACTACCCTACTTGTTCTCCATGTTGGTCCCTTTAAAACCATATTTTCTTTGTTCTCCATATTTGAATCATAGAATCCCTGCAATGTGGAAACAGGCCCTTCAGCCCAACTAGTTCACACCAACTCTCAGAGCACCCACCCAAACCCATCTAATCTACAATTTCCTGAACACTACGGGGAATTTAGCATAGCCAATCCACCTAACCTGCACATCTTTGTGGGAGGAAGCCGGAGCACCCGGACTAAACCCACACAGATGCAGAGGGAATGTGTAAACTCCATACAGATGGCTACCTGAGGGTGGTTTTGAACCTGGGACCTTGGCACTGCGCGGCAGCTTTGCTAACCACTGAGCCACCATGCTGCCCCATGGTATTTGGTATTTCCTATGCAGCATCAGACCTCATCTAACAGTGTTTTAGTACTAATTCCAAATGTAAACAAAAGATTTATAGAATCATAGAGTCATACCGCACTGCAACAGTCCATTTGGCCCAACTTGTCCATGTCAACCAGGTTTCCTAAACTGAACTCGTTCCATTTGCCAGCATTTGGCCCTTATCCTTCTAAATCCTTCCTATTCATGTACCTATCCAGATGCCTTTTAAATGATGTATTTGTGCACACATCCACCATTTTTCTGGCAGCTCATTCCATATATGTACCACCCTCCGTGTGAAAAAGTTGCCTGTCAGTGAGTCACGGTTTTTGAATCTTTAAAAAGCTTACCTCGAGTGCCGGTGCCTTCCATTTCTGGTTGCAGCGCGAGCGGGAGCTTGGAGCAGGAGCCTGTTGGGAAGCTGGTGAGTCACGGTTTTTGAATCTATAAAAAGCTTACCTCGTGAATAGGCGGAGGCACGCTGAGCAGGAGCCGACACGGGACTGGTGAGTGAGTGAGGTAATATATTTGTGTGGTTGCGTTACCCGAAACACTACCCGAGTAGTGTTTCCCACCCATCCTCCTCCTCTAACCAAAAAAAAGGTTCTGTGTGCCTGATTGGTAAGGTAACAAGTTTATTTTTTATTCTTTATTTTTAAATCTTGTGAATTTAGAATAATGGGAATGGAGGTCAGGGCAGTTGAATGTTCCTCCTGCAGAATGTGGGAGGTAAGGGTCACCTCTAGTGTCCCTGCTGACTACATCTGCGGGAAGTGCACCCAACTCCAGCTCCTCAAAAACCACGTTAGGGAACTGGAGCTGGAGCTGGATGAACTTCGGATCATTCGGGAGGCAGAGGGGGTTATTGAGAGGAGTTACAGGGAGGTCGTCACTCCTCAAGTACAGGAAAAAGGCAGATGGGTTACGGTCAGGGGACGGAAAGGGAACCGGCAGGCAGTGCAGGGATCCCCTGTGGCCATTCCCCTCAACAATAAGTATACCGTTTTGGATACTGTTGGGGGGGACGACTTAGCAGGGGAAAGCAGTGGGGCACAGGTCTCTGGCACAGTCTGTCCCTGCTGCTCAGAAGGGAAGGGGGAAGAGAAGCAGAGCAGTACTCATTGGGGACTCCATAGTTAGGGGGACAGATAGGAGGTTCTGTGGGGATGAGAGAGATTCACGGTTGGTGTGTTGCCTCCCAGGTGCCAGGGTGCGTGATGTCTCTGATCGTGTTCTTGGGATCCTTAAGGGGGAGGGGGAGCAGCCCCAAGTCGTGGTCCACATTGGCACCAACAACATAGGTAGGAAGAGGCATGGGGATTTAAGGCAGAAATTCAGGGAGCTAGGATGGAAGCTGAGAGCTAGGACGAACAGAGTTGTTGTCTCTGGTTTGTTGGCCGTGCCACATGCTGGTGAGGCAAGGAATAGGGAGAGAGACGAGTTGAACACGTGGCTAAAGGGATGGTGCAGGAGGGAGGGTTTTGGATTCTTGGATAATTGGGGCTCTTTCTGGGGTAGGTGGGAACTCTACAAGCAAGTTGGTCTTCACCTGAACCAGAGGGGTACCGATATCCTGGGGGGGAAATTTGCTAAGGCTGTTCGGGTGGGTTTAAACTAATTCAGCAGGGGGATGGGCACCAAAATTGTACTTCGAGTATAGACAAGGTTGAGAGTAGGGTGGTCCGAAATAAAGTTTCAGGGAAGCAAGATGGCACCAGAAAGCAAGAAGTTGGATTGAAGTGTGTCTACTTCAACGCCAGGAGCGTACGGAATAAGGTGGGTGAATTTGCAGCATGGGTTAGTACCTGGGACTTTGATGTTGTGGCCATTTCGGAGACATGGATAGAGCAGGGACAGGAATGGTTGTTGCAGGTTCCGGGATTTAGTTGTTTCAGTAAGAACAGAGAAGATGGCAAAAGGGGCGGAGGTGTGACATTATTGGTCAAGGACAGTATTACCGTTGCAGAAAGGATGTTTGGGGACTCGTCAACTGAGGTAGTATGGGCTGAGGTTAGAAACAGGAAAGGAGAGCTCACCCTGTTGGGGGTTTTCTATAGGCCTCCGAATAGTTCCAGAGATGTAGAGGAAAGGATAGCAAAGATGATTCTCGATAGGAGTGAGAGAGACAGGGTAGTTGTCATGGGAGACTTCAACTTTCCAGATATTGACTGGGAACTCTATAGTTCGAGTACTATAGATGGGTCAGTTTTTGTCCAGAGTGTGCAGGAGGGCTTCCTGACACAGTATGTAGATAGGCCAACAAGGGGTGAAGCCACATTAGATTTGGTACTGGGTAATGAGCCCGGCCAGGTGTTAGATTTGGAAGTAGGTGAGCACTTTGGTGATAGCGATCACAATTCTGTTATGTTTACTTTAGTGATGGAAAGGGATAGGTGTATACCACTGGGCAAGAGTTATAGCTGGGAGAAAGGCAATTATGATAAGATTAGGCAAGATTTAGGGAGCATAGAATGGGGAAGGAAATTGCAGGGGATGGGCACATTAGAAATGTGGAGCTTATTCAAGGAAATGCTCCTGTGTGTCCTAGATAAATATGTACCTGTCAGGCAGGGAGGAAGCTGTAGAGTGCGGGAGCCGTGGTTTACGAAGGAGGTGAAATCTCTGGCCAAGAGGAAGAAGAAGGCTTATGTTAGGATGAGATGTGAAGGCTCAGTTAGGGCACTTGAGGGCTACGGAGGTAGCCAGGAAAGACCTAAAGAGAGAGCTCAGAAGATCCAGGAGGAGACATGAGAAGTTGTTGGCAGATAGGATCAGGGTAAACCCTAAGGCTTTCTATCGGTATTTAAGGAATAAAAGAATGGCGAAAGTCAGATTAGGCCCAATCAAGGATAGTGGTGGTAAGTTGTGTGTGGAGTCAGATGAGATAGGGGAAGCGCTAAATGAATATTTTTCAACAGTATTCACTCTAGAAAACGACAATGTTGTCGAGGAGAATACTGAGATACAGGCTACTAGACTAGGTGGGATTGAGGTTCACAAGGAAGAGGTATAAGAAATCCTTCAGAAGGTGAAGATAGATAAATCCCCTGGGCTGGATGGGATTTATCCTCGGATCCTCTGGGAAGCCAGGGAGGAGATTGCCAAGCCTTTGGCATTGATCTTTAACTCGTCATTGTCCACAGGAATAGTGCCAGATGACTGGGGGATAGCAAATGTGGTTCCACTGTTCAAGAAGGGGAGTAGAGACAACCCTGGTAATTATAGACCAGTGAGCCTTACCTCAGTTGTTGGTAAAGTGTTGGAAAAAATTATAAGGGATAGGATTTATAATCATCTAGAAAAGAATAAATTGATTAGGGATAGTCATCACGGTTTTGTGAAGGGAAGGTTGTGCCTCACAAACCTTATTGAGTTCTTTGAGAAGGTGACCAAACAGATAGATGAGAGTAAACCGGTTGATGTGGTGTATATGGATTTCAGCAAGGTGTTCGATAAGGTTCCCCACAGTAGGCTATTGTATAAAATGCGGAGGAATGGGATTATGGAAGATATAGCAGTTTGGATCGGAAATTGGCTTGCTGAAAGAAGACAGAGGGTGGTAGTTGATGGGAAATGTTCATCCTGGAGAGCAGTTACTAGTGGTGTACTGCAAGGGTCGGTGTTGGGTCCCCTGCTATTTGTCATTTTTATAAATGACCTGAATGAGGGCGTAGAAGGATGGGTTAGTAAATTTGCAGACGACACTAAGGTCGGTGGAGTTGTGGATAGTGACAAAGGATGCTGTAGGTTGCAGAGAGACATAGATAAGCTGCAGAGCTGGGCTGAGAGGTGGCAAATGGAGTTTAATGCAGACAAGTGTGAGGTGATGCACTTTGGTAGGAGTAACCGGAAGGCAAAGTACAGGGCTAATGGTAAGATTCTTGGTAGTGTAGATGGGCAGAGAGATCTCGGTGTCCATGTACACAGATCTTTGAAAGTTGCCACCCAGGTTGACAGGGCTGTTAAGAAGGCATACAGTGTTTTAGCTTTTATTAATAGAGGGATCGAGTTCCGGAACCATGAGGTTATGGTGAAGCTGTACAAAGCTCTGGTACGGCCACACTTGGAGTATTCTGTACAGTTCTGGTCACCGCATTATAAGAAGGATGTAGAAGCTTTGGAAAGGGTGCAGAGGAGATTTACTAGGATGTTGCCTGGTATGGAAGGAAGGTCTTACGAGGAAAGGCTGAGGGACTTGAGGCTGTTTTCATTAGAGAGAAGAAGGTTGAGAGGTGACTTAATTGAAGCATATAAAATAATCAGAGGGTTAGATAGGGTGGATAGGGAGAGCCTTTTTCCTAGGATGGTGACGGCGAGCACGAGGGGGCATAGCTTTAAATTGAGGGGTGAAAGATATAGGACAGATGTCAGAGGTAGTTTCTTTACTCAGAGAGTAGTAAGGGACTGGAACGCTTTGCCTGCAACGGTAGTAGATTCGCCAACTTTAGGTACATTTAAGTTGTCATTGGACAAGCATATGGACGTACATGGAATAGTGTAGGTTAGATGGGCTTGAGATCGGTATGACAGGTCAGCAAACATCGAGGGCCGAAGGGCCTGTACTGTGCTGTAATGTTCTATGTTCTTTGTCAGGTCCATTTTAAACCTTTCCCTTCTCATCTTAAGCATAGGCCCTCTGGTTTTGACTCCCCTACCCTGGGAAAAGGGTATCACCCTTATCTATGTGCTGCATGATTTTATAAACTTCTGTAAGGTCTCTGAAATAAATCCACAGAAGCCCGTATCCTGTCACTACGTCCCCCTTTATTTACACGTAGAAAGTCCTTGAGGCTAATCAAGCTCGCTCAGAGCCAGCTCTCAGAGTGAACAGAGACTCTGACACTCCTGTTTATACCTGTCAGCCAGGGCTCCCTGATTGGGACAGATTTTAATCCTGGTTTTGTAATCAAGTGTGTAACAAGATGGCATCAGAAAATGGTGACTTGCACCCTTTTCACTGTCCTCCTATATTCCTGAACTTCAGTATACATAATAATGACGTCCAACTGTAATTCAAACCTTTCAGTCTCGGAAATGTCCTTGCAAAGCTTTTTTGTAATAATAAATAATATCCATCCCATAGCAGGGTGACCAGAATTGCATGCAGTACTCCAAATGTGTCCTCACCAATGTCTTGTACAGCCATAACATTGACATCCTAACATCTGTACTCAATACTCTGACCAATAAAGGCAAGTGTATCACATTTATCTGGTACCACACTACTCTATGATGAATGCACAGCTTGGGAATAGGAAATGTTTTGTTCTTCGAGGGCATGAAAACCAACCTTGAAATGGAGGTGGACGAGGAAAGAATGATCATCCTGGCATAGGGAGGAGCTACCCATTGTCATTGGCCAAGAGAGTTTGGACAGAGCAGAGGTGGGGATTTCCCAAGGTAAGGTTGATAAACAAGGGCGGGGGGGAGAGGGAAAAAGAGAATTCAAGGAAATGTGCCACCATCTTCTTGGGAGAAGGCCAGAAGTTCCCCCACATCAACTCAAGGGAAGAACAAAGACTGTTACCACCAAAGACTAAAAATACCAGAGACAAAATCTCCACCCCTCTAAAACATCAGCCATATTTCTCCATTCTACACAGAATCTTCACATCTATCACATGGGGCGGCACAGTGGCTCAGTGTTTAGCACTGCAGCCTCACAGCACCTGGGACCTGAGTTCAATTCCAGCCTCAGGCAACTGTCTGTGTGGAGTTTGCACATTCTCCCCATGTCTGCGTGGGTTTCCTCCAGGTGCTCCGGTTTCCTCCCACGGTCCAAAGATGTGCAGACTAGGCGGATTGGCCATGCTAAATTGCCCATAGTGTTCAGGGGTATGTGGGTTATAGGGAGATGGGTCTGAGTGGGATGCTTCAAGGGGTGGTGTGGGCTTGTTGGGCTGAAGGGCCTGTGTCCACACTATTGGGAATCTAATCTAACCTAATCATGGTTATAAACTTTCTTTGCCTAATTAACCAGAGTGTCATAAACAAACTGCTGCTTCCTAACAAACTCAATACGCTATTTGAAGATTGTGACAAATTTTCTACTGCCTTCATTAGGTAACAGCGATTATAAACCCCCCAAAATCAAGACTTAATACCTTGAAAAACTTTGATCAAATGGTGTCATTCCCATCTAAATTCCAGGGGATAAAATTTGAGTCTGCAGAGAGCTTATTTTAATCTATATGAGTTGGTAAGGGAAACAAGATAGACATCAACTGACTGTTCTTCCTTGATTTGTATCATCTCTTTTTCTCTTTCTCCCCCTGGCGATCCCTTTGGTGGCTTTTTACTTGTTTTTTTTTTCAAGGGACGGAACATTCTCAACTTGTGCTAATGATGGGATCGTTAGTGTGACAAGACCTAGGATAGGTACCTGACTGAGGGAAATTATTGCAACTTTACTGGTACACAAAGGGAGATGGCAACTCAGTCACCACAGAGATTCATCAGGTTCATAGATCAGTAGACAGACTTCCAGCTGAATTAAACACCCACACGATACATAGTCAATAAACTGGAAGAATTCATTCATGTCCTGGCACTGAATTGATCTTGCGTATAGGAACATAAACAATGGAGCAAGGCTAGGCATGGTCCATCATGCAATAAGATCATGGATGTTTGGCTACCTCTCCATATCTTCCCACTCATCTGTTAATGGTGTGTTAACGATGTTGTTAGATACACAATCTGAAGAACATTATTAATTTCTAGGAATGTTTGTGGTACAGTGATAATGTCTCTACCTCTGAGCCAGGATGCTCAGTTGAAATCCCACCTGCTCCAGAGGAGTGTAGTACCATCTCAGAACAGTTTGATTAAAAATTACAACGGACTGAAAGTGCACCAGCATTTGGTAATCTTCGGATTCTGATCACATTTTTGATCCAAAGTGCTGTACTGCATACAATTCTTGTCACCCTGCTGTAGGAAGGATGTCATTAAACTGGAAAGGGTGCAGAAAAAGATTTACAAGAATGTTACCAAGACTGGAGGGTTTGAGTTATAAGGAGAGGATGAATAGGGTGGGACTTTATACCCTGGAGAGTCAAAGGCTAAGTGATGACCTTATGGAGGCTTATGAAATCATGAGGGTCATTGATAAGTTGAATAGCCAAGGTCTTTTCCCCAGGATAGTGAAGCTCAAAAGTAGAGGGCATAGGTTTAAGGTGAGAGGGGAAAGGTTTAAAAGGACCTGAGCGGCACCTTTTGCCACAGAGTGTGGTGCATGTTGGAGGCATGCTACAAGAGGAGGTGGGTACAATCACAACATTTAAAAGACATTTGAGCCCAGACCCAAAACATCAGCTTTCCTGCTCCTCTGATGCTGCTTGGCCTGCTGTGTTCATCCAGCTCTACACCTTGTTATCTCAGATTCTCCAGCATCTGTAGTTCCTACTATTTCTGGACAGAACGTGTTTAGAGGGAAATGGCCAAATGCAGGCAAATGGGAGTAGTTCAGTTTAGGAAACCTGGCCAGCACAGATGAGTTGGGCCAAAGCGTCTGTTTCCGTGCTGTATGACTTCATGACACTCAATTTCCAACTCTCTGGCTTATGGGTTATAATTGGGGTAATCATTCTGTTTTGATCTACCACAGTGTACAGTTAGAACATAGAACATAGAACATAGAACAGTACAGCACAGAACAGGCCCTTCAGCCCACAATGTTGTGCCGACCATTGATCCTCATGTATGCACCCTCAAATTTCTGTGACCATATACATGTCCAGCAGTCTCTTAAATGACCCCAATGACTTTGCTTCCACAGCTGCTGCTGGCAACGCATTCCATGCTCTCACAACTCTCTGCGTAAAGAACCTGCCTCTGACATCCCCTCTATACTTTCCACCAACCATCTTAAAACTATGACCCCTCGTGCTAGCCATTTCTGCCCTGGGAAATAGCCTCTGGCTATCAACTCTATCTATGCCTCTCATTATCTTGTATACCTCAATTAGGTCCCCTCTCCTCCTCCTTTTCTCCAATGAAAAGAGACCGAGCTCAGTCAACCTCTCTTCATAAGATAAGCCCTCCAGTCCAGGCAGCATCCTGGTAAACCTCCTCTGAACCCTCTCCAAAGCATCCACATCTTTCCTATAATAGGGCGCCCAGAACTGGACGCAGTATTCCAAGTGCGGTCTAACCAAAGTTTTATAGAGCTGCAACAAGATCTCACGACTCTTAAACTCAATCCCCCTGTTAATGAAAGCCAAAACACCATATGCTTTCTTAACAACCCTGTCCACTTGGGTGGCCATTTTAAGGGATCTATGTATCTGCACACCAAGATCCCTCTGTTCCTCCACGCTGCCAAGAATCCTATCCTTAATCCTGTACTCAGCTTTCAAATTCGACCTTCCAAAATGCATCACCTCGCATTTATCCAGGTTGAACTCCATCTGCCACCTCTCAGCCCATCTCTGCATCCTGTCAATGTCCCGCTGCAGCCTACGACAGCCCTCTACACTGTCAACGACACCTCCGACCTTTGTGTCGTCTGCAAACTTGCTGACCCATCCTTCAATTCCCTCGTCCAAGTCATTAATAAAAATTACAAACAGTAGAGGCCCAAGGACAGAGCCCTGTGGAACTCCACTCACCACTGACTTCCAGGCAGAATATTTTCCTTCTACTACCACTTGCTGTCTTCTGTTGGCCAGCCAATTCTGTATCCAAGCAGCTAAGTTCCCCTGTATCCCATTCCTCCTGACCTTCTGAATGAGCCTACCATGGGGAACCTTATCAAATGCCTTACTGAAGTCCATATACACCACATCCACAGCTCGACCCTCATCAACTTTTCTAGTCACATCCTCAAAAAACTCGATAAGGTTTGTAAGGCATGACCTACCCCTCACAAAGCCGTGTTGACTGTATTTGATCAAGCCATGCTCTTCCAGATGGTCATAAATCTTATCCCTCAGAATCCTTTCTAACACCTTGCAGACGACAGACGTGAGACTTACCGGTCTATAATTGCCGGGGATTTCCCTATTTCCTTTCTTGAAGAGAGGAATTACATTTGCCTCTCTCCAGTCCTCAGGTACGACTCCAGTGGAGAGCGAGGATGCAAAGATCTTCGCAAGTGGCGAAGCAATTGCATTTCTCGCTTCCCAAAGCAGCCGAGGACAAATCTGATCCGGGCCTGGCGACTTGTCAATCTTAATGTTTGATAAAATTTTCAGCACATCAGCTTCCTCTATCTCTATCCATTCCAGCATGCACACCTGCTCTTCAAAGGTTTCATTCACTACAAAGTTCGTTTCTTTCGTAAAGACAGAAGCAAAAAACTCATTTAGGGCTTCCCCTACCTCCTCAGGCTCCACACACAAGTTCCCTATGCTATCCCTGATCGGCCCTACTCTTTCTTTGACCATTCTCTTATTCCTCACGTAAGTGTAAAATGCCTTTGTGTTTTCCCGGATTCCTTCTGCCAAGCCTTTCTCGTGCCCCCTCCTGGCTCTCCTCAGACCATTTTTGAGCTCCTTCCTTGCCTGCATGTAATCCTCTCTAGCTGAACTTGACCCTAGCTTCCTCCACCTTATGTAAGCTACCTTCTTCCTTTTCACTAGAAGCTCCACCGCTCTCGTCATCCAAGGTTCCTTAATCTTACCCCTTCTTGCCTGTCTCAGAGGGACATATTTACTCATCACTCCCAACAACTGTTCCTTAAACCGTCTCCACATGTCTATAGTTCCCTTACCATGGAACAACTGCTCCCAGTCCATGCTTCCTAACTCAGTTATAGTGGAGCAGGTAGGAATTTGGGAACAGCACTGGAGTAAGTTACCTTCAGTGCACATGGGGAATAATTCAAGTGTGTTTGAGAGAAGAAAAGGATTGAATGACACCTTCACAGAATGGCAGAGCACAGAATGATAAAGCGCAGAATGTTTTCTCTGAGTACTCTGTACCTACAGTGTCAGTTTGACAGCTGTTCACTCTACTGTCCCTGATCTTTCTGCATTCCCCAATCAAGCATCTATCTCATTCACTCTTGAAAGTTCCTAATGAATCTACTTCTACCACTCTTCCAGGTGGAGTGTTCCTCATCTATTCCATAAGAGCTCAGCGGATTAGGAAAGCTCTCCTCACCTCGTGTTTGTATTTTTTGCCAATTATCTCTGGCCTGTTTCACCTTTCCAACCTTCAGGTGAAATTAAGTTGATTTTGGTGAGAAATTAATGCAAATTAATGTCAAAGTTTTACCTTCTGTGTACACCAGACAATTGGTCCCTCTTCCACCTGTCATTTATATATTCCTGCACCAGAAATAGATTAGCAACTGGAATCGGCGAAAAGGAGGTGTTTGGAATTTGCTGCTTTAACATAAATTCTTGAAGAGCCGGTACAACATGAATGACATTGTGGTGGTTATGGTGTGGAACGCATAACCCAGCAAATTTAATCACCCATTCTGTAAACAGGTACACAGATCCTACCAAACTAAACGGGAAAGTTAAATACAGAGATTCAAGTAAATCTGAACTTCACAGCATACATGATTCTATTTGTAACAGTGTCCATGAAATTACTGAATGCATCCGGCACACTCATAAAATAAAAACGCTGCCCTTGTCCAACCAGGCTCATATGTGACTTCAGACACAAAGAGATGCGGTTGACTTTGAAATGCCCTCAGAAATGGCTGAGCAAACCTCTCAGTTGTTAAGAATGGGCTCTTTTGAGTGCAATTACGTAGGGATTAAATTATCAGCAAAGGTTAAACAACTCTATTTACTGGAGCTCAGAAGTATGAGAGGTGACCTCATCGAAACATAAAAGATTCTTAAGCGGTTTGGCAAGGTAAATGCTGAGAGAATATTTCCCTTCATGGGAGAGCCTAGGGCCTGAGGGCATAGTTGCAGAATAAGGAGATGGCAATTTAAGACCGAGATGAGGAGGAATTTCTTCACTCAGAGGATTGAGAGTCTTTGGAGCTCCTCGTCATGGAGAGCTGGGGGTGCAGAGTTCATGTGTATATTTATAGCTGAGATAGATCGATTCTTGATCAAACGGAAATGAATAGTCATAGGTCAAGACTAGCATAATGGACATAATTATGTCAGATCAGTCATGGCCTATTTGTTATGGTCTAATGGGCCTTATTAAGGATGAACTTAAGAACCTGATCTGGCCAGTTGTCAAATCCCAGCTATCTTTGAATTGGGAGAACGACAAACTTCTTTGAGCATGACATTCCTAGTCCATGAGCAGATTGCATATTCAAAACAATTGAACTTTCACATAGCTGCGATTAATGATCTGTTTATTTCAGTGCAAATTACATCCTGATTGCTGTAGCCACACTTCAGAGATGACGCTCTTCTCTGATTCCTGATCTTATTCTCCCTCTTCTAGCAGATCCCACCTCCCTTCCACCTCTCATTAATTCCACTCTGCCTCTGTTGCTGTCATACATATATTCTCACTTGTCCCATTCCCCCAAGCCCCTCTTCATTTTACCTGGTGCGGAGATGCTTTTGTACAGCCTGCTGCTGCTCACCTCGATTCCTACATCTGCTGCCTGGTCACACCTTGGTGTGTCTATGTACCACTGGGCAATGGGGTTCCTCCTCTTTCCATCAGGGGCCCAGGGATGGAGGACATTGCACGCAGTGGTCCTGTATAACTGCAGATTGTGGCAGCTCATGGGCTCCCGGCTTATTTTGCAGTGCTGTGATGTCTGTGGACATGTTGTGGATTATTGAATGTCCTTTTTAGTTATTCGAAAAATCTAAGGTTGTGTTATACTTCAGCCCGTGCTGCTGATCTTTGGGTATCTAGTGCGGGGGACAAGATGGGGGGAGGGGTCTGGGAGCATGGCAGATCGCAGGAGGTCCTAGTGGGCCTGCTCCTGGGCCTGGTCAGGCTGGCTATAAACAGGTCCAGGCAGTGGGCTGTGCAGGGGTTCATCTCTGCCCACTGCCTGCCCCTCTTCTATGGCTGCATTCATGCCTCGGTGTGTATGGAGAGGGAGCATGCGGTATCCGCTAATACACCCCATGTCTTCAGGGAGAAGCTGGCAATGCAGTGCTTTATTTGAAGGGTTTTGCATGTAAACGATTTAATTGGAAAACATGGGTGATTTTACTAGTGGTGGTCAATTGATTAAAAAATAACCACAGGAGATTTATTGATAGTGGGAAGAAATTACAACAGATGCTGGAATCTGCACTGAAAACAACAATGCTGGAGATCACAGAGGGTCAGACAGCATCCACGGAGAGACAGCAAGCTAATGTTTTGCAGAAATAATGGGAACTGCAGATGCTGGAGAATCCAAGATAACAAAGTGTGGAGTGGGATGAGCACAGCAGGCCAAGCAGCATCTCAGGAGCACAAAAGCTGACATTTCAGGCCTAGACCCTTCATCAGAGAGGGGGATGGGGAGAGGGTTCTGGAGTAAATAGGGAGAGAGCGGAAGGCGAACCGAACAAGGAGAAAAGAAGATAGGTGGAGAGAGTATAGGTGAGGAGGTAGGGAGGGGATAGGTCAGTCCAGGGAAGACGGACAGGTCAAGGAGGCAGGATGAGGTTAGCAGGTGGGAAATGGCGGTGCGGCTTGAGGTGGGAGGAAGGGATAGGTGAGAGGAAGAACAGGTTAGGGAGGCGGTGACAGGCTGGGTTGGTTTTGGGGTGCAGTAGGGGGAGGGGACGAGCTGGGCTGGTTTTGGGATGCAGTGGGGGGGAAGGGGAGATTTTGAAGCTTGTGAAGTCCACATTGATACCATTGGGCTGCAGGGTTCCCAAGCGGAATATGAGTTGCTGTTCCTGTAACTTCGGGAAGCATCATTATGGCACTGCAGGAGGCCCATGATGGACATGTTGTCTGAGGAATGGGAGGGGGAGTTAAAATGGTTTGTGACTGGGAGGTGCACCTCCCCATCTATACTCTCCTCTCCACCTATCTTCTTTTCTCTCCATCTTCGGTCCACCTCCCCCTCTCTCCCTATTTATTCCAGAACCCTCTCCCCATCCCCCTTTTCTGATGAAGGGTCTAGGCCCGAAACATCAGCTTTTGTGATCCTGAGATGCTGCTTGGCCTGCTGTGTTCATCCAGCTTCACACTTTGTTATCTTAAGCTAATGTCTTGCGTCTAGATGATTCTTCATCAGCTGAAGCTCAAATGATGAGTCATCTAGACTTGACACATGAGCTTGCTCTCTCTCCATGGATACTGTCTGACCCACTGTGATCCCCAGCATTTGTTGTTTTCAGGTGGCTTAATGAAGTTGAGTAGTATGTAAGCACTTCCGGATATAAAAATAAACAGTTCAGAGAGTTGGTGAAAAAAGTTGCCCTGAACGGTATCCTTTGGTACTATCACAATTCTGTGATGCTATAAATGCCCACTAACTGAGACAGCTTCAATTCACTGGTGATTATGTAGGCTTGTCTGTTGGGCTCACTTGATGGTTGAGGTTGTGTTCGTTGGCTAAGCTCAATATAAATGATCGCTCACACAACCTGCAGGATAAAGCTGCCTGATGGAACTGCTGAGGTAATCTTTGAGATGAAATGCATTGTTGAACTACAGCCCAATCTCTGTGTCTTAGGTCATTATGAGGGAGACAGGGTGATGTTTGTTTGGTGCTCAAAGCTCTGAACTGGTAATCCCAAACTAGCAGGTTAATATCCTGGGTACATGAGTTCAAATCCTACTGCGGTAAATGGCTGAAATCTCAATTCAATAAAATAGACACACTAAAGCTAACCATCGCTAGTTGTGGTTGAAGAGCTCACCAGTTTCATGAATGGTAGCATGGTGGCTCAGTGGTTAGCACTGCTGCCTCACTGCACTTGGGACCCGGGTTCGATTCCACCCTCAAACAACTGTGTGGAGTTCACTTATTCTCCCAGTGTCTGTGTAAGTTTCCTCTAGGTGCACTGGCTTTCTCCCACAGTCTAAAGATATGCAGTTTCGGTGGATTGGTCATGTTATATTGCCCCATAGTGTCCAGGGATGTGCAAGCTAGTGTATTAGCCACAGGAAATGCAGGATTACAGGAGGGGTAGGGTACTGGTCTGGATGGGATGCTCTTTGGAGGGTGATGGGTCGAATGGCCTGCTTACACATTGGAGGGATTCGATGAATGCCCTGAGGGAAGGAGATCTGGCATCCTTGTCTGGCCTGCCGGTAGTTGATGCTCAGTTCCCCTCTGGGCAATTTGGGATGGGTAATAAATGTGGACCGAGCCAGCAACACACAATTTCCTATGTTATGAATAGAACTAAACATGCAATGGATGCATGAGAAGTAGCTGCTATGGATCATTTGAAGCTGTTGGTCCCATTGCATTCTGGACCATTGAGAGCTGTCGAATGGGAGACACTCCCAAGTTCTTGCTGAAATTCAAACCAGACAGGCCATAGGCATCATCACTTTCATTCAGCTCAGTTCTCATTCCCCTTGTGGACTAAAGAACAAACAAAATTACAGCACAGGAACAGGCCATTCAGCCCTCCAAGCCTGTGCTGATCCAGATCCTCTATCTAAACCTGTCGCCTATTTTCCAAGGATCTGTCTCCCTCTGTTCCCTGCCCATTCATGTACCTGTCCAGATACATCTTAAATGATGCTATTGTGCCCGCCTCTACCACCTCCACTGGCAACGTGTTCCAGGCACCTACCATCCTCTGTGTAAAGAACCTTCCACGCATGTCTCCCATAAACTGTTCCCCTCTCACTTTGAACTCATGACCCCTAGTAATTGAGTCCCTCACTCTGGGAAAAAACTTCTTGCTATCCACCCTGTCTATACCGCTCATGATTTTGTAGACCTCAATCAGGTCCCCCCTCAACCTTTGTCTTTCTAAAGAAAATAATCCTAATCTACTCAACCTGTCTTCATAGCTAGCACCCTCCATACCAGGAAACTTCCTGGTGAACCTCCTCTGTACCTTCTCCAAAGCATCCACATCCTTTTGGTAATGTGGTAACCAGAACTGTATTCAAAATGTGACCGAATCAAAGTCCTATACAACTGTAACATGACCTGCCAACTCTTGTACTCAATAGCTTGTGCAATGAGTGAAACCATGCCGTATGCCTTCTTGACCACTCGATCCACCTGTGTTACCATCTTCAGGGTACAGTGGACCTGAACACCCAGATCTCTCTGTGCATCAATTTTCCCCAGGGCTTTTCCATTTACTGTATAGTTCGCTCTTGAATTGGATCTTCCAAAATGCATCACCTTGCATTTTCCTGGATTGAACTCCATTTGCCATTTCTCCGCCCAACTCTCCAATCTATACTCTGCTGCATTCTCCGACAGTCTCCTTCACTATCCGCTACTCCACCAATCTCAGTGTCATCTGCAAACTTACTAATCAGACCATCTATCCTTCCTCCAGATCATTTATGTATATCACAAACAGCAGTGGTCCCAACATGGATCCCTGTGGAACACCACTGGTCACTTTCTCCATTTTGAGAAACTCCCTTCCACTACAACTCTCTGTCTCCTGTTGCCTAAGCAGTGCTCTATTCATCTATCTAGTACACCCTGGGCCCCATGCGGCTTCACTTTCTCCATCAGCCTACCATGGGGAAACTTATCAAACACCTACTGAAGTCCATGTATATGACATCTACAGTCCTTCCCTCATCTATCAACTTTGTCACTTCCTCAAAGAATTCTGTCAAGTTGGTAAGACATGACCTTCCCTGCACAAAACCATGCTGCCTATCACTAATAAGCCCATTTTCTCCCAAATGTAAACAGATCCTATCCCTAAGTGTCTTCTCCAGTAGCTTCCCCACCACTGACGTCAGGCTCACTGGTCTATAATGACCTGGATTATCCTTGCTACCCTTCTTAAACAAGGGGACAGCATTAACAATTCTCCAGTCCTCCGGGACATCACCCGTGCTAAGGATGCTGCAATGATATCTGTTAAGGCCCCAGCTACTTCCTCTCTCACTTCCATCAGAAACCTGGGATAGATCCCATCCGGGCCTGGGGACTTGCCCACGCTAATGCCTTTTAGAATACCCAACACATCCCCCTTCCTTATGCCAACTTGACCTGGCGTAATCAAACATCGATCCCTAACATCAACATCCATCACGTCCCTCTCCTTGGTGAATACAGATGCAAAGTACTCATTAAGAATCTCACTCATTTTCTCTGACTCCTCGCATAACTTCCCTCCTTTGTCCTTGAGTGGGCCAATCCTTTCTCTTGTTACCCCCTTGCTCCTTATGTGCAAATAAAAGGCTTTGGGTTTTTCCTTAACCCTGTTTGCTAAAGATATTTCATGACCCCTTTTAGCCCTCTTAATTCCTCTCTTCAGATTGGTCCTACTTTCCAGATATTCTTCCAAAGTTTTGTCTGTTTTCAATTGCCTAGACATTATGTATGCTTCCTTTTTCCACTTTACTAGTCTCACAATTTGACCTGTCATCCATGGTTCCCTGATCTTGCCCTTTCTATCCCTCAGTTTTGACAGGGCAATGTCTGTCCTGCACTCTAATCAGCCTCTCTTTAAAACCTCCCACATTTCAAATGTGGATTTACCCTCAAACAGCTGCTTACAATCCACGTTCCCCAGCTCATGCCGAATTTTGCTACGGTTGGTCTTCCCCCAATTTATCACTCTTCCTTTAGGACCACTCTCATCTTTGTCCATCAGTATTCTAAAAATTACAGAATTATGATCACTATTCCCAAAGTAATCCCCTACTGAAACTTCAACCACCTTGCCGGGCTCATTCCCCAACACCAGTCCAATATGGCCCCTTCCCCAGTTGGACTATTTACATACTGCTCTAGAAAACCCTCCTGGATGCTCCTTACAAATTCTGCTCCATCTAAACTCCGAACACTAAGTGAATCTCAGTCACCAGTCGGTTGGCAGGGAATTTGCACAGATTTCCCCTCGTTCTTGATCAATTAACGAGGAATGTTCTCACTATCTGAAGTTCAGCCCCCCTAGGGGTAAACAGGTTGTCTCCCATCTTTCTTGCGATGCCCCTATCACTCCTGGAGATATCTTCTGCTTCTCCTTAACAGAGCTCACTGTTCCTCCCATCACAAATCCCTCTCCACCCCCAATGTCACAGTGGCAGTTCCATGTCAGTGTTGATTTTATTGCTTCTCCCCAATTCTCTCAGCCCCAAACCTGAAGTCACTACTGTGAGCAGCCTACTTGTTGCACTGCACAATCTGGATCAATACAAGAGATATGAGCTCCCTATGTAAAGGGCTTCTTTGTCGTGCTTGAAGGATAGGGGAGGTGATGGCATTGTGCTGTTCTTTCCAAACAATAATCTGGGGTAAAGAAAGGTTCAAATCCTTTTGCGGCAGCTGCTGGAATTTAAGTTCACAGATTTATAGAATCATATAATCCCTACAGCGTGGAAGAAGGCCATTCAGCCCATCAACTCACACGGACCCTTCTGGAGAACATCCCACCCACACCCACACCCTCAACCCTATTCCTGTAACCCTAGTTTTTCCATGACCATGCTGGGGTGCAGACAAATCAGAGGACTTCCTTGTGGGTTTGTCATGTGTCTGGCCATGCTGGCTATAAACAGCAGGGGGCCGTGAAGGGGTGCGATCTCTGCTGACTGTCTGCCCCTCTTTTATGGCTACATTCAAGTCTCGGTGCTGTGTTGAAAACACATTTGAAATCAATTTGAGATTTCACCAGCTTCAAAATCTCCCCTCCCCCCAGTGCATCCCAAAACCAGCCCAGCTCATCCCTATCTGCCTAACCTGTTCTTCCTCTCACCTATCCCCTCCTCCCACCTCAGGCTGCACCTCCATTTCCTATCTACTAAACTCATCCCGCTCCCTTGGCCTGTCCGTCCTCCCCGGACCGACCTATCCCCTCCCAACATCCCCCCCCCCCCGCACTCTCCTCTCCATCTAACTTCTCCTCTCTCCATCTTCGGTCCGCCTCCCCCATTTCCCTATTTATTTCAGAATCGTCTCCCCATCCCCCTTTTCTGATGAAGGGTCTCGGCCCGAAAGCTTTTGTGCTCCTAAGATACTGCTTGGCCTGCTGTGTTCATCCAGCCCCACACTTTGTTATCTTGAAATCATTTTGAATCAATTTGGAAAAAAAAGGAAAATAATGATCAGAAAACTGTCGATGGGGAGAAACCTGTCTGTTTCCCTCATATCCTTCAGGAACAGAGGTCCACTGTCTTTACCTAAACTTACTTCCAGACCCACAGCAATGTGATTGAATCTTACTGGCCTCTGGGCAGTTAGGGATTGGCAATAATGCTAGCCAGGCAGTGAAGCCCACATGCTGTGATTGGATTTAAAAAAACTGCTTGCACATTGGATTCCAAATACTATGGCAACTACTTATTTTGGCTTTAACCATCTGTTAATGGCATCTTGACCGAAATGACTTGTGCTTTTGATGTGATAATGGGAACTGCAGATGCTGGAAAATCCAAGATAATAAAATGTGGATGAAGGGTCTAGGTCCGAAACGTCAGCTTTTGTGCTCCTGAGATGCTGCTGGGCCTGCTGTGTTCATCCAGCCTCACATTTTATTATCTGTGCTTTTGATGTCATGTTTTACAGGTTGAATGCTGAGTGCTCAGATGTTTTCCAATCAAACTGCTCAAAGATGTTATTATTTCATGCCTGGATCACAGGCTCGACTTTGTATAGAACTTTGGTTCGACCACATTTGGAATACTGCGTACAGTCCTGGTCGCCACATTACCAAAAGGATGTGGATGCTTTGGGGAGGGTGTAGAGGAGGCTCACCAGGATGTTGCCTGATGTGGAGAGCTATGAAGAAAGGTTGAGTAGATTAGGATTATTTACATTAGAAAGATAGAGGTTGAGGGGGACCCGACTGAGGCCGACAAAATCATGAGGGATATAGACAGGGTGGATAGCAAGAAGCTTTTTCCCTGCGTGGGGGACTCAGTTACTAGGGGTCAAGATTGCAAAGTGAGAGGGGAAAAATTTATGGGAGATATGCGTGGAAAGTTCTTTACACAGAGGATGGTGGGTACCTGGAACATGTTGCCAGCGGAGGTGGTCAAGGCGGGCACGATAGCATCATTTAAGATGTATCTAGACAGATGCATGAATGGGAAGGGAGCAGAGGGATACAGATCCTTGGAAAATAGGTGACAGATTTAGATAGAGGACCTGGTTCGGCGCAGGCTTAAAGGGCCAAAGGCCCTGTCCCTGTGCTGTAATTTTCTTTGGTCTTTTGTTCTTTGACCTAAGCCCAGACTCTTGGCTTAGAGTGAGGGACATTACCACCACACCGCAAGAGGCCCAATGCAGAGTGGCTCAGTTGTCTGACTTGTGACTGAGCTCAATGACAGATGCAAACAGACAGAGAGTTTATCACAATGTTCTTACAGGACTCGCTGAGAAAGCAAAAGGTAGTTTATTCATCCATTTGGTTTGCTGGTTTCCTTTTCATTATCTCAATAGTTTGGCTTAGACAGTATTCAGGGAACAGGCAGAAGGGTTGCTGTGGGAGTACACTGTGCTTCACAGTTCAGGTACCAGTCGAACTTAGCAGAAAGCAGTACAGCAGCTGTCTTCCAGACACACTCTTTTTAGTCAAACCCTCATCATCTGTCAGGCAATTTACATGCAAATGCAGGGACTGTGAACACGCCATGTAGAACAATTAGCCAAGCACGACCAGCAAAGTACAGGCAATGATCTAAAGCATTGCAAATCTCCCTCAATGGCAGGAGATTGGAAACGCCGTGTTCATCTGCACTTAAACATAAAACACTTGTGTTTAAAAATCAGAGCAGCCAACGCTTAACCCCATCCATAGCAGCGAACTTTCTTTCTGATGAACGGTGAAGTGACTTAAGACAACAAAGTGTGGAGCTGGACGAACACTGCAGGCCAAGCAGCATCTTAGGACCACAAAAGCTGACGTCTCAGGCCTAGACCCTTCATCAGAGAGGAGGATGGGGAGAGGGTTCTGGAATAAATAGGGAGAGAGGGGGAGGTGGACCGAAGATGGATAGAGGAGAAGATAGGTTGAGAGGAGAGTATGGGTGGGGCGGTGGGGAGGGGATAGGTCAGTCCGGGGAGAACGGACAGGTCAAGGAGGCGGGATGAGGTCAGTAGGTAGGCTCCTAAGATGCTGCTTGGCCTGCTGTGTTCATCCAGCTCCATGCCTTGTTATCTTGGATTCTCCAGCTTCTGCAGTTCCCATTATATCTATTATCTGTGAAGTGACTTACCTTGTTCTTTCTGAGAGTGCACATGCTGAGACTAAACACTCTTCATTATCTCACAGGGAAATATAAACCAGGTCAGCTTTCATGGATAGTCAAATTATTTAACTTGAGCAGTGATTGCCAGTACCAGAAGAGCTGAATATTGAACGAATCTGCCTCAAGCAAAGACAAAGGTCAGAGGATAGGATAACAAAGTATGGGGCTGGATGAACACAGCAGGCCAAGCAGCATCTCAGGAGCACAAAAGCTGACGTTTTGGGCCTGGATCCTTCATCAGAAAAAGTGCTTTTCGGGTTTTCTGTGCACTGGCTGGTGGAATGACGATATGGATGCCCACCTAATGATGTGTCAATTTACACAGGAGCTGGAGCGAGGGTGGGCTTATCACTTTATCACCTTATCAGCAATCTAGCCAAATTAATTCCACTGATTAATGCCAGCATTGTTTGGGGAGAGGCTGATCTGGACCCAGGTAAATGGGTGAATGTGGTTTTCTCTTGTGATCAGGGGATGACTGCCCCATAATCCAGTTTATTGGAATCTGAGTCTAGATTTGATGGGTTTTGCACTGGAAAAAGCTTTTTTTTTGGTATTCAGTCACAGGATGAGGGCATTGCTTGCCAGGTCAGCACTTTTTTTGCCATCCCTAACTGCCCAAAATGTCAACAACATTACCACAGGTCTGGAGTCACGTGTAGAGCAGGATGGGTAAGGATGGGAGATCTCCTTCCCCTAAAGGATATTAATGAACCAGATGAGATTTGCCTGGCATTCAACATTAGAGTCATGGTCATCATTAGGCCTTAGTTCCAGGCTATCTTTCCTTGTTGAATTCTACAAATTCTACCATCCACCATGGTAGGATTCGAATCCAGGTCTTCAGAATGTTACCAAGGTTTCTGGATTAATAGCCTGGTGATAATACCACAAGACCATCACCTCCTCTCCAGATCTGATGAGTTTTGTATAGGGTGATGTGCCCAGGTTTGATGGGTTTTGAGATGGCTGAAGGTCCGTTGTGTGAGTGGGGAGATTCCGCCACATTCCAGGTATATGGTGCTGGAAGGGTTGAGTAGATGAAGAGGTATCAGAGGTTTGTGTGGTCCCCCTGATCTCATGACCTGGTAGGCACCCAATGCAGTGACAAAGTCTCTTGATGCCATCCTGAATGAACCTTCACCATTTTGCTTGGGTACAAGGTTCCCCCCTACACCCCCACACAACCGATAAATCACGAAGGCTTAAGAACATTCCTCAAGGATTTATGCTGTGCTCTTGACAGTCTCCTGACACTAACAAGTTCCAAATAGATCAGTTGGTTCAGGAGGCTCATATAATGTGTACGAACAACTTGTATAAAGTAAAAAAAAACTCGGAATTAGGGAAACCACAAAGGCATTTTACACTTACGTGAGGAATAAGAGAATGGTCAAAGAAAGAGTAGGGCCGATCAGAGATAGCATAGGGAACTTGTGTGTGGAGCCTGAGGAGGTAGGGGAAGCCCTAAATGAGTTTTTTGCTTCTGTCTATACGAAAGAAACGAACTTTGTAGTGAATGAAACCTTTGAAGAGCAGGTGTGCATGCTGGAATGTTTAGAGATAGAGGAAGCTGATGTGCTGAAAATTTTGTCAAACATTAAGATTGACAAGTCGCCAGGCCCGGACCAGATTTGTCCTCGGCTGCTTTGGGAAGCGAGAAATGCAATTGCTTCGCCACTTGCGAGGATCTTTGCATCCTCGCTCTCCACTGGAGTCATACCTGAGGACTGGAGAGAGGCAAATGTAATTCCTCTCTTCAAGAAAGGAAATAGGGAAATCCCCGGCAATTACAGACCAGTAAGTCTCACGTCTGTCGTCTGCAAGGTGTTAGAAAGGATTCCGAGGGATAGGATTTATGACCATTTGGAGGAGCATGGCTTGATCACATGCAGTCAACACAGCTTTGTGAGGGGCAGGTCATGCCTCACAAACCTTATCGAGTTTTTTGAGGATGTGACTGGAAAAGTTGATGAGGGTCGAGCTGTGGATGTGGTGTATACGGACTTCAGTAAGGCATTTGATAAGGTTCCCCATGGTAGGCTCATTCAGAAGGTCAGGAGGAATGGGATACAGGGGAACTTAGCTGTCTGGATACAGAATTGGCTGGCCAACAGAAGACAGCGAGTGGTAGTAGAAGGAAAATATTCTGCCTGGAAGTCAGTGGTGAGTGGTGTTCCACAGGGCTCTGTCCTTGGGCCTCTACTGTTTGTAATTTTTATTAATGACTTAGATGAGGGGATTGAAGGATGGGTCAGCAAGTTTGCAGATGACACAAAGGTTGGAGGTGTCATTGACAGTGTAGAGGGCTGTTGTAGGCTGCAGCGGGACATTGACAGGATGCAGAGATGGGCTGAGAGGTGGCAGATGGAGTTCAACCTGGATAAATGCGAGGTGATGCATTTTGGAAGGTCGAATTTGAAAGCTGAGTACAGGATTAAGGATAGGATTCTTGGCAGTGTGGAGGAACAGTGGGATCTTGGTGTGCAGATACATAGATCCCTTAAAATGGCCACCCAAGTGGACAGGGTTGTTAAGAAAGCATATGGTGTTTTGGCTTTCATTAACAGGGGGATTGAGATTAAGAGTCGTGAGATCTTGATGCAGCTCTATAAAACTTTGGTTAGACCGCACTTGGAATATTGCATCCAGTTCTAGTCGCCCTATTATAGGAAAGATGTGGATGCTTTGGAGAGGGTTCAGAGGAGGTTTACCAGGATGCTGCCTGGACTGGAGGGCTTATTTTATGAAGAGAGGTTGACTGAGCTCGGACTTTTTTCATTGGAGAAAAGGAGGAGGAGAGGGGACCTAATTGAGGTATACAAGATAATGAGAGGCATAGATAGAGTTGATAGCCAGAGACTATTTCCCAGGGCAGAAATGGCTAGCACGAGGGGTCATAGTTTTAAGCTGGTTGGAGGAAAGTATAGAGGGGATGTCAGAGGCGGGTTCTTTACACAGAGAGTTGTGAGAGCATGGAATGCGTTGCCAGCAGCAGTTGTGGAAGCAAGGTCATTGGGGTCATTTAAGAGACTGCTGGACATGCATATTGTCACAGAAATTTGAGGGTGCATACATGAGGATCAATGGTTGGCACAACATTGTGGGCTGAAGGGCCTGTTCTGTGCTGTACTGTTCTATGTTCTATGTTCTAAGTCTTATGATGGCCATGAAACCATTGCTGATTGTCAGGAAAAACCCACCTGGTTCAGTAATGCCCTTTCAAGAAGGAAAATGCTATCCTTACCTGGTCCACAGCAATGTGCTTGACTGTCATCTGCCCTCTGGGCAAATAGGGATGGACAATGAATACTGGCCTAGCCGGCGATGCCCGCATCCTGTGAATGAATTGTTCCACACGGCAGAGCTGATTCTGAGTGATTAGTACCTCAATGTGGAGAAGTTGGCTTGGGGACAGGACGCTGCTACTGAGGTCCCTTGTCTTCCCAAACTGACGAGCTGATGGTAGCTCTTCTCCAATACCCAATGCAGGTTGTGCAAGACTCTGAAGTTGATGGTATCGTAGGAATCACCGCCACCCAGGAAATTGTTTGTTTTGGTTTTGAGGCCATATTTATCAAATCCTCTTTCTCCTCAGTCAGCTGAATGCTGAGATGGCACCTGAGTGGACAGGCAAGAAGTTAGCTTAATCTGATTGAAACTGACAGAATACTGGGAGGCCTGGATAGAGTAGGTGTGGAGAAGATGTTTCCACTTCTAGGAGAGAATAGGACCTGAAGGCACAGCCTCAGGGTGAAAGGATAACCCTTTAGACCTGAGATGAGGAGGAATTTCTTCAGCCAGAGTCTGGTGAATGTATGGAACACATTGCTGCAGAGGGCTCTGCAGGCCAAGTCATTGAGTGTATGTAAGAGAGAGCTAGATCGGCTCTTGATGAGTAAGGGGATCAACAGTTAACAGGGAGAAGGCAAGAGGATGGGCTTGAGAAATATATCAACCATGATTGAAGGGCAGAGCAGACTCGACAGGCCAAATGGCCTAATTCTACTCCTATATCATACAGCCTGTTTAATCCTGTCAGTCAGTGCTCCAGCCAGAACAGCATCCCCTCATTGTTGGCACACAAGGATCAGGAGCAATTTGAGAAGTCTCTCATTCTGGTGTCTGAACCCCTGACTCTTGAACTCAGAGCTGGGATGTCTCACTCTGACAATCAGTCACAGCTAACTGCTGATGCAGTAAATTCACAATTGGCCAATTTAGTTATGCATAAAACCGAATCGAACGTGTGTCATGTTTCTGGAGGTCCAGCCGTGGGTGGGCCCCTTTGAGAGCATATTTGGAACAAGAAGAATTTAAAATGTTGAAATTCCTTGAAAATCAGATTCTAACTAGTTTTTTAAAGGGAGAGAAATGAAAGATTGCTGAGGGGCCTGAGGCCAGCCTTGATCACACAAGCTGCATGGCAGAGTCTATTACTAAGAAATGGTAACCTGTAACCTATAACCTCATAGGCCCAATGTTGTTTAATACAAAGATGTTTCCACGAAAAGAACTGACTCCTCAGCTGACTAACTCTTGTCCTCCATCTGAACTTAAGGGATAAGTGCTGAACACTATGTTGTATTCTCATGTTGACCCTCCCACAAAGCCTACTGCACTGCAGGGCTTGCTGTCTTTTGGATGAAATGTTAAAGAGAGGAACTCATCTGATTTCTCTGATGGAGGTAAAAGATCTCACTGCTAGTACTCTGTAGGAAAGCAGAGGAGTTCTGAAGTGACACCCTGGGCTGATATTGATCAATCAATCAATCAATAGCATCATTAAATCAAAGATTTATCTGGGCAATCGTGGAGCAATGGCTATATCACTGGGGTTGGTTCCACTTGCAAAAGACACAAGAACAAGAGACCATATGTTGAAAGAGATATGCAGTCGATGCAAGGATGTTGCCTAAAAATACTTTTCCATTCAGTGAGTAATTCGATTCTGGGATACTCTTCGTGAAATGTGGAAGAGTCAGGTTCAATAGACACATTCAAGAGGGCATTGGATATGTTTTTTGGATCGTAGTGGTGTGTAGAGACAGGGGGCAAGGGATGAGATTGGTTCTGGCGTTGGAGTCAGTGTAGGCACTATGGACTGAATGGCCTTACTTTGTACGGTAAAACATACTGTCCTTCAGTGATGAAGTGGCCCAAATGATCAACAAGAGAGATAAGTTCAAATCTCACCAAAACAATGGATGGAATTTGAAATTAATGAATAAATCTGCAGTATAAAGCCAGTTTCAGTGTTAGTGAACATGACAACTATTGTTGATTGCAATGAAAACTGATTAATGTTCACCAATGAGATTTAGGATAGAAATCTACCATCCTCACCTGGTCTGGTCTACATGTGACACCAGACCCAATTAGGGATGAGCAATAAATGCTGACCCAGCCAGTGATGCCCTCAACCCATGAATGAAGTTATTCAGCTCAAGGACAATGCAGGAGCTGCAACAAATGTCGGCCTTGCTACTGAAATGCAAATCCCATGAAAATATAACGAAGGATGATAAAGGAAGATTGTTATTTGTGGGAGCCTTGCTGAGTGCAAATTGGCTGCTCAGTTTCTCTGACATTACTACAGTGGCTACATTTCAAAAAGACAGCTCATTGTTTACAAAGGACTTTGAGAAGTCCAGTAGTTGTGAAAGACGCTATAGAGACGCACTCCCTTTCTTTCTCCTTTTCTCTCTTCAAAGTAGAAAGGTACCGTCCTGGAATCCATTCCATTATAGGACAAGCTGGTCAAAGCTCTGCTTAAAGAAAGGAAGACGGTGAATGCAGGATGTCATGCGAGCCAAGGTAAACTCAGCAAATTTGTACTGTGGCTGACATATGCAGGGCTGCGTCTGGTGAGCAACCCTGGGGAAGTTGTAGGAGGATGGGCTTCTGAAGGCTTATTGATCCAGCAGATGCTGTAATGACTTTGGATGATACCTCTCTGCAGCCTTAAAGACCTGAAAACCCCTAGTCCCCGCCACCCCCAACAGCTAAGAAAGGGTTGCTGAGAGGTGATTATGTATGAGACCACCTTATAGTGCTCGTGCATGGGGAGGCATGTGCTAATACCACCCACACGCTCTCTGGTTGCGGTCCTTATTAATTGCTTGAGCCCTCTCGATCTCTTTTACTGATATTTTCACTTCAGCACCTGGCCTGCATATTCCCTGAGCGTCACATAAGGTTTCCATTTAACTAGGAAGTGGGATCAAATTCAAAGACTTTCTGAAGGAATCTGGTAAACAAAAGTTCTGATTATTGAACCATCCATCATTAGATGACCCAAGGCCTTACTGCTTCATCAGCTGGTTGCTAGGCGCAAATCTCTCTGTTGTCAGGTGCTGCGTGCAACCAGTAGGGTACCAGAATGGCTACTGAGAGTGGATGAAGCCGGACTTGGAAGGAAAACAGGGGAATGAGGGCAAGATATCTGAAGATTTGTCCTCTGGCTTCTGTTAAAACATTCCCCCACACCATGCGAAAGAACCATCCTCTTCTTGTCCCTAAAGGCTTTGTGTCCATCAACATGCCACCTTTCTTTTTGAAAAACAATTGATTCATGGATATGACCATCACTGGCCAGGCAACATTTATTGCCCATCCCTAATTGCCCAGAGGGCAGTTAAGTGTCAATGACATTGCTGTGGGTCTGGAGTCACATGCAGTCCAAACCAGGCAAAGATGGCAGTTTCCTTCCCTAAAGGACATTATAGTGAACCAGATGGGTTTTTCCTTTGACCACCAGCAATGGCTTAATGGTCATCATCAGACTCTTATTTACAGGTCGTTACTGAATTCAAATTCCACCATCAGCCATGGTGGGGTTTGAACCATGATCCCCAGAACACCACTTGGGTTACTGGATTAATAGTCCAGTGATAATCCCACTTAGCCCTGTTGCAATACTATCTATTGGTAGCTTATCATTGAGGTAAAGTGCTCCCACTAATGCTGCTTTTAATTTGCAAAAATTAAACAAAAATAACGTAGGCAGCCCCAAGGGGCCATGTGATAAAATCAAAGCATTAGAGAAAAACTCTGAAATTAAGTTAAAATATCATATTGGGGACGTTGATGCACCCAGCCTCTACTGATGAAAACTGTGTGAACTTGTGTGTACATACTTGTGTGTATATGTGAGGGTGTTTATGTGCATACGTGTGTGTGTGTGTGTGTGTGTGTGTGTGTGTGTGTGTGTGTATGTATCACAGTGAGGGCAGGTTTGGTTCTGGAAAAGAGTCATATTGCACACATAAATGTTAATGTTTCTTCCTCTTCACAGATGCTGCTAGACCTACCGTGTTTCTCCAACAATTTCCATTTTTTGTTTGGACGGGTTTGGGTTTTAATTGCAGTGCATTTATGAGTTGAGGGCATCACTGACCAGGCTAGCATTAATTGCTTATCTTTAATTGTCCAGAGGCAGGTAAGGGTCAATGACATCGCTGTTAGTCTGGAGTTACGTGTAGGACAGACCAGGTAAGGATGGTAATTTCCTTTCCGAAAGGACATTAGTGAACCAGATGGATTTTTCCAAAAATCAACGATGGATTCATGGCATCATTAGACTCTTCAATCTGCTGCAGCAGGATTCATGCTTGGGAAGCACAAACAAGGGGAAATGAAAGCTGGAAATGTGCCAACTCTGTCAAGTGGTTGGTGAATGACCATCTGAGATTGTTGACAAACTCGAGGGAACTGGGCAGGTAATTGTCGGAGGGGAGTAGAATGAGAGGAGTGACAGAGATCTTGTTGATTATGTCTTTTCTCTTGGGTAATAAACTTTTCTGTGATGAAAGTACACTGGCAGCCTGTTGAGAATATTTTCAGTGACTATAGAAAACAGAAATAAAAATGACATTTATGGTCTGCGAAGCCACTCTGTGATCTGACATGTCTGCTATTATCATCAACTGGGATCCCAACAATGGGTATTGTTCCGGAGACTCTGAGGAGTACCAGGCATTAGGTGACTGCTCAATATCCCTAATCTATCCTGCCCATCGGCCCATATGACATCTTAAAGGGGGAGATGCTTGTGGCATGCCTCAGTATTATCCCTTTCAGGCCTTTTCAGGCACATATGCAAGAGGCTGTGAATAGCGACCGACTGCAGCTTTTGAAAATGATTTGGGGAAATATTGAAGGATAACATTTTTCATCAATCTGGATAAAAGGAATTGGATCAACTCGCTTGCTTTTCAAAATAGCTGATATAGACTTGGTTGTCCAAATGGCCTCCTTCCGTACATGTTGTTCTATGATTCTGTGACACCGTACGTGACCCTCAGCACCAGTTGGAAAAATGAGATCCCTACATCTGCATGTTGTGGATTTAATTCCTGCTCCAGATCTGAGGGAATGCTGCACTGTTAAAGGGTTAGGGTAAGGACCAATGTGATCTCTTAAAGAGTAGCCAAGTTCCTTCCAGCGTCTTGGTCTATTATTCATTGTTCAACCAGCATCATGAAAAACACTAGCTGGTCATTTATTGCACTGCCATTTGCATTGTGTGAAATTGACAGCCACGTTCTCCTTACTTCCTACAGTGACCAGCACTTCAAAAATACCCCATTGTAAAGTTTGGCAGCATTTTTGGGGTCTGGGAGAGAGCTGTATAAATTCTTTCTCCATTCCTGAAGGAGCTATCTTGCACTGGGATGATTTCATAGAGACTGGGACCAGGGGAAACCCAATGTGTCTGCAGAATATTTCGGGGATAAGCAAAACAGATGGGACAGAGTTTTGACTCGGCACCTCCACATGCCCAGAGGCTGGTTTGAAGGAGTTTCTAATGTTGTATGGAATTAAAAATCAATTTAAATGCTACATCTGTGAAGAGGCCTGCTCTATGACGACGCTGAGGCGCTCTGGCCCAGTATCTCCATCGCTGATGCAGTGATGTGGATAATTAAATAGAACACATTGAAAATACTGAGAGCTAGGGAGTTTCATACTGAGAAATCACTTGGAGCTAACAGATTAATAAATGGTTATATTTACCACCATATGCTGCAGCGAAATCATAAACATTTTTTACAATCTGCTCACCCGTGTTTCTGTGTATCAGGTCCTGAGCAAGATGAAAACTCAGTAATGATCATTGCCTTGCTACCTCTCTCTCTGCCTCTCCCTTTCTACCTCCTTCCATTCCACAATTGCAATTAACTGCTGCAATAAAAGCGAAGCGGAATACGAAAACTGCGTTGGAAAAGAAAACAAGGCAAGCCTGTAAAAGAGCTGCTTTCTTCTGGTACACAATTGCCTTTCTTGCAGGATTATTTTCATGCAGTAACAAGGCACATGGGACTTGGAATGAGACCAGGGGATGTAGAGCCAGGTTACTGACGCGCTTACATTGCCACATGATCATTCCGACTGCCATGACAACCGTAATGAGATGAAGACAAAAAGTAATTAAGTAAAATGCAGTGTTTGATGCCCTGCTCTGGGCTGAGTTTAGAGAATCCCACCTGGGGGAAGGGGAGTGAACCAATTGCCTGCTGTATTACAGTGACACTTGGTCAAAGGATGACAGTAAGGTCGTGGCCTGGACTAGTCCAGTATTTCTGTGATTATGGAAGATTGAGGTAGAATCTAATTGAAGAGTGAAAGGATTTGATAAGTAAGACTTGAGTGAACCTATTTTGTCTGGTAGGCAGTGGAGTCCAGATCAAAGAGACAGAACTTTATAATTACAGCCAGACAATTCAGGTTGGTGTCTGTCTTCACACAAACAGTGATAGAAATCTGGAACTCTCTACCCCAGACAGACACTGAGGCTGAGGGTCAAGTGGAAGCTCAGAGTCAGATCAGACTTACAATGTTGCCTCTCTTCTTCTCTCCACAGAGACCTTGCTGGGTTTCTCCAGCACTTGCTGTGTTGGTTTGAGCATTAAATCTGTCCTGAATGGTCATATGCTTACAGCATTCTGTGCGACATTTGCAATTCTTTCATGAAGTATGGGTGCCCACTTGAATTGCTTTCCAGGCCATTTAGAATCATAGGATAGAATCCTGACAGTGTGGAAACAGGCCCTTCAGCCCAACAAGTCCACACTGCCCCTTGGAGCTTCCCACCCAGGCCCATCCCCCTATAACCCACACACCCCTGAACACTGTGGGCAATTCACCTAACCTGCACATCTTTGGACTGTGGGAGGAAACCGGAGCACCCGGAGGAAACCCACACAGATACAGGGAGAATGTGCAAACTCCACACAGACTGAGTGGGAATTGAGCCAGGGTCCTGGTGCTGTGTGGCAGCACTGCTAACCACTGGGCCACCATGCTGCCCAATCATAGAGGTCTACTCCATGAAAACAGGCCCTTTGGCCCAACTTTCTCATGCCACCCAGTTTTCACATCAACCAACCACACTGCCACCATTTTGAAATCACCTGCCCTGAAGGGTGTTAGTGAACCAGATAGCATTTCCCCCCTACAACATGAGTAAGGGGAACTTTGTATCCCATAATCCCATTGTATAGGCTTTCAAACTATTCCATACAGCACTGGTCTGGGTCTCTGGATGACTGGCCCAGTAACATTACCACTATGCCACCGTCACTCCATTCAAGTCTTGCATAAGAACACTCCGTCTGTATCCCTTCAACTCTGCCTTTGGTGATAATGGGAACTGCAGATGCTGGAGAATCCAAGATAACAAAGTGTGAAGCTGGAAGAGCACAGCAGGCCAAGCAGCATCTCAGGAGTGCTCCTGAGATGCTGCTTGGCCTGCTGTGTTCATCCAGCTTCACACGTTGTTATCTGTCTTTGGTGGACTGGATTGGGGGCAAGGGGAGAGGAATTTTCCAGAGTTTGATTTTCATTTTCTTTCTTTCTCACTCTACCCAGGAGATCAGATGGACATCTGGGGGAGGGGCAAGGGAATGGGGTAGGTGTTTTTAGGGGTTGGGGCACGAAAGTTGAGGAGCAAAGATATATTTGATCAGGATACTGTAGTCACCAGTGCGTATAGTACCGGCCATCAATCTCTCAGGTTCACATGTTCCTTCTTTCGCTAACACAGGGCTTTGAAAACACACTTTGAATATTGTGCCCAGTTTTGACCAATGGTAAACTTGGGAGTACAGGGAACATTCACAAGATTGATTCTGGGGATGAGAAGGTTGGCCTATGTGTAGACATTAAGTTGAATGAGGCCATATCTTCTGGAGCCTGGAAGAATGCAGGGCGAACTAATCACAATGTATAAAGTCTTTGACAGGGTAGATATTGGGAGGCTGTTTTCTGAGGCTGGAGAGTCTAGAATTAGGGGTCATTGTTTAAAGATGTGGGATTGCTGATAAGGATAACACTTCAGTCAGATAGTTCTGAATAGATCATAGAATCAGGACCTTTGGCCCAACAAGTCCACACTGACCCTTGGAGCATCCCACCCAGGCCCATCCCCCGAGAACCCATCTAATCTTCACATCCCTGAGCATTACAGACAATTTAGCATGGCCTAACCATCTAATCTGCACATCTTTGGACTATGAGAGGAAACCGGGGCACCCAGGCGAAACCCACGCAGACATGGGGAGAATGTACAAACTCCACATAGACAGTCGCCTGGGCGTGGAATTGAACCCGAGTGCAACCTTATATAAATACATATCTTTCTTGTAAAACAACATGTACCCAGATGTAATCACACATATCTGGAGCGGATGAGACCTGAACCCACGCATCTTGGGTCGAAGGTAAGTACATGACCACTGTGCCACAAGCATTATAGTCGCGGCTGGAAACATAAAGACTTTGTCAGTATGGGGATTGAACCCACGATCATGGCATTATTAGCGCCACTCTGTAACCAGCTGAATTAACTGACCACAAATCTTTTGAATTCCCTGCCCTAGGGGGCAGTGATTGCTCATTTATGGCTGAGATAGCATGATTTTGGGGTTCAACAGGAATTAAGGAATATGGAGATACAATGGGAAGGTGGAGTTGAGGTAGAAGGTTGGCCATAGTTCGAGAGACTGTCGAAAGCTCCTTGTCCTGCTGCTAATTTCATGTTCTTGTTCTGTAAAGGTAATTGACAAAATATCCTGACGTCATTTTGGTCAGAAAGCTGAAACCTCATGGGGCCGTAGAGTTACTGCCTGGTTAGAGGGCGATCTGACCTGTGAGAAGTGACTTGGCAACACAATGAGGCCTGGTGATAAATGGGAACATTTTTGCTTCAGGATAAACTAATCATTGGGGCACCCCAGGGATCTGCTCTGCAGCCCCTGTGCTATTTACAGCATTAGCCATATCTGTAATTCTTTTATTAAGAAGTGAGGGCAGGTAATGAAATGATTATGTTGAAGGAAAATTTGACCAATTAAATTCATGAGCTTGAATGTGCCATATGGGCCTTAATGTGGATAAATACGGCATAACGCATATTGAACCAAGTAACAGTAATCCAGTGTATTCCATAAAAGGTCCCTATTTTGAGAAAGGTCAATGAGGCTGTGGGATTGAGCTGAGGATATATGAAGTGAATTAATGTGAAATTTATTTGGTATTCACATAAAGGCTGTCCATCCCACACAATTTTAGAACAAATTTAACATGAAACGGCCCCTGTTAAATGGGAATGTACAAAGTACACCCTTACCAAGATTTAACTTAAGAAATAAATGCTGGAGCACTTCTTAGAGATCATCCAGCTATTTCCAACTTTCAAGAAGATCACAGCTGATCTTTTATCACAAGTGCACTCCTGTGCACTATCCCAGTTCCCTGAATACACCCAAAATCTACTAGTGTCTGCCTTGAGGATATTCATTGACTGAACATTCATCGCTCTCTGGGGTTTGCTATTCTAAAAATTCACAAAGCTTCAAGTGAAGAAATTTCTCCTCACTTCAGTATGAGAAGGCTGACAATCTGAAATAAAACAAAGAACTGTGGATTCTGGAGATCAGAGACTAAAACAGAAATTGCTGGAGAAACTCAGCAGGTCTGGCAGCATCTGTGGAGAGAAAGCAGAGTGAATGTTTTGAATCCGATTCTGATGAAGAGTCACGATACGCGAGATGCTGACTCTGTTTCTCTCCCTCCACAGATTTGCTGAGCTTCACCAGCAATTTCTGCTCAAATTCTGAGATTCTGGCCCCAAGCTTTAGGTACACCAGCTTGGGGGGGAGGGAACCCAGTTTTATTGCTAAGTCCTAATTACCCTGGCGTAGTTTAATATGAGATGCGTGCTTGCACTGTAACAGTCCTGTGTGGTATAGTGACGCACATAGGAAGGAATTTTGACTCAGCGACAGTAAAAGAATCACAATTTAGTCCCAAGCCATTATGATGCTCGAAGTGGAGGGGCTCTGAGATCAATGTCTTTGACTCTAAATACCCTCTGAAATTCCCTGGTAAACCATTTCAAACTTGATTTATAATCCCTTCAGCTGAATTACTGGCACATAATGAGGCCATTCATCCTCTTGACTTTATGCCAGTGCCCCAAGGAGCAACCCAGGCAGCCCCGCTCATCTATTTGATCTGGGGGTCCTGAGATTTCAGTTATTTCAGCTGACTGTCTAATTTTGTTCTGAAATCACATTTTGCTCTCAAATTATCCTCATATGTTATTAGGAGATGTGGAGCAAAAGCAGGCAAATTGAGGTTAGTTACGCATCCTGGGAGCAAGTGGCACAGTAATAATGTCACTGGGTTAGTAAACCCTGTTAGTGGCAACTTGTTAAATTTTAAAACATTCAATGAGCCAATCCGGAATATGAAGCTAGTCTCAGTAATGGTGAGTAGACACTGATCCATTGTCATAAAATTTAACTGCCTTTTCCTGCACTGACCTACAAAGAAACTATGAAGGAATGAGGAGCAATTTGGCCATGATGGATTGGGGAAAAGCCTGAAAAGATTACACAGAATCCTGACAGCATGGCAGCAGGCCTTTTGACCCATCGAGCCCACATTGACCGCCCAAAGAGCTCCTCACTCTCCTACCCTAACCCGTGTAACCTTGCATTTTCCATGGCTAACCCAGTTACCCTGCACATCTCTGGACACTAAGGGCAATCCACCTAGCCTGCACCCCTTCTGAAGAAGGGTCTAGGCCTGAAACGTCAGCCTTCCTCCTTCTCTGATGCTGCTTGGCCTGCTGTGTTCATCCAGCTCTACACCTTGTTATCACCTATTGTAATGATCCTGAATGAGATCACCAAACCACTTTTTGTAATTTGATTACAAAACAGTAATCATTATTTTTAAAGTAAACAAAAATTGAGATTCAGGGTATTATGAAGGCAATGAAGCACAAGCCACAGTTATGAACAAACAACAATAAACTTAACTATACAATGCCAGAACAGTAGTATAACCTACAAAACTTGTACAACTCATTACTAACATCCAGAATTAGCTGTGGTAAATCCAGCTAATTGACTGTGATCAAACACTCAATATAAATACAAATCTGATCAAGCCAAATCCCATGATTTTCTCAGCAGCTCCCCAAGACATTAATGATGTAAGTGGATCATCAAACCTCTTCAAAATTCATGAAGGATTACAATCCTTCATTTTTACTGATTTGGCGTTGAATCATAGAACCTCCTACTGTGTGGAAGTAGGGCCTTTGGCCCATTGGGTCCACATTGACCTGTCAAAGACCATCCCAGCCAGGCCCAACCCCCTACGTTTTTCATGTAATCCTGCATTTCCCACAGCTAATCCACCTAATCTACACATCTTTTTGGACTGTGGGAGGAAATTGGGGCTCCTGAAGGAAGCCGATACAGACACGGGGAGAATGTTCAAACTCCACACAGATAGTTGCCCGAGGGTGGAATCGAACCCAGGCGCTGTGAGGCTGCAGTGCTAACCACTGAGCCACCGTGCCACCCCTTGAGCCCTGCGCTGCCTAAAACTTGGTTTCAACAATATGAAGCCACTCAATGGCTCATAACTTTTCACCGTGTTCCCAATCGGATAGACTCGGAAACTAAGTACAGTACAATAAATTTTCCGCAATGCAGTGGACTGGCTCATTTCTGCATGATGTTGCTTCTTTTTCCTCTAGGGCTTCCCTGAACCCCAGGAATACCGAGCTACTCAACTGCTCCAGATCGTCACTGAACAAACCAGCTCATCGTGGTGCAGTTGCCTTTCGCAGCATATTTAACAGAATTTCTGCTTAACAAAGAAGCTCTGTCGCTTTAGTGATTTGTGACCAGCCCTCGAAATCCTTGCAATTAGTCCTGCCCCTATTTCTCAGCATAATTGCATGCAATTAGGCTTGGAACAGTGAAATGCAGCAACGCCTTAAAACTCTCTTTGCCCCTGAAAGTTACAATGTCGTAATTTTCATAGAATGCTGCCTTCCAGTGTAAATTACATATCACAGCAGAAAGCAAAGGAATTCATCTCAAAGCATTTGGCATGCTTGCTTGCATTGCTCAGACCATTGAGTACAGGAGTTGGGATGCCATGTTGAGGTTGTCCAGGACACTTTGGGAGTACTGTGTACAACTTTGCTTGCACTACTGAAGGAGGATGTTATTAAACAGGAGAGCGTTCAGAAGAGATTTACCAGGATGTTACTGGGACTGGAGGGCTTGAATTATTAGGAGAGGCTGGATAGGCTGGAATTTTTTTACTTGGAAGCGTAAGAGGTTGAAGGCTGACCTTACACAGTTATATAAAATCATGAGGGGAATAGATAGTGTGAATAGCACCGGTTTTTTTTTCCATAGGGTAGAGAAATTAAAAACCAGAGGGTGTATTTTTAATGTGAGAGGAAAAAGATTTATCAGAGACCTGAGACACAGCCTTTTCACACAGGGATAACAAGGTATGGAGCTGGATGAACACAGCAGGACAAGAACATCTTAGGAGCCTGCTCCTCTGATGCTGCTTGGCCTGCTGTGTTCATCCAGCTCCATGCCTTCTCCAGCATCTGCTGTTCCTATTACCTCTGATGCTTTTCATACCAGGGCTGGTTAGTATGTGAAATGAACTGCCAGAGGAAGTGGTAGATGCTGGTACAGTTACAGCATTTGAAAAACATTTGAATAGGTACATGAATAGGAGAGGTTTGGAAGGATATGTACCAAACTTAGGGAAGCGGGACAAGTTTAGTTTGGGAAACATGGTCGGCATGGATGAGTTGGATCAAAGATTCTAGTTCTCTGCTATAATCATCCGTCAGCTTTTATTGCTCATTCCTAATTACCCTGGTGAAGGCAGTGATAAGCTGTATTCTTGAATTGTATCTAGTTTGACACGTAAACATATGACTCTTTACACATTCCTGTCAGGATCAAACATTCCATGAGAATCACAGAGTGTGACTTTGCAGAAGGAGGCTATTCAGCCCATAATGCCTGCACGTCCTCTTTAAACAAACATCATTACCCAGTGCCAATCTCCTCCTTTTCCCCCACAGCCTTGCACATTATTCTTACCAAAAATAATCATGCAATATCCACAGCTGACCCTACCTCTACCACATTTCTAGGCAGTGCATTCTGTACCCGAAATGCTTGCCGTGTTATAAAAGCTTCTCTTCACATCACCCTTGCCACTTCTGCTCTTTAAATGAATGCCTGACTTGTTTTTGTTCCTTTTATGAGAAGGAACAGTTTCTCCCTATTCAATCTATCCTGCTTACTTATGATTTTGGAAACCCCTGTCAGGCAGAGAAAGCTGAATCAAAGATTTGTAACAAAAGAAAGTGAATATTGCATTCAATAAAAGGAGGTGGCTGATAAGAATGGCAGAAAAAAAATTGATAAGCCAAGGGAATGAGAGCAATTTAGAATGCAGCAAAGGAGGACCAAGTAACTGATTAAGAAGGGAAAAGAGTTTATTCAAGAATCATCCGCCAGCTTTTATTGCTCATTCCTAATTACCCTGGTGAAGGCAGTGATAAGCTGTATTCTTGAATTGTATCTAGTTTGACACGTAAAGGTGGACAGTAAATGTTCTTTAGGTATATTAGAGGGAAAGAATTAGCTGGAACAAATGTGGACTCATTACATTTGGAAGCAAGAGAATTAATAGTGCAGAACTGTTGGAAAAACTAAACAATTATGTCGCAGCTGTCTTCAAAGAAGCAGAAGGCCACTTTTGGAATACTCCATTTAATTCTAGTCTCTCTGCTTTAGGAAAGATGTTGTTCAACTTGAAAGGGATCAGAAAAGGCTTCCAAAGATGTTGCCGGGATTGGAGAGTTTGTGCTTTAAGGAGAGGCTGGAAAGGCTGGGTCTATTTTCCCTGGAGTGTCAGAGGTGGAGGGGTGACCTTATAGAAATACAGAAAATCTCCCAGATTAATAAGGTGACTAAGGGACTTGAAAACATTTGGGAGCTAAAATATATTGATACTGGTAAAGAGGTATTATTTGTAAAATTAACTGGATTGAAAATCTTTTTACTCTCACATTAAAAATACACCCTCTGGTTTTTAATTTCTCTACCCTACGGATAAACCCTTAGACCTGATCATCTTCATTTCAGGATGTTGAGGGCGGTAGCTACAGAGCTAAAAATGCAGTACAGGTTACCACTCTGTTGATGACACCTTCCATCACGTTACCTCACCAGCCGCGTGTGGTCTTCAGGCCCTACTGGTCCTGGTTGTCCAAAGCAGCCACCAGCCTGTCCAGAGGGGCAAACAGACAGTGAATGGACTCATGGAGTCATAGCCATAGAATCATTGAGCACAGGAACAGACCCTTCAGCCCAACTCATCCATGCCAGCCATAATCCCAAGATAAACTAGCCCTACCTTCCTGTGCTTGGCCCATATCCCTCCAAGCATTTCTTATTCATGTACTTATCTAAATGCCTTTAAACATTGTAACTGTAACTGTATGCTCCACTCCCTCTGGAAGTTCATTCCACACACAAACCACCCACTGTGTAAGAAAAATGCCCCTCATGTCCTTTCTAAATCTTTCTCCTCTCACCTTGACCATGCACTCCAGTCTTAACAACCCCAGCCTCGGGAAACGACATCTGCCATTCGCCTTATCTATACCCCTCATTATTTTATAAGCTTCTATGAGGTCACCTCTCAACTCCTTCTGCTCCAGTGAAAAATGCTTCCCAGTCTACCCACCCTTGCCTTATTACTCGAACCCTCCAGTCCTGGCCACATCCTGGTAAATCTCTTCTGAACCCTCTCCAGATTGATGATATCCTTCTTATAACCAGAGACCAGAACTGGACCAGAGCTACCACAGCCTCTTTTTCTGAAGAAGGGCCTAGGCCTGAAACGTCAGCCTTCCTACTCCTCTGATACTGCTGGGCCTGCTGTGTTCATCCAGCTCTACACCTTGCTATCTCAGCCTCTTGGCGATTGCCTGTCACGTATCAGCCAGCTGCTCCTTTCCTTCCCAATGCCTGTGGACAAAATCCCTGATCATAATAACTGCAGGGTCTTCTCCTGCCTGGGGCTGAGCAGGAACCTAGTCTCCGAGGGACTGAGAGATGTGTCATTTCTTCCTTGGCCAGTTGCAGACCTGTCTCAGTGGGGGACCTGCCAGGCTGTGCTCCCTCACTCTCTAAGCCTAAAATTCCCAACCTACCACCTTCTCACCATAATTCCCTTGCTGTTTTTCAATGAGCAGGTCAGCATTCGGAATGCCAGTGCTCATCCTGACCCTGCAAGGATTGCTGGTCTTTCTTCAGCTATCTGCCGAGCAGCGAGTTATGTACATGGCGTTCCTTTCCGTTGGTTGAAAATAAAAGCTCATCTTTACGATTGTCCAACTGCTTACCCGTCTGTGACATTCCCCAAGTGGATAATGACAAGCTGTTGGTCACCAATGGATACTGGGGACTGACCAGCAGTGACTTAAAGAGTCTTTGATGGGTTTTAGTTAAGGACAGATAAACTATGTGGCTTGGTGGTTAAATATTAATGAGGGTGAGAGAACGGGAGTTGAATATGTGAGTGAGTGTCAGTCACGTTGGCTGCATGCCCTGAGCAGTGCGGCTGCTGTGCTATTATGTTGCTGGTGAGGGGCAGCGCTGGTTTACCAACACTTATGCATGTGCACAGTGGCATTTAAAGATTGGCATGGACCACAGAGATGCCAGTCTTTTAGCAGATATCCACTGGGTGGCATGTTGTGGTGGGAACGGCATGTACCAAAATGGGGCTGGAATTGAGCAAGAGGGGTGCTATGGAGGGTGGGGTTAGGCAGTTACTAAGATGTGTTTGGAAATATATGATGAGAAAAAAAAATCTTTCAAAAACTTGACACATCTTATACTCAGTCAAAACAATTTGGAAGGCTCAGTCCTAAGGATCAATTTGCACCTCAGCTCACTGTCTCTAAAACCAATACCATCTTCCTGTGGCATAGAACATAGAACAACACAGCGCAGAACAGGCCCATCGGCTCTTGATGTTTAGATTAGATTACGTTCCCTACAGTGTTGGAAACAGGCCCTTTGGCCCAACAGTCCACACTGCCCCTGGGTGATCCCACCCAGACCCATCCCTCTGTAACCCACAAATCCCTGAACACGATGAGCAATTTAGCACGGCCGATCCACCTAACCTGCACATCTTTGGACTGTGGGAGGAAACCAGAGCACCCAGAGGAAACCCACGCAGACATGGAGAGAATGTGTAAACTCCACACAGACAGTCGCCTAAGGCTGGAATCAAACCTGGGTCCCTGGCGCCATGAGGCTGCAGTGCTAACCACTGTGCCACCGTGCCGCCCATGTTGCGCCGACCTGTGAACTAATCTAAGCCCCGCCCCCTACACTATCCCAGTATGGTGCCCTAAATGAGCCACAGTACACCAGGGACTTTATCCAGTTGTGCCAAACACCGTCCTCCTTATAGCTTTGTCCTCTTGTCGTAAACAGGAATTGATACAGGAGAGCTGACGTGAGGAGAGCTTAAATCTGCAACATACCCATGCTGTGCCAGACAAAAGAGTGTGGGGTATTACATCAACGGTATTATTCCCTTTCCCAATATTGACACAAGCTGCAACCCAGACAGAATTACTCACAAGTTTGAATTTAATAATAATAATTGCATATTTTGTGAATCACCAGAAGAATCAGTGGGAATTGACATGGGTGATTGTGCGTATGGAACAAAGGCCGGAAATGGATAAAACATATAATTATGAAGGAACATGGGAGCCCCTGTAGCAGCTGTGAACAACGGCAAACCATGTGGTACATCAGTGCAGCATGTCAACACCAAACAAGTAGGAACTCTTTAAGTTTCTCTGCAAAAAATAATCTCCCTGGGGCATGGACTTCAACAGATCTTGCAGCGTTGAGTTATTTTCATCATGGAATCTTTTCTTCCTCCATCTTGATGCTCTCCTCCAGGAAGGAGCAAGATGGATTGCATTTGAGTAGCATCTTTTATGACCTTGGGACGTTTCAACACAACAGCATCTTGAGTTACTACAGCACAGCTACCTAGTAAAATGCAGTATGCCCCCACACCAGCTGCACTTGACCAGTGCTAACACTATGAGGCATAGGAATAGGAATAGGTCACTTGGTCCCTATTCTGCTATCCAATAGGATCATGGCTGATCTCCCACTTTCCTACTCTTTCCCCATAAACCTTGAAACCCTGACCTGGTCTATCCCTGCCTTAAATGTACATACATATATGTTAAACATTATGAATATTGCTCAACACCAAGATTAAGTATCAGCACACATGTACAAAAGTGTGTTCAGCTTTAGATCTGAAGAGGAGTCAGACTAGACCCAAAACATTGGCTCTGTTTCTGTCTTGACAGACCTGCTGAGTTTCTCCAGCATTTGTTGTGTTTGTTATTAGCAAGGTCAGCATTGGGTTCTCATTTCTTGATGCCCTTTCTGACTTGCTACTTCCAGATGAGACTTTCAACTCTGTCTGATCCCCTATCAGATAGAAGTTTCTCAGCTGGACAGCTTTTCCCAAAAAACAATTTGTTAGTTGTGAAATGCCCTGTCATGTTCGAATGAAAAGTGCTATCAAAATGCAGGCCTTTACTTCTTTCATTGCACGGTCACTGCAGGCACCTCAGCAAAGAAACACAATTGAGCAATGACTGATCAAAATGAAAACAAAACGATTCACAATGGCATTTAACCATTCTGAAAGCAAATTTCTTCTGAATCCCTGCAAAGTGAGTGAGAATGTTTTGCTTAAAAGAACGACAATTGGATCCATTTAATTACACTTTCAACTGAGATTTTTATTCAGCAAATCTCAGTCTAACCCACCAGATGTGAACACTGTCCAGTTGTTTTAATGAATTTTCTTTTCCTTGTTTGAACATGGAATGAGACAGTGGCTAGCTAAGCCAGCAGGTATCGCATTCTCCCCCCCACCCCGGTATCCTTGAGGGCGGTTGTGAGCCAACAGATTGAACCTGTGTGGTGTAAGATAGACCCACAATGCTGTTACAGAGAGAATTACAGGATTCTGACCAGGAGACACTGAAGGAACGGTTATATATTTCCAAAACAGGATGGTGAGTGGCTTGGAAGGGAACTTGAAGGGGGTGCTGTTCCTATGTATTGGCTGCCCTTGGCTTTCCAGATGGTACTGCTTGTGGGTTTAGAAGATGCTGTTGAAGGAGCCTTGGTGAATTTCGACAGTGCATCTTGTAGATAGCACACACTGTTGTGATTGGGGGTGGTGGGTGAACATTTGAGGGATTGTTTATGTAGGCTGCTTTGTTCTGGATGAGCTTCTTGAGTATTATTGGACCTGTACTTATCCAGCCACATTAACACAACCTTGCATTCATTTGTTATTCTGCCAAATTCAACATGTGAGGCTGGAATTATTCTATCAAGTTCTGTAGAGAGACCATTTTCACAGCTTCTGTGAACTACCATGTTGCCAGAACAGCTCTTAGATTGGAATCAAAACAGTCAGCAAGATCTGCAATCGAGAAAAGAAACATACCTTGAGAGGAGGAACCCTCACTGTAAAAACCTTCTACCATTGTATAACAACCTTAAGACAGCAAAACCTGACAAAGCACTTTAAACTATCAATTAGAAATCATCCTGGGAGGACTGCGTGCAGTTCTGGATGCCCTGTTATGGCAAGGATACTATTAAGCTGGAGAGGGCTCAAAAAAGAATTTCCAAGATGTTGTCAGGACCAGAAGGTTTGAGTTATAAGGAGAGACTGGACAGGCTGGGACTCCATTCCCTGCAGGGTAAGAGGTTGAGGTTAATAAAATCATGATGGTTGTGAATAGGGTGATTAAGCGGGTGGCTTTTCCGTACAGTGGGAAATTTCAAACCAGGGGAATATTTTGAAGTGGGAGGAGAAAGATTTTAACAAGAAATGAGGGGCCATTATTTTACACAGAGTTGTTCGTGTGTGGAATGAACCTCCAGAGGAGGAGGTGGAAGCAGGTACAGTTACACCATTTAATAGGTATTTAGATAATTACCTGGACAAGAAATGTTTGGAGGGATATAGGCCAAATGCAGCAAGATGGGACTGGCTTAGTGTGGGATCATTGTTGGTATGGACTGGTTGCACAAAGTGTCTGTTTCAGACTCTATGACATGTATGCAAGGGGCTCACAAGGACAGCTGACCAGCAGATGGTGAAAGAGATAGGTCCTAAAGAGTGCCTTGAAGGAGGAGAAAGAGACAGAGAGATTAAGAATGCAATTCCGAACCTTAAGGTTCAACCAGTTGAAATCCGGAGAGCCAATCATAGAGCAAAAGAAACTGAGGATGTGTTAGAGACCAGAATTAGAGGATAGGGTGACTCTCAGAGAATTGTAGGAAGCAATTACAGCCAGAAGGGTTGAGGAGAGAGACCATGGGGTAATTTGCAGACAAGGATAGTGTTTCAGAGTTGAGCTGCTGTGAAACAGTGAGTCAGAAAGCCAAAGGTTACAGGTGAATGAGATTTGTAATAATATAGGCAGCAGATTATTATTCAGTGATAGCTATTGTCACCAGGAAGGGAAATGTGTCAAAAATATGTGCACAGCAAGGTTCCAAAACATGGAAACAACAATTCAGCAATAAATCTTTAATGTAGGAAACTGGAGAGGATTCCTCTGTTTCTTAAAAAAAGTACAGCATGCTCTGTTAGGTTCCATTGAGTGGGAAAATGAAGCCTCAGTTTAGTTTCCCTTCTGAAGGATGGGATGTCTAACAATACAATCCTCCCTCAGTTAGAGGATTAGCCTGGCTTAGAGACTAGAGAAGAAGCTTGTACCATTCATAGTATGAGCCATGGGAAGATGACAGGGCTAACTTTTGAATCACAGCTGACACTTACATTCCAGATTTGGCAACTGATAGGATACTTCTAATTGAAATATGAAAGAGATTATGGAATAAATTGCAGACTGAGCATTTCATAAGTGTGTAATTTATCCATGCTTTGCTGCCTCATCCCATCAGATATATTAGTTTGTAGTAGGGCTTTAAATCTGTTTTAGAATTTTGTAGGCACCAACCATGCTGTGTGAAGCTTCAGCACAGTAATGTGAACAGGCCTGAATTACCAAAACACTAACACGGAACACTTAGCCGTTCGAGCCTGCTCCCCCGTTCAATAAGATCAAGGCTGATCTGATTTAAATGTCATCACCACCGATAAACTTTCAATCCCCTTGGTCATTGAGAATCTATCTACCTCTGCCTTAAAAAAATTCTACCTCCACTAGCTTTAGGGAAAGGGAATTCCAAAGACTCACAACCCTCTGAGAGGAAAAAAAATGTTTCCGCATCTTTGACCTAAATGGGCACCCCCTTATTTTAAACTATGATCCCTAGCTCCAGATTTAACCACATGAAGAAACATCCTGTCCACGTTCATCTGGTCGAGTATCCTCAGGATTCGAAATGTTTCAATTATAAATCACCTCTGACACTTTCAAACTCCAGAGGATATCGGCCCAGGCTATCCAGCCCTTCCTTTTAAGGTAATCCACACATTCCCGATATTAATCTTGTTAACCTTCTCTCAACTGTTTCCATCAGTTCAAGGTGCTGCTTTTCAGATACAGTGCCAAAGCAAAGGCTTCTCTGGAGGGGAACAAGGAAGATCCAATAGCGTTATGTCAACGATGTAAGTCTTGGTGTATTGATATGTAAAGACGTATTGAGATGACACTCAACGGGAGGCATGACCAACTCTAAAGCATTATTAAATTGTTTCAATGTGGACTTTACAAGCTTCAAAATGTCCTCATCCCCAACCTCATCCCAAGACCAGCACCACCGCCCACCCACTGCCGTCCCTGCCTTCTTAACCTGTCAGTCTTTTCTCCCACCTATCCACTCCTCCCACCTCACTGACCACCCCACCCCCATGTCCTACCTACACTCACCCTTACTAGCCTCATCCCCGCCTCCTTGACCTGTCCGTCTTCTCTCCCACTTATCTGCTCCACTATCCACCTTCTATCTGCCTCCCCCCTCTCTCTATTTATTTCAGATCTCCCTTCCCCTCTCCCCTCTTTGAAGAAGGGTCCAGACCCGAAATGTCAGCTCCCCACTCCTCTGACGCTGCCTGGCCTGCTGTGTTCCTCCAACTCCACACCTTGTTATGAAATGTTAAACCTTCAGCCCACTAATGCAAGAAAAACTGTAAGACAAGTTACACTGACAGTGTGACATCAATTCACACCAGGCTCACTCTCAACCCATTTTAGGTTTTCTCACTGTGTCGGGTTTGCCTGCATCAATTTTCTTTACAATAAATAATTTTAGTGTCTGAAAGTTAGAGAGTTTGACATATATAATTACTTCTATACTCCAGTAAAACTCCCTGAAAAACCTATCAAAATACTGCAGGACTCAAGTCAGGGCCCGCAATAACCTGCTATTTATTTTCTGTTCCCCATTCTTGTTCCAAGAAAAAATAAAACATTGTTTGGACAAATCGATGACTGGGGAACAATGTTCAAACTCAAGTAGTAATTTTTGCGCTCATTTATTTCTTTCTTGATTGAATCTTTTTTTAATTCACTGAAGTGGAGGCAGAAATAGATTTCTGCAAATAGATTTATCTCGCACTTCTGAGATTTTGGCAGGGGAGGGACTGGGTCCTATTTGTACCTGAGATCCAGTGAGGAATAAACCCAGATCTTGTCTGAATAATATCTCCCCCTCACAAAATGATAGAATTAGACATATGGAATTGCACAGCCCATCAATTCACTGTTAAATATACACTGCTGCCTACACTAATCCTACTTTCTCATACTAGGCACATAGTCTTGAATGTTTTGACATTTCAAGCGTCCATCTGAGTACTTTTTAAAGAGTATGAGGCTTCCTGTCTCAACTACAGTGCATTCCAGACCCCAACACCCTCTGGATGGAAAAACATTCCCTCACATCCCCTCTAAACTTCCTGCCTTCCACTTTAAAATATGTCCCCTTGCAACTGACTCTTCAATAAGAGGACCTGCTGCTTCCTCTCCACCCTGCCTATGCACTTCATTACTCGTCCACCTCTATCAGGTTCCCCCCTCGGCGTTCTCTGCTCCAGAGAAAACAACTTGAGCTTATCCAGCTTCTCTTCTTCACTGAATTGGTGCATCCCAGGCAATATCCTGGTGAATTTCCTCTGCTCTCCCTCTAGTGCAATCGCATCCTTCCTAGAGCGTGGTGACCAGAACTGCACACAGTACTCTGGCGGTGGCCTAACCATGGTCTGTACAGCTCCAATATATTGTCCTGCTCTTATGCTTTTTGCCACAAGTGATAAAGGCAAGAGTCCCCATGCCTTTTTAACGACTATAGTGACCTGTCCTCATCTGGCCTGACCCCAGTTAGCCACAGTTCACCAGGGACCATTGGCATCTCTTTCAGGATCAGAGAGAAACATGTCATTAAGGTTGGACAGCTACCAGTGGGGCTACCCCAGTAATCTCTTTCAGTCCTTGTCATTGGTGTGTTGGAAGGATTCGAATATTGATCATCAGGCTGTTTGGTCACTTCAAGGACCTGAACCCAGAGGTTATGATTCAAGAGGTGCTACCCGTTGAAATGTTATGTTTACAATAACATCACAGTGACTCAGTGGTCAGCACTGCAGCCTCACAGCGCCAGGGACTTGGGTTCAATTCCACCCTCAGGTGACTCTCTGAGTGGAGTTAGCACATTCTCCCTGTGTTTATGTGGGTTTTCTCTGGGTGATCTGGTTTCTTCCCACAGTCCAAAGATGTGCAGGTTAGGGTGGATTGGCCATGGGATAGTGTTCAGGGAAGTGCAGGTTAGGGTGGATTGGCCATGTGATAGTGTTCAGGGATGTGCAGGTTAGGGTGGATTGACCATGGGATAGTGTTCAGGGATGTGCAGGTAAGGGTGTATTGGCCATGGGATAGTGTTCAGGGAAGTGCAGGTTAGGGTGGATTGGCCATGTGATAGTGTTCAGGGATGTGCAGGTTAGGGTGGATTGACCATGGGATAGTGTTCAGGGATGTGCAGGTAAGGGTGTATTGGCCATGGGATAGTGTTCAGGGATGTGCAGGTTTGGTGGATTAGCCATTGGAAATGAGGGGACAGGGTAAAGGGGTGGGTCTGTGTTGGATGTTCTTTGGTGAACTGGTGTGGACGTGTTTGCATATTGTAGGGATTCTATGAACAATGGGCTTCTGTTAGGTGATCAGAGATAATGGGAACTGTAGATGCTGGAGAATCCAAGATAACAATGTGTGAAGCTGGATGAACACAGCAGGCCAAGCAGCATCTCAGGAGCACAAAAGCTGATGTTTCGGGCCGAGACCCTTCATCTAATGAAGGGTCTGGGCCCAAAACATCAGCTTTTGTGGTCCTGAGATGCTGTTTGGCCTGCCTTCTGTGAGGTGTCTGGCTTACTGCAGAAAAATCTATTTGATGGCGTTACTTCTAAGACTTTATTTGCAGTACTTTAAAACATCTCAGCCACTCCAGGATCTCCAAACCACATTGCCTTTCCTGAATTGTAGATTTGCTCCAGAAAATTCTCAATGTGCGCTCAGTCCTCGACTCATTTGCTCCAGCCACAGCCTGAAGCAATCAAGTGCCGTACAAGGATCAGTTAGTTCTCAGACTAGCATCATCAAACTCAGACGAAATGAAGCATTGAACAGTATAAATGAGACCTCCTTCTCGATCATGTAAGAACTGAAAGAAGCTATTTGGCACTTTCCATTATTCAGTGAGATTGTGGCTGATCTGTATTGGAAATTCCATCCTTGCACCATGATCCTACAATCCTTGACTGTGGAGTGGAATTAGTTAGAAAGTGCTTTCAAACAGCTTCCACAGTTATAATGGACTGAAGGGCCTCCTTCATTCTACAATTCTATCAATAGCCTTGCTGAACAAAAAGTGTTGCTTCATTCCACAATGCTATAAATAGCCTTCCTTACTAAAATGTTAGACTTTGAGATTTTCGATTGATTCCCAACCTGAACAGATTTTCATTAGGGAAAGTGCCAAACACCAGAAGCATTGCACGTTTGCTTTCTGAAATACAATGGGAATTGAAAAAGGAATATTGGACTCATAGAGAACATGCTCATTGTTGACAAGGCAGAGCAATTAAATCAGCCATGATCACCTCAAATGGCAGAATTCACTTGACTTGATGGCCTCCTCATTTTCCTAGGATGAGGATACTTCAGTTGTGAGGGGGACAGACAGGAGATTCTGTGGCTGCAGAAGGGATACCAGGATGGTGTCTTGCCTCTCGGGTGCCAGAGTCATGGATGTCTCTAAGCGGTTGCAGAGCATTTTTAAGGGGGAGTGTGAACAGCCGGAGGTCATTGTTCACATCGATAATAATGATATAGACAAAGGGATGTCCAAGAGAGTTTACAAAATCAATCTGTAAAGGGGCCCTACTTGGGAGGGTGCAACGCTGGGCCTCCTCTTAGAAAATGAGGTCAGGCAAGTGAGGGTAGTATCAGTCGGAGAGCACTTTGGTCGAGCGACCAGAACTCTCTTAGTTTTAACATAGTGATGGAAAAAGACGAGACAGATCCACAGGTTAAGGTGCTAAACGAGAGCAGAGCCAATTTTAGGGCCATTAGGCCGGATCTAGCAGAGGTTGATTGGTTCAGTCTGTTTGAAGGGAAAGGAGAGACCGACAAATGGGAGACTTTTAAAAGTGTGATATCCCAAGAGTCCAGGCTCACTGTGGTCAGGTCAGGATTACTGTGATTGGATCTGAGCAGGGTCCCTGCGATCAGGTAGGGGTTACTATGATCAGTGTGGGGGTCAGGGTCACTGTGATCGTGTCAGGGTGACTGTGATCACGTCTGGTTCAGGATCTCTGTGATTGGATCTCAGCAGGTTCCCTGTGATTGTGTCAGGGCAGGGTTACTGTGATTGTCTCAGGTTAGGGCCATTGTGATTGGATCGGGGTCAGGGTCACTGAGATCAGATCAGAGGTCAGAGTCACTGTGATTGGGTCAGGATGCTGGATGTTATGATTGGAACTGCCGCCTAGGCTAGGAGCAGCACTGAAGCCTGGGATTTGTTTTTCCTTTATTCATTCAGGGGATGAGGATGTTGCAGCATTTATTGCCCATCCCTAATTGCCCAGAGGGCAGTTAAGAATCAGCCATGTTGTTGTGGGTCTGGAGTCACATGTAGGCCAGACCAGGTAAGGATGGCAGTTTCCTTCCCTGAAGGACATTAGTGAGCCAGATGGGTTTTTCCAACAATCAACAATGGGTTTACAGCCAACATTAGATTTTTAATTCCAGAAATTTTATTAAATTCAAATTGCACTATCTGCCATGGTGGGATTTGAACCCTGGTCTCGAGAACATTATTTGGGTGTCTGGATTAATAGTCCAGCAATAATGCCACGAGGCCATTGCTTCTTCTCCCATATTTTCTGCCATAATTGCCTTGCCATAGTTGATTCCTGCCATAATTGTCTTGCTTGGTCTCTCTGGGAGGCAGTTCTGTCTGAGCTACTCTGATGCAGGTCTGGAGTTACATCGGCCGAGACTGGAGAAATATTGCAGGGATCCTTCCTTGGGAACAAAGCTGTAAACCTTGTGACTGACGCATATTCGTCTGACCCATTGTGTATATCTCAAAATGAGGGTCTGAGCAGGGTCCCTGCGATCAGGTAGGGGTTACTATGATCAGTGTGGGGGTCAGGGGGTCACTGTGATCGTGTCAGTGTTACTGTGATCACGTCTGTACTCTCTTGAGCGTTCAATTCCAAATATTACAGATTTTTATTCCTGATGGACTCTGTGTGGGAATATAAAGGGACATGAGTGAAGCCGTCACTTCTCATTTACAATAATGGACCAGTTTCACTGACAGACTCCAGCTGAAAGGCTTGAAGGGATATGGGTGAAGCGCGGGCTCGTGGGACTAGTTTAGATCGGGATTATGGTCAGTATGGACTAGTTGGACTGAGGGGTTTGTTAGCATGCTGTAGAACTCTATGACTGTGACTAAATTTAAAGTTGCCGGCTGACTTGGTGGGATCTGAACTCACAAACTCTGGATTGCTCCACCAATTTGTCCAGCAAAATTCTCAGTGGCCTTGCGAATGGATACCATGTGAAGGCAACCCAAGAGAATTGATCTGACAGAGGGCAGCATTTGGTGGTCGATAGGGAGGGCGGTTAATGAGGTGATGAATGTCTGGTTGGAGATGGCCTGTAGAATTGTGAGCACAGTCATGGCTAATGTCTCTGTAACGTCATGCAAGTTGATTGTCAAGCAATTGCTCGCAAGAACAAAAGACAAGCACAACGGCAGGCTGAGTCTATCATAAACTGTTGGTGAAGCATGTAAAACAGATCAAGTTTCAGATTGTCCCAGTGGAGTCAAAAGAAGTCTTTACTATTCAGTCTAAGATAATAAAATGTGAGGCTGGATGAACACAGCAGGCCAAGCAGCATCTCAGGAGCACAAAAGCTGACGTTTCGGGCCTAGACCCTTCATCAGAGAGGGGGATGGGGGGAGGGAACTGGAATAAATAGGGAGAGAGGGGGAGGCGGACCGAAGATGGAGAGTAAAGAAGATAGGTGGAGAGAGTGTAGGTGGGGAGGTAGGGAGGGGATAGGTCAGTCCAGGGAAGACGGACAGGTCAAGGAGGTGGGATGAGGTTAGTAGGTAGTGGGGGGTGCGGCTAGGGGTGGGAGGAAGGGATGGGTGAGAGGAAGAACCGATTAGGGAGGCAGAGACAGGTTGGACTGGTTTTGGGATGCAGTGGGTGGGGGGGAAGAGCTGGGCTGGTTGTGTGGTGCAGTGGGGGGAGGGGACGAACTGGGCTGGTTGAGGGATGCAGTAGGGGAAGGGGAGATTTTGAAACTGGTGAAGTCCACATTGATACCATATGGCTGCAGGGTTCCCAGGCGGAATATGAGCTGCTGTTCCTGCAACCTTCGGATGGCATCATTGTGGCAGTGCAGGAGGCCCATGATGGACATGTCATCAAGAGAATGGGAGGGGGAGTGGAAATGGTTTGCGACTGGGAGGTGCAGTTGTTTTTTGCGAACTGAGCGGAGGTGTTCTGCAAAGCGGTCCCCAAGCCTCCGCTTGGTTTCCCCAATGTAGAGGAAGCCGCACCGGGTACAGTGGATGCAGTATACCACATTGGCAGATGTGCAGGTGAACCTCTGCTTGATGTGGAATGTCATCTTGGGGCCTGGGATGGGGGTGAGGGAGGAGGTGTGGGGACAAGTGGTATACTGCATCCACTGTACCAATGTGGTATACTGCATCCACTGTACCCGGTGCGGCTTCCTCTACATTGGGGAAACCAAGCGGAGGCTTGGGGACCGCTTTGCAGAACACCTCCGCTCAGTTCGCAAAAAACAACTGCACCTCCCAGTCGCAAACCATTTCCACTCCCCCTCCCATTCTCTTGATGACATGTCCATCATGGGCCTCCTGCACTGCCACAATGATGCCATCCGAAGGTTGCAGGAACAGCAGCTCATATTCCGCCTGGGAACCCTGCAGCCATATGGTATCAATGTGGACTTCACCAGTTTCAAAATCTCCCCTTCCCCTACTGCATCCCTCAACCAGCCCAGTTCGTCCCCTCCCCCCACTGCACCACACAACCAGCCCAGCTCTTCCCCCCCACCCACTGCATCCCAAAACCAGTCCAACCTGTCTCTGCCTCCCTAATCGGTTCTTCCTCTCACCCATCCCTTCCTCCCACCCCTAGCCGCACCCCCCACTACCTACTAACCTCATCCCACCTCCTTGACCTGTCCGTCTTCCCTGGACTGACCTATCCCCTCCCTACCTCCCCACCTACACTTTCTCCACCTATCTTCTTTACTCTCCATCTTCGGTCCGCCTCCCCCTCTCTCCCTATTTATTCCAGTTCCCTCCCCCCATCCCCCTCTCTGATGAAGGGTCTAGGCCCGAAACGTCAGCTTTTGTGCTCCTGAGATGCTGCTTGGCCTGCTGTGTTCATCCAGCCTCACATTTTATTATCTTGGAATCTCCAGCATCTGCAGTTCCCATTATCTCTTTACTATTCAGTCTGTTCTGATGGAGACTGACCTACATCTAAATACGTACTGTGCTTAGAGATAATGAGAACTGCAGATGCTGGAGAATCCGAGATAACAAATTGTTGGGCTGGATGAACAGGCCTAGACCCTTCATCAGAAAACGGGGATGGGGAGAGGATTCTGAAATAAATAGGGAGAGAGGGGGAGGCGTACTGAAGATGGATAGACGATAAGATAGGTGCAGAGGAGAGTGTAGGTGGGGAGGTAGGGAGGGGATATGTCAGTCCGGGGAGGATGGACAGGTCAAGGGGGCGGGATGAGGTTAGTAGGTAGGAAATGGACGTGCGCCTTGAGGTGGGAGGAGGGGATAGGTGAGAGGAAGACCAAGATAGGCAGAAGGGGACGAGCTGGGCTGGTTTTGGGATGCAGTAAGGGGAGGGGAGATTTTGAAGCTGGTGAAATCCACATTGATATCATTGGGCTGCAGGGTTCCCAAGCGGAATATGAGATGCTGTTCCTGCAACCTACGGGTGGGATCATTATGGCACTGCAGGAGGCCCAGGATGGACATGTCATCTCAGGAACAGGAGGGGGCATTGAAATGGTTCGCTACTGGACAGGCAGGGACTAATTTCCCTCGAGCGTAGGAGGCTGAGAGGTGACTTTACAGAGGTTTATAACTTTGTGAGGGACATAGACAAAGTGAATACTAGGGTCTTTTCCACAGGAAATCCAAAATTAGAGAATTTTGGTTTAAGGTGAGAGGGAAATGATTTAAAGGGGACCTAAGGGGTAACTTCTTTCACACAGAGGGTGGTTTCCCCAATGTAAAGGAAGCCACACCGGGCTTCATCATGTTATTGCATTGAAAGGAAGAAGTTTTGCATTTGTATAGACTTCTTCTAACAATCAGACGTACAATCATAGCATCATAGAGTCACAGTGTCATACTGCACAGAAACAGACCCTTCAGCCCAACTTGTCTCGGCTTACCGGATTTCCTAAACGGAACTAATCCCATTTCTGAAGAAGGGTCTAGGCCCGAAACGTCAGCTTTCCTGCTCCTCTGATGCTGCTTGGCCTGCTGTGTTCATCCAGCTCTACACCTTGTAGCCCCATTTGCCTGTGTTTGGCCCATATCCCTCTAAACATTTCCTATCCACGTCCCTGTCCTAATGTATTTTAAATGTTATAATTCTGGTTGCTCCTACCACTTCCTCTGGCAGTTTGTTCCATAAACTCACCATGCTCTGTGTGAAAGAAGTTACCCCTGAGGTCCCCTTTAAATCATTTCCCTCTCACCTTAAACCAAAATTCTCTAATTTTGGATTTCCTGTGGAAAAGACCTTAGTATTCACCTTGTCTATGTCCCTCACAAAGTTATAAACCTCTGTAAAGTCACCTCTCAGCCTCCTACGTTCGAGGGAAATTAATCCCTGCCTATCCAACGTCTCCTTCTAACTCAAACCCTCTCAAAATGCTAAACTAAAAGCAAACAATGCTTTTAATCTCAAACAAATGAAAAGAACGTTAGAGAAACTCAGCAGGTCTGGAAGCACCTGTGGAGCGAGGGAAACAGAGTTAATGTTTCGATTCTGGTCTGACGCCTCTTTTTCAGAAGAATCAACGATTCTGAAGAAATGTCATACCAGCTCAAAGCGTTAGCTCTGTTTCTCTCTCCGCTGTTGCTGCCAGACCTGCTGAGTTTCTCTCAGTTTGTTTCTCAAAATGGTTTGCTGTCAATGAAGTGTAGTCACTGTCATTGTGTAGCAGGGATGGTAGCCAGTCTGAACAGAGTGAGCTCCCACAGACAAGATAAGCTACTTTTGGAATATTAATTACATGATAAATGTTGGTGAGGTTCCTTCACACGATCTTGCCTCCTTTTCTTCGAAATAATAACATAGGTTCTCTACGTTCATCTGAGAAGACAATGGAGTCTTATTTTGACATCAGGCTCAGCCTGGAATTTTGGACTCTGGACTCAAATTGCGACTTGTACTAGGAACCAAGTGAACCCACAGTAAGAGAGCCACTAGCCGATCCATTGGCTCAGTCTCTGCTGCCACTAGGCAGCGTGGTGGGCTCAGTAATTGTCGTCGCTGCCTCACAGTGCCAGGAACCCAGTTTCGATTCCACCCTTGGTCTGTAGTGGTCTGTAGAGATGTTTGCATGTTCTCCCTGTGTCTGTGTGGGTTTCCTTCAGGTACTCCAGTTTCCTCCCATAGTTCAAAGATGTGCAGGCCAGGTGGATTGGCTGTGCTAAATTACCCCATAGTGTCTATGGTGGGGGGTGGGGTTTGCCATGAGAAGTGCAGTGTTAAAGGGTGGGGGTGGGGTGGATGGGATGCTGTTGGGAGGGTCAGTGTGGATTTGATGGGCTGAATGGCCTGTTTCCGCACTGTAGGGATTCTACGATTCTTTTCTTTCGGCAATTGTGGTTGAAGGTTTGGACAGCGCTAGACATATTCATTTCAATTTTCACCCAGTTTAGGGGAGGATGGGAGAATAAAGAGTTAAATAGGAGGAATATGGCCTCAGCAACTTAACCATACACCTCTTGCCTTATGTGAGAGGGTGGATAGTGGGATTCCTGAGTCTCCCATCACTCAGTAGTGGGGTTCCTCATTAACATTTAAATAAAGCTTTCACCATGAAATTACAAGAAAGACTTGCACCTTCATAATATCTTTCACAACCATGGGATGTTCTAAAGAGTTTTACTGACAGTTTGTATTTCTGCTCCCAATAAAAACATTGAATTCAACTGTACAACCCTGGACACTATGTGCTGGAACGAATGTGAAGGGTTTGGAGGCTGGTACAATTACAACATTTAAAATCATCAGGATGGAAGTATGAATGGGAAGGGTCAAGAGGGACACAGGCCAAACACGGGCAAATGGGACTAAATTAATTTAGGATATCTGATCAGCATGGACGAATTGGGCTGAAAGATCTGTTTCATTGCTGTATGACTCTATGACTCTCTGGTTTTAAGTGACAGGCTGTGTCAGTCTTCACTTGCAGAAAAAAAACCTGAGATGTGGTTTTATTGCAGGTCTTTAAACAAAAGGAAAAGTTTTAAGACCATAAGACATAGGAGTGGGCATAAAGCCATTCGGCCATCGAGTCCACTCCGCCATTTAATCATGGCTGATGGGCATTTGAACTCCACTTACCCGCATTCTCTACGTAGCCCTTAATTCCCCATGAAATCAAGAAATTATCAAACTCTGCCTTGAAGACATTTAACGTCCCGGCCTCCACTGTGCTCCATTTTGATGGTGCAGATTCAGAAAAGATGTTGTATCTTGTGGAGAAGAGCAGAACAGAGGACTCAGTATGAGATAGTCACCCAGAAATCACCAGGAAACTCGGGGGAAACACCTCTGCCCAGAAAGTGACACAAGCATCGAACTTGCTACCACAGGAAATGGTTGAGAGAAATAGTACAGATACATTTGGGAGGACACTTAGAAAAGGCCTGAGAGATAAGGGAATAGACTGAGCCAGCTGAGCTGGATGAGGAGGAAATAATTTTAGAGTATTAATGGATTGATTGGGCCCAGTGGCCTGTTTCTATGCTGCATATTTACATTAATGATTAGATAATTTCAGTCTTTTTAAAATGATTAAGTATTGGAGAGAAAACACATCCAGGTCATAATTCAAAGAGTGGTGTGTGATCATTTAGATTTCCCAGGGAGGGCAGATGGAACCTTGGTACAACACAGAAACACAGCACTCAGGAGCAGCATGAGTGCATCCAGTCTTCCACCGTTCACAAAGATCATGGCTGATCAGGATGTGGTCTCTACTTCATTTCCAGCTTGCACCCTTCCCAGCCCGGTAACTCTCAACTTCCTTGTCTATTCAACCTCTGATTAACTCTGCCTTGAATAAATTTAATGATTTAGTCCCTATTGCTTTCTAAGGATGCCAATTCCACACCTACTGAAAGAAAATATTATTCCATCTTAATATTGAGAACCTCTTGTTCTAAAACTGTGTCCCCTAGTTCTAATCTAGTCCACAAGAGTATATTGACCTATTAAAGACATCCACAGAAATTGCTGGAGAATCTCAGCAGGTCAGGCAGCATCTATGGACAAAAAGCTGAGTTAAAATTTGGTCTCAGTGGCCCTTCTTCCTATACATATTTCTTTTGTTTCAAATCTCCAGTTCTTTGTTTTATCCACATATCAAAACCTGTCAGTATCCTGCAGATATTTTCCTAAATTATGACACTCTCCTGGAGCAGGTGAGACTTGAATCTAGAGATAGTGAGAACTGCCGATGCTGGAGTCAGAAATAACATAGTGTGGAGCTGGAGGAAAACAGCAGACCAGGCAGCTTCAGAGGAGCAGGGAAGCTGACGTTTTGGGTGGGGATCCTCTAGGTCTGCTGGCTCAGAGGTAGAGACCTATCACTGCATCACGAGGGTGCCTTTGTCAGGGTCTTAAATGGCTTGATTAGATCATTTCTCACTCTTCTAAACTTCAGTGCGTATACAACCAACCTGTTCATGATTCCTTTCATAGGATATCCCTTCCCTCTCCTAGGAATGAATCAAAGTAATTTCTCTGAAGTGCTTCTCATGCAGTCATAACATTTTTCAAAAATAGAAGACAGAACTCTACATATTTCTCCAGATGTGTTCTTGCAAAGCCATGTAAAGCTGCAGTAAAACATCTGGACTCTTATATTCCATTCTTCCTGCAATTAATCACCACATTTATTTTGCCTTTTGAGTCTTTTGCTCTACAAGCAAACTACTTTTCTGTCATTCATGTACCAGGGCAAGAGAAGTGTTCAAAATCTTGAGGAATCGCTCTAGAGTTTCCTCTTGTTGTTGTAGATTCCTATTTCCTGTGTATGTTTTGTAGTCTAGCTATGCTGCAGAGCCCAAATGCAGCATGGCTTTCCCAACTCTTGACCAAGATGCATTTTGTTGGCACTGCCCACTCCTTCAAGCTTGCCTCTTGCCCTTTGCTGTTTGTATTCTTTGCTTGTCATGCCTGGAGATTTCCCTGCAGGTTGTTTGACCTGGTGTACTGGTCTCAGTGGTGGGCTGGCTGAGTTTTCTTTGCACCACCTGAGACCTGCAATCTCTCCCACTTTAAATATACACTGCTCTCCCATTCTCCTTGCCAAAGTGGGCAAGTTCACATTTACCCAATCTGATTCTTTGACTACTCAATCTTTATTTTCCCTTGTAGACTGCCTATCTCCTCTTGAGGACTTCCCTACCTTTTTTGGAGGCAGCAGTAAATTTAACAACCACTCATTCAATCGATTTTACAAGCCACTAATTTAGATCATGACCCCAGCGTTGATTCCTGTTGCACTCACTCATTATAGCTTTAAAACCCGAGGAAGATCTCTGCTTCATGTTAGCTAACCATTCTTCTATCCATTGGAATTTGTTACCATGTTTTCTGATCTTGTGTCGTAACCTTCAATGCTGCACTTTTGCAAATGCCTTGTGCAAATCCAAGTACACAAGATCTATAAGTTCCCCTTTATCTATATTGCTCATTACCTGCTGAAAACAATACTCTCATAGACCAGTTAAAATTGGTTCTCCCTATTACAAAGCCAGGTAGGCTCTGCCTGATTATGTTATAATCTTCAAAGTTTCCTGTTATGACTTGTGTAAGTAATAGTTTCGAATGATTCCTCTAAGCTAGATGTTAGGCTAACTGGCCTGTAACTGTCTGCTTTTTCATGAAAGTAGGATTTGATGAAGGGTCACTGGATCCAAAACGTTAACTCTGCTTTCTCTCTGCAAACATTGCCAGACCTGTTGAGTTTCTCCAGCATTTTATGATTTATCTTTCTGCTTTTTGTCTCCATTCTTTCTTGAATAGAAGTATTACATTCTTAATTTTCATTTCCACATTTCTAGAATTTAAGAATTTTTGGAAAATTATAACCAAACATCTAGATCTCATCTGAAAAACAGCAGGTATAACACAGCAACAATATTTCAGTAATAGCGCCGAAAATGTCATTTTGGATCAATTTATTAAATGACTAGAGTAGGGACAAGAAAGGGAAGCAGCACTAATAATGTCATTGCTGTATCAGGGAAAGAATTGTGGGGTTGGACTTGAGCAGGACTGGAGTGAAGATTGTTCCGCATACCCCCCAAGGGGCCAGGTGTAACTGGGGCCCATGTGGGTAACCTCGGCCGTGCATTTGACCTGAAGAAACTGAGAGGGGTTAGAGGAGAAGTTTTTAAATTTGAGGACGAGATTGGTCTGGCTGAGGAGATTAAGAGGAGATCTGAGAGAAGTGTTTAAAATCTTGAGGAATCTCTCCAGAGTTTCCTCTTGTTGTCGTACGTTCCTATTTCTTGTGTATGTTTTGTAGTCTAGCTATGCTGCAGAGCCCAAACGCAGCATGGCTTTCCCAAATCTTGACCAAGATGCATTTTGTTGGCACTGCCCACTCCTTCAAGCTTCCCTCTTGCCCTTTGCTGTTTGTATTCTTTGCTGTTGGAAGCAGGCAATGTCATGCCTGGAGATTTCCCTGCAGGTTGTTTGATCTGGTGTACTTGTCTCAGTGGTGGGCTGGCTGAGTTTCCTTGGATAAAAACCAAAAGAACTGTGGATGCTGTAAATCAGAAACAAAAGCAAAGTTGCTGGAAAAACTCACCAGGTCTGGCAGCATCTGTGAAGGAGAAAACAGAGGTAATGTTTCGAGTTCGGTGCCCCTTCCTCTGAAACCGGACCCGAAATGTTAACTCTGTTTTTTACCTTCGCAGATGCTGCCAAACCTGCTGAGCTTTACCAGCAACTTTATTTTTGTTCCTGACTTTCGCAAGAGTCATCTCCACCAAGTCCTTGAATCTCAGTCTCAGCCTGTAACGTATCCAACAGAAGTGAATGCATGATTTTCAGAATTTTGTCATCAGTTTTACATACAACATGCCCACTCTACCTGAGCGGGGTTCTTGTGATGAATATGTCAATTCTAGGTACTTCTGTTCTTTCAGTGTTGGGAACTCTGTCTGCCTTTTTGATAACAACGACGTTCTCAACTTTTCTCATGTGGAACTTTTCCACCAGATGGAGCAGGTATTCATGTCTCACAAGAGTGTTGGTATTACCAAAGCTTTGTAAGCGCAACATGTTTTGTGGGATACAAAAAAACAGAAATTGCTGGAAAAAAACTCAGCATGTCTGGCAGTTTCCTCTGGAGAAACTCTGTGAGTGACAGACAGAGAGAGAGAGAGAGAGAGAGAGAGAGAGAGAGAGAGAGAGAGAGAGAGAGAGAGAGAGAGAGAGAGAGAAAAAGCGGAATTAATCTTTTGGATCCGTTGACCCTTCTTCAGAACTTCCTTTTGTTTCTGATTTCTAGAATCTGCAGTTCTGTGTATTTTTTCTAAAGTTTTGTTGGACTTTCATTTCTTCCCAAGTCCCTGGTGTCAGTGGGCAAATTCTGACTTACTGCGTAAAAGCTATTTGCTAGCACAGCATGGACACTTCTGGATGTGGTGACAATCGTAGATAGTGAGAAAATGTTGCCACTGGGTGAAAAGGTAGAGAGAAAAAGGACATTGATGTAAGAGAATTGGCAGCAGATACCAATGCTGAACTGCAGAAACACATTCTTGCTCAGACAGCATATATATTTGTCAGGGAGGTGATGATCCAAAGACTCATAGATAACACTCAGTAAAGATGTGATCTGTGAACAAGGAGGAAAGACATAGAGTGTCAGCAGCCTGGTGAAGTGGGTGGACACATTGCAAAGGAAATTTTTTGCAGCAAAGTTTGAGGTGATTCATTTTGGCATTAGGAATGCAGACAAACAAAACAAAGGCTACAGTTCTGAAGAGGTTTCAGGGTGTCTGAAGCCTGCGTGCCTCACTGGCTGTGACCAGCCAGCTTGGAGTCCATCCCTAAACTGGAGGGATTCTGGATCTCCCCCACCCGCTTATATCTTTCAACCAGGGCTCCCTGATTGGCCCAGGTTAACAACCCCAATCATGTATCTCATAGTGAATAAGATCCACCTGGTTCCAATCACTACACCCCAATGATTGCATGGTTCAAGAAGGCAGCACATAACCACCTTCTCAAGGCACAATTAGGAATGGTCAACAAATGCTACTCCAGCCAGCAATGCACATGTCCAATGAATGAATAAAACCCCAGGAGTAGAGGGGCCCAGGGATATGTGTGAATAATCCATTGAAGGTGGTAGGGAAGTTGGGATTACCAAGGCACGTAAGGCTCTGAACTGAGCTAGACAACACCTGTAGCACCAAAGTAAGGAGGAAATGATGTACATTTGGAAATCACAACACAGCTTGAGTGTTGCGCCCAATTCTGGACATCTCCCTTTAGGGACTATGCATAGACTCTCGAGCAACTGTAGAAGAGATTCATAAGAATGGCTCTGTGGAACCACTTACATGGATAGATTGGAGAAATTAGGATTGTTCTCCTTGGATGAAGGAAGGGTGAGAGGGGACTCAATTGAGGTGTTCAAACACCATGAGCAATCTGGACAGATTGGGTGGAGAAAACACATTCCTATTTTGAAAACGGCTGGGAAACAGTGGATACTGATATGTGATGACTGATGCAAGGATCTATAGCAGCATGAAGGAAATTTGAATTGGCGCAGCAAAGGTTTAGGATCTGGAATGAAATGTCTGAGAATATAGTGGAGGCAGATCCCATCATGATTTCCAAAGGGAATTGGATCAGCTCGAAAAGAACAAGAAATTAACATTTAGGAGAAATGTACGTCAATGGAACTAAATTACTTTTGCAGATGGCCAGTATAGGTGAGGAGGGATGAATGGCCTCATTCAGTGCTGTCACTGTTCTCTGATTCAAAGAAAAGGGATTTGAAGAGATCTGTAATCTCAATGGAGCTGAATTGAAATCTCTCAGAGTTAACAAGAACTGCAGATGCTGGAGTGAGAGACAATACAGTGTGGAGCTCAAGGAACAGGGAAGGCAGCATCAGGGTAGGAGGAAACTTTCTTGCTCCACTGATGCTGCCTGGTGTGTTGTGTTCCTCCAGCTCTGTACTGTGTTGCCTTTGAATTGAAATCTCATAGTTTTGAATGTGGAATCAATGTAAGGCAGATGGGAAACAGTGAACAGATAGGAAGGTGTGGCAGGGAGAGGGTGGAGATGGGGAACCATCTGATAAATTCTCCCCTCCTGAGAATTCTCCCCAGCTTCTCTATCTTGGAGACATGGATGATAGAACACAGAACAGTATAGGCCATTCGGTCCACAATATTGTGCCGACCCATTACCCTACTAAGATCAAACTACCCTGCTTGCCCTACATTTTACTATTCTCCATGAGCCTAACCCAAGAGTCATTAAAATGTCTTTAAAGTATCTGACTCCACAACCACCACTGGCAGCACATTCCATGCACCCACCACTCTCTGTGTAAGGAACCTACCTCTGAATCTACTTTCCTCCAACCACCTTAAAATTATGCCCCGTCATGATAGTTATTTCCGCCTTGGGAAAAAGAAAGACACCACTGGGACTCAAACCCAGCATCGCCTGTATACTAAGCAGGTGTTTTAACCAACTAAACCACAGCACCACCGATGATAGGCTCCTGAGATAGACATATTCAGGACCACTGGACATATGCTTCCAATTTTCTCTTTCCTCAACAAAATGTCAGTTAGAAATAAGAATCTGCAGGTAACTTGATACAAGGAAGGAGCACCTAGAGGGGCCTTGCAAAACGTTAAGTCTTAAGATAGGAGCCCAGTGTTGGAGGTGGTATATTGGCATGGATTAAGAATTGGCTCATGGGTGAGAAACAGAGAGTGAGGATTAGGGTAATAAAATGTGAGGCTGGATGAACACAGCAGGCCCAGCAGCATCTCCTGCTCCTGAGATGCTGCTGGGCCTGCTGTGTTCATCCAGTCTCACGTTTTATTATCTTGGAAATCTCCAGCATCTGCAGTTCCCATTGTCAGTGAGGATTAGGGGTTCCTTTTCAAATTGGTGACCTTTGACCGGTGGGGTCCCATAACGATCAGTGCTGGGATCGCAAATGATCACTACATACACATTAATGACTTGGAGGATGGAAATGAATGCACTGTGGCTGAATTTGCAGGCAACACTAAAATAGGCAGTTTGTGAGAGGGATGCAAACAGTTTACAGAGAGATACTGTTGGGTTAACTAGGTGAGTAACAGGTCGGCAAATGGAGTACAATGCAGGAAAAGACGAAGCTGTTCAGTTTGTAAGGGAGAACACATGGACTGAATATTATTTAAACAGAGAAAAACCACAAAAAGCTGCAATACCAAAGGAACTTGGAGGTACTTGTGCATGAAACACAGAAAGCTTTCATACAGATGCAGCAGGTAATCAGGAAGGCTAATGGAATGCTCGCCCTTATTTCAAAGGGAATTCGAGTGTAAGAGTAGGGAAGCCTTGTTGTAACTGTACAAGATGCTGGTGAGACCCACATCTGGAGTACTGTGAGTAGATTTGGTCCCTTTTGTTTAAAGAAATGTTTTATTCCATTGGAGATAGTTCAGAGAAATTTCACAAGGATGATCCCTGGTATGGAGGGATTGGAAAGGCTAAACAGGTTGGGACTCTATTCACTGAAGTATAGAAGAGTGAGAGGGGATCTCATTGAAACATATAGGGTTCTTAAAGGGCTTGACATGGTAAATGCTGAGAGGATGTTTCCCTTCATGGGAGAATCTAGAACCACAGCGTATAGTCTCAGAATAAATGGGCACCAATTTAAGTCTGAGATGAGGAGGGATTTCTTCTCTTAGATGGTTGTGTGTCTCTGGAGCTCCTTTCCACAGACAACTGGAGTAGCTGGAGTTCTTGTGTATATTTAAGGCTAAGATAAGAAGATTCTTGATCAGAGATGGTAGGAACTGCAGTTGCTGGAGAATCTGAGATAACAAGGTGTAGAGCTGGATGAACACAGCAGGCCAAGCAGCATCAGAGGAGCAGGAAAGCTGACGTTTTGGCCTGAAACATCAGCCTTCCTGATCCTCTGATGCTGCAACGTTCTTGATCAATCAGGGAATCAAAGGCTGTGGGGAAAGGGCAGGAAAATGGATGGGAGGAATGTCAGGTTAGCCATGATCCCACTGAATAGCAGAGCATGTTTGAGGGGCCAAATGGGCTACTCCACTTCCTATTTCTAAGGTCCGATGGTGACCAATGTAAATTAACCCAGAAGGTATGCCAGCTGTATATGACATCCCAAAGAATATCAGGGAAAATGGAGGGCAAAAACTTTGGATACTGGAGCCAATTGGAGGATGAGTTTTTTGAAAAGGCAGCATGGGTATAGGTTTAGCTCAGATTATTTTGGTGGGTAAAGAAATGACCGATGGAATACGATGTGGCATTGTGTGAGGTTATGCACTTTGGCAGGAAGAATATAGGCATTGACCATTTCCCAAACAAAGTTCAGGATTCTCTTAAGATTAACATGCAGTTTCAGTTAGCAGTTAGGAAGGCAAATGCAATGTTAGCATTCATTTCAAAAGAATTAGAATACAAGATTAGAGATGTACTACTGAGGCTGTATAAGGCTCTGGTCAGTTTGCATTTGGAATATTGTGAGCAGTTTTGGGCCCTGTATCTAAGGGAGGATGTGCTGTCCCAATGAAGTTTACAACAATGACCCGGGGGCTGAAGGGGTTGTTATGTGAGGAGCAGTTGAACGGTCTGGGTCTTACTTGATGGAGTTTAGAAGGGTGAGGGTCGTTCTGATCGAAACTTACAAAATCCTGAGAGGCCTGGATAGAGTGGGCATGGAGAAGATGTTTCCAATAGTTTGGGAGACTAGGACCTGAGGACAGAGCTTCAGAATGAAGGGACGATCCTTTAGTACTGAGATGAGGAAGAATTTCTTCAACCAAATGGAGTGTGAATCTGTGGAAGCCATTGCTGTGGAGGCCAAGTCATTGGGTATATTTAGACAGATAGATAGATAAGCTCGTTAAGTAAGGGGATCAAGGGCTGTGGGAAGAAGGCAGGAGAATGGGGTTGAAAGATGCATCAGCTGCAAACAAATGACAAACAGATTTGATAGGCTGAACAACAAAGTGTGGAGCTGGATGAACACAGCAGGCCAAGCAGCATCTTAGGAGCACAAAAGTTGATGAAGGGTCTAGACCTGAAACGTCAGCTTTTGTGCTCCTGAGATGCTGCTTGGCCTGCTGTGTTCATTCAGCTACACACTTTGTTACCTCGGATTCTCCAGGATCTGCAGCTGCCATTATCTCTGATAGGCTGAACTGGCTAGTTCTATTCCTATATATTGCGATCATATGGCCTTATAAAAACTTAATAGTTGAACTATCCATTTCTGGACTCTTGACATTTGCATTTAGTTGAAATCCGTTTGTCTGGCTTCATTTAACAGCTGTCAGCTGTCAGACCAAGAGAGTTCTGCTGCTCTGTTTCCTCTGCCTGGCTTGCTGGCTAACACGCTGAGTGAAAGAGTAATTTTACCTGCAGCGTTGGGGTGACTAGTGCCTGCTTCTTATTGCCTGTGACCTTCGCAACACACTGGCACTCACACTCAGGTTAGGATACACACGCACCTCAGTTCTCCATCACACCTTCCTCACGGGATAACACAGGCTCGCTGTCAGTTTTTAACCCTGTTTTTGGGGAAGCCGAGAAGGGCAAAACAAAAAGAAATGCCCGCAAGTGGAGGCTTTCTGCTGGGGGTGGGGGTGGCTGGCTGCGAGTCAACTCCCTCACTATCTTTTCCTGTTGCACTTCTCAGTTTAAAGTTACCCCGACATTTTTTGCAGCAGCAGTGGGAGCAGTGAGAGCGAGGGCCGGGGGCTGCTGGGAAGGTAAGTTCTTCGTTTCGGCAAGGGAGCTGAGTGGGAGCGGTCGGATTGCGTTCTGGGAAGGTGAGTGAACCGATATATTTGGGCAGTGGCTAAATCTGAGACACTACACGTCCAGCGTCTCCCACCCGCCCTCCTCCTCCGATCACAAAAAAAAAGATTCTGTGGTGTCTTGATAAGGTAAGGGTTTTCTTCTTGTTCTCATTTTGATTTCTTTTTATTTTGTGCTGGTACGTAGAGTGATTTGGTACAATTTTTTTCATTTCATTTATCTATTATTTGATGTTATAGTAGGACTAAGTTAAGCTTAAGAAAAATGGCAAGAGTTCCCAGAGCCACGTTCTGCTCCTCTTGCTCAATGTGGGAGCTCAGGGACGTGGCTGATGTCCCTGACTCCTTCACGTGTAGGAAGTATGTCCAGCTGCAGCTCTTGTTAGACCACATGACGGCTCTGGAGCTGCGGATGGACTCACTTTGGAGCATCCGCAATGCTGAGGAAGTCATGGATAACACGTTCAGCAAATTGGTTACACCGCAGATTTGGATTGCTGAGGGAGAAAGGGAATGGGTGACCAAAAGGCAGAAAAAAAGCAGGAAGGCAGTGCAGGTGTCCCCTGCGGTCATCTCCCTCCAAAACACTATACTGCTTTGGATACTGTTGGGGGGGATGGCTCACCAGGGGAAGGCAGCAGTTGCCAGGCTCATGGCACCGTGGCTGGCACTGCTGTACAGAAGGGCAGGAAAAAGAGTGGAAGAGCTATAGTCATTGGGGATTCAATTATAAGGGTATTGAATTGGCAGTTCTACGGTCGAAAACAAGACTCTAAATGGTATGTTGCCTCCCAGGTGCATGGGTCAGGGATGTCTCAGATCGACTGCAAGACATTCTGAAGGGGCAGCGCGAACAGCCAGCTGTCGTGGTGTATATAGGTGCCAATGATATAGGTAAAAAACGGGATGAGGTCCGACATGCAGAATTTAGGGAGTTAGGAGCCAAGTTAAAAAGTAGGACCTCAGAGGGAGTAATCTCAGGATTGCTACCAGTGCCACGTGCTAGTCAGAGCAAAAATGCAAGAATAGGCAGGATAAATGAGTGGCTTGAGAGATGGTCCAGGAGGGAGGCGTTCAGATTTTTGGGACATTGGGACCGGTTCTGGGGGAGGTGGGACTATTACATAGCGGATGGTCTACACCTGTGCAGGAATGGAACAAATGTCTTAGAGGCTGCTTTAGCTAATGCTGTTGGGGAGGGCTTAAATGAATGTGGCAGGGGATGGGAACCAAATGAGGAGGTTAGTGGACAGTAAGGAGGTAGTAACTAAAACCTGTAAAGAACTGGATAATGAAGTCAGTGTGACTAAGGGGAAGAGTAGGCAGAGAGCAGATGATGAACGCAAAGGGACAGGTGGTATGGAGTGCATTTGTTTCAATGCGAGAAGTTTAGTAGGTAAGGCAGATGATTAGTACCTGGGAGTATGATGTTATTGCTATTACTGAGACTTGGTTGAGGGAAGGGCAAGATTGGCAACTAAATATCCCAGGATAAAGATGTTTCAGGCGGGATAGAGAAGGAGGTAAAAGGGTGGAGGAGTTGCATTACTGGTCAAAGAGGATATCACTGCTGTACTGAAGGAGGGCACAATGTCGGACTCGAGCAGTGAGGCAATATGGGCAGCACTCAGAAATAGAAACGGTGCGGTAATAATGTTGGGGCTGTACTACAGGCCTCCCAACAGTGAGTGTGAGATAGAAGCACAGATATGTAGGCAGATTTATGGAAAGATGTAGGAGCAACAGGGTGGTGATGGGAGATTTTAATTTTCCCAACATTGATTGGGATTTACTTCATGTTAGGGGCTTTGATGGAGCAGAACTTGTAAAGAGCTTCCAGGAGGGTTTTCTAGAGCAGTATGTAAACTCGGGAAGGGGCCATACTGGACTGGTGTTGGGGAATGAGCCCCGCAAGATGGTTGAAGTTTCAGGATGGGACTACTTTGGGAATAGTGATCATAATTCCGTAAGTTTTAGAATACTGATGGACAAAGATGAGAGTGTTCCCAAAGGAAGAGTGATAAATTGGGGGAAGGCCAACTGGAGCAAAATTTGGCGGGAGCTGGGGAATGTGGATCAGGAGCAGCTGTTTGAGGGCAAATCCACATTTGAAATGTGGGAGGCTTTTAAAGAGAGGTTGATTAGAGTGCAGGACAGACTGTGAAAATGAGGGATAGAAAGGGCAAGATCAGGGAACCATGGATGACAGATGAAATTGAGAGACGAGCAAAGAGGAAAAGGGAAGCATACATAATGTCTAGGCGACCTAAAACAGACAAAACTTTGGAAGAATATCGGGAAAGTAGACCCAGCTGAAATGAGGAATTAAGAGGGCTAAAAGGGGTCATGAAATATCTTTAGCAAACAGGGTCAAGGAAAAACCCAAAGCATTTATTTGTACACTAGGAGCAAGGGGGTAACAAGAGAAAGGATCGGCCCACTCAAGGACAAAGGAGGGAAGTTAAGCGAGGAGTCAGAGAAAATGAGTGAGATTCTTAGTGAGTACTTTGCGTCAATATTCACTGCGGGAGAGGAACATGATGGATGTGAGGTTAGGGATGGATGTTTGATTACTCCAGGTCAAGTTTTATAAGGAGAGGGGAAGTGCTGGTTATTCTAAAAGGCATTGGCGTGGACAAGTCCCCAGGTCTGGATGGGATCTATCCTAGGTTCCTGAGGGAAGTGAGAGAGGAAATAGCTGGGGCTTTAACAGATATCTTTGCAGCATCCATTAGCACGGGTGAGGTCCCAGAGGACTGGAGAATTGTTAATGCTGTCCCCTTGTTTAAGAAGGGTAGCAAGGATAATCCAGGTCATTATAGACCAGTGAGCCTGACGTCAGTGGTGGGGAAGCTGCTGGAGAACATACTGAGGGATAGGATCTATTTACATTTGGAGGAAAATGGGCTTATTAGTGATAGGCAGCATGGTTTTGTGCAGGGAAGATCATGTCTTACCAACTTGATAGAATTCTTTGAGGAAGTGACAAAGTTGATAGATGAGGGAAAGGCTGTAGATGTCATCTACATGGACTTCAGTAAGGTGTTTGATGAAGTTCCCCATGGTAGGCTTATGGAGAAAGTGAAGTCGCATGAGGTCCAGGGTGTGCTAGCTAGATGGATAGAGAACTGGCTGGGCGACAGGAGGCATAGAGTTGTAGTGGAAGGGAGGTTGTCAAAATGGAGAACTGTGACTAGTGATGTTCCACAGGGATCCCACAAACCCACCAACACACTAAAACAGCAGCTAATGAACTTAAAAGACCCTATACAGACAACAAATAAAACAAACGTCATCTACAAAATATCTTGCAAGAACTGTGATGAACACTACATTGGACAAACTGGCAAAAAGCTAGCCACCAGGATACATGAACATCAACTAGCCACAAAACGACATGATCCACTATCACTCGAATCCTTACATACAGATGAGGAAGGACACCACTTTGATTGGGACAACACATCCATCCTAGGACAAGCCAAACAGAGACATGCACGAGAATTCCTAGAAGCATGGCATTCCAACCGGAACTCCATCAACAAACACATTGATTTGGAGCCAATCTACCATCCCCTGAGAAAAAGAACAGGAAATGGCATCACCAACGCAGGAAATGACATCACCAACCCAAGGAAACCTAACCAGATAAATAGAAAGCGGGACATAACACCAGTGCTTCGTCGGAGGCTCACTTTGATGTTACCTAGAATGGTGACGAAACGTCTGAAAACTAACCTTCCAGCTCAGCGAGCAAACTCACATCCAGAACCTCCACCTGAGCTACAAATCTTCTCAAAACTCGCTAATACATAGATGATCTGGAGGAAGGCATAGATGATCTGAATAGCAAGTTTGCAGAAGGCACTAAGATTGGTGGAGTAGCAGATAGTGAAGGGGACTGTCGGAGAATGCAGCAGAGTACAGATAGATTGGAGAGTTGGGCGGAGAAATGGCAGATGGAATTCAATGCAGGCAAATGCGAGGTGATGCATTTTCGAAGATACAATTCTAGAGCAAACTATATGGTAAATGGAAAATTCCTGGCGAAAATTGATGCACAGAGAGATCTGGGTGTTCAGGTCCATTGTACCCTGAAAGTGGCAATGCAGGTCGATAGAGTGGTCAAGTAGGCAGACGGCTCACCTTCCTTCATTGGCCGGGGTATTGAGTACAAGAGTTGGCAGGTCATGTTACAGTTGTATAAGACTTTGGTTCGGCCACATTTGGAATACTGCGTACAGTTCTGGTCACCACATTACCAAAAGGATATGGATGCTTTGGAGAGGGTGCAGAGGAGGTTTACCAGGATGTTGCCTGGTATGGAGGGTGCCAGCTATGAAGAGAGGTTGAGTAGATTAGGATTATTTACATTAGAAAGACGGAGATTGAGGGGGGACCTGATTGAGGTCTACAAAATCATGAGGGGTATAGACAGGGTGGATAGCAAGAAGCTTTTTCCCAGAGTGGGGGGTCTCAATTACTTGGGGTCACGATTTCAAGGTGAGAGGGGAGGAATTTAATGGAGACATGCGTGGAAAGTTCTTTGCACAGAGGGTGGTCAGTGCCTGGAATGTGTTGCCAGCGGAGGTGGTAGAGGGGGGAACAATAGTGTCATTTAAGATGCTTCTAGACAGATACATGAATGGGCAGGGAGCAGAGGGATTCAGATCCTTAGAAAATAGTTGACAGGTTTCGATAGAGGATCTGGATCAGCGCAGGCCTGGAGGGCTGAAGGGCGTGTTCCTGTGCTGTAATTTTCTTTCTTCTTTTGTGTACATAAATGATGTTCGAAAGGGCGCGCACAGGTTTTTGCCAGGCAGTACTGTGTTTACATTGGCAGTCTCTATAGAACTCTAACTGTCCTCATTCCAAAGCACATTTTGGAATTAAAAGTTGAAGAAATACCCATAGTACTTTTGCGGTTCTGACCTTGTCATGACAATATCTCTTTGTGTTCACGGAATGAGAGTTTGATGAGTCGCTGTCAGGCAGGCGTACTATCCAGAGAGATGATAATACAAATGACTCTTCGCTTCCTGAGTATTAATTGAAAGTGTGGTGAGAAAGGTTGCACCATCATGAGAGCCAGAGAGGCAGCAGACCTGCTGGAGAAAAACTCAAATGAGAATTGGAGGGCATCTCTCCAGAGCTCCAGGTTGTGGTAGTGTTGTTGAGAAAATGTATGGCTTGCTCCATGAAGTTCCGGATCACTGGTGCCTCCTGCTGTGAGGGACCATTCATTATTAATCCAGGGGCTGGAGAGGAGTGAAAAACCACATGGAGACAGGTAAGTACTATCTACCAGATGATAATCCATGAGACATTGCCTGCTCCTGCCTGAACTGACCTTCTTTATGGATACTGGCACTGCCATCTTCACCTTGCTCCATGACTTCTTTCTTATTCACTCTCGTGATGTGGGCAGCGCTGGCTGGCCAGCATTTATTGCCCATCCTTAGTTACCCTTGGAAGGTGGTGGTGAGCTGCGTCTTGAACCACTGCAGTCTGTGTGTTGTAGGTAGACCCATAATGTCCTTAGGGAGGCTTTTCCAAGATTTGACTCAAGGAATGGCAATATATTTCCAAGTCAGAATGGCGAGTGGCTTGCAGGGTGGTGTTCCCATGTATCTGCTGCTGTGTCTTTCTGGATAGCAGTGGTCATGGGTGTGGAAGATTAGATTTCCTACAGTGTGGAAACAGGACCTTCAGCCCAACAAGTCCACACTGCCCGTTGGAGTATCCCATCCAGACCCATCCCCCTATAACCCACACATCCATGAACACTATGGGAAATTTAGCACGACCGATCCACCGAGCCTGCACATCTTTGGACAGTGGGAGGAAACCGGAGTACCCGGAGGAAACCCACGCAGACACGGGGAGAATATGCAGACTCCACAAAGACAGTCACCCGAGGCTGGGATTGAACTTGGGTCCCTGGTGCTGTGAGGCTGCAGTGCTAAACACTGAGACACCGTGCCGCCCACAAATGATGCTTGGTGAGTTTCTGCAGTGCATCTTGTAGATAGTACACGCTGCTGCTGGTGTCGGTGGTGGAGGGAGCAGATGCCTGTGGATGTGATGCCAATCAAGCGGACTGCTTTGTCCTGGAGGGTGTCGAGCTTTTTGACTGGGTCAGTTGTTGGGGTCATTCAGTCCTCATGGGACAGAAGGAGACCATTCAACTCATCAATTCCTTGCCAACTCTTTATAGAGCAATCCAGTCTCCATCATTGCTGCCTGGCAAATTTGTTCCCCTTGCATGCTTTCTGATTTCTTTTCAAAATCAGCAAAATTCCATCCAGGGAACAATGTTCAGGTCATCATCACTCACTGCATAGAAATATTGTCCTTCCTCACATATCCCCTGTATCTTCTGCCCAAAGTCTTAAATCTCTGCCCATTAGTCCTTATGCCATCAACAAATGGGGACAGCTTCTCTTTGTCACCCTGACCTAAGATTGCCATCATTTTGTGAGCCTTTCCTCAATCTTCTTTGGTCCTAGGGAAGAGTTCTAAAATCTCTGATTGAACCTTCTGGCTTCAATACCTCGGCTCTGAAATCACTTTTGCACAGACGCCATGAACTGGAACCATTGCTGTTACTGTACCTTTTTTGATGTACAAGGTGTTGAGGTGCTCATTGGAAAAGCCTGGTGGACTTTATTACCATCTGAGAATCTCCTTCCTGCTCTTTCTGCAATTGGCTAACACAACCGTATCCAGCTTTTTATCACTCCTGCCTTAGGCTCCATTTTCAAGCTTCTCTGTAAAAGAAGTCTTTGTGAAGAAGCACAATGGTCAGGGTTGGGGCAGAGTTTGGTGTCAATTGGAGACAGCTCGAAAGACTGAGGAGCTGTCTGATAGCCAAACCTACGATAATAAATGCAAAAGGCATTCTCCGACAGGAACACTTCAAAAGTGTTCATTTGTCAGCCCCCAAAATGTGAATCTAACCTCCAGCCTCAGCAAAGGATTTATTTTTAATGGTTTATTTCTGTCTCCAGCTGTCAAAATAGGTGACAATTTTCTGGAAGAGAGAATGCAAACTGTTTCATTGAAAGCCATTCTCTCCCATTGTTCGTCTACACACATTTCTCACAGAGCTGTCTAGCATTCAGGAGAAAAACAAAACTAATCATTTCATATAAGCTGAGAGCTACGTAAATATCAATGCTATTGACCATTTTGTACAGAGTATGTTAGGGTTTCTATCCTCCTGTAAAACACTGCTTGATTGATTCTTTTGGTCACCAGTCCCACTGTCTCCTTACATGACTAACCTTCCTCTGGTCACTGCCAAACAATTTCAGAATACATGCGCTATCAAAACACTTGATCACTTTGAGCTCTTCTATCAAATTAATTTTTAAACTCCTCTGCTTGAAGGAGAACAATCCAGCTTTTCCAGTTCCCCTCTAAGCCTCTCACCATCCTGACATGGAAATATATCGCCGTTCCTTCACTGTCGCTGGATCAAAATCCTGGAATTCCCTCCCTAAGGGTCATTGTGGGTCAACCCACAGCACATGGACTGCAATGTTTCAAGGAGGCAGCTGACCCCCCCCTTCTCAAAGGCCAATGAAAATTGGGCAAAACGTCTAGCCAAAGAGGTCCACTGAGTGACTAATAATTTTTTTAAAATCCCCTCTGCAGAATTCCTAAACTCCAGTGAGGAGCCTATGAACTAGGAGCAGGAGTAGATCATTCATCTCCTCAATGTGCCCTGCCATTTGATAAGATCGTAGCTGGTCTGATCGTCACTTCAAGTCTGATCTGCAGTCTTCGCACTTCTGACACCCAATTCTCAACCGAGAATCCATTTCACTCAGTGTTTACGTCCTGCTTCAGTGTGCTTTCAGGGTGAAGGGGACTTGAGCTGCGTTTGAAAACCTCAACAACAGAGGCAAGATGGTGGTATGTTGGTAATATCCCTGGGCTGGCCAGCCAGGGGCCCAGGCTAAGAGGCATCAAATCGAAAGCCACCCTGGCAGCTGATCAACTATATCGGGAAGGAAAAGGTATTTTCAGGAATAACAACCTTCGCTGATCGTTGCAAAAACCCATTTGTTTCACTAGAAATCTGCTGTGATAGAATCCTTACAGTGTGGAATGAGACCAGTTGGCCCTTTGAGTGTGTACTAATCCCCAGCCCCATAGATCTGCCTAAGGTTTTTTACCATGGCCAACACACCTAATGTATATTTTAGAACAGCCAATCCACCCTAACCTGCACATCTTTGGACTGTGGGAGAAGAAAACCAGAGCAAACTCATACAGACATAGGGAAAATGTACCAAAGCCACACAACTACCTGAGACAATAGGACCTGCAGAATCTGAGATAACAAAGCGTGGAGCTGGATGCACACAGCAGGCCAAGCAGCATCTTAGGAGCACAACAACGACATGACTGTGGACTTGAACCTAAGACCCTGGTGGTGTAAGGGAAAGGCACTGACCATTCAGCCACCAAGCTATCCCGACTCGCTCAGGCCTGTATCTAACTTCAGACCCCAAGCAATGTTGTTGACTCAACCGATCTTTGGTTATGTTACAGCAAGCTACTCAGCTTAAGGAAAAATCACAGACAGACAACAAATGAGAGCTGAGGGAAACAAAGTGACATGGCTAAGTGTCTGATGGTGCTCAGTAACACCAGAGCTGTAATGAGGGGGGACACTGGAGGAAGGCTGCACTCCCCGTTGCTCTCTTGCACCATCAAGTGGTTGGTCATGGTACAGCAACAGAAGAGGGTGAGCTGTCTTCTTCAGATCCCTGTAGCAAGGACAGTGCGCTCAACTTGGATAAGCCACTGGTTCGCCCTGAGCTGCGGAATTGTATCTTTTTCTGACACTGCACTTGTGGGCCTTGGAGAGTAGATTGAGCACAATGCCGCTAGCAATGGAGGAATTCCTGTGGAGAAAATGAGAGCGACATTTCAAACAGCGATGTTGAAACTTACAAAGGGCTGAGGGAATTTTTTTTTTGTTCATTCACAGGTTGAGGACCTCACTGGCTCGGCCAGCATTTAATGCTAATCCCTGAGAGCAGTTAAGAGTCAATCACATTGCTACTGTGGGTCTGGTGTCACAAGTAGGCTCGAGCAGGTCAAGTTGGCAGATTTCCATCCCAAGATTTCCAGCCCGTTGTTTTTTTCCTGACACTGCTTTCATGGTCATCGTTCGACTCTTAGTTTCCAATTTTTATTGAGTTCAAATTTTGCCAGCAATCCTGGCAGGGTTCAAACCCAGAGACAGTAGGAACTGCAGATGCTGGAGAATCCAAGATAACACGGTGTCGAGCTTGATGAGCACAGCAGGCCAAGCAGCATCAGAGGAGCAGGAAAGCTGAAGTTTCAGGCCTAGGCTCTTCTTCAAGAAGACCTTTCGGTTAAGGCCCGAAAAGTCAGCCTTCCTGCCCCTCTGATGCGGCCTGCTGTGTTCATCCAGCTCCACACCTTGTTATCTAGGGTTCAAACCCAGGTCCCCAGTTCATTACCAGGGTCTCCAAAGTAATAGTCCAGCAATAACACCACTAGGCCATTGCCTTCCCTCAGATAGGGAGAAACTAGTGTCCGCGCTTGGGGAGGCTACCAGCTAGTGAACCTTGGTGTGAGGTAATTGATAAACAATTCCAGGGGTTGTTGTGTATGGTACCACCTGATGCAATGATGAAGAGGGACATTCAAAAGTAGGAGTTGGATCAACTAGATAAGACCATGATGGGCTGAATGGCCTCTTTCTATGCTGGATGCTTCAATGATTCCTTGAATTCCGTGATTCTGCATTATTCTGAGAGTGCAATTTTATGCTCCCCGTGCAGGATTGTGACTCAGTGTCACTGAATGTTCGTTCATCTATTTCTGAGTCAGGATGACAGTGGCGTGGAGGGGAATTTGCGGGTGATGGTGTTCCCATGCACCTGCTGCCCTTCAGGTGGTAGAGCTTGTGGGTTTGGAAGGTGCTGTCGAAGGAGCCAGCAGGAATGTTGTGGCAGTGCATTCTATAGGTGGTACTATCGCTGTGCCCTGATGGAGGAGACAGTGAGTGTTGAAGATGGTGTATTGGGTATCAACCAAGTGGGCTTTTGTAGCCTGGCAGGGAAACTGCAGCCGGTGGCGTCCCCAGTAACTTTGCTCCTTGCACAGGGAGGATAGCGCAATCATGAAGGAATGATGGTTGGGGCTTCTTTAAAAGCTACTTTTCTTTCAACAACAACAACTGCTTACGTCAGCACACCATATCAAAATGCTTCACAAGAAGCATTGTCAGACACTGGTGTGATGTTCTTACAACAGAAATATTTACATCTTCAGTCAGACTGATTTAGAATTAGACTTCAATCTGTTGAACAAAAAAAAATTGCTGGAAAAGCTCAGCAGGTCTGGCAGCATCTGTGGGGGAGAAAACAGAGTTAACTGAACTCATCAGTTCTGAGGAAGGGTCACCGGACCCAAAACGTTAACTCTGCTTTCTCCTCTACGGATGCTGCCAGACCTGCTGAGCTTTTCCAGAAACTTTGTTTTTGTTCCTGATTTACAGCATCCGCAGCTCTTTTGGTTTTTATTCAATCTGTTGAAGTTGGGAAGTTAATTATTTATCATTCTCTTCCCAGGAGACTGTGAATTGTGTATATTAGTAGATGTGTGTACGGTAGCCTCAAGTCGACAAAATGCACAGTGCGATTTTCAATACGCAACAACCACCCCATAAAGAGAGAGCTTGGTCAAATAGTTATATTTCTGTCCTAAAGAAAAGGGAGTGATGCAGTGATGTTAAGAGGCAGAATTCCAGAGCTTAGGGCCTAGGGCATTACGTCAGGTCAGACTTGAAGGAAAGCAGAGAGCCCAGGGGACTGGAGACCGGCAGGTAGCGACTGGGGATCCTGGGATTGTATTCATTAGAGTTTAGAAGGTTGAGGGGAGATCTAATAGAAACTTACAAGATAATGTATGGCTTAGAAGGGGTGGACGCTAGGAAGTTGTTTCCGTTAGGTGGGGAGGCTAGGACCCGTGGGCACAGCCTTAGAATTAGAGGGGGTAAATTTAAAATGGAAATGAGGAGACACTTCTTCAGCCAGACAGTGGTGGGCTTGTGGAATTCATTGCCATGGAGTGCAGTGGAGGCCGGGACGTTAACTGTCTTCAAGGCAGAAATTGATAAATTTTTGATCTCACAAGGAATCAAGGGCTACGGGGAGAGTGCAGGGAAGTGGAGATGAAATGCCCATCAGCCATGATTAAATGGCGGAGTGGACTTGATGGGCCGAATGGCCTTACTTCCACTCCTATGTCTTATGGTCTTATGGTCTTATGGTCTTATGGTTCAGGTGACAGAGGTGATGGGAGAAAGATGAAAATTTTAAAATTAAACTGTTGCTGGATGGGGAGCCCATGTGTTTTTTTTAAATTCAGCTGTAGAATGTAAGTGTCTCTGGCTGGGCCAGCATTTATTGCCCATCCCTAGTTGCCCCTTGTGAAGGTGGTGATGAGCTGTCGCCTTGAACTACTGCAGTCCATGTGCTGTGGGTTGACTAACAATGCCCTGAGAGAGGGAATTCCAGGATTTTGACCCAGTGACAGTGAAGACACGGAGATATGTTTCCAAGTCAGGATGGTGAGTGGCTAGGAAGGGAACTTGAAGGTGGAGGCATTCCCATGTATCTGCTGCCCTTGTCCATCTAGATGTGTGTCAGAGGGTATGTAGCGTTGGGTGATCAATGGGTGTTATTTACCACTGCACTCCCTGGAATGTGTGATCACCAGCCTGGAGTCAAGGGAGGGCTTTGCTGGGTCTGAACAGTTGAATTACACTCCTCTAAATAGAAACAAATCAAGGTCATAAATATTTGAAACAGCTTTCCGTATAAAACAGAAAATGCCATGGTTATGAAATATAATGAGAAAAAGCAGACATTAATTTAGACAGCTTCAGACCTACTGCAACCGCAGTTAGTCCTGATGAGATCAATACAATATATCAGAAGGACCATAATAGACTCTTATTATCTTTTAATCTTCCCAAGGTAATGTTCTAAGGGCTGTCAGTAATTAGGGACGGTGTTTGCCATGAATGACCTTGAACTCTGTTCATTATTGCTCTGCTCTCTTTGTCTAAATGATAATGCATGAGAATCCTTGTGGGTCTTTATTAAAGATGGAAGATGAGACATTGTACCTGGTTATGAATGACATGTTTTGCTTTTGTGATTGTAGACCTATTGGGATGCGGGGGCCTGTGCTTCCTGACCTTCCCTGTCACTCTGTGTTTGTTCAGCAGCCAACGAGCTCACACACCCCCCCACACACCCACACAAACACACACACACACACACACACACACACACACACACACACACACACACGAAACACTTCCTTTTTCCTCTCCCAGAGGGAGAGGGTCACACTTGAGAAAGAAGGGTCTCTAGGTGGAGGTGAGGATTATCAATGGGAGTTTGGAGCTGTTTCCAACAATATGGGTTAATCCAGTCTGTGTAATTCCTGCACCAGTAATTCCAGTAATTGCTTTTTAAATAAGCCAAAGTGTAAAGGATTTACAGGTAATCACAAGACAACTTGCATTTATATAGTGTTTGATAGACGGTGATGTCAAGGTAGTTGCCTAGAGGTGACATCACTCTACTGTTTATCTATGGACCTAAGCTACCGATTTGAAATAGCATCCGGATTAGGCCATTCATGCCCTCCAACTTGCCCTGCCGTTCAATATGATGGTGCCCAATCTGCCTCAGGCCTCAACTCCTATTTCGTGCCAGCTCAGGAATAGCGTCAATTCTCCAAAATTTCAATAATCTCTCCACCCTCCCTTTGAATATATAATGCACGGTGATTTAACATCCAAACACCCTGGGGTAGAGAATGCCAAACAAAATGAAAAGAAATTCCTTTGATTCTCAGTTTTAAACAAGTGTTCCCTTTTTCTATAACTAACAAAGAGCAATACAGCCTTTTGGCCCATCAAAACTGCACTGACACATGATGCATTTCTAAACGAAAAACTTTTTGGCTCTGTGTTGTCTGTATTCCTCTATTCCCGGACTATCCGTGTGTCTTCTCCGGGTGCCTCTGACACCTTGCCAATGTAAATGCTTCCACCATCACCTCTGGAAGTGCATTCCAGTTACTTACTACCCGCTGTGCTAAAAAAACTGCCTCTCACATCTCTCTTAAACTTATTCCCATTTACCTTTCACCCACATGCCCTAGTAATTGACATTTCTATTCTTGGGAAAAGACTCCGACAATCCGTTCAATCCATCCTAATGTTATAAACTTCTATCAAGTTGCTCCTCAGCTTCTGTCATTCAAGTACAAACAAACCAAGTTTTTCCAATCTCTTCTCATAGCTGATACGCTTCAAACCACGCAACATCCTGGTAAACCAGTGATCACAAAGTATAGAGCTGGATGAACACAGCCGGCCTAGCAGATTCAGAAGAGCAGGAAAGCTGACGTTTCGGGCGTAGACCCTTCTTCAGTAATGGATGCCCCTCTAAAGCCTCCACATTCTTCTGGTAGCGTGGCAACCAGACTGTAAACAATATTGCAAATGTTGCCTAACTAAAGTTCCACACAGCGCAACTTGACTTGCCAATTTTTATATTAATGCCCTGACCAATGAAGGCAAGCATACCTCATGCCATCTTTGTCACCTTACTCACTTGTATTGCCACCTTCAGGGAACTATGGACCTGTACGCCTAGATCCTTAGAAATGTTAATGCCGCTGCAGATACTGCCATTTACTGTGCAACTAGATCCTGCTGGGAATGGGGATTCAAATCCCACCAAGCCAGCAGGTGGGATTTCAATTCAGTGAGTAAATCTGCAATTGGCAGTTAGTCTCAGTAATGGTAACCAGGAAACTAATACCCCCCCTACCTCCCCACCTATACTCTCTCCACCTATCTTCTTTTCCCTCCATCTTCGGTCCGCCTCCCCCTCTCTCCCTATTTATTCCAGAACCCTCACCCCATCCCCCTCTCTGATGAAGGGTCTAGGCCCGAAACGTCAGCTTTTGTGCACCTGAGATGCTGCTTGGCCTGCTGTGTTCATCCAGCCTCACATTTTATTATCTTGGATTCTCCAGCATCTGCAGTTCCCATTATCTCTCTCAACTACTGCCAATTGTTGTGAAAACCCATTTGGTTCACCAATGCCCTCTGGCAAAGAAAATCTGCTGTCCTTCTCTAGCCCGGCCTGCATGTGACTCCAGACCCACAGCAATGTGGTTTACACTTAGCAACTGTCTCCAATGTCCAATCAAGATACACAATTCAAAGACATTTAGGGATATGTAACAAATGCTTGTCTTGCCAATGATGCCAACATCCATGAATGAATAAATAAAATAAATACAATGATCAAATTCAATTTACTTATCCTTAGACTGCGAATCCTTGTTCTGGACTCCCCCAACATGAGGAGCATCCTTCCTGGATTTAACCTGTCTAGTCATGTTTGAATTTTATAGGTAATTTCAACCCTTATTCTTCTAAACTGCAGTGAGTATAACCCTAACCATTCAAATCTGTCTTCATACGCCAGCCCTGGCATCAGTCAGGTAAGCATTCACTGTGCTCCCTCTGTAGCCAGAACATCCTTCCTCAGATAAGGAGACAAAAACCGTACACAATCCTCCACGATGTGGTGCCATCTGCTACAACTGCAGCAAGATGTCCCTGGCCTCGTACTTGAATCCTCTCATGATGAAGGCCAAAATACCGTTTACCTTCTTCACCACCTGCTGCATCTGCAATGCGCACTTTCAGTGACCGGTGCAGGAGGAATCCCAGGTCTCTTTGCACCTCTCCTTTCCCAATTTATCGCCATTCAGATAATAATCTGCCTTCGGAGACAGCAGGAACTGCAGACGCTGGAGAATCTGAGATAACAAGGTGTAGAGCTGGATAAACACAGCAGGCCAAGCAGCATCAGAGGAGCAGGAAAGCTGACATTTTGGGTCTCGGCCTGAAACGTCAGCTTTCCTGCTCTTCTGATGCTGCCTGTGTTGCTGTGTTCATCCAGCTCTACACCTTGTTACCTCGAATAATCTGTCTTCCTGTTTTTACTGGTAAAGTGGATAACTTCAATAGAGTCTTGTAAACTACTACTGATTGACTTAAACCAAATTCAAAGTAATTGAGGCATCTTGAAATGATATATTAATCTCAGTGTTACTTTCTCATGTAGGCAATCACTGTAGCTCTGCTTTGATGCAATGTGTTGCTTTGTTGTTCTACTTTCCCCTTTGCAATGATGCTGAACATGTCTGAGGTGTGACTCGGTGATTACAACTCACCCTCTGGGCATTTTTTCAAATGGATTTTCCTTCGGGTCTGAGCCGAGACAGTGTTACTGAAGCACAGGGAGAAGTCATTGCAGTTCATGGAGATGCTGTCCTCACCAGCTCCACAGTGTATCTCGCTCACGTTCAGATCATTTAATCTGTTTTATAAACACAGCCAGCGTGTGGCTCTCTGTACAATACACAGGCAATATTTGTGATTCAAACAACAATGTGTATCTCCAAAGTGCTTAATTCCAGCATTTTCAGAATACATGTGCTGCTTACTTATCAATCCCTGCGATAGTGAAAAGATTTGCATAGTGAAAATAATCTACCAGCCATCACAAAGAATGTCTTATTCCATCTCTATAATATTACTCACCCCCGCTCAGCCTCAGTTCATGTGCTGATGCACATGCCTTGATATCTCGAACATGCTCCTGACCAGCCTCTCACAATTGACCCTCTGAAAACTCAAGGTCATCTGAATCTGTGCTACCCATGCTCTAACTCACGTCCAGTCCTGTGAGCCCATACTCAGAGCTACACTGGCTGCCATTGATTCTAAAACTCTTATCCTTGTTTTCAAATACCTCCAACGTGTTGTCCCTCTCCATCTTTGCTATCACCTCCAGCCCTATAACCCTTTGAGGTATGAGACACAAGCAGAAAACGCTAGAGAAACTCACTGGGTCTGGCAGCATCTGTGGAGCGAGAAACTCAGAACAGACCTGCTGAGATTCTCCAGCATTTTCTTTCTGTTTGTTTCAGATCTCTAACATCCATGGTTCTTTCTTTACCCTCTGAGATAACTGCTCTCCTCCAAGCTGGTCTCTTGATCATTCCTGATGTTAATCGCTCCAACATTAGCAGCCATTGCCATCAGCAATCTGAGCCCTAAGCTCTGAAATTCTCCCTCCAACGCTCTCTGCCCATGTTCCTTCCAATTTGGTTCTCTTTTGCATGACCTCGAGATCCCTGCATGACGATGGCTTCCAGAATTGAACTTCAATATGTTGTCACACTGACTGATGCCCATGGACTCTCAGAGCGGATCTGTGTCCTTGCAATTCAGGTGGTAAATTGCTCCCAGTCTCTATCTCGTCTGTAAGATGCTTCTGAAAACCTGCCTCTTTGATCAACTGTTTTGTCATCGGTTCTAAAAGCTTCTTATTCAGTCCAGTGTTGGGTATTGACTGCTCCTCTGAACATTTTAAGACATTAAAAGGGCAATTGAATCAGCTTTATTGTCACACACTCAAATGAGTACAGCGAAAAGTTTAGCTGTATCCGGTATGATCATATGTCGGAAAAAGAAACAAGAAGCAGAGTTAAAAAGACAAACACCCCATTCGCTCTCCAAAGGCTGCCCACAGTAGACCAACAAAGTCTGGCCATGAGCTGCTACCACACTCCACACTGGGGCTGTTGGTTACTGATGTCCCTGCTCTGGGCAACTGGTGTCCTCATGTTGGTCACTGGGACCTCCGCCAAAAGCTGAACTGATGTCAGAGGTTGGGGCCGGGTGTCTGAGGACAAGAGAAGGGAGGAGGGAGGGAAGGAGAAAACAATAAAAAAGAAAAAGAAGAAAAAAGAAGATAAAGCATGAGTGGAGCAGAAGAGCTCTGGCTGGAATGTCCTACTCTGCTGCAATCTTTACTGGACTAAGGGATCATATGAGTAGAAATTGCTGTGGTTGTTGCAGTGTTATGTCTGCTTGTTTCAGAGCCTGCTGTAAATAGGAGGGTATCTCTCTCAGCTCTGTGCGTTCAGCCTCCACGTCAGAAACCAAGCCCACAATCTCATCTGAATCTAACCACCAACCCAAGTGGATGTGGCAGATACTTATGCAAGTCAGGAACTTCAATCAATGTGCTGAAGGTCTTTTCTCTGTGCTGCAGGCACCTGTTACTGTATGACCCTAGTTCCTCCGTCCCACATGCAGCAACATCAAATTGTCCTTTCATCTCACTACTTTTCACGGCATCTTGCTTTGTGGAAAATGGCTGTTACGTTGCAAACAAAAACAAAGCCACACAAGGTCACAATTCGTTGGCTGCGTGTCTTCGGCTTGTCAGAAGATGAGGAGAAATATTTTTAACACTGTAGATTATTAAGGTGTGGGATACACTGCCTGAGTGAGGCAAAGGAGATGAATGGTAACTGTCAAAAGGGAGTTTAAGGGGATTATTTTCAGGGATATTGGGAATGGGTGGCAGAGTTGGACAAAAGCAAAATGCTGAGTGTGGTCTACATCTTAAATTAAAAAGAGAATTTGCTGGAAATGCTCGTCAGGCTTGACGGCATCTATGATCAGAGAAACATAGTCAATGCTTCAGGTCACAGGTTGTTCTTCAGAATGATATGTGTAAATTAGGAAAAGGGCTCGTCAGTCCCTTGAGCTTGCTCCATCATTCGATATGTTCAGGGCTGGTCTGATAACTCCACATTACTGCCTACCCCTGGTAATATTTCACTGCATGTCCCCTTAATTATCATGAACCTGTCTATCCCCGCCTTATAAATATGCAAATCTCTGCTTCCACCATCTTTTCAGGAAAAGAGTTCCAAAGACTTACGTGAAATGAAACATTCTCCTCATTTCTGTTTTAATTGGATGATTCCCTCATTTTTAAACAGTGACCATCAGTCCTGGATTCTCCCATGAGAGGAAACATCTTTTCAACATCCAGAGATAGTAGGAACTGCCAATGCTGGAGTCTGAGATAACAAGGTGTGGAGCTGGGGGAACGTAGCAGGCCAAGCAGCATCAGAGGAGCAGGAAAGCTGACGTTTCAGGCCAGGGCTCTTCTGAAGAAGGGTCCCGACCTGAAATGTCAACTCTCCTGCTCCTGTGATGCTGTCTGACCTACTGTGTTCGTCCAGCTCTACACCGTATTTTCAACATCCACTCTGCCAAGAACCCTCAGGATCTTATATTTTTCAGTCGTCAGCTCTTATGCTTCTAAACTCCAATCAGTACAAACACAGCCTGTCCAATCTTCCTTAGCAAGGTAACCCACTTATTTTATCCTGAGGTGGCAATGGCCTAGTGGTATTATTGCTGGACTGTTAATCTAGCAGCCAAGTAATGTGGTGGGGATCTGGGGTCAAATCCTATCATTAGCAGATAGTGGAGAATATCAGTTCAAATGATATCTGAAATTACCAGTCTAATGATGATAGTGAATCCATTGCTGATTATTGGAAAAGCCCACCTGGTTTGCACATGCTTTTTAGGGAAGGAAACTGCCATCCTTACCTGGGCTGGCTTACATGTGACTCCAGACCCACAGCAACGTGATTGACTCTTAACTGTCTTCTGAGCAACAAACGCTGCCTAGCCAGTGACACCCTCATCCCGTGAATGAATGAAATAGAGGAGGAAAGCTTCTCTGACCCACCTCTGATATATTTACAGCTTTCCTTAAATAAGGAGAGGAATGCTGAGCACAGTACTCTGGGCACGGTCTCACCAGCAGCTTGTATAACTGAAGCTTAACCTCCCTACTTTTGTATTCAGTTCACCTCACAATAAATGATAACATGATATTCCCTCTCCTAATTGCTTGCTCTACCTGTATGCTAACCTTTCTTGACTCATGCATGAAGATAGCTCTTTCACAGACCTAGCAGAGATCTGTTGATTTGAACCACCTCCTTCAATGCTGTCAGAGTCTATGAGGCTATGAAAGACAGATATAAATATAAACCTTCACTTCTTTGCTGAACATATCAATTATACTTTAACTCTTTATTTAAGATGTGATTTGTATCAGTCTGATTTGTAAATGCTGTGCTTTAAGAACCAATATTAAGTTAAATATTCAAAGATGCCAAATACATGCTGTGTTGTAAGATGAATGATCAAGAAACATGTCCATAGCACATTCCCTGGTTTGATTTTTCATTTTGTATTCTACACGAACTCTATTACAAGCTGTGACTGCCACGATGTCGACCTGAATAGATGTAATCAGCAGATGTAAATTAGCCTTCCTGCAGTGTGTGAACACATTTCCTACCCCTTTAGATCCTCTACTGTTCTGCGGCGACTCCTGGGCTGCCATTTGTGAAACTTGCCTCAACTCACTGGTGAAGACAAGATGGCAATTTTGTGTGAGCCTGAGAAACCCACAGTCTGGGAGAATTCCCAATTTTTCCACGATTCAAAGCCAGAAAAACTCTTGCAACTGATCTTACTGCCTTCTGCAACGCTTCAAAGTCCGATGGAGAACATGTGCCGGATTAGATAATCTCTTTAGATGAGATACTTTAGATATTCCTCAGTAAAAACCAGAGGACTTGTGGATGCTGGAAATCAGAAACTAAAACAGAAATTACTGGCAAAACTCAGCAGGCCTGGCAGCATCTGTGGAGAGAAATCAGAGTTAATGTTTGAGGTTGAGTGACCCTTCTTCAGAACAGAAGGGTCACTCAACCTGCTACATTAACTCTGATTTCTCTCCACAGATGCTACTAAGCCTGTTGAGTTTTGCAAGAAATTCCATAGCCTTCTTCATATAGTACATTGCCAATGAAAGCAGGCAGATGATTTCAGCTTAATATTGCACCCAAAAAATTGTATCCTGGACAACCAGTGCTGCATGGAGATTCTGGTTTATGATCCAACAATGCAGCACTCCCTCAGCGCTGCATGGAAGCTCATGCTCAGAATACTGTGAAGTTCTTGTAATGCAGATCTCACAGCCTGCTGACTCAGAGGTCAAAGCCCAAGTCGCTTTAGGCAAGCTGGAACTTCACAAATATATTTAGAAATCAAGTCATGACACCCAAAGCAGCCTTTATAAAGTCACAGATGACATCTTGTGTGCATGTGTCCATGATAAATAATCTGCACCTCTAAAATGTTTCACAGCGGTATTATCAGAGTCCATTTGTTGCTTATTTATTGATGACTGAGATAGTAAAATGTATTGAACTGCGAAAATAAGCTCCAGACCACATATCACTTAAAAAAATGCCTATTTTGTTCACACTGCCTCATGTCCAATACAGAAGTCATTAATAGCATTTAAATGACTGAAAGCTCATTGAATTCAACTTGTCAGTATCTGGATGAACGAAATACAGAGTGCAGTAAACCTTTTATTTCTTCTCAGTAAATTCCAGTCAATGAAGGAGATCTGCATTTTGCAACTTAATCGAATTGTTGACGTGCTGAAATGGTTATAATTATATTCTTTCATTATTTTATCCTTTGTTTTCATTCTTTTTAATGACCATTTGAAACAATGTCCTGAATTCTAATTACTGGAATTTTGCTGACAAAGAGACACAAAGTCAAAGCTGTTTATCTAGCCCTCACCAGGAATGATGTGCAAGAAACCAAATTGGGAAAGGGAACACTAATTTACACAGCACACAAAGAGGAGCCTATTAGTCCCATTGTGGAAGTGCAGTGAGAATTGTTAACTGCCCATCTCAGTTACAGACTCATAGAATCAAAGAGGTCCATAGTGCAGAAAAAGGCCCATCAGCCCATTGAATCTGTTTTGGCCAGAAACAAACAACTAAATATTTGAATCTTAGTGAAAAAAAAGGCAAACTAATCAAGCAGGCTCTGATTGGCCAGAATGTTGCCACGGAATGCAACAGGGATTGACAATCTCCGTGACGCTGCCTTCAACGAGAAAGGTACCACGCGATGAAGCTTTCCTTTCGTCAATAAAGGCAGGGTCATCACAGTTCAGCATCTGCCCCAGTGATGACTCCTCAATGAACAAGTCATCGATTATCCAAATTACCCCACCTTGTTCTCTGTGGCCTGTATGGAAATGCTCATATATCAACCGCACCATTCTTTTAAGACACCTCTCCTGCACTGACCAGCTGTGGAGGACCAGTCTGGTTCTTCACTTTCTATCCAGATGCAGCCAGTGCTTCAAATGCAATGCACCCTTTCACAACTGGAGCTTCCCAATGATCTATCCCCGTTCCTCTTTATTGTGCAGTGAACAATGACATCATAGAAACGTAGAAATACGAGCAGGAGTAGATTATCCGCTCCTTTGAGCCTGATCCCCGCCTCCAGTATGATCATGGCTGATCATTCACCCCAGCCCCCTGTTCCTGCTTTCTCCAAATACCCCTCGACACCTTGAGCTCTAACAAACATTGCTAACACATTTTTGAAACATTCAATAGAACATAGAACATAGAACATTACAGCACATTACAGGCCCTTCGGCCCTCGATGTGGTGCGAACCTGTCATACTGATCTGAAGCCCATCTAACCTACACTATTCCATGTACGTCCATATGCTTGTTCAATGACGACTTAAATGTACTTAAAGTTGGCGAATCTACAACCATTGCAGGCAAAGCGTTCCATTCCCTTACTACTCTCTGAGTAAAGAAACTACCTCTGACATCTGTCTGATATCTTTCACCCCTCAATTTAAAGCTATGCCCCCTCGTGCTCGCCATCACCATCCTAGGAAAAAGGCTCTCCCTAACCACCCTATCTAACCCTCTGATTATTTTATATGTTTCAATTAAGTCACCTCTCAACCTGCTTCTCTCTAACGAAAACAGTCTCAAGTCCCTCAGCCTTTCCTCATAAGACCTTCCCTCCATACCAGGCAACATCCTAGTAAATCTCCTCTGCACCCTTTCCAAAGCTTCCACATCCTTCTTATAATGCGGTGACCAGAACTGTACGCAATACTCCAAGTGCGGCCGCACCAGAGTTTTGTACAGCTGCAGCATAACCTCTTGGTTCCGGAACTCGATCCCTCTATTAATAAAAGCTAAAACACTGTACCCCTTCTTAATAGCCCTGTCAACCCGGGTGGCAACTTTCAAGGATCTGTGCATGTGGACACTGAGATCCCTCTGCTCAACTACACTACCAAGAATCTTACCATTAGCCCAGTACTTTGCCTTCTGGTTACTCCTACCAAAGTGCATCACCTCACACTTGTCTGCATTAAACTCCATTTGCCACCTCTCAGCCCAGCTCTAGAACATAGAACATAGAACAGTACAGCACAGAACAGGCCCTTCAGCCCACAATGTTGTGCCGACCATTGATCCTCATGGATGCACCCTCAAATTTCTGTGACCATATGCATGTCCAGCAGTCTCTTAAATGACCCCAATGACCTTGCTTCCACAACTGCTGCTGGCAACGCATTCCATGCTCTCACAACTCTCTGCGTAAAGAACCTGCCTCTGACATCCCCTCTATACTTTCCACCAACCAGCTTAAAACTATGACCCCTCATGCTAGCCATTTCTGCCCTGGGAAATAGTCTCTGGCTATCGACTCTATCTATGCCTCTCATTATCTTGTATACCTCAATTAGGTCCCCTCTCCTCCTCCTTTTCTCCAATGAAAAGAGACCGAGCTCAGTCAACCTCTCTTCATAAGATAAGCCCTCCAGTCCAGGCAGCATCCTGGTAAACCTCCTCTGAACCCTCTCCAAAGCATCCACATCTTTCCTATAATAGGGCGCCCAGAACTGGACGCAGTATTCCAAGTGCGGTCTAACCAAAGTTTTATAGAGCTGCAACAAGATCTCACGACTCTTAAACTCAATCCCCCTGTTAATGAAAGCCAAAACACCATATGCTTTCTTAACAACCCTGTCCACTTGGGTGGCCATTTTAAGGGATCTATGTATCTGCACACCAAGATCCCTCTGTTCCTCCACGCTGCCAAGAATCCTATCCTTAATCCTGTACTCAGCTTTCAAATTCGACCTTCCAAAATGCATCACCTCACATTTATCCAGGTTGAACTCCATCTGCCACCTCTCAGCCCATCTCTGCATCCTGTCAATGTCCCGCTGCAGCCTACAACAGCCCTCTACACTGTCAACGACACCTCCGACCTTTGTGTCGTCTGCAAACTTGCTGACCCATCCTTCAATTCCCTCGTCCAAGTCATTAATAAAAATTACAAACAGTAGAGGCCCAAGGACAGAGCCCTGTGGAACCCCACTCACCACTGACTTCCAGGCAGAATATTTTCCTTCTACTACCACACGCTGTCTTCTGTTGGCCAGCCAATTCTGTATCCAAGCAGCTAAGTTCCCCTGTATCCCATTCCTCCTGACCTTCTGAATGAGCCTTCCATGGGGAACCTTATCAAATGCCTTACTGAAGTCCATATACACCACATCCACAGCTCGACCCTCATCAACCTTACTAGTCACATCCTCAAAAAACTCGATAAGGTTTGTAAGGCATGACCTACCCCTCACAAAGCCGTGTTGACTGTATTTGATCAAGCCATGCTCTTCCAGATGGTCATAAATCTTATCCCTCAGAATCCTTTCTAACACCTTGCAGACGACAGACGTGAGACTTACCGGTCTATAATTGCCGGGGATTTCCCTATTTCCTTTCTTGAAGAGAGGAATTACATTTGCCTCTCTCCAGTCCTCAGGTACGACTCCAGTGGAGAGCGAGGATGCAAAGATCTTCGCAAGTGGCGAAGCAATTGCATTTCTCGCTTCCCAAAGCAGCCGAGGACAAATCTGATCCGGGCCTGGCGACTTGTCAATCTTAATGTTTGACAAAATTTTCAGCACATCAGCTTCGTCTATCTCTATCCATTCCAGCATGCACACCTGCTCTTCAAAGGTTTCATTCACTACACAGTTCGATTCTTTCGTAAAGACAGAAGCAAAAAACTCATTTAGGGCTTCCCCTACCTCCTCAGGCTCCACACACAAGTTCCCTATGCTGTCCCTGATCGGCCCTACTCTTTCTTTGACCATTCTCTTATTCCTCACGTAAGTGTAAAATGCCTTTGTGTTTTCCCGGATTCCTTCTGCCAAGCCTTTCTCGTGCCCCCTCCTGGCTCTCCTCAGACCATTTTTGAGCTCCTTCCTTGCCTGCATGTAATCCTCTCTAGCTGAACTTGACCCTAGCTTCCTCCACCTTATGTAAGCTACCTTCTTCCTTTTCACTAGAAGCTCCACCACTCTCGTCATCCAAGGTTCCTTTATCTTACCCCTTCTTGCCTGTCTCAGAGGGACATATTTACTCATCACTCCCAACAACTGTTCCTTAAACCATCTCCACATGTCTATAGTTCCCTTACCATGGAACAACTGCTCCCAGTCCATGCTTCCTAACTCGTGTCTAATCGCATCATAGTTTCCTCTTCCCCAATTAAATATCCTCCCATTCTGCCTAATCCTCTCCTTCTCCATAGCTATGTAGAATGAGAGAGTGTTATGGTCACTATCACCAAAACGCTCTCCCACCACAAGATCTGATACCTGCCCCGGCTCGTTTCCGAGCACCAAGTCTAGAATGGCCTCTCCCCTCGTCGGCCTGTCAACGTACTGCGTTAGGAAACCCTCCTGAACACACCTTACAAAAACAGCTCCATTCAAATCTTCTGCTCGAAGGAGGTTCCAATCAATATTAGGAAAGTTAAAGTCACCCATTACAACAACCCTACTGCGTGCACACTTTTCCAAAATCTGTCGACCTATGCTTTCTTCAATCTCCCTGCTGCTATTGGGGGGCCTGTAGTAAACCCCTAACGAGGTGACTACTCCCTTGCTGTTCCTAATTTCCACCCATACTGACTCAGTAGGCAGATCTTCCTCGACAATGGAAGCTTCTGTAGCTGTGATACTCTCTCTGATTAGTAGTGCTACACCCCCTCCTCTTTTTCCCCCCTCCCTATTCTTTTTAAATGTTCTAAACCCTGGAACATCCAGCAACCATTCCTGCCCATGAGAAACCCATGTCTCTGTTATGGCCACAACATCATAGCACCAGGTACTGATCCATGCTCTAAGTTCATCACTTTTATTCCTGATACTCCTTGCATTAAAGCAAACACACTTTAACCGATCCCTTGGTTCCTTCCCAGGAAAATCCTTCCCACTAGCTGGTCTACCTCTTGCTACTGCCTCACCTGCATCAACGCTCACCTCTGGTATACAGCTCAGGTTCCCACCCCACCCCACTCTGCAGCTTACCTATGTCTCTCTGCAACCTACAGCATCCTTTGTCACTATCCACAACTCCACTGACCTTAGTGTCGTCTGCAAATTTACTAACCCATCCTTCTACGCCCTCATCCAGGTCATTTATAAAAATGACAAACAGCAGTGGACCCAACACCGACCCTTGCGGTACACCACTAGTAACTGCTCTCGAGGATGAACATTTCCCATCAACTACCACCCTCTGTCTTCTTTCAGCAAGCCAATTTCCAATCTAAACTGCTATATCTTCCATAATCCCATTCCTCCGCATTTTATACAATAGCCTACTGTGGGGAACCTTATCGAACACCTTGCTGAAATCCATATACACCACATCAACCGGTTTACTCTCATCTACCTGTTTGGCCACCTTCTCAAAGAACTCAATAAGGTTTGTGAGGCATGACCTACCCTTCACAAAACCATGCTGACTATCCCTAATCAATTTATTCTTTTCTAGATGATTATAAATCCTATCCCTTGTAACCTTTTCCAACACTTTACCAACAACCGAGGTAAGGCTCACTTGTCTATAATTACCAGGGTTGTCTCTACTCCCCTTCTTGAATGGGGGAACCACATTTGCTATCCTCCAGTCGTCTGGCACAGTTCCTGTAGACAATGACGAGTTAAAGATCAATGCCAAAGGCTCGGCAATCTCCTCTCTGGCCTCCCAGAGGATCCTGGGAATAATCCCATCTGGCCCAGGGGACTTATCTATCTTCACCCTCTGTAGGATTTCTAATACCTCTTCCTTGTGAACCTCAATGATTTGGCGTAGGTATTTTCTGTGGCAGTGAATGCCACAGCCTCACCACACTCTGGGTGCGGACATTTCTCCTCAATTAAGTCCTACTTCATCTACCCTGTTTTCTTAAACTGTTACCATGGCTCTGGGCTCCACAGCCATTGGGAACATCCTTCCCATGTTTCTCTGATGAAGGGTCTAGGCCCGAAACGTCAGCTTTTGTGCTCCTAAGATGCTGCTTGGCCTGCTGTGCTCATCCAGCTTCACACTTTGTTATCTCCTTCCCATGTTTGCCCTGTTTAGTCCTGTTAGAATTTTATATGTTTACGTATAAGTTACTTCCCAAACTCTTCTAAGTTCCAGTCAATAGAGTCCTAGCCAATCCAATCTCTCTTCATGCTTCTCTGTTCCTGAGGATTTCATCATCTGCAAACCGATTGCAGAGTTTCACACATTCCTTGGTGAATCTCAGCTGTACCCGACCACACCTCCACTGCCGTTGATAAATCATGCTGCTTTTCTGACGTTCAGGACTGGATAATAAATAATTTCTTCTAATTATCTGTCAGCAAGAGTAGAACCATTGTCTTCAGCTCCAATCATTAACTCTATCTCCTAGCCATCTTATTCCATCTTCCTTCCCGGCAACCATCTGAGGTTTAACCAGGCTGCTTGTAATCTTTATGTCCCAATGGATGACTGAGAAGTCTTCAGACTCATATTTGCATCATCACCAAGACCTCTGTCGAGTCTCACCTCTCTGCTCCTGTCTTAACTGATTGGCTCCTGAATCCCTCATTCATGCTTTGTTATCGCTCAACTTGACTACTCCAAAGATGACTAGCCCCCCATTTTCCACACTCTAACTCTGCTGCCTGCCCATTAACTCACACTAAGTCCCATTTACCCATTGCCTGTGTGTTTGCTGCCCAACATAGGCTATCAATATGATAACGTATGAATCTTAAGATACTCAAAGCCCTCCATTAACCCACTGCTTCTCACCTCCACAGCCTCCTCAAGCCCTACAATCCTCCCAAATTTCTGAACTCATGTAATTCTAGGTTATTAAACATTCTTGATATTAATTACTTTAGAATTGTGTCTGTTTCTACCAATACAGAAAGCTCTGGAGATCCCTTGTGGAACATTTGTGCGTTCCTCTTTAACTATTTAAGATTCTCCTTAAAACTGATCTCTTGGCCTCTGTCCTAATATCTTGTTATGGTTCCAGTGGTGTCAGCTTTTGTTTGTTATTGTTCCCTGTGCACTCCCTTGGGATGTTGCACTCAATCTGAACTCATTGTATAAATCCAAATTATGGGTTGTTGTATCTTTGTTCTAAATAAAAAATAGGAAAATGACTTATTGTCAAAGAGAGGCAGTTGTGGACTGTCATGCAATCAGCTCATAACTCCAAATTATTTATGGATGCATTGAAGTACAAAATGTGCATTTTAAAAGTAAGATATACAAGTCAAAAGATTGCTGGAAGTGTTAATTCAGTGGCATCGACATTCTAAGTGTGGATTACACTGAGTTAAGAGATGGATGGTGGAATGTTGCACCTGAAAAGTGTCAAGGGAATTTTAGACAGCAAAGCTTCCAAGATAGAGATGCCATTCAAAAATAAAGCAGAGCTGTGATCTCTGTGTGTTGACTGTATACAAGATATGAGTTTAAAGAAAGACTGCTTTAGATGAAAGACCTGTTGGACTTGCCCTCCCAAGACTATGCAATAAAGGGGTTTAAAACCAAGCAGTGGGCTGTGTGTGGAATAGTGCTGTTGTGTTTGCTTGCTGGCTTGTGGGAGACTATATTAAAGTGTGTTGTGAGAGGATAGAGCAGAGACCTTCGACCTGACTTTTTTTTATGCAAGTATAAAAAAAGCCTGTCGGTGATTGACAGGAACAAGTCAGTAACTTTTGAAGGAAACTGGACAAACTCCTTTCAGACATCTGCAGTGAAAGGAATTTCTAACAACCAACAATTGTCAAAGGCAGCTCGACTGGAATCATAGATGTAATGCTTCACAATCTGTTCATCACAGCCAAGTCAAATACTGGGTCATTTTTGTTCATAGAACATAGAAAAGTACAGCACAGTACAGGCCCTTCGGCCCACGATATTGTACAGTGGAATAATGCTAATCCAAGAATAAAATAACCTAACCTACATTCCCCTCAATTCACTGCTGTCCATGTGCATGTCCAGCAGTCGCTTAAGTGTCACTAATGACACTGCTTCCACGACTTCCACTGGCAAAGTATTCCATGAGCTCACAACTCTCTGGAGTCTCCTCTACACCTTCCTCTGAAGTCTCCTCTACACCTTCCTCCTAACACCTTAAAATTATGACCCCTTGTGGCAGCCAATCCTGCCCTGGGGAAAAGTCTCTGGCTATCGACTCTATCCATGTCTCTCATTACCTTGTACACCTCGATCAGGTCACCTCTCTTCCTCCTTCTCTCCAGAGAGAAAAGTCCGAGCTCAGTCAACCTCTCCTTGTAAGACAAGCCCTCCAGTCCAGGCAGCATCCTGGTAAACCTCCTTTGCACCCTCTCCAAAGCCTCCACATCTTTCCTATAATAGGGCGACCAGAACTGGACACAATATTCCAAGTGTGGTCTCACCAGGGTTTTGTAGAGCAGCAGCAACACCTCGCGGCTCTTAAACCCGATCCCCCTGTTAATGAAAGCCAAAACACCATATGCTTTCTGAACAACCTTATCCACCTGGGTGGCAACTTTGAGGGAGCTATGCACTTGAACACCAAGATCCCGCTGTTCCTCCACACTGCCGAGAATCCTGCCTTTAATCCTTTATTCAGCATTTAAGTTCGACCTTCCAAAATGCATCACTTTGCATTTATCCAGGTTGAACTCCATCTGCCATTTCTCAGCCCAGCTCTGCATACTGTCATTGTCGCGCTGAAGCCTGCAATAGCCCTCGATACTATCAACGGCACCTCCAACCTTTGTGTCATCAGCAAACATACTAACCCACCCCTCAACCTCCTCATCCAAGTCATTTATAAAAACTACGAACAGCAGAGGCCTAAGAACAGAGCCCTATGGCACACCACTCAGAATTGGCCTCCAGGCAGAAAACTCAATGTGGGAGCTCAGGGACAGGGCTGATGTCCCTGACTCCTTCACGTGCAGCAAGTATGTCCAGTTGCAGCTCTTGTTAGACCACATGACGGCTCTGGAGCTGCGGATGGACTCACTTTGGAGCACACGCGATGCTGAGGGGGTCATGGGTAGCACGTTCAGCAATTTGGTCACACCACAGATTAGGATCGCTGAGGGAGATAGTGAATGGGTGACCAAAAGGCAGAGGAAGGGCAGAAAGGCAGTGCAGGTTTCCCCTGCAGTCATCTGTCTCCAAAACAGGTATTCCGTTTTAACTGTTGGGGGAGATGGCTCACCAGGGGAAGGCAGCAGTAGCCAGGTTCATGGCACCGTGGCTGGCTCTGCGGTACAGATGGGCGGGAAAAAGAGTGGAAGGGCGATAGTCATTGGGGATTCAACTGTAAGGGGAGTAGATGGACGGTTCTGCGGTTGAAAACGTATGTTGCCTCCCAGGTGCACGGGTCAGGGATGTCTCTGATCGGCTGCAGAACATTCTGAAGGGGGAAGGTGAACAGCCAGTTGTCATGGTGCAAGAAGGCACCAACGATATTGGCAGAAAACGGGATGAGGTCCTACAAGCAGAATTTAGGGAGTTAGGAGCCAAGTTAAAAAGTAGGACCTCAAAGGTAGTAATCTCAGATTTGCTACCAGTGCCACGTGCTAGTCAGTGCAGAAATGAAAGAATAGGCAGGATGAATGCGTGGCTTGAGAGATGGTGTAAGAGGGAGGGGTTCAGATTTTTGGGACATTGGATCCGGTTCTGGGGCTATTACAAATTGGACGATCTCCACCTGAGCCGGACTGGAACCAATGTCCTTGGGGGTGCTTTGGGGGAGGGTTTAAACTAATGTGGCAGGGGGATGGGAACCAAATATTGGACAGAAAAGAGGTAGAAACGAAAGCCTGTAGGGAACTAGATAACGGAGTCAGTGTGACTAAAGGGAATAGTAGTCGGGGAGCAGATGATGAACACAAAGGGACAGGTGGTCTGAGGTGCATTTGTTTTAATGCGAGAAGTGTAGTAGATAAGGCAGATGAGCTTAGGGCTTGGATCGGTACCTGGAGGCATGATGTTATTGCTATCACTGAGACTTGGTTGAGGGAAGGGCATGACTGGCAACTAGTTGTCCCAGGATATCGCTGCTTCAGGCGGGATAGAGAGGGAGGTAAAAGGGGTGGAGGAGTTGCAGTACTTGTCAAAGACGATATCACAGCCGCACTGAAAGAGGGCCCCATGGAGGACTCAAGCAGTGAGGCAATATGGGTAGAACTCAGAAATAGGAAGGGTGCAGTAACAATGTTGGGGCTGTACTACAGGCCTCCCAACAGCGAGCGTGAGATAGAGGCACAAGTATGTGAACAGATAATGGAAAGGTGTATGAGAAACAGGGTGGTGGTGATGGGATATTTTAATTTCCAAACATTGACTGGGATTCACTCAGTGTTAGGGGTCAAGATGGAGCAGAATTTGTAAGGTGTGTCCAGGAGGGTTTTCTAGAGCAGTATGTATGTAGCCCAACTCGGGAAGGGGCCATACTGGACCTGGTGCTGGGGAATGAACCCGGCCAGGTGGTTGATATTACAGTAGGGGACTACTTTGGAAATAGTGACCACAATTCTGTAAGTTTTACAATACTCATGGACAAGGATAGGAGTGGTCCTAAAGGAAGAGTACTAAACTGGGGGAAGGCCAACTATACCAAGATTCGGCAGGATCTGAGGAATGTAGATTGGGAGAAACTGTTTGAAGGTAAATCCACATTTGATATGTGGGAGGCTTTCAAAGAGAGGTTGATTAACGTGCAGGAGAGACATGTTCCTGTGAAAATGAGGAATAGAAAAGGTAAGATTAGGGAGTCATGGATGACAGGTGAAATTGTGAGACTAGCCAAGAGAAAAAAGGAAGCATACATGAGGTCTAGGTGACTGAAGACAGATGAAGCTTTGCAAGAATATCGGGAATGTAGAGCGAATCTGAAAAAAGGGATTAAGAGGGCAAAGAGAGGACATGAGATATTGCTGGCAAACATGGATAAGGAAAATCCCAAAGCCTTTTATTCAGAAATAAAGAGCAAGAGGGTAACTAGAGAAAGGATTGGCCCACTTAAGGACAAAGAAGGAAAGTTATGCGCTGAGTCAGAGAAAATGGGTGACATTCTTAACGAGTACTTTGCATCGGTATTCACCAAGGAGAGGGACATGACAGATGTTGAGGTTAGGAATAGATGTTTGCTTAGTCTAGGTCAAGTTGATATAAGGAAGGAGGAAGTGTTGGGTATCCTAAAAGACATTAAGATGGACAAGTCCCCAGGTCTGGATGGGATCTATCCCAGGGTACTGAGGGAAGCGAGAGAGGAAATAGCGAGGGCTTTAACAGATATCTTTGTAGCATCCTTAGACGTGGGTGAGGTCCCGGAGGACTGAAGACTTGCTAATGTTGTCCCCTTGTTTAAGAAGGGCAGCAAGGATAATCCTTAAAGGTAATTATCGACTGGTGAGCCTGACGTCAGTGGTAGGGAAGCTACTGGAGAAGATACGGAGGGATAGGATCTATTCCCATTTGGAAGAAAATGGGCTTATCAGTGATAGGCAACATGGTTTTGTGCAGGGAGGGTCATGTCTTACCAACTCAATAGAATTCTTTGAGGACATGACAAAGTTGGTTGATGAGGGAAAGGCTGTAGATGTCATATTCATGGACTTCAGTAAGGTGTTTGATAAGGTTCCCCATGGCAGGCTGATGGAGAAAGTGAAGTCACAGGGGGTCTAGGGTGTGCTAGCTGGATGGATAAAAAACTGGCGAGGCAACAGGAGACAGAGAGTACTAGTAGAAGGGAGTTTCTCAAATTGGAGACCTGTGACCAGTGGTGTTCCACAGGGATCTGTGCTGGGATCACTGTTGTTTGTGATATATGTAAATGATTTGGAAGAAGGTGTAGGTGGTCTGATCAGCAAGTTTGCAGATGACACGAAGATTGGTGGAGTCGCAGATAGTGAAGGAGACTGTCAGAGATTACAGCAGAATATAGATAGACTGGAGAGTTGGGCAGATAAATGGCAGATGGAGTTCAATCCGGGCAAATGCGAGGTGATGCATTTTGGACGATCAAATTCAAGGGCGAACTATACGGTAAATGGAAAAGTCCTAGGGAAAATTGATGAACAGATAGATCTGGGTGTTCAGGTCCATTGTTCCCTGAAGGTGACAACACAGGTCAATAGGGTGGTCAGGAAGGCATATGGCATGCTTTCCTTCATTGGACAGGGTATCGAGTACAAGAGTTGGCAGGTCATGTTGCAGTTGTATAGGACTTTGCTTCGGCCACATTTGGAGTACTGTGTACAGTTCTGGTCGCCACATTACAAAAAGGATGTGAATGCTTTGGAGACGGTGCAGAGGAGGTTCACCAGGATGTTGCCTGGTATGGAGGGTGCTAGCTATGAAGAGAGTTTGAGTAGATTAGGATTATTTTCATTAGAAAGATGGAGGTTGAGGAGGGACCTGATTGAGGTCTACAAAATCATGAGGGGTATAGACAGGGTGGATAGCTAAAAGCTTTTTCCCAGAGTGGGGGACTCAATTACTAGGGGTCATGAGGTCAAAGTGAGAGCAGGAAAGTTTAAGGGAGATATGCGTGGAAAGTTCTTTACACAGAGGGTGGTGGGTGCCTGGAACACGTTGCCAGCGGAGGTGGTAGACGCAGACACATTAACGTCTGTTAAGAGGTATTTGGACAGGTAGATGGATGGGAAGGGAGCAAATGGACACAGACTGTTAGAAAATAGATGACAGGTTAGACAGGAGATCTTGATCAGTGCAGGCTTGGAGGGCTGAAGGGCCTGTTCCTGTGCTGTAGATTTCTTTGTTTCTTTGTTCTTCTTTACCATCTACAACCACTCTCTGCCTCCTGTCAGCCATCCAATTCTGAATCCAGACAGCCAAATCACCCTGTATCCCATACCTCCTGACTTTATGAATGAGCCTGCCGTGGGGAACCTTATCAAACGCCTTGCTGAAGTCCATGTACACCACATCCACTGCTCGACCGTCATCAACCTGTCTCGTGACTTCCTCAAAGAACTCAATAAGATTTGTAAGGCATGACCTGCCCCTCACAAAGCCATGCTGACTCCCTTTAATCACGCTATGCTTTTCCAAATAGTCATAAATCCTATCCCTCAGAATTCTTCCCAAAACCTTGCTGACCACAGACATAAGACTGACTGGTCTGTAATTTCCAGGGATTTCCCTATTCCCTTTCTTGAAAAGAGGAACAACATTTGCCTCCCTCCAATCTTCCGGTATGACTCCCGTGGAGAGTGAGGAAGCAAAGATCTTCGCCAACAGTTTAGCAACCTCCTTTCTCGCTTCCCGGAGCAATTTTTACAATTTGGACTCACCTCTCATTTCAAATTTGGGTGTATGTATGCTGTGTTTTGTTAACTTTCCTCATGTTTTAGTAACTAATAAATGCTCTCATTTAACATACAAGCAAGTTTGGTAATATTGGCTCCTGTAAATCCTAAATTCACTTTGGCAGTCTGAATGGTATCCATGATGGAAGGGATTCTTTCAAAATTAACCGAGTTAATGACCAGCCAAGTCAGGGAGGCAGTCTCTTCCTCTCACCTGCGGCTACAACCACTTGGAATATCGCATTCGATATCGCAATGGATTTGGGGATACACTCATCCAAGGATGGTCATCGGAGGGGAATTATTTAAAAAAATCATTCACAGGATGTGAGTGTTACTGGCTAGGCAAGAATTTATTACTCATCCCTAATTGCCAAGAGAACAGTTGAAGGACAACAACATTGCTGTGGGTCCAGACTAAGCCAGACAAGGTAAGGAAGGCAGTTTGCTTTTCTAAAGGGTATTAATGCACCAGATAGTTTTTATTTCACAATCAACACCAGTTTCATGGTTACCCTTAGACTCTTAATTCCAGATTGTAATTGAATTCACCATTTGCCATGGCAGAATTAGTTCAAACCAAGGTCTGCAGATCATTGCTGGGGTTCTCTAGATTAATAGAATCCCTACAGTGTGGAAACAGGTCCTTTGGCCCAACAAGTCCACACTGAAACTTAGAGCATCCCACCCAGACTCATCTCCCTATAACCCACCTAATCTACACCTCCCTGAACACTACAGGCAATTTATCATGGACAATCCACCTACCCTGCACATCTTTGGGCTGTATGAGGAAACCCACGCAGACATAGGGAGAATGTGCAAACTCCACACAGACGGTCACCTGAGGCTGGAATCAAACCCAGGTCCCTGGTGCGGTGAGGCAGCAGTGCTAATCACTGAGCCACCATGCCTCCCTCTAGTGCAGTGATAATAGCACAAAACCATTGCCGCCTAATGAATTGAATGAAGCTTACACCTTAGTCAAAGATAGTAAGAACTGCTGACGAGATAACACTTTGTGGAGCTGGAGGAAGACAGCAGGCCAGGCAGCATCAGAGGAGCAGGAAAGCTGACATTTTGGGTCATCTCTGAAGAAGGGTCCTGACCCGAAAGGTCAGCTTTCCTGCTCCTCTGATGCTGCCTGGCCTGCTGTCTTCCTCCAGCTCCACAAAGTGTTATCGACATCTTAGGCAACCTGTTTGATGAATTGTCATTTGTGAAGGTTGAGGATTGGTTAACTCGGTCGGCTGGTTTGCAATGCAGTGCGATGCCAACAGTTTGGGTTCAATTCCCACCCCAGCTGAAGTTACCAAAAGGGGCTCTCCTTCTCAACTTCACCCCTTACCTGAAGTGTAATGACCCTCAGGTTAAACCACCATTAGCCATCTCTCTGTCTCTCTCTCTAATGAGAGAGCAGCTCAATGATTCCAGTAGGACTGTGGTGACTTTGCTTCACTTACATTTTTTAAGCTTTTTCCCAGAGTGGGAGACTCAATTACTAGGGGTCATGAGTTCATAGTGAGAGGAGGAAAGTTTAAAGGAGATATGCGTGGAAAGTTCTTTACACAGAGGGTGGTGGGCGCCTGGAATGCGTTGCCAGCAGAGGTGGTAGACGCAGACATGTTAGCGTCTTTTAAGATATATTTGGACAGGTACATGGATGGGCAGGGAGCAAATGGACACAGACCCTTAGAAAATAGATGACAGGTTAGACAGAGGGTCTTGATTGGTACAGGCTTGGAGGGCCGAAGGGCCTGTTCCTGTGCTGTAGGTTTCCTTGTTTCTTTGTTTCTTTGTTTACTTTTATGAAGGCCACTGACTGGGACACTCATGACGAGGATGCTTGAAATGCAGTGGGTCTGGCACCATCTGTGGATGGGGAGAGAGGGAGAGTACACGTTCTGTACTGGTACCAGGTTTTGCTCAGATTTTCAACACCTCACATTAAGATTATGCTTGTGCTCAGACAGTTAGAACATCTAACCAGTTTGTTTAGGGTGCTGAATGAGATCAGACGCAAGACGATCGAGAATGTGATAATTGCAGGATAAGTCAAATTAAAATAAAGGCATTCAAAAGGTGGAACAATAGCAATCCGGAGACAGTTAGACAGACAGTCCATCCTTGATGCTTGTTTTTACAAGCTGTTAATCTGCTGTCTGGTGGATGTTTTATTTCATAAAGTAAATGCAAAACATTGTACTGACCTAATTTGCCCTCAAAACATATTAGATATTTAATTAAAAATCATTTTCACCGTGTAATTAATTTTGTTTGGAAATGTTTGATTTAACACAGACGTGCCTCACTTTTGATGATGCCTGCAATTTTTATCAAGATATTTTATATTGTGTAAAAAGTGTTGGACTGTCAGCTCCAGCCCATCAGTGATCAAATGTCTTTGAATTAGTCTATTTGAAATTTTCAAGGTTATGAAGGAAGTTAAGAGTAGTTGACAAGTTAGGAATGGAACTGCGAGTCTGGCTGAACTTTGTCAGTTTAGGATTGCAGGGTGCACCTTACTTTCCACTGAAAGAGATCATTCTTACTTGATGTGACCTTCCGCTCATGTGTCCAAAGTAATTTCTGTGCTCAGAAATCAGTCACAGCAGGAGACTTGCAGGAAGGCAGCTGAAGAAATCAAACATCCTTGCAGATTTATTGATGACCTTGAGGAGTGGCCAAAATTAAGAACGCCCATCTTGGAATCACACTGAGGGTTTCTATCAGGGGCTCATAGAGGCAAAGATGAGGCGTCGAAGAACGTGCACAAATCTCCAAGTAGATTCTATCTTAAAATCGTAATGCCAACAGAAATAGGAACAGAAGTAGGCCATTCAGCCTCTCGAGCCTTCTCTATCATTCAATAGGATCATGGCTGATCTTGAAGTTCCTCACATCCACTTTCCTGCCCTTTCCCCATAACCCTTGATTCTTCAACTGGTCACAAATCAACTCTCAGGGTGACACAACGACACAGCGGTTAGCACTGCTGCCTCACAGCACCAGGGACCCAGGTTCAATTCCACCCTCAGGCGAGTGTCTATGTGTAGTTTGCATGTTCTCTCTGGGTCTTTGTGGATTTCCTCCAGGTGCTCCGGTTTTCTCCTGCAATCCAAAGATGTGCAGGCTAGGTGGATTGGCCATGCTCAATTGTCCAGGGATGAGTAGATTAGGTGAGTTATAGAGGGATGGGTCTGGGTGGGATGCTCTGAGGATTGGTGTGGACTTGTTGGGCTGAAAGGCCTGTTCCCACACTGTAGGGATCCCACCTATGATTCTATGATCTCTAACTAAGTCTTAAATTTACACAAGGGCTCTGCCCACACAACTCTCTTTGATGAGGAGTTCCAAAGAATCATAACCTTCTGAGAGAAGCAATTCCTTCTCATGGCAGAGTTAAATTGGCACCCTTTTATTCTGAGACCATGTCCTCTGGTCCCAGGCTCTGCCATGTGGGGAATCATCCTCTCAGCATTTACCCTGTCAATCTTTTAAGGATCATACAGATCTTTGGGCACCTGGGGTAAAGTGATTCATGGGAATCAGAGAACAGATTTTCTTCACTTTCCTTCTCTGCCACCATGCAGCCTTTCCCTTGAGATATTTATGAGAATATCATGAGCTGCTTGAGATCAAATATCAGAGTTGATGTTTCGGATCTGGTGAACTTGAGAAACACTTACAGAATAGTAAGATACCTGTTGCCTGCCACTTCAACACACCACCCTGTCCCCTGGCCAACATCTCTGTCTCTGAGATAACAAAGTGTAGAGCTGGATGAATGCAGCCAGCCAAGCAGCATCTTAGGAGCAGAAAAGCTGACGTTTCGGGCCTAAACCCTTCAGGCCCGAAACATCAGCTTTTCTGCTCCCAAGCTGTTGCTTGGTCTGCTGTGTTATTCCAGCTCCACACTTTGTTATCTCGGATTCTCCAGCATCTGCAGTTCCCATTATCTCTGATCGTAAAATGAGGTATCTTCCAGCTTGCGTTGGGCTTTGCTGGAACACTGCAGCAGGCCAGAGACTGCTCCTAAGAAGCTGCTTGGCCTGCAGTGTTCATCCAGCTCCACAGTGGGTGATCTTTGATACCTCATTTTCTGCTTGAGGACCCTGCAGTCCTTTGGACTCAATATAGAATTCAATAATTTTAGAGCCTAAACTGTTCCATGATCCAGCTCCCTACTCCACACACCAGGCCTTGTTACCACATAGCCTGTCATTACGCACCCCATGTTGTTAGTCACTAACAGTTCCCATTAACAATCATTCATCCTCCCAGCCTGATCATTATCAACTCTTATGTCTATCCAACTGCTCATCTCTGTCTTAGGGCTCTATCCTATCGCTTACTCCCTACTCCAGACCCCTCCCTACTTCCTGCATTTAAACCGACATTTTCCCATTTACTATCAGTTCTGAGGAAGGGTCACCAGATCCGAAACATCAACTCTGATATTTTCTTCACAGACTTTTCTTCTGCTGGCCCTGCTGAACTTTACCTGCAACTTCTGCTTTTGCTCACAGAACACTTGTAGAAGGTTGTGGGTCTGAAATGGTTAGCTTTGGAGACTGCAATAAGTTCCACCCAATCTGATGGGTGGGTAAAGACTGAATATCTTCGGAGCTGGTGCCATTATCATCCAATATGCCTGAGATCAGATTAAATTAGGGAACAAGTGATGGTCACAGCTTAATGAAGGAAAATTAGGTGGGAACTCGAAATAATCAGTGGTGTTGGAATTTTGCAAAATGCAGGTTAGAATAAAATTCCGAATAGAAAAAGGAATGCCTGGACTCTGCCATATGAACATTTTAAGCTTTGGTATTTAACGTTCTATCCAAACATCTCCCTTTCGTCTTAGGAACAGTATCCAAGCTATAATGTACAACTGATTGCTAACAAATATGCTCTCATTGATGTGATGCTATAAACTTTGGCAGGAAGAATAGAGGAGATGAATATTATTCAAATGGGGAAAGATTGCAGAAAGCTATAGGACAGAGAAATTTGGCAATTTTTGCTCATGGATCACAAAAAACTAGTATCCAAGTTCCATGGGTAATAGAGAGGACAAATGGAATGTTGCCCTTTATTTCAAAGGGAATAGAGTATAAAAATAGGGACGTTTTGGCAAAACTAACTAGTTAGACTACAGCTAGAATACTGTGATTAGTAATGGGCTCCTTATCTAAGGGAAGGTAGGCCTGCATTGTATGTAGCCTGGAGAATGTTCATTCGATTGATCTTGGGTATGAAGGACTTTTCTTAAGAGGAGAATTTGAGTAGATTGGATTTGTACTCATTGGAGTTAAGATGAATAGGAGGCAACCTCAATGAAACAAATCAGACTCTGATGGGGGCCCGATAAGGTAAATGGTGAAAGGTCATTTCCTTGTTTGGGACAGCCAGAAAAGCCTGATTGCGTCATCTCAGAATAAGGGGTTAAATATTTAAGCAGAGATGAGGAGGACCTCTTTTCTGTCCCTCAGATGGCAGTGGTTCTGTGGCATTCTTTGTGCAGAGGATTGTCAAGGCTGGGTGGTTCAAGGCCGAGATGGGCAGATTTTTAATCAGTAAGGAAACCAAGAATTTTGGGGATTGGGAAAGAAAGTGGTGTTGAAGATTTTCTGATACCATTGAACGATGAAATTGAGCCAATAGGCCAAATGGCCTACTTCTGATCCTACATTTTATGATCTTATGGCCTAACTTAGAATATGTCTGTGATATTGTCGACTTGTACACTGATAGAATTCAAATAAACCTTGAGATATCCAACTCATTGGAGCCTTATTTTCTGTCATCTACGTTAGGTGGGCTAACATGTATAACATTTAAAACAGCGTTTCCGCCAGTTTGGTGGAGCTGGGAAAGTTCAGTAAACAGGGAGCAAAAGTGTCCTCAGGTTTGCTTTGTGTGTGACTGCAGTCTCAATGTTGTTACCACTCAATACATCAAACCACAACAGCTCAAAGTGAAAACCCACCCACTCACATTTTGAATGGAACTGGGGCATGGGCAATAAAATCTGTCAACACCAATGAATTGAAACCGCCAAGAATGAATCTTTTACAATTAGGAACATAGGCTGTTATTGTGTTTCCTTTTTAATCTTTACTGCTACACTTGTATTTGGACAATAGACCTTTTGAAGTAGTTTCATTAGGGTCCAGTGAGCTCACATCTGAAAACATCTCCACGTAATGATCCTTCTTGTGACACTCCCCACAGTGGGGAAGGGAGTGGGGTCCGGTTTCAAATCATAACAGTTTCTTATTAAGTTTCCTGTCCTCAATCTGTTAAAATGTTATGAGTTAGCAAAGTCACAGTTACTTAAATTACCTAGAATTCACAGAGTGTTAAGGGTACTTGTTGTCTTATGTCATCTGTAAAATGGATTTATTAGGGGGTGAAAGTCAAACACATAGTATACTGAGCATGAAGAAAGACACAAATACATCTTCAACTATCACAGTTCCAGAATTTGGAAAGGATTTTGGACATTTGCTGAGTTGTCTTAAAGTTGCCTTGTTTAGCAACCCGATGGGAGCCAGTTCAGGGGTCAGTGATGTGGAGCAGAGGCAGATTTAATGGCAACAGATTGTGGAAAGATGTAAAAACACTATGTTTGTTGTGGTGGGTTATTTTAATTTTCCCTATATTGACTGGGACTTCCTTAGTGCCAGGGGCATGGATGAGGAGTGGGGTAATTTGGTAGGCGCGTCTAGGAGGGTTTCTTGAAGCAATATATAAATAGCCCAACTAGGGAAGGAGCTATACTCGATGGGGTTTGTGGTAATGAGCCTGAAGTTACAGTGGGGAGCATTTTGGGAACAATGACCATAATTCCATCAGTTTTTATGTTATTCTTTGATAAGGTTAACAGTATTCATAGAATGATAGAATCAGAGAATCCCTAAAGTGTGGAAGCAGACCATTCAGCCCATAATGTCCACAGCGACCCTTCAAAGAGCACCCCACCTAGACCCACCTCCCCTGCTCTGTCCTTGTAACTCTGCATTTCCCATGGCTAATCTACCTGGCCTGCATATCCCTGGGCATCATGGGCAATTTAGCAGGTTAATCCACCTAATCTGCACTTCCTGGGATGAAAGATAAACTGGGGAAAGGCTATCGACAACAATATTAGGTCAGAACTGGGGAATATACAATGACTATTTGAGGGTAAATCCCCATCTTTCATGTGGGGACAATTCAAAGACCAGATGATGAGAGTTCAAGCCTCGCATGTTTGTGTCAAAATTAAGGATAAGGATGGCAAAATTCGAGGACCTTGAATAACTAGGGAATTTGAGAGCTTAGTCAAAAAGAAAAAGGAGGCTTAAGAAAAATTTAGGAAACTGAAGATAGACAGAGCCCTCGAAGAATACTAAGGTAGCAAAAAATAACTCAATCAAGGATGAGGAAGGTTAAAAGGGAACATGAAATAGCCTGGGCAGACAGGATTAGGGAAAAGCCCAAGGCATTTTATACATATATAGGAAGCAGGAAGGAAGCTTGAAAAAGAGTAGGTTCACTCAAAGACAAAGCAAGGAATTCATGTGCTGAGCTGGAGGATGTGGGTGATGTCCTTAATGGATACTTTGTATCAGTATTTACAAAGGAGAAGATCATGGTGCATGGTGAGTCGAGAGAGGGGTATGTTGATGTTCTAAGGTATTTTAATATTAAAAATGAGTAGGCATTAGATGTTTCAAAAAGCATCAAGGTAGACAAGTTCCCAGGATATGATGGGATCTATCCCAGAACATTAAGAGAAGCGAGGGAGGAAATTGCTGGGTCCTTGCATGACATCTTTGTATTCTCTTCAGTCACAGTAAAGTGATGGAAGGTGTCAGTAACAGTGCTTCAAGCAGCACCTGCTCAGCAATAACCTGCTCAGTGACGCCCGGTTTGGGTTCCACCGGGGCCACTCAGCTCCTGACCTCATTTCAGCCTTGGTTCAAACATGGAAGAAAAGAGCTGACTTCCAGAGTGAGGAGAGAGTGACAGCCCTTGTAATCAAAGCTACATTCGACTGAATATGGCATCAAGGAGCCCTGGCAAATCTAGAATCAATGGGTATCAGGGGACAAACTCTCTGGTGGTTGGAGTCATACCTGACACATGGGAAGATGGACGTGGTTGTTGGAGATCAGTCATCTCAGCTCCAGGGCATCTCTGCAGGAGTTCCTCAGGGTAGTGTCCTAGGCCCAACCATCTTCAGCTGCTTCATCAATGGCCTTCCCTTCATCATAAGGTCAGAAGTGGGGATGTTTGCCGATGATCAGCACCATTCCCTCCTCCTCAGATACTGAAGCAGTCCATGTTCGATTCCAAAAAGTTCTGGATAATATCCATGCTTGGGCTGATGAGTGGCAACCAACATTCCACTACACAAACACCAGGCTATGACCATCGCCAATAAGAGACACTCTAATCACTGCCCCTCGACATTCAACAGTGTTGCCATCACTGAATCCCTGACAATCAACATCCTGAGGGTTGCCATTGACCAGAAACTCAACTGGGCTCAACACATTAACACAGTGGCTACAAGAGCAGGCCAGAGGCTAGGAATACTGTGGCGGGTAAGTCATCTCCTGACTCCCTAAAGCCAGCTGCAAGGCACAACTCAGGAGTGTGATGGAATTCTCCCCATTTGCCTGGATGGGTGCAGCTCTAACAACACTCAAGAAACTTGACACCATCCAGGGCAAAGCCACTTGCTTGATTGGCACCACATCCACAAACATTCACTCCCTCCACCGGTGACACTCAGTAGCAGCAGTGTGTACCATCTACAAGATGCACTGCAGAAATTCACTAAAGATCCTCAGACAGCACCTTCCAAACCCACGGCCACTTCCATCTAGAAGGACAAGGGCAGCAGACACACGGGAACATGGCCCCCTGCAAGTTCCCCTCTGAGCCACTCACCATCCTGACTTGGAAATATATCTCCGTTTCTTCACTGTTACTGGATCAAATTTGGAATACCCTCCCTGAGGGCACTGTGGATCAACCCACAGCATGTGGGCTGCAGTGGTTCAGGAAGGCAGCTCACCCCCACCTTGTCAAGGGGCAACTAGGGATGGGCAAGAAACGCTGTCCCAGCCAGCGATGCCCCGTCCTACAAATGTGTAAATTAAAAAATAACTTTTAAATTCTAACAGAACCCTGAGAAACTAAGCGACTAATGGACGTGCGAGTCAGCGCTGCTGATCTGATCACACTAGAGTTATGAGTACCTCACACTTTAACCCTTTGGTGCAATAACTTGCCCCTCCCACCCAGCCACCCACCTTAATAATGCGCAACTAACTGACCGAGACTTGTTGTCAGGCAGAATTCAGAACAGGTCACTTAACCCCCTTCACAGAATCCCTGCTGTGTGGAAGCAGGCCTTTCAGCCTATCTAGTCCACCTCAACCCTTCAAAGGGCATCACACCCAGACTTACCCTCCCTACCCAATTTTGCAACCCTATGCTTCTCACGGTGAATCCACCTAGTCTGTACATTTCTGGACAATTTCCCACGGCCAATCCACCTGGTCTGCATATACCTGGACAATTTCCCATGACCAATCCATGTAGTCTGCACATCCCTGGACAATTTCCCAAGGCCAATCCACCTGGTCTGCACATCTTTGGATTGTGGGAGGAAACCAGAGCTCCCGAAGGAAACTCACACAGATACAGGGAGAACAATAAAACGCCACACAATTGCCTGGGCATGGATAGTGGGATAGTTTAGGGGGAGGGGCTTAGATTAGTTCACAGGTCAGCGCAACATCGAGGGCCGAAGGGCCTGTTCTGCGCTGTATTGTTCTATGTTCCATGTTCTATGAATCGAATCAGGGTCCCTTGCATTGCGAGGCAGCAGTGCTAATCACTGAGCCATGGTGCTGTCACATCATTCCTCTGTTTTACTCTAAAATAAAGTGACCACATGAAAAGTTAACAATCTCACCAGCCTTGCATTTGTAACATTGGGAGAAAGCAATATGACAGTGGAATATTGGCTTATAACAGCAACAACAATGGCAAGCACTTTGATTTATTTAGCACCTTTAACACAATGTGTTAACATGATTTGAGAAGCTTCAGGTAAACGCTATTCAACAAAATTTGACATGGATCCATGTGAAGGATTGTTGGGATGGTGACCAAAAGTTTGGCTGAGAAGAAGATAGTTTTAAGGATTATGTTAAAGTAGAGATAAGGGAGAGAGAGAAACCAAGAGGTGGAGGGGAATTCTGGAGCCTAGACTGGGCAGCAGATCTACCTCTGCTGTAAAAATGAAATTTGAGGATGCGGTAGAGCCCAGAATGGGAGGATTACAGAGATCCATGGATCGGAGAAGATGACAGATACGGGGAGGGTTGCTTCCAGAGATCTGTAGATTTTAGATCACGCACTGATGGGAATTTTGTTGCCCATATTCCTGGGCCTCCTAAGAAAGAGGCTATTGCAACAATCTCAAACATTTCTTGGAATTCCCACATGAATTTCACTGTTTCGTTCGGTGATAGTTTGGTCATGATCTCATCGATGAGCAGAACAGGCTTGAAGGGCTGAATGGCCTACTCCAGTCCCTATGTTCCTCTAAAAGCGATTTCCAAATTAACACCTCAGGGCAGGCAACTTCGTTCTTACCTGAAGGCAGGGACAATCGCAGATTCTGAATGAACTGAAATCGAGGACAGATTGTGCAAATTGAAATGAATGCAAAGCCATGAGAGTCAGTTATCTATCTGAGGGCAGGCGTAACACTTCCGTGGGGTTATGCACATGAATCTGAGCTATAGTTGTTTCTGGTTAAGCTCCATGACTGGCATCTAAAGGGACAGTCAGTAAATCAAAATTGGACACAAAGTTTGGTGTCAATGTGATGTTCTACCAGTGATCAAACAGCATGCTGACAGTTCCCCTTTCAAGTTCAAGGATAAAGCATAGGCACTTGTGGTGATGTATTGAGGGGATGTCAATGCCTGTGGAACAGCATCCCAGCAGGAGTCCCAAACTCTCAACAGACGAGGGGATAAAAGATTCATTAAAGCAGAATAAAATTATGTGAATTAATGCTGATTATTTCAGATCAGTGAATTCTAACCCTACTTTTGATCCAGCTGTCGTGATCTCAGTCAACTTAAGTCTTTCACAAAGCCAAAAATACTTTGCAAAGAATGAAGGGAGACATCAAGACCTCATTAACTTGATGGCATTGTGTTAACGGGAAGCATTCTTAAGCTTGTCACGGTCTCACACCTTGTGCACTGAAGCTAATTCTTTCACTGTGACTCCCACTGGGAACCCAGCACTGAAATGTAAAGTTTCCTGTGGGGTTTCCACACAGATTGAACCAACAGTTAAATCTGACAGTTTCCTGTGAAGATAGCTGAATGTTGAAAATGTATTCTTTTTTCCCTGTGTATGATCCAACTACCTATTTTTTCAACCTGACAAGGTGAGATGTGTCAAAACGGGAAATAACATATTTTGTGCATTTTCAATGATGTTGAAAGGGACTTTCAAATGATTTCAAGAGTTATAGGCACAGAGCAAAATTGTCGTTGTCTCCATCAAACGTTCCCAGCACAGGGTTAAATACAACTATGGCATGGGGTTAGATACAGAGTAGAACTTCCTCTGCACTGTCCCCAATTAAACACCCCCAGGGCAGGGACAGTGAGGGGTTAGACACAGAGAAAGGCTCCCTCGGCACTGCACCATCAAACGCTCTCAGGACTGGGATAGCATGGTGTTCGATGCAGAGTAAAGCCAGGCCTTGATGTTGAATATAAATTCTCTTACTCTTGGTAGTCAACTGTGCCGGGTATGACCAGACTTGAGTTGATAGATATATTTGAAATCTGTCCCTTTTTTGCACACATCTCAATGGGAGGAATTCTCCATTTGGAGAAGGAACCTTGTCTCCACAGGTCCTGTGCAGTGGTCACCCCTTTCTGTATTGTCATGGAGAAACCTATCAGCAACAGGTTGATGTATGAAGATGAGGTAAAGTAATGTGCTCCTGAGATGCTGCTGGGCCTGCTGTGTTCATCCAGCCTCACATTTTATTATCTTGGATTCTCCAGCATCTGCAGTTCCCATTATCACTAATGTTTCCCTCTTGTCGGTTTCCCCACCACATGGTGCAGGCCCAGTCTTGTAGCTCAGTCTATTGTAGCTCAGTCAGTAGAGGTGATGTTGAGCGACTCTCGGTGAGGAACATTGAAGCCCCAAAACTCAGAACACTTTCAGTGCCTTGGCACCATCAGTGCTGACTCCAAGAGGTGTTCAACATTGAGGAATGCGACAACGTGAATGGGCAATATCAAATTCAGATTCTAACGTGTTTCCCCACAGATTCTGCTGAAGGTAAGTTGGAAGTGTACAGTTAAACAGTGTAACTTCCCTTCATCTTTGTTTATAAGTGACCCCAGGATTGCAACCTGATCTGATCTGGTTGGCTTGTACTGTTTTGCTGTGCAGGAGGGCTCCCTCCTTACTCATAGTGAAGGAACAGTTCTGAGCGTCTTCAGTTCACATAACGGAAATGAGGATTCTTCCCAATAAACTGATTTGTTGTTATTAATTACCTCAATTTTAGGACCTAATCAAATTAAAATTAGCTCATTATAAAGAAGTGAAGGACAAAATTCATCTCAATGCTTGACAAGACATCTGCTCAACCTTGCCAACTGGTTTTAATATTGTTAGTTCAAGGGCATGAGTGTGGTTATTCGGGCGAGACTGAATCTGTCCTAATCTCAATGTGCATCGTACAAATCATATACTCAAATACAGGAGAGACAGCTCCTGGGCCGCGCATGAAAACGTATTTCAGAAAATGCTGAAAGAAACATTTACATTTAAGCAGGAAATTAAGAGATGGGAGGAGGTGTGGAGTATATGACTTCTGAAGCCTGGCCCACCCTGGGCCAAGGTTAATCCTCCAACCTGGTTTCACTTTACCTCCCTGATTCCCATGTAGGTTAATTCCCTCCTTGTTTTGATTTGATTTATTACTGTCACATGTACCTAAGTACAGTGAAAGGTTTATTTTGTGTGCAGTACTAGCAGATCATGCTATACAAAGTCACAAAGGTCACAGGATGATTGGCTGAACGAGGAATACAAAGTTGTGCCTGTGAAGAAGGAGCACCCCTACCGCAGACCAAAACCAGCCCAGCTTGTCCCCACCTCCCTAACCTGTCCTTCCCCCAACCTATCCTCTCCTCCCACCTCAAGCTGCACACCCATCTCCTACTTACTACCCTCATTCCTTGACCTGTCCGTCCTCCCTGGACTGACCTATCTCCTCCCTAACTCCCTACCTACACTCACTTTTACTGGCTCCATCCTCGTCTCTTTGACCTGTCTGTCTCCTCTCCACCTATCCATCTCCTCTATCCATCTTTGACCCGCCTCTCCCTCTCTCCCTATTTATTTCAGATCCCCCTTCCTCTCCCCCATTTCTGATGAAGTGTCGAGGCCCGAAACGTCAGCCTTCCTCCTCCTAAGATGCTGCTTGGCCTGTTGTGTTCATCCAGCTCCACACCTTGTTGTCTTGGATTCTCCAGCATCTGCAGTTCCGATTATCTCCAGCACTAAAAGCGTGGTCATTACTAGATTTGAAATTTGTGAGACCCATTCAGGAGTCCAGTAACGGTGGGGAAAAAGCTCTTCTCGGAACTGTTCATACATGTGTCTAAGCTTTTGTATCTTCTGCCTGATGGAAGAGGTTGGAAGTGATTATAACCAGCGTGGGAGGGGTCTTTGATGATGTTGGCCGCCTCTCCGTGGCAATGAGAAGTCAATGGATGGAAGGCTGTCTTGAGTGATGGACTGGGCTGTGTTCACAACTCTCTGTAGTTTCTTATGGCGCTGGGCATACTAGTTGCTGTACTGTGCCCAGTTGCATCCAGACAGAATGATTTTAATGGTGCATTTGACGCACTTGAATATGCTCAACAGGTCTCCACTTACAGACCGTTCAGATAGAATATTCCAAAGACTTATAAATCTCTGTGAAGACATTTCTGAGTTTCAATTAGTCCGAGAGTGCCCCAAAACACATCACAGCCCATTAAGTACTTCTGATAGGCCGTCGCTGTTATAGTGAAAAACAGCTAAAATTTCACAAAGCAAGCTTCCAAATACAGCAATGCATTTTAAACAACAAAGTGTGGAGCTGGATGAACGCAGCAGGACAGGCAGCATCAAAGGATCAGGAAAGCTGACGTTTCGGGTCATTTTCTGAAGAAGGGTCCCAACCAGAAATGTCAGCTTTCCTGCTCCTCTGGTGCTGCCTGACATGCTGTGTTCTTCCAGCTCCACACTGTGTTATCTCTGATTCCAGCATCAGCAGTTCTTGCTGTCTGAGTGCATTTTAAATACTGGTTGAGAATTAATTATTGTCCAGAACATTGGAGAGAAGTTCACTGCTCACACAGACATATTTGGCCCCTGCCATCTGATCGCTCGGAATAGAAATTGTTATTTCTGACCCAGGTCGGGCAGAAAAGTTTCTCATTTAGTTTGAAAAGAATTTTGATGTCAAATATTTAGGAGCAGGCACCTGCCCAGCTAAAGCAATTCAGTCCAGTCCAGTCCAGCAAGCTGGCCAAGCACTGATGGAGTGGGTCAGCGTGAAAGTGAAACCAACTGTTTTACAGTAATAGCTGCAATATTCTGTGGTTTAAAGGTCTTGAGGGTATTTTGATAGTTACAAGGAGAAGTGAAGTGTGTGGGGCAAGTGTGGGAATAGGGTGGCAGGTTGTTTGGGGCAGGATAGGTAAGATGCCAGGCAGGTAGAGGGTAGGAAATCAGGTGGGTGTGACAATAGAGTGCCAGATGGGTAAAGGGATACAGTGCTAGGTGGGTGTGGAGCATAGCTGCCAAGTGGGGGACATCAGTGAGAAGTGGATGGATGCATCAGCTGACACATAGCTGAGGGATACAGAAGTCAGGTGGGTGAGAGGGTTACAAAACATGTGGGTGAGGGTTAGGGTGCCAAGTGGGCAAGGAGGGGAGTTAATTTGGGGTAAGATTGCGTTAGCAGGTGTGTTGGGGCAGGTCTGGTGGAGGGACTGTTGTGGGATTGAACTCAGTGGGGAGACATAGATCAGGTTAGGCTGGGTGGAAGTCAGAGTGGAGTGGGACATTGGAGGGGATAAAAATTGGGTGATAGTTGTTGGGGGTTCTTGTCTTCTGGGATCACGAGGGTCACATTTAGAGTCAGTTGGAGATATTGGTTTCAGTTCAACATGGGGAGTTGGGTCAGGAGTGGGTGCATGGTTCAGGGGCAATGTATCAAGAGGTGTGTAATTAGAGGGCTGGGAATGGGTATGTGAGTTGCATCTGGGAAGGGGTTTAATGGTGTATTGGGTGGGGGGAATGGTTGGTGTTCAGTTTAATAGTTAACAAGGTGCTACAGCAATGTTTTAACCCCTCCAACCTTTTCTGGGAATAATTCTGGAAGTCAGTCAAAACATTTTGATGCCTCCAACTGTGACCAGGAATTGAGTAGTGTGTCGGAGAGTTCCCAGTGTGGAGTAATTGACCATCGGAGGGTTCAACTTGCTGAGCAATTCCCTAGTGTCAGTCTATCTAGCCCTCCGTACAGTCCTGATTTGTGACTCCTTTCTCCCTCCAGTAATGACTAATTGCCTTATGGTTGGGCTGGACCTGATCTTCTACTCTTGTACGAGAGGGAAGTAGAGCCTCAGTTTAACGTGCTCTCTAAAACACAGCATCTTCGACATGCCACCATCTGCATTACTGTATTGGGAACATTAGCTGATTTACTCTGGTTGGACTAGGGCTTGAACACATAACCCTTTGATTTAACGGTTACTGAGATAGTTATTGAGCCGCAACCATCAAGTTACAATAGGGAAACTGCCACCCTCACCTGGTTCAGTTTGCACCCTGAAGTCAGCAAGTGTAATAGTATGGTTCCTGGACTAAGCTTCAGTGACCCTGGGGTCGAGAGACATTTTCCTCCCTGGACTGACCTACCCCCTCCCTAACTCCCCACCAACACTCACCTTTACTGGCTCCATCCCCACCTCTTTGACCTGTCTGTCTCCTCTCCACCTATCTTCTCCTCTATCCATCTTCTATCCGACTCCCCCTCTCTCCTTACATAGTTCAGAATCCCCTTCCCCTCCCCCCTTTCTGAAGAAGGGTCTAGGCCTGTAACATCAGCTTTCCTGCTCCTCTGATGCTGCTTGGCCTGCTGTGTCCATCCAGCTCCATACCTTGTCATCTCAGATTCTCCAGCATCTGCAGTTCCTACTATTTCTGAAGCATATGTTGGGGACAGACTTGGCTGAAATCGCCATCAGCATCAAATTCTGAGATGAGAATATGCTTTGTGTTCATTCCTGCCCATCACTGAAAATGCTGCAGGAACTCTTCAGACAGATGTTTTGCATTCATTTAGATAATGCCATCAGAGTCATAAAATACCCTGAGGGTGCATAAGCAGGGGTCAAGTGACGCAGGTCAGTTTAGGATGCATTTGGGCTGATTGAAAGTTTGGTTGATGGTGCAGGACTTAAAGCAGAGAGAGACCAAAAGGCGAGCGAAGGGATTCTAGAGCTTGGGGATTTTAGTCTGCCATGGATAAAGATGCGATATAAGTGCACATACAGTGTTACTATCCAAAGTTGGGACCCATTAGATGAGTGACAAACCTTTGCAATGATGACAGGGAATTAATTTGCTTGACTTCAATGTGTTCTCATGAATGCCCAGAATCACTCCTCGTTAGCTTCAGTGGTATATTGCCTGTTGTGATTCAGGACACTGGGAATCATTGTTGAGAATGGTATCCGCCCAATCCCGACTGAATGACCTTTCTTTCTAAGTTGAAAGCCAGCAGATCTTTCCCCTGCAGTTTCAGCTTTTAATTATTTATATCGACAAAGTGATCTGCAGTGTTTTGACATCTGAAGAAGGGGCATGCTGCAGTGTTGCATCCTTTCAGAAGGAAGTGCTGTGCTGAAGCAGAGCAGTCAGCTAGAATTTGTAGCTAATGCTGATGGTTGACACATTCTAATTAATGAACAACTGGGGGGATGAACAGAGCAAGCTCTTTTATTCATGTTTGAATACTAACCCAACAGAGAGATGTCAATTGTGCTGGAGATGCCATGAGGATCAGTTTGCGTACTAACTGTGGCTAACAATAAAATGCACACTGACACCAAATCAAGAAGTCAGAAGATCTTGCAGGGACTTTTCTGCTCAGATATTTTGTCTTGGTCCAACAGACACTAAGACAGTTAGGGAGTACAAGGTCAAAGAGGTTATGAAGAGCTCATATAAGGCTAGAGCCTCAGCTGGAGTTTTGCATATAGCTCTGGGCAAAAAAAAAATAATGTGAACATGTTGGAGATGGAAGAAATTCATGAGAATGGTTCCAGGAATGAGAAGTTTCATTTGAGGGTAAAGATTGGAGAAGGTGGGATTGTTTCCTAGATAGAAGGGAAGGCTGAGAGGAGATTAGATGGAAATTTTCAAATTCATGACATCACTGGAGAGTGCAGAAAGGGAGGAACTGTTCCCACTGATAACTGGAGCAAGAATCAGAGGGCATGGCCTTAAAGGCATTCAGCACTTTCTTGCTTAGCAAGTAGTCAGGGTCTGGAATATACCGCCTCGAAATGAGATGGAGAGAGATTCATTTGAAACATCCAAGAGGGCGTTGGATGATGATTTAAACAGAAACAAGGTGCAGATTGACATGGACAAGTAAAGAGAGTGCTACCAAGTTAAAAAATTCAGAAAGTCTTTTCAGATCTGATGGACCAAATGGACTCCTTTGGAATTGTAACAACCCTGAGATTCTGGACAAGTAAGATGCCATGTACAGTTTTAAAGAAGAACAGAGATGTGATCCCCACAGTCCAGGCCAATGCTGGACTTTTCATTTCTTTAATTTTCTAAACTTTTTCCCGAAGAACTTGTACTGTAGAATCTGTACTGAGGTACCTTTGTATCTAAGATGGAACTGTAATGGGGCAACTTGTAAGCTCTTCACTGTACTCCTTTGAGTACATGTGATAATAAAGCTAATACATTCATCCCTCAATCACCCTCAACAAAAGCAGGTCATCTGGTTATGACCACGTGTGTGTGTGTGTGTGTGTGTCCGTGCGTGCGTGCGTGCGTGTGTACGTGTGCGTGCATGTGTGCGCATGTGTGCGTGAGTGTGTGTGTGTGTGTGTGTGTGCGCGCGCGCGCACGCGCGAGCTTGCTGTGCACAACCTGCGTACTAGTTTCCTACATTAAAGCAGTGACTACTTTTCAAAACAGCACAATCATGCTTTAAGACTGACGCTCATGAAAGGTATTAAATAAATACAAGTCTATCTCTTTTACTTACTTATTCACTGAATTGTGGGACTCGCTGGCTTGGCCAACAATTATTACCAAGCTTAGTTACCCAGATGGGAGGCAACAGTAAACCATAAAGAGACCTAAGGGGCAACATTTTCATACAGAGGGTGGTGAGGGTATGGAATGAGCTGCCAGAGGAAGTGGTGGGGGCTGGTACAATTACAACTTTTAAAAGGCATCTGGATGGGTACATGAATAGGAAGGGTTTAGAGGGATATGGGTCAAATGCTTGCAAATGGGATTTGATTAATTTAGGATATCTGGTCAGCATGGATTGATTGGACTGAAGGGTCTGTATCTGTATTGAACATCTCTACTACTCCAATAAATTAAAATTAAGATGGTCTTCTCTTTTATGGAGGGGTAGCAGAAGCTCAGATAATTCTCCATGGAGCTGAGAAGGTTAAACAGTGATTTAGTCCAGGTGCAGAATTGTTTCCAGGCTATTTAATTATCAGAGAGAGAGAGAGAGAGAGAAAGAGAGAGAGAGAAATTATTGACATCATCATAATTTTTGGTAACCACTTTCAGGTAATTTACAAATAATGTAGGGTGAAAATGTGAAGATTATATTATCCAGTAAGTTCTGAGCATCTGGAACAGTGTGAATGGCAGCTGGATGCAGTTTCAGCAGTTATTCTGAAAAGAGATTTGGAATTTAATTTTTTTAAGGAAAGGTTTGGAAGTCGATGGGTGAAGGCCAAGGGAGTTGGGGAAGATTTGCAGCATCCAGCTTAATTGAGTTTTTTGAAGAAGTAACAAAGAAGATTGATGAGTATAAAGCGGTGGATGTGATTTATATGGGTTTCAGTTAGGTAAAGGTCTGCATGGTAGAAGGGTTATCAAAGTTGGAACACATGAAGCACAAGGAGAACTAACCATTTGGATACAGAACTGGCCCGAAGGTAGAAGCCAGAGGGTAATGGTGAACAGTAATAATGGGAATTGCAGATACTGGAGAATCCGAGATATCAAAGTGTGGAGCTGGATGAACACAGCAGGCCAAGCAGCATCTCAGGAGCACAAAAGCTGATGTTTTGGGCCTAGACCCTCATCAGAAAAGGGGTATGGGGAGAGGGTTCGGAAATAAATAGGGAGAGAGGGGGAGGTGGACCGAAGATGGAGAGAAAAGAAGATAGGTGGAGAAGAGAGTATAGGTGGGGAGGTAGGGAGGGGATAGGTCAGTCCAGGGAAGACGGACAGGTCAAGGAGGCGGGATGAGGTTAGTAGGTAGGAAATGGAGGTCCGGCTTGAGGTGGGAGGAAGGGATAGGTGAGAGGAAGAACACGGTAGGGAGGGTAAGCTGGGCTGGTTTTGGGATGCAGTGGGGGAAGGGGAGATTTTGAAGCTGGTGAAGTCCACATTGATACTATTGGGCTGCAGGGTTCCCGAACGGAATATGAGTTGCTGTTCCTGCAACCTTCGGGTGGCATCATAATGGCAATGCAGGAGGCCCAGGATGGACCTGTGGTCTAAGGAATGGGAGGGGGAGTTAAAATGGCTCGCGACTGGGAGGTGCAGTTGTTTATTGTGAACCAAGCGGAGGTGTTCTGCAAAGCGATCCTCAAGCCTCTGCTTGGTTTCCCCAAAGTAGAGGAAGCCACAACAGGTACAGCGGATGCAGTGTACCACATTGGCAGATGTGCAGGTGAACATTTGCTTGATGTGGAAAGTCATCTTGGGGCCTGGGATAGGAGTGAGGGAGGAGGTGTGGAGGCAGGTGTAGCACTTCCTGCGGTTGCAGGGGAAGGTGCCGGGTGTGGTAGGGTTGGAGGGGGGTGTGGAGCGGACAATGGAGTCCTAGAGAGAGTGGTCTTTCTGGAAGGCAGACAAGGTTCGGGATGGAAATATGTCTTTGGTGGTGAGGTCGGATTGTAGATGGTGGAAGTGTCGGAGGATGAGGGCAGCTGCTTTTCAGACTGGAGGCCTGTGCATAGCAGTGTGGCACAAGGACAGGTGCTGGGCCCACTGCTTTTTGTCATTTGTATAAATGATTTGGATTTGAGCTGAGGAGGTATGGTTAGTAAGTTTACAGATTACATGAAGATTGGTGGTATAGGGGTCAGAGTACAACGGGACCTTAAGCTAATAGGCTGTGGGCTGAGGAATGGCAGATGAAGTTTAATTTAGATAATTGTGAGGTGCGGCGTTTTGGAAAGGCAGATCAGGGCAGGACTTATACACTTAATGGTAATGTCCTGGGGAGCATTGCTGAACAAAGAGACCTTGGAGTGCAGGTTCATAGTTTCTTGAAAGTAGAGCAGCAGGTAGACAAGATAGTGAAGAAAGCATTTGGTATGGTTACCCTTATTGGTCAGTGCATCAGGTATAGGAGTTGGGAAGTCATGTTGCAGCTGCACAGGACATTGGGAAGGACACTTTTGGAACACTGCATTCAATTCTAATCTCCCTGCTATGAGAGGGATGTTGTGAAACTTGAAAGGGCTCGGAAAAGATTTACAGGGATGTTGCCAGGTTTGGAGGATTTGAGCCATAGGGAGAGGCTGAATTGGCTCGTACTATTTTTCCCTGGAGCATCGTAGGCTGAGGGGCGACCTTACAGAGGTCATAGATAGGGTAAATAGACAAGGTCTTTTATCCAGGGTAGCAGAGTCCAAAACTAGAGGGCATAGATTTAAGATGAGACAGGTAAGATTTAAAAGGGGCTTTAGGGGCAACCTTTTCAAGCAGAGGGTGCTGTGCATATGGAACGAGCTGCCAGAGGAAGTGGTGGAGGCTGGTATAATTACAACATTTAAAAGGCATCTGGATGTGTACATGAATGGGAAGGGTTTAGAGGGATATGAGCCAAATGTTGGCAAATCGGACTTGATTAATTTAGGATATCTGGTCGGCATGGATGAGTTGGACTGAAGGATCTGTTTCCATGCTGTACAGCTCTATGACTCTATGACTCAACGTTGCTGTGGGTCTGGCATCACATGTGGGCCAGACCAGGTAAGGATGGCAGTTTTCTTCCCTAAAGGATGTTAGTGAACCAGTTGTATATTTCCCCCCAACGATTGATTCATGGTCAGTATTAAACACTTAATTCCGGATTTGTTGTTGAATTCAAAGTCTACCATCTATCGCAGCAGGATTCAAATCCAGGACCCCAGGTGCCAGAGTACGGGAGGTTGGCTAATCTGGTGCCACTATTTAAGAAAGGTGGGGAGGAAAAGCCAGAGAACTATAGGCCAGTCAGCCTGACATCAATGATGGGTGAGTTGTTTGAAGGGATTCTGAGGATCAGGATTTACAGGCATTTGGAAAGACAAGGACTGATTAGGGAAAGTCAAACTGGCTTTGTGCATGAGAAATCGTGTCACCCTAACTTGATTGAATTTTTTGAAGATGCGGCATAGAAGAGTGGTGAAGGCTGAGCAGTAGACGTTATCTATGTCAACTTCAGTAAGGTAGACTGGTTAGCAAGATTAGGGATTTCAGGGCTGCTCAACCAATTGAATACAAAATTGGCTTGAAGGTTGAAGACAGAGTATGGTGGTGGAGGGTTGTTTTTGAAACCGGAGGCCTGTGACCAGTGGTGTGTGCTAGGGTTCACTGTTCTGTGTCATTTATAAAAATAATTTGGATGTGAATATGGGAGGAATGGTTAATAAGTTTGCAGATGACACCAAAATTGGTGATGTAGTGAACAGTGAAGAAGGTTATCTCAGAGTACAAGGGGACCTAGAACAGATGGGCCAACGATCTGAGGAGTGGCAGGTTGAGTTTAATTTAGATCAATGTGTGATGTTGCATTTTGGTAAGGCAAATCAGGACAGGAATTCTATGCTTAATGTCCCAAGACTTACACCTGGGAAGTGTTGATGAACAAAGGGACGTGGGGGTGCAGGTGCATAGTTCCTTGCAAGTGGAGATGCAGGTAGACAGGGTGATGAAGAGCTCATTTGGCATGCTTGTCTTCATTGGTCAGTGCATTGAGTAGAGGAGTTGGGATGTTATATTGCAGTTGTACATTGGTGAGGCCACTTTTAGAGTATTGCGTTCAATTCTGGTTTCCCTGCTATAGGAAAGGCGTTGTTAAAACTTGAAAGGGTTCAGAAAAGATTTACAATTTTTGGACGGCTTAAGCTATAGGGAAAGGCTGAATAGGTTGGTGTTATTATCCATGGAGCATCGAAGGTTAAGAGGTGACCTAATGGAGGTCTATAAAATCATGTGGGGCATGGATAGGGTAAATTGACAAGGGGTGGGGGATTCCAAAACTAGACGACTCTATGACAATACTTGGGTCTGTGGATCAATAGTGTTGTATTTATACTTAGAAGCATTACAGTGTTGAGTTAGTGTCTTTAGATGAGGAGTCAATAACAAAGTGATTGTGGACAAAAATAATGGAACAAGCTCATGTTGACCAAATTTGGGAGAAGAATTGTTTTTAGCATATTGTGACACAAGCCAACAGACCAGAACAATAGTTCAATCCAACCTGATGCGTAGTTCGTTAACAATCTGACTGAGTTTTGTACGCTGTATATATAGAAACATAACATTTAAACTCTGCGGCAACTAAGTAACCCAGAGCCAAATCCTCTGCTCTGTTCAGTGTAATTTGTGAAAGGATGAATACATGTCACAGCTCTCAAAGGCCATTGACATTAATCAGCCTCCCTTCCACACTCTAGGGTTCTTGCGGATGAAGAAAGAAGGTAATCTAAAAGTGACCATGGAACTGTGTCGCAGAGTTCTACAGCATAAAGAAGGGCCATTCACCCATCGAGTTTATGCCCGTCACAAACAGCTACCTAATGATTCTATCCCCATGGCCTAAATGATGTCACTCGGGGATGGAAACTTGCTGTCCTCACCACCTGAGCCTATAGGTGACTCCAGGTGCACATCTCCATGGCTAACACCTAACTCCATGCTGACGATCCTTGAAATTCACTGCATGGGACTGCAGGGAGGGGCCTAGGGTTAGATGTGTACAAATTGCTCAAAAGGGTTGAAAGGCAGTTAAAAATTTATGATTGCGGGCTTCACAAGTGGAGTCAGAGAAGAGCAAAACAAGTGACAAAGAGTGAATCTTTATAAATCTTGCTTCAGCTTCAGTTGGAGCATCGTCTCCAACACTGAGCATCACGTTTTAGGGAGGATTTAGAGACTTGAGAAAGAGTGCTGGAAAGATCCACGAGAATGGTCTCAGCGATAAGGAACATTCTTATTCCAAACAGCCAGGAGAAGCTGGGTCCAATCTCCTCGGAGACCACGGAGTTTGAGAATGGAGATCGAGGTGTTCAATGCAGGGAAGGGCCTGGATGGAGCAGGCAGAGAAACTGTCCTGTTTGGTGGACAGGTGGAGAATGTGAAGATGTTGGCTTATGGCACATGAGACAGTGGTGACTTGAGAAGAAACCTTTTCATGTGGTAAGTATTTATGATCTAGAAAGTGCTGCCTGAGAATGTCGTGGAGACTGGCTCTATCAAGGTTTTCAAAGGGGAACTCAATGATCATCAGAGCAGAAAAGATTTTCAGGAATTCTGGAGATGGAGGGGGATGTGAGATGAGCCGAAAAGCTCAGAGAGACAGCTTGAAGGGGCTGACTGGCATCCTTCGCTAATTTTATCATTGTTTGGTGCTATTCTCAGAAAGGCTCTTCAAAACTGAACTCCCAAATCTTGTTTGGTTAAGAAAGATTCTGTAGGTCTATGGGGAGAGAGCAGGAAATGGAACAAATGGGTATCTCTTTTAAAAACTCAGTATAAGCATGATGGGCTGAATGGTCATCCACTGCATTGCTCCGAGAAGTGGCTCCAGACAGTAACCTAACTGCAACAAACCCAGTGCATTGCACAATAGAAATACATGAAGAAACTATCATTTTCCATTAAAACACTCGGCATTTTGTGATAACACTGGAGAGGGTGCAGATGTTGCCTGGGATGACAAGTCTCAGTTAGGAGGAGAACCTGCATTGGTTCGGTTTGTTTTCCCCGCAGCAGAGGAGGCTGAGGGGGATCTGATTGGGGTATACTAACTTATGAGAGGCATCGACAGGGTAGATCATGATAATCTTTTCCCAGTAGCAGATGTGTCTGAGACCTGAGGGCTTCAGTTTCAGTGAGGGTCAAATAGTTAAGAGGGGAGCGAATGAAAGATTTTTCTCCACCCTGAAGGTGGCAGAAATTTGGAAAGTGCTACATGAGACGGTGCTGAAAGCAGGAACTCTCACAGGATTTAAGAAGTGCCTGGAGGAGCATTTAAAACGGCTCAACATAGTAGGATATGAACGAAATGTAGGTGAATGGAATTTGAGCAGTTTAGTGCTGGTTGGTTAGTATTGACATAGTGGGCGGAGGGGCTTTTTTCTGCACTGTATGACTCTTTCTGATTCTATGACTGTAATTCTAATTCCATTTTATTGGTGTATAAAGCTGTAGCTCCATGTTCATCGTCATGAGTACAGGAGTAGGCCATTCAGCCTGTTGGACTGGCTTCTTGCTTTACTTGTTCATGGGATGAGGATGTTGCCGGTTGGACCAGAATTTGTTTCCTGCCCTCAGTTGTCGTTGAGAAGTTGGTAGTGGGCTGCAGTTCACATGCCGTTCGGGAGGAAGTTCCAGGATTTTGACCCAGCGACAGTGAAGGAATGGTGTTATATTTCCAAGTCAGGATGGAAGGTGATGGTGTTCCCATGTGTCTGCTGCTTTTAGCCTTCTAGATGGAAGCGGTTGCGGGTTTAAAAGGTGCTGTCTATGGAGCTGATTGAACACTTTGGTGCCTTTTACACTGACACTATCCCTATAATCCTTTATGCCATTGGTCATCAGAAGTTTATCAATTCATATCTTAAACATACTCAAAAACTGAGCTTGCATCCATTTTGGGTTTGGAAATTAAAAAAGATGTGTGTTGAAATTATAGTGAAGCAAGCTGATCCTGCTCAGCGTGCAATGTTTGTGCAAGATAATGATACTGTGCAGGTAACAGATGGAATAAAAACAGAAGATTCTGGAAACACAACAGATCAGGTCATGTTTCAGAAGAGAGGTACAGAGACTCTGGTGACCTTTCATCAGAATTGTTTGAGATATAACAAGCCTGAAGCAGATACAGAGACAGGACGAGGGTGAGCAAGGAATGTGAATAACAAACAAGAGGCCTGGTACAGGGTGGACGCCAATTGAGGCATTTCTCCATTGTAAATTCACCAACGCTCACTACAACTTTAACTACACACCCTCTCACTCTTCATCTTCCATAATCTCCATTCTTAGAGGCTTTTTTTGCCTGCATCCTTTCTGCGTGGGCGATAGAACGTTCCATGCCAATGCTCCTACATTATCTTTCTATCTTTACTCTCCCTTCACTTGATAAAACATTCACACATATCTTTCTGTGTTCTCCACTTTGTCTTTCACCCTTCTCCTTTCTCTATAATCCTAAGACGACAAATATAATAGAGACCACTTGTCCTCACCTCTCCCCACGCCAGACATCGCTTTACTTTCCACTCTTATGTTTGACACCTCTAAAACTTCAGTTTGTACACAACAAGATCCCACATACTACCATGAAACATGGTGAGTAAATAATCTGCTTGGGTCATTTTGGCTGAGGGGTCAATATTGGCCAAAGACACTTGATAGAAGCACTCTTGGGCTAACCTCATGGGATCTATCACAAACATTCTATGTTGACAATGAGAATAAGGCTGGGAAATGCAGAGCCCTGAAATGATCTTTTGCTTTGATTTCAACTTTTTCCAAAGCCCAATTTTTAAAACTTTGTGAGTTGAAGGAAATTTCCAGATTGTATTGCGAATCTCCCCTTGTTAACTGGCAAAGGGGACTCAGGAAAAGTGTGGAGTCACAAGTTTAAGGAAGCAGAAACCTCTCAGCTGTAAGACTGCTATCTCCTTTCAGCTCCTGAACCGTCACTGTGGTCACATCCTAAACCCACTCTAGGCCCGAAACGTCAGCTTTTGTGCTCCTGAGATGCTGCTTGGCCTGCTGTGTTCATCCAGCTTCACACTTTATTATCTTGGATTCTCCAGCATCTGCAGTTCCCATTATCGCTCTCCTCTGAACACCACTTGTCTTCCTGGAGGAAATGATTCCAAAATAAATCCAGCGCTCCTCACTGATGATTGTTGCAGCGATACATAGAGGAAAGGGGTGGCACAATTCAAGTGGTTCTGAGACACAGCAAAAGCATTTGACTAATGTGATTAGCAGCTTCAAGTCAGAAGGAAAAAATGAGAGAAAAATTACCCATGCTTGGTCAGCAATTTGAAAGTCTTAACGCACTGCAAATGTGCAGCAGGTCTGACAGAAAGGTAAGTAAAACAGGTTTAATTTTATTCATTCATTCATGCGTGTACATTGCTGGCAAGCCAGCACTTATTGCTCTTGGGAAGGTGATAATGAGGTGCGTTCTTGAACCGGGTGCTGGCGGAGGGACAGTCATAGTGCTGTTAGCTTCAGGACTGTGGCTTGGTGGTGATGAGAGAGTACAGACACAGTTTCAGATCAGGATGGTGAGTGATTTGGTCTGGAATTTAAGGGCCTTGGTCTCCTCAAGGTGAAGTTAACAATTTCACGTTAGTTCTGGACTGCCGCATCCACGGTCGCTCCATTATCACCTCCAAATCAGACGATTGTGTGTTCAAACTTGAATTTAGTCTCTGATCCATGTCGGATGCACCCCTATTGAGGTGTTACATTAATTCACTCCCAGTATGACAGTGCTTCTGCCTGAGCTAGCATATGTTTGCCATCCCTGGTTTTCCTTGAGAAGATGGTGATGGCTTGCCTTGAAATGTTAGATTGAGTAAGGGGAACTGTCCCTAGTGTTTAGGATACTCCCCAGATATCTAGTAGCTCAATACGTAGTGAATGCACTGTTATTGAAAATGCAGCGGGCAATTTATGCACAGAAAGATGCCAGAAACGATCATAACTGAGGAACCTCTTTTGAGCGATAGGCTTTGGTCGGGAAACTGGGCAAGCCATTTTTCATTCTGTACGAATAGTGTTTTTGTTTCAACTTAATTCTTCCTCAATGCAGGAATGCCTTCAGAAAAATCAGCCTTGGTTATGTGCTTAAGTCTCTGCTATTGAATTTAAAACCTCCAGAAGAACAACAAAAGACTTGCATTCACATATCTCCTTTACATACATCTTGAAATGGCCCAAGTACTTCACAGGAATGTTATTAAATGGAAAAGTTAGGTCAGATGGCTGAAAGCTTGGCCTAAGAGGTAGGTGTTAAGCCGTATCTTAATGGAACTACTTAAGGGCGGCACGGTGGCTCAGTGGTTAGCACTGCAGCCTCACAGCGCCAGGGACCCAGGTTTGATTCCAACCTCAGGCGACTGTCTGTGTGGAGTTTGCACATTCTCCCTGTGTCCGCGTGGGCTTCCTCCCACAGTCCAAAGGTATGCAGGCTAGGTGGATTGGCCATGCTAAATTGCCTATCGTGTTCAGTGGGTATGTGGGTTACAGGGGGATGGGTCTGGGTCGTATGCTTCAAGGGGCGGTGTGGACTTGTTGGGCTGAAGGGCCTGTTTCCACACTGTAGCTAATCTAATCTATGGCTGAAGGACAAGGAAGTATAGAGGTGGAGGGGTTTACGGGCTCAGGAGATAGAACATAGAACATAGAAAAGTACAGCACTGTACAGGCCCTTCGGCCCACGATGTTGTGCCGTGGAATAATCCTAATCCAAAAATCAAGTAACCTAACCTACATTCCCCACAATTCGCTGCTGTCCATGTGTATGTCCAGCAGTCGCTTAAGTGTCACTAATGACTCCGCTTCCACGACTACCACTGGTAAACTATTCCATGCGCTCACAACTCTCTGGGTGAAGAACCTCCCTCTGACATCTCCTCTACACCTTCCTCCTAACACCTTAAAACTATGACCCCTCGTGGCAGTCAATCCTGCCCTGGGGAACAGTCTCTGGCTATCGACTCTATCCATGCCTCTCATTACCTTGTACACCCCGATCAGGTCGCCTCTCTTCCTCCGTCTCTCCAGAGAGAAAAGTCCGAGCTCAGTCAACCTCTCCTTGTAAGACAAGCCCTCCAGTCCAGGCAGCATCCTGGTAAACCTCCTTTGCACCCTCTCCAAAGCCTCCACATCTTTCCGATAATAGGGCGACCAGAACTGGACACAATATTCCAAGTGTGGTCTCAGCAGGGTTTTGTAGAGCTGCAGCATAACCTCGCGGCTCCTAAACTCGATCCCCCTGTTAGTGAAAGCCAAAACACCTTATGCTTTCTTAACAACCGTATCCACTTGGGTGGCAACTTTGAGGGAGCTATGCCCTTGAACACCAAGGTCCCGCTGTTCCTCCACACTGCCGAGAATCCTGCCTTTAATCTTATATTCAGCATTTAAGTTCGACCTTCCAAAATGCGTCACTTTGCATTTATACAGGTTGAACTCCATGTGCCATTTCTTCGCCCAGCTCTGCATTCTGTCATTGTCTCGCTGAAGCCTGCAATAGCCCTTGATACTATCAACAGCACCTCCAACCTTTGTGTCATCAGCAAACATACTAACCCACCCCTCAACCTCCTCATCCAAGTCATTTATAAAAACTACAAAGAGCAGAGTCCCAAGAGCAGAGCCCCTGCGGGACACCACTCAGAACTGACCTCCAGGCAGAATACTTACCATCTAAAACCACTCTCTGCCTCCTGTCAGCCAACCAATTCTGAATCCAGACAGCCAAATCACCCTGTATCCCATACCTCCTGACTTTATGAATGAGCCTGCTGTGGGGAACCTTATCAAATTACCTTGCTGAAGTCCATGTACACCACATCCACTGCTCGACCCTCGTCAACCTGTCTCGTGACTTCCTCAAAGAACTCAATAAGATTTGTAAGGCATGACCTGCCCCTCACAAAGCCATGCTGACTCCCTTTAATCACACTATGCTTTTCCAAATAGTCATAAATCCTATCCCTCAGAATTCTTTCCAAAGCCTTGCTGACCACAGACGTAAGACTGACTGGTCTGTAATTTCCAGGGATTTCCCTATTCCCTTTCTTGAAAAGAGGAACAACATTTGCCTCCCTCTAATCTTCCGGTATGACTCCCGTGGAGAGTGAGGAAGCAAAGATCTTCGCCAGCAGCTTAGCAACCTCTAAAATCCATGATGAAGGCATGTCTGTAAGTGATGGGATGATTAAAATTGGGATCTTCAATAGGCCAGAATTGGAGAAGTGAAAAGACCTGGAAGGGATGTTAGTGCGGACAAGAATATAGAGAGAGAGGGACAAGATCACAGAGGGATTCAAAAATGAGAATTTTAAAAAATAGTTTCAATTATGAAAGTATTTGTAAATTGAGAGTAAATATAGGTGATCCGGTCCAGGGTTGATGGATCATTAGGACCTGGTAGAGGTTCAGTCTTGGGCCATTGGAGTTTCAATGAGCTCATGTTTTTGGGAAGACTAAGAGGAAGGCAGAATACTGCGACAATGGAAAGATTCTTGGTAGTGTGGATGTGCAGAGGGATCTTGGTGTCCCATGTCCATAGATCCCTGAAAGTTGCCACCCAGGTTGATAGTGCTGTTAAGAAGGCTTACGGTGTGTTAGGTTTTATTGGTAGAGGGACTGAGTTCCAGAGCCGTGATGTCATGCTGCAACTGTACAAAACACCAGTGCGGCCTCATTTGGAATATTACGTGCAGTTCTAGTCGCCCCCTTACATGAAGGATGTGTAAGCATTGGAAAAGGTGCAGAGGAGATTTACCAGGATGTTGCCTGGTCTGAACCGAAGGCCTTATGAAGAAAGGCTGAGGGTCTTGAGTCTGTTCTCATTGGAGAGAAGAAGGCTAAGAGGGGATTTAATAGAGACATTCAAGATGATCAGTGGATTAGTTAGGGTGGACAGTGACAGACTTTTTCCAAGGATGATGACGTCAGCTTGTACGAGGGGGCATAGCTACAAGTCGAGGGGTGTTAGATTTAAGACAAGATGTCAGAGGCAGGTTCTTTACTCAGAGAGTGATAAGGGCGTGGAACACCCTGCCTGCCAATGTAGTGAACTCAGCCACATTAGGAGCATTTAAACAGTCCTTGGATAAGCATATGGATGATGATGGGATAGTGTAGGGGGAGGGGCTTAGATTAGTTCGCAGGTCGGCGCAACACCGAGGGCCGAAGGGCCTGTTCTGCGCTGTATTGTTCTATGTTCTATGTTCTATGCAGAGTGTGAAAATGACAGGCTGGCAATGTGACCATTGGAATCATTGAGTGCAGATAAATTGCTTTACCATATGATTTAAGGCAGAGCTAAGTAGTCGGTCTGGAATATCTCAACCATGGGGGTCTGTACATAATGTCCCCAACACCGATTGATCCTTAATGCTGTGGAAGGCTCTTCAACCCATTATTACACTGACAGTAAATGCTTACTACCTCCCACAAGGGAATAGAAAAAAAGTCCTTCAGTTACATTTGTGCATATTAGATTGTGGATTACAACTGTCTAGTGTGGTGTCTAAGATTCCTCTGTTCACTTGCTCATTCCAGATTGATGTCTTCTCCTTTACTGATTTCAGGGTCAAAGAGCCAAACGCAGCATCATGATACACATAAATCTCATTTTATCCCAGTAACTTGGATGTGGATAAGGATTTCAACAGTCACCGAGCTGCAGAAGGCATGGAGGTGGGTAATGTGGGAGGTGGGAGAAGACCGTCGAAGTGAGAGCGCAGTAATAGGGTTAGAAACGTATCTCAGCTTTGGATAGGATGCTGAGATTGCTGGTGTTTTGGTCTTTCAAAAACTTGTGTGATGTTGGAATTGCTATTTGGGCAGCTGACCCTGTCACTAGCTGCTCCTGAGAAGGTGCTGGTGAGCGTCCCTCTTGAACTGCCTCAGCCTGTGTTCTGTAGGTGGTCCTGCAATACCTTTCGGATTCTGACCCAGTGACAGTGAAGGAACGGCAATATATTTTCAAGTCAGGATGGTGAGTGGCTCGGACAGGAACTTGCAGGGGGTGGTGTTCCCATGTGTCTGCTGCCCTTGTCCTTCTAGAATGAAGTGATTGTGGGTTTGGAAGGTGCTGTCTGAGCAGCTTTGGTGAGTTTCTGCAGTGCATCTTGTAGATGGTACACACTGCAGCGACTGAGTGTCGGTGGAGGGGGCAGTGGATGCCTATGGATGTGATGCTAATCAAATGGGCTGCTTTGGTAGGTTTTCAGGCTATATTCACTTTAATAACTAATAAAAGAAAAACAAAGTCATTTTAGCACTGACATACATGTGAAGAAATCATTTTAATGATTATACTGAGTAGTGGCCAGTCTTGAAACAGATGATTACAAAGGTAATGAACCTTGATTGAGATATGTTATAATTGATGAATCAATATAATCAATAATGATATTAGGAAGAAAATTTAATTTTAATGAATAATCATTGCCTGCATTTTAAGTCCATCTCTCTGTTCAAAAAGAAACAGCATTTCAGCTGAAATTGCTCAAATGTGGATGAGCAATTGAAATGTCATAACATTCGAGGCTATTGGTCAAGTGCCAGAGAGTGGGATTTGTTTGGGTAGGATAGTATAGATTCAAAAGGCTGAAGGGCCTCCTCTGTGCCGTATGACTCAATTATTGTAAATGTGGGAATCCTTCTGCAACTCTGATAAGATTCATGGGATGGTAGACGTATGCATTTGTAGATGACACAGTGTGGAGCTGGGTGAACACAGCAGACCAGGTAGCATCAGAGGAGCAGGAAAGCTGACGTTTCGGGCCATTTCTGAAGAAGAGTCCCAACACCATCCACATCCTTTTTAAATCTTCTCCACCCACCTCACCTGAAATGTTCACCTTCTGGTTTCCCTACCCTGGGAAAAGAGACGTTGGCTATTTACTCTATTGATGCCCCTCATGGATTTATAAATCTCTATAAGGTCATCCTTCAGACCTCAATGCTCCAAGGAAAAAGCCTCCAGGCTATTGGGGGCGGCATAGTGGTTAGCACTGCAGCCTCACAGCACCAGGGACCTGGGCTCAATTCCAGCCACAGGCAATTGTCTGTGCGGAGTTTGCACATTCTCCCCGTGTCTGCGTGGATTTCCTCCGGATGCGCCGGTTTCCTCCCACAGTCCAAAGATATGCAGGTTAGGTGGATTGGCTGTGCTAAATTGCCTGTAGTGTTCAGGGATGTGTAGATTGGCTGGGTTTATTGGGGAATGGGTCTGAGTGGGGTGCTCTGAGGGTCAGTGTGGACTTGTTGGGCCAAAGGGCCTGTTTCCACACTGTAGGGATTCTATTGTATTATGTGTTTCCCTCACACTCAAACCTTCCAGTCCTGGCAACACCCTTGTAAATGTTTGTTGAACCCTTTCAAGTTTAACAACATCTTTCCTATAGCAGGGAGACCAGAACTGAATACAGTATTCTAAAGAGATAATAGGAACTGCCGATGCTGGAGTCTGAGATAACAATGTGTAGAGCTGGATGAACACAGCAGGCCAGGCAGCGTCAGAGGAGCAGGAAGGCTGATGTTTTGGGTCTGGACTGCAACTTGACAAAACATTTTGAAAATTTACCATCCAAAGCGGCCTGCTTTGCCTTAATTGTTAAAATCTTGTTCAGGCAAAAACACACTTGTTCAAGTTATTTACAAATTGGAGTAACTGATGGAATTATTCAAACAGGCTAGAGAAGGTGAAGGAGTCAGCGATTAGGGAACAGGTTTTGTAGTAGCAATCACATTAATACCTCTAAAAGATTTAGGATGCAACTTGTACTTTTGACTTTCCCCTTTTCTGACCTCTTGAGCATCCCTCATTTTAATTAACCTACCAAGGTGGTTGTTCAAGATAACAAGGTGTAGAGCTGGATGAACACAGCAGGCCAGGCAGCATCTTAGGAGCAGGATCGGAATGCTAACACAGCAGGCCAAGCAGCATGTTAGGAGTATCCTGCTCCTAAGATGCTGCTTGGCCTGCTGTGTTCATCCAGCTCTATACCTTGTTATCTCAGATAGTCCAGCATCTGCAGTTCCTACTATCTCTGATACTATTATCAATGGTGGTTGTTCCTTCATTTGTCTAGTCTCTTCGTCCTAGTGATAAAGGGTGGTGAGCTCAGTCAGTTGGACAGGTGATTTTGAAATGCAAAGTGACACCAACAACCTGGGTTTAATTCTCATACCAGCTGAGGTTGCCAAGTAGTTAACATTGCCTGAGTATTGTAATGCTGAGGTTAAACTTACCTCCAGTCATCTCTCTCTAATGGGGCTATTTTAATGATTCAGCATAGTCATTAATCCCTGTAGAACCATAAATACAGTTCTGTAATTTGCAGCATTGAAACAAGAACTCATAAAAAACAGCATGGTTGATGGATGTCTTGGTGAAACTTTGTCAGATTTCTTATAGTCTAAGGAAGATTTGACTTTGGAGAAGGTTATTTAAACTGAGCTGGAAGCAGAGATGAGAAAGTATCAGATTGATCCAAGAAGAGAAGATCAACAATACCTCAAGTCATTTGTGAACTTTCTTGATTATACTCCTGGCATTTTCATTTCAAATCACTACTGTGCACTTCAAACAACAAGAGTTGAATCACTGAGTCCTGTGGAAACTCACTGGAAACAACTTCCAATCACAAAAGCATCCCTCTACCAGCACCCTCAACTTACTCTCCTTGAGCTAATTTTGGATACAATGTGACACTTTGTCTTGGATCCAATGGGCCTTACTGTCTTGACTAGTCTGTCTTGTAAGACCTTATCTAAGGCCTTGTTAAATTCCATGTAGACTACATCAGATGCTCACCCTTATCAGATGCTCATTGCTGTTACTTCAAAAAATGTGACCAAATCTGTCAAACATGACTTTCCCCTAACAAAGCCAAATATTTTTCAATAACTTCCCTTGTAGCAATGCTTAGGTCCTGTAGTACCAAGAAAGAACGTGTTCTGATACTTCAGCTTTCACCACACCAGAATACCCCTTTGTCATAAATGTTGTAGATAAGGAAGATGTAAATTCATTTGTACACAGCAAGGTCCGATAATCAGCACAGCCATAATGAAGAGTCAAAGCTTGATACTGTTGTTGATTGAATGATACACATGAACTAGGGCACCGGGAAGAATGATTCATGGGATCTTCTACATCCACCCTTGAGGGCAGAACGGCCTTCAGTTTAATGTTCCATGGAAAGGCGTCTCTGAACCTCCTGTTCCCCTTTATGCTTTCCTGGACATCATTTGCAAGGTCAGATATTGTTATCCATACCTCATCAGCCTGGAACTGGATGGCATCCCAGGTAATTTTAGAGGGTGAAGTCAACCACCTCCTGTGAGTCTGGAGTTGCACTTAGGCCAAACCAGGTAAAGGAAACAGATTCTGTTCTCTGACAGACATGAAAAATCCAGATAGGTTTGTACAACAATTGATGATGGTTTCAAGGTCTCATTAGCTTTATGATTCCAGATTAATGAATTGGAATTAAATTCTACCAGTTGCTCTGATAGCAGTTTAGTCCCCAGTGCACCCGAAAGCAGCAGGAACAGCATCTCATATACTGCAGCCCAAGGCTATCAATTTGGACTTCACAAGCTTCAAAATTTCCCCTCCCCTGACCTCATCCCAAAATCAGCCCAGCTAGTACCCACCTCCCTAACCATTCCTCCCACCTCAAGCCCCACCCCCATCTCCTACCCACTAACCTCATCCCGCCTCCTTGAACTGTCCGTCCTCCCTGGGCTGACCTATCCTCTCCCTAACTTCCCACCTACACTCACCTTTACTGGCTCCAACCCAACCTCTTTGACTGGTCTGCCTCCTCTCCACCTATCTTCTCCTCTATCCATCTTCTATCCGCCTCCCTGTCTCTCTCTATTTATTTCAGAGCCCCCTTCCCCTCCCCCATTTCTGAAGAAGGGGTTTCTACCCGAAATGTCAGCTTTCCTGCTCTTCTGATGCTGCTTGGCCTGCTGTGTTCATCCAGCTCCACACCTTATATTCCCAGATTCTCCAGCATTGGCAGTTCCTACTATCTCTTCCCAAAACATTACCTGGGTCTCTGGACTAACAGTCCAGTGATAGTACCACTAGGTCATTGCTTCCCCTGAGTCTTAGGGGTAAAGAGATCAAAGGTTATTGGGAGAAAACAGAAATGGGAGAATGAGTTTAATGATGAGCCATGATCATATTGAATGCCAGACCAGGCTCATAGGGCTGAATGGCCTAGTCCTGTTATTATTTCTATGGCTCTATGTATTTTGTGGGTGCAGTGGTGGCGTCCCTATGTATGAGCCAGGAGGCCTAGATTTAAGTCTCATCTGCTCCAGACCCCAAGAACGTTAGGTTTGAAAGTCATTTTGAAAGTTTACAAAAGGGAAGGGCTTCATTCTAAATTAATGAAATGCAAATTTAAAGCCAAAAGGAGTTGGATTGCCAGGACTTATTGGGATTTTTGCCAGAGTTCTAAGGAATGCAAAAATAAACAGTAAATGACATAATTCTTCGGAACATTGATGTACAAAGGGATCTTAGGCTGCAAGTTCATAGCTCCCTGAAAGCAGTAACACAAATAGACAAGATGGTAAAGAGGGCTTGTCGTCATCGGTCAGGGCATTTAGTATAATAATTGGTAAGTCATGCTGCTGCTGTATGAGAATTTGGTCAGACCACATGTAGAATACTGTGTGCAGCTCTGACTACCACACAATAGGAATGATGTGGCGGTTTTGGAGGGGAATGCAAAAGATGTTTACCAGGATGTTAACAAAGTGTGGAGCTGGATGAACACAGCAGGCCAAGTAGCATCTTAGGAGCACAAAAGCTGACCTTTCGGGCCTAGACCTTTCATCAGACCCTTTTTCTGATGAAGGGCCCAGGCTGGAAACATCAGCTTTTGTGCTCCAAAGATGCTGCTTGGCCTGCTGTGTTCATCCAGCACCACACTTTGTTATCTCGGATTCTCCAGCATCTACAGTTCCCATAAGCTCTTTACCAGGATGTTGCCTTGATTGGAGTGTATTAGGTACAAGGAGAGGTTGGACAGATTTCTGGGTGTTTTCAATAGAGCATTTGAGGCAGACGGGTGACCTGATAGAAGTGTGTAAAATTATGAGGGGCATAGATAGAGTGGAGTCTCTTCCCCACTCTGCAACTCTTAAATAAAAGGGAGATAATTTTGAGGTGAGAGGGTGAAAGTTTAAAGGAGATGTGTGAAGGCAATTTTTTATGTTGGGGGTAGTAATAGGTGTCTGGAAGATACTGCTAGGGGAGATGGTAGAAACAGACAGGATAGCAAGGTCTAAGAGACATTTAATAACCACACGAACGGGCAGGGAATACAGGAATACCAAACATGGGCTGGCAGATGGGATTAGTTTCCAGTAGCATCATTGGTTGGTACAGGGCCAAAAGACTGTCCCTGTCCTACACTGTTCTATGTCCTACATCCTAAGAGGTGTGTCATAACATGCCTGATCAGGTTGTTTAAAAATATCTACAAGTTACGTGGTATTCCATGATTGCATAACAACAACATCTAAATTCACCAATTGCAACACTGACATTGAATCAAATCTTGAATCACCTTGGTTGCTGAAAAGCTCCCATACGCAGGGGGCAGCTTTAACTTACTAAAGGAGCCCTTTCTTTTGCTGCAACATATCACAGTTTTAATGAAGAGCTAACACTCATTTTCCGTTGATAGTCTAAAGTGTGCCATGCATCACAAACGCCTCCAATGACGCTTCTCCTGAGGCACTCACTGTGCGATAGCTTCTGTTCATTTTGCCTCTGCCAATGCTCCTTACATCTGCGCTGAGTTACACATCTAATCTGATCCTGTCCCAGGTTGACTTGTGTTCCACGAAGCATGCTTGCATTGCACCTCGAGATTTAAATAGATTGTGAATACAATTTGAATATATTAAAAAGCACTATTAACGGGATCGACAATTTGTGAGACAGACTGACTCCAACAAAAGGAATTGAAAGCTGATAACAACTGCAGCTTGTCAATTTCAAATTAGTTTTTGTGCCTCTTCCTGATTGGGTCCTTCACAGAAATAGCCTTTAGGAACACTGGGAAAGAGTTGTATGTTCGGCCCCAACCAACCTTTCAGCAATTCACTGGCAGGTTTTGTACCAAAACGTGAAATCTATAGAAGTGAAAGAAAAAGATTACTTTTCTAGGGTATCTTCGACAATATTTGCAGGGGCGTTGCAGCCAAGTGAATGGCTTTTGAAGTTCATTCGCTAATGTAATGTGGGAAATGTGGCGGCTAATTAGCGCAGAGCAAGCCTCCACAAACAGCAATGTGACAATGACCAGATAATCTGGGTTTTGTGATGCTGTTTGAAGGATATATATTGGGTGGAATGCCCAAAAGATCTCCCCTGTTCTTCTATCAAAATAATGTCATGGGATCTGCCTCTGCAAAATAGCACTTGTACAACAAGACTGAAGAACAAAAACTGCTGAATATCAAAATTCTGCACATTGACTTAGAAAGTCATAGAGATGCACAGCACAGGAACAGACCCTTCAGTCCAACTCATCCATGCTTACTAGATATCTTAAACTGATCTAGTCTCATTTGCCAGCATTTGACCCACACCCCTCTAAACCCTTCCTATTCATGTACCCATCCAGATGCCTTTTAAATTTTGTAATTGTGCCAGCCTCCACCACCTCCTCTGGCAACTCATTCCATACCATCTGAGTGAAAATGTTGCCCAAGAGATGCTGGAAGTTTTTTCTAAATTCACTCGCGAGGCCTGGACACCTCTGGCTTGGTCAGCATTTATTGCTTCTCTAGTTGTCCTTGAGAAGGTGGTGGTGAGCTGCCTTCTTGAACTGCTGAGGTCCACATACTGCAGTAAACCTACAATGCCATTCTGGAGGAGATTCCAGGGTTTTGACCCAGTGATATATTTCCAAGTCAGGATGGTGAATGGCAACTTGCAGGTGGTGGTGTTCCTGTGCATCTGCTGCCATTGTCCTTTGAGGTGGAAGCAGTGATGCGTTTGTAAGGTGCTGTCTCAGGATCGTTGTGAATTTCTGCAGTGCATCTTGTAGATAGTGTGCACCCTGCTGTTACTGAGTGTCGGTGGTGAATGAATGGATGCTTGTGGATGTCGTGCCAATCAAACTAGCTGCTTTGTCCTGGAGATAGTAGGAACTGCCGATGCTTGAGAGTCAGAGATAGCAAGGTCTGAGGCTGGATGAACACAGCAGGCCAAGCAGCATCAGAGGAGCAGGAAAGTTTGACGTTTCGGGACGAGACCCTTCTTCAGAAATTCTGCTCCTCTGATGCTGTTTGGCCTGCTGTGTTCACCCAGCTTCACATCGTGTTATCTTAGCTGCTTTGTCCTGCTTGGTGTCAAGTTTCATGAATGTTGTTGGGGCTGCACCCATCTGGGACCCTGGCTTGTGCCTTGTAGATGATGAGCAGGCTTTGGGGAGTCAGGAGGTGAATTACTCACTGCAGTATTCCTACCTTGTGACCTGCTCTTGTTGCCACTGTTTATATGTGGCACATCCAGTTGAGTTTCTGGTCAATGGTTGTTGATAGGGTGGTGATTCAGTGATGGTAACACCATTGAATGTCAAGGGACAACAGTTAGATTGTCTCTTATTGGAAATGGTCATTGCCTGTCATTTATGTGGCATGATTGTTAATTGTCACTTGTCAGCCCAAGCCTGAATATTGTCCAAATCTTGCTACAATTGAACATGGACTGCTTCACTATATGAGGAGTCGCAAATGGTGCTTAACATTGGGCAATCATTGGCAAACACCCCCACCTCATGACATTGGGGAGGTCTGAAACATAGACAGGAAATGTTGGAAATATTGAGCAAATGTGGATGCAGTAAGTGAGGTAACATTTCAGAAAGAAAAACAAAAAATGCTGGAAATCAGAAGAAAACTCATGCAATGCTAGAGAAACTCAGCAGGTCAGGCAGCATCTGTGGGGTGAAAGCAGAATTAATGTTTCAAATCCAGTGACTGTTCATCAGAACTTCAATGCCTCCTTCTATCTGGTTCTATTTTGTGATTGTATGTGAAAGAACTGGGTTTGAGTACATGGGAGACAATTTCAAAGCTTGCAGACGATACAAAACTCAGGAATGTCAGTGAGAAGGTCTGTAACAGATAGGAAGAGAATGTGGATTGGCAAGCAGAAGCTTATGTTTTCTGTGATATCATGCGAAGTGGCTCTCTTTATTAGAGAAAGTGGAAAAAAGTGAAAAGGGATGATATAGATGAGGTGGAGGCAAAGAGAGAGTTGCAGGCAATTGAACACAAATCAGGAAGCTGTTTGAAAGATAAAGCACACGGGATGCTTGATTTATTAAATGAGACTGAGTGCCAAAGCGAGGAAGCCATGCTAAATCTATATAAATCATGAAGTATTGTGTCAAATTTTTGGCAGCATCGTTTTGGAAGGATGTCACAGCCTTAGAGAAGGTGTGCGGGAGATTTACTGGAATGTTGCAATGAGTGAGGGAGTACCAGAGAATCTGGTCTTGTGCTTCAAGCAAAGAAAATTAAGGAAATATTTAGTAGCGATGTATAAAATCAGGAATTGTCTTGATATAGTAAATAAAGTGAACAATTTTCCACACGTTAACAAAGTGTGAAGCTGGATGAACACAGCAGGCCACGCAGCATCTTAGGAGCACAAAAGCTGACTTGGCCCGAAACATCAACTTTTGTGCTCCTGAGATGATGCCTGGCCTGCTGTGTTCATCCAGCTTCACACTTTGTTATCTCAAATTCTCCAGCATCTGCAGTTCCCATTATCTCTGATCACAATTTTCCACGGGTAGCATGTTGCTAAGAAGATTTAAAGTCACGAGAACATATGAAATAGGAACAAGAGGAGGTCATTTAGCCATTCAATCTAATTTCACCAGTGAAATCATGGCTAACGTATCTTCAAGCCATTTTCCCACAATACCCTCATACCCTTTGGTATCATTGTTGTCTAGCATTCCTTCAATCTCTGACTTGCACTGATTCAGTGATTGAACTCCAGCAGCTGCCTGGTGTAGAGAATTCCAAGCATTCATGATCTCTCAATCCTAAACAGTTTACCTTTTATTGTGAGACTATGTCCCCTGCTTCTAGAACCTCCCAGGCATGTGAAACTTCCTCAATTTACACTCTGGGGCTGTGCCAAGACTGAACATTAAAATGGGGCCATGGCGCACAAACACTTGGAAAACAGTGTTTGATAGAACATGTATTAATCTTTGGGCTCACTAAAATCCTTTAGGGAAGGAAATCCACTGACCTTTCCTGGTCTGGCCAACATGTGACTCCAGACCCATAATTGTCTCCTGAAAGGTCCAAACAAGCTATTCAGTTCATACCCAATTTAAGACTGGAAACAATGCCTTGTCAGCAATATCTCCATTCCATAAACAAGCAAAAATGAAAAACATATAGCCATCCTATGGCAAAGCCATTCAAAAAACTCCAAGTGCAGTTCACCAGTGTTCTATACAAGTGGAGCGAAACATCTTTGCCCTTGTACTCAAATCTTTCATTAAGGCCAACATGCCACTTGTCTTCCTAATTCCTTGCTGCAACTACATATCATCTTTCATTGACTCTTCACCATGGGCCTGCAGGCATCTTTAGACATCAATACTTCACATTCCTCAAGATAAGGTCAATATTTCTGCCTTTCCTACTAACGTGGATTATCCATTTTATACTCCATCCACCACCATGCTCTTGTTGGCTCCCTTAACTTGTCCACACAAAGCTTGGAACATGTCTTCCCTCTATTTGTATCTTACATTTCACCTGATTTGCATCACCAACTTGGAAATATCATGTTAAATTGCTTGATTATACAGGACTTAAACTTTGATAAAAAGAGACATGAAGTTGACACTTTTTGTTGGGACTGGAATGCAAGAAACCAACTTTAGAAAGGAACCAACATTTTACACAGCATAACAAGACAGTGCTGACTGGTTGCCTATGGTTAACATGAAGGCCCGGACACGAGTGTTAATTGCCATTCTTAACTGATTGAATTCAAACCGGGAAAGTTGACATTCTTGGCCTTGTTGTGTAAATGGAGTGGGGGTCATCTGCCTCTCTCGACATTTCCACTGTGAAATGGGAACAATTTCTGGATGTATTCCTTTCGGTTCTGAGACTGAATGAATGTAGCCTTGACCATTTACGAATGAAACACACTGTGTGCCCAGCTAATAATTGTAAATTGGTTTTCAATGTCGGGCTCTTGCTGTTTAGTGGTAGTATCCCTATCTTTGACCCAGAAGGCCCGGGTTCGAGTCCCACCTGGTCCAGAAGTGTGGAATAACGTCTCTGAACAGGCTGATGAAAAACGTCTGTAATTCTTATTGCAGTGAGGAGAAGGACTTTGTCAATGTTGCCAACGAGCAGAATGATGCCTCATGTTGGGCACTGAGCCCTGAATTTTACAAGCTCAGGTTGGTTGAGCACAGTTGGAATACTTCCTGCCATAGATAGTCAAAGAGATGTGTTCTTTCACATGGTCTGGCAGATATTGGGCGGTACAGCCTACGTGCCTAGGCATCACACCCTTCCTGAAACTTGTATGTCACATTACCTCTTTGCATGGTAGGCAGAATGTTTTTTGTCCTGAAGTACCTCTTGTTTGTTTATATTGGCAGTGTAAGACGGCTAACCTCACCTGCTGTTCAAAGATTTGAGACATGCCCCACTTCCAGGGTAATTGGAGATAGGCCAGGCACTGTTCAAGGCCTAGGTCTTAGGCCCAATCTTTGTATGATACACAGTGAGCAATGATAACACTTGATAAAGTCCTCATAACATTTAAGAAGTATTTAGATATGAACTTGAGAAGCCAAGGCATACAGGGCTATGGGCCAGAACTGAAAAATGGATAGATACTTGTTATTGATTGGCACAGATTCAATGGGCTGAAGGGTGTTTTTTTCTGTCCTTAGACATCTTTAACCAGGATTTTGAACATAGAACAGTGCAGCATAGCACAGGCCCTTCAGCCTATGATCAGTATTTGATCCAGGTAGCTAATAACTTACAGGATATTCTTAATATGCCTGTTGTTGTGATTGGAACCAGGCCAGATGGATTTCATTGACTATGAGATCCTTGAGCGGGGTTTGGGGAGTCCTGGCTGACAGAAGTAATTAGGAGATTTGGAAGGTTGCCTCAGTCTCGTACCTTATACTATCATCCACATGCCTATCTAATAGCCGCTTAAAGCGTTGAGTAAGACTGTGTGATTTGAAGCTTAGCTATGATAATTAGTAAGTAGGCTTAGCTTCCCAATGCCCTGTGGATGGGCAGGGGATGCGATGATATGCCAGTTCGGAACGTATGTGAATGATACAATTTATACAATGTTGTAGCAGTCCAGGTTTTTCAGGATGCTTTTGCTTGAAGAAATTTAGCATGAACATAAACTTTCACACTATACCGTTAAAAGTAAATCTGTCCTGGATATATATATAATATGTATTATACATATATATATTTCAGTTTATTTAACAACATGAGGGCAAAGTGATAATTCAGTTCATCACTTGACTGCAAGCACCTATTCTCAGGAATTTAATCCAGGTGGTTCGTTTGTTAACTACTTGAGACTGGCAAGTTTCATCCTGAAATCATTCACCTTAGATTCCAAAGTGTGTGGTTTCTGATTCTACTCTAGAACTAGGAGCAGATATCTATGCTTGGTAGTTCACAGCAGTACAGAGGGAGCGCCGCACTGTTGTAGGGCCAGTGCTGAGGGAGTGCCACACTGTCGGAGAGTCAGTGCTGAGGGAGCGCCACACTGTCGGAGATTCAGAGCTGAGGGAGTGTCGCACTGTCGGAGGGTCAGTGCTGAGGGAGTGCGGCGCTGTTAGAAGGTCAGTACTGAGGGAGTGTCGCACTGTCGGAGGGTCCGTACTGAGGGAGTGCTGCACTGTCGGAGGGTCGGTGCTGAGGGAGCGCTGCACTGTCAGAGGGTCAATGCTGAGGGAGCGCCACACTGTTGGAGGGTCAGCGCTGAGGGAGTGTCGCACTGTCGGAGGGTCAGCGCTGAGGGAGTGCCGCACTGTCGGAGGGTCAGCGCTGAGGGAGCGCCGCACTGTCAGAGGGTCAGCGCTGAGGGAGCGCCGCACTGTCAGAGGGTCAATGCTGAGGGAGTATGACACTGTTAGAAGGTCAGTGCTGAGGGAGTGTCGCACTGTCGGAGGGTCAGTGCTGAGGGAGTGCCGCACTGTCGGAGGGTCAGTGCTGATGGAGCGCCGCACTGTTGGAAGGTCAGTGCTGACGGAGTGGGCACTGTCGGAGGGTCAGTGCTGAGAGGGTGTCGCCCTGATGGAAGGTCAGTATCACACCCTCTGAGTTTACTCATTCAAGTGCCTGAAGAAGCATTGGTGAAAACATATTTTAGTATTCTAAATTCCAGAGAATACATATTCCGTTTTCATAGCCTCTTATCATCGGGCCACCTCCTAACTCCTGAATTAGTTTAGTGAACTTTCACTGCACTGTCTC